>NC_090372.1:148125116-148725116 GCF_036365525.1 Heterodontus francisci
TACAGAGAGAGAGAGAGAGACAGAGAGAGAGAGAGAGAGAGAGACAGAGAGAGACAGAGAGAGAGAGACAGAGAGAGAGATGAAACAGAGAGAGAGAGAGACAGAGAGAGAGATGAAACAGACAGAGAGAGAGAGAGAGAGAGAGAGAGAGAGAGAGACAGAGAGAGAGAGACAGAGAGAGAGAGACAGAGAGAGAGAGACAGAGAGAGAGAGACAGAGAGGGACAGAGAGTGACAGAGAGAGAGTGACAGAGAGAGAGTGACAGAGAGAGAGTGACAGAGAGAGTGACAGAGAGAGAGTGACAGAGAGAGAGAGACAGAGAGAGAGAGAGAGAGAGAGAGAGAGAGACAGAGAGAGAGACAGAGAGAGACACACAGAGAGAGAGAGACAGAGAGAGAGACAGAGAGAGAGACAGAGAGAGAGACAGAGAGAGAGACAGAGAGACAGAGAGAGAGACAGAGAGAGAGACAGAGAGACAGAGAGAGAGAGAGAGAGACAGAGAGAGAGAGAGAGAGACAGAGAGAGAGAGAGAGACAGAGAGAGACAGAGACAGACAGAGAGAGAGTGACAGAGAGAGTGACAGAGAGAGTGACAGAGAGAGTGACAGAGAGAGTGACAGAGAGAGTGACAGAGAGAGTGACAGAGAGAGTGACAGAGAGAGTGACAGAGAGAGAGAGTGACAGAGAGAGAGAGTGACAGAGAGAGAGACAGAGAGAGAGAGAGAGACAGAGAGAGAGAGAGAGAGTGAGAGACAGAGAGAGAGAGAGAGAGAGAGTGAGAGACAGAGAGAGAGAGAGAGAGAGAGAGAGAGAGAGAGAGAGAGAGAGAGAGAGAGAGAGAGAGACAGAGAGAGACACAGAGACACAGAGAGAGAGAGAGAGAGAGAGAGAGAGACAGAGAGACAGAGAGACAGAGAGAGAGAGAGACAGAGAGAGAGAGACAGAGACAGAGACAGAGAGAGAGAGTGACAGAGAGAGAGAGTGACAGAGAGAGAGAGAGACAGAGAGAGACAGAGAGAGAGAGAGAGACAGAGAGAGAGAGGGAGAGAGAGAGGGAGAGAGAGAGGGAGAGAGAGAGCGGGAGAGAGAGAGAGAGAAAGAGCACGAGAGCAGTTGGCTCTCCCCTTGCGCTCGTCTTTTGTCGTGCCAACTGCTAAGTCTCTTCGACTCGCCACAGTTTAGCCCTGCCTTTATGGCTGTCCGTCAGCTCCGGCGATCACTGGCGACTGACTCGCACGACTTGTTATCAATGTGACAGGACTTCGTGTTGCGTTTGCAGACGTCTTTAAAGCGGAGACATGAATGGCCGGTGGGTCTGATACCAGTGACAAGCTCGCTGTACAATGCGTCCTTGGGGATCCTGCCATCTTCCATGCAGCTCACATGGCCAAGCCATCTCAAGCGCCGCTGGCTCTGTAGGGTGTATATGCTGGGATGTTGGCCGCCTCAAGGACTTCCGTGTTGGAGATATGGTCCTGTCACCTGATTCCAAGGATTCTCCGGAGGCAGCGAAGATGGAATGAATTGGGACGTCGCTCTTGGCTGACATACATTGTCCAGGCCACGCTGCTGTAGAGCAACATACTGAGGACACAGGCTTGATACACTCGGACTTGTGTGTTCCGGTCAGTGCACCATTTTCCCACACTCTCTTGGCCAGTCTGAACATAGCAGTGGAAGCCTTTCCCATGCGCTTGTTGATTTCTGCATTGAGAGACAGGTTACTGGTGATAGTTGAGCTGAGGTAGGTGAACTCTTGAACCACTTCCACAGCGTGGTCGCCGATATTGATGGATGGAGCATTTCTGACGTCCTTTCCCCATGATGTTCGTTTTCTTGAGGACGATGGTTAGGCCAAATTCGTTGCAGGCAGCTGCAATCCTGTCGCTGAGTCTCTGCAGGCACTCTTCAGTGTGGGATGTTAAAGCAGCATCGTCAGCAAAGAGGAGTTTCCTGATGAGGACTTTCCATACTTTGGTCTTCGCTCTTAGACGGGCAAGGTTGAACAATCTGCCATATGATCTTGTGTGGATGAAAATTCCTTCTTCTGAAGACTTGAACTCATGAGAACAGCAGGGAGAAGAAGATCCCAAACAGTGTAGGTGCAAGAACACAGCCCTATTTCACGCCACTCAGGATAGGAAAGGGGTCTGATGAGGCACCGCTATGTTGAATTGTGCCTTTCATATTGTCATGGAATGAGGTGATGATACTTAGCAGCTTTGGTGGACATCCGATCTTTGCTAGTAGTCTGAAGAGACCACGTCTGCTGACGAGGTCAAAGGCTTTGATGAGATCAATGAGAGCAATGTAGAGGGGCATCTGTTGTTCTCGGCATTTCTCCTGTAGCATGCGAAGGGAGAACAGCATGTCAATGGTGGATCTCTTTGCTCGAAAGCCACACTATGCCTCAGGGTAGACTCGCTCAGCCAGCTTCTGAAGCCTGTTTAAAGCAACTCGAGCAAAGACTTTCTCCACTATGCTGAGCAGGGAGATTCCACGGTAGTAGTTGCAGTCCCCGCGGTCACCTTTGTTCTTATAGAGTTATGATATTGGCATCGCGCATGTCCTGTGGTACTGCTCCCTCATCCCAGCACAGGCAAAGCAGTTCATAGAGTGCTGAAAGCATAGCAGGCTTGGCACTCGATTATTTCAGGGGTAATGCTGTCCTTCTCAGGGGCTTTTCCACTGGCTAGAGAATCAATGGCATCACTGAGTTCCGAATCTGTTGGCTGATTGTCCAGCTCATCCACGACAGCAGAGACTGGGCGCATTGAGGGCAGTCTCAGTGTCAACATTTTCCCTGGAGTCCAGTTCCAGGTAGTGCTCCACCCAGCGATCCATTTACTCGTCAGTGATCGTGTCCCCTGATTTAGACTTGAGGGGGGGGCGATCTTCTTGATGGTTGGCCCAAAACCTCTCTTAATGCCATCATACATTCCTCTGATGTTTCTGGTGTCAGAGGCCAGCTGAATATGACTGCATAGGTGTTGCCAGTAGTCATTTGTGCAGCGCCTGGCTGTTTTAAGTGCTCCGGATGTTAACTCGCTGGGGGCTTTCTTGTAGTTCAACAGTGCAACGCGCTTAGCGGCTATGACAGGATCCAGCTCTTCAAAGTGAGATTGAAACCAATCTGCGTTCTGCTTCACACATTTGCCATAGGTGGTCATTGCTGAGTCATAGACGGCGCCTCTGATGTGGGCCCACTTAGTCTCTGCATCCCCTGTCGGTGTGTTTTGAAGGACTTTTTCAAGTGAATTTAGAAACTTATGTAATAGCTGTGGATAAGAAATTCTCTCAATGTTAATGCGTGGACAGCCCTTCTGCTTGGAGTGATGTAGCTTATTTGGTTTGAGCCTAACTTTGCTGTACACCAGGGAGTGGTCTGTGTCGCAGTCCGCACTGTGGAAGCTGCGTGTGATTTGAACGCTGTTTAAAGAGGCTCGCCTTGTGACGATGAGGTCCAACTGGTGCCAACGTGATCTTGGGTGCCTCCAAGAAACTTGGTGACAGGGTTTAGTATGAAAGAACGAGTTGGTGATGCAGAGGTTGTGATAGGTACACAACTCCAACAGTCTCTGTCCATTCTCATTCATCCTTCCAATGCCATAGCGCCCAAGGCAGAAGTGCCACGAGTCATGGTAGGCCCCAACCCTGGCATTAAAGTCCCCCAGCAGGAACAGATATTCGGTATTGGGGATGCTACTAATGATATTATGGAGCTCCTCATAGAAGTGGTCATTAACTTCAGGTGGGGAGCAGAATGTTGGAGCATAAATGCCAAGTAGGTATACTGGACCAGAGACAATGAGCAGTCGGATGGAGAGTATGCGTTCCGAGCCATTTGAAGGTGGCTCTATCATGCTGAGCAAGGAGTTTCTGATGGCAAAGCCCACTCCATGCTGTCTTGGTTCTTCAGGATCCCTGCCCTGCCAGAAGGTGGTGTAGTCTTGCTCTTTTAGAGATCCGCTCGCAGGGAGGCGTGTCTCCTGAAGTGCTGCAATGTCCACATTGAGTCTACTGAGCTTGTTGTTAATGATGGCGGTCTTCCGAGAATCGTTGATTTGTGTAAGGTCTTCCGACAGGCCAGGACAGATAATTCTGACATTCCAGCTTGCAAAACGAAGGTCTGGTACCTTCTTTCCTTTTTTTGTCGTGCTGTTTGGTGCGGTGTTACAGTCCACTTGTCGGGCAGTGACCCTGAGCTCCATTGAAGCAGGTGAGGTCATCGCATCTCACTGGACAGTTATCTTAGACCCTAATCCACCAAATAACACCCCACTGGAAGTGGGTAGCAAATTCTGCTACCTTGAGTCCACAGTGTCCTTTGTTCTTTGATGCAAAGCTCGATACCTGCCTCGGGAAAGCAGTTAGCACCTTTGGCCAACTCGTCATACTCGCATGGGATAACACCAAGCTGACACTGAGATCGAACGTGATGGTTTATAAGGCTTGTGTTCTCAGCACCTTGTTGTATGGCTGTGCAACATGGGTGACTGACAACTACCAGAAAAAGAAGCTCAACAATTTCCATCTTTGCTGTCTGCTGCATATGGTTATATCCTGGCAAGACAAAATCACAAATGCAGCAATCCTGGCAAAGGCAGAGCTCCCAAGTGTGTTGGCATTAATCAAACAGAGGCGGCTTCAGTGGATTGGACATGACCGCAGGATGGAAGACAGTCGCATACCCAAGGACCTTCAGTATGGTGAGTTAACCAGGGCCAAACGACCAGTGGGGCAAATGTTTCACTTGTTCAAAACATTTCTAATTTTTGCCAGTTATGATGAAAGGTCACAAAGACTTGAAATGCTACCTCTGTTTTTCTCTTCACACATGCTGCTGGCTTGCTGAGGATTTCCAGCATTTTCTGTTTTTGTTTCAGATTTCCAGCATCCGCATTATTTTGCTTTTGTACAGTATCATTCAATACTTGGCAGTTAGTGGGATCCTGCTAACATAGATATTAATTGATTGGGAGAATTTAAACACTGCTGTTTAAAGGAATCATTTAGACTGCAATTGCTTTGTATAGTAGGTACAGCTCTAAGTCTGTTCATTTCCATGTCATTACCTAGATACAATGGCTCCATCTGTGCCCAATTACTTAGCTAGTACAATTATTGCTGAAGAATATAACCAGTCTTAGGCAACCCAACTTGAGAACTCTGCATCCTCACCAGTCAAAGCAAATATCCTATTCAAGAACAGTTGCAACTTGAATTGTTGAGCACAACGGATACATAGCTGTAAGCTGTGGGCAGATCATGTCACATTTCAAAAATAACTTGTTGTGAAGGCTCATTTCAAAAAGTATTCCCATGCAAAGTCTTTCTGGTATATTCACATTTTACAATTAACTTCATAAAAAAAAACATACCAATAAAAAATAGTATTTTAAATTGTATCAAATTGTAACTTTACAGATATCCTGTACTCAAAGTTGGTCCATTACTGTGTTTTTCCTGGATATAATCGTTTGATGGTGCAACGAGATCAAAGTGCTAATTCAGGATCTTTTTTAACTCACCGCTGTCGTCATCTTTTACTAGTTCATTTTGTAATGGATCTATCCCAGTTTCTTGAACATCTGTTTCCAGGGGATGTCTCGTTTCAAAAGTGGAAATTCTACTCGATGAGGACAACATCTTGATAGTTGACTGTAGAACCCAACTGAATTACCTACAAGCAGAAAAGAGTAATACATTGGCACCGAAGAATAATCTATCAATATCATAGTCCTTTGATAAGACTAACAGCCATCCTAAGCTGTATGGCTGAGTGCTGCATAATTTTGAATGTGGTACCCACCTAATATTTCCAGTGTCGCTCAAGACAATTTCAGAAGTAAGATGCAATAGCTCAGAATACAGCAGAACATAATTAAAGTATATTAACTTTCAGAACACACCTGAATGTGTCACATAAGAAACTGGTCACAAAAACAAAGGCATATGGTATTAAAGGTAAATGTAACCACGTGGAGAGAACATTTGGAACAAAGAAACCATGCGGGGTCAGAAAGCAAGGAGGGGAAATTGATATTTTTCAGGTTCGTGGGATATGGGCAGAGATGCCCCACAGGAATCTGTGCCAGAAGCTTTCTTTTTGATTATATAAATGTTAAAAGTTTGCAGATGACAGTTTGACCACATAACAAAAAAACCTGGAATTACTTCAAGCAAGAATTTATTGCCTCAGTTAAATGTTTATATACTTTTCAAAGCATCTCAAATCTGAGCAAGTAGATCATATCAAGTGTTCTCAGACCCACAGAATAAGTGAAAGGTCTACAGAATGATGCCTAAAATGTAGTTAGGAATAATATAGCAAACAAAATTATACAAAATTGAAATACTACAAGACCAGCTAAAAGATAAATTCGCCAGTTGTACATATCTGAGATCAGATCAGATGGCATAATTAAATATTACAATACTACAAAAACAACTTGTATTTATATAGCACCTTTAACATAATAAAACATCCCAAGGAGCTTCAAAGCAGCATTATAAAACAAAATAGGACACTGAGCCACATAAGGAGATATTAGGAGAGGTGTCCAAAAGCTTGGTCAAAGAGATAGATCAGAAGGTAGGGAAGAAGGAGATTACAGAGATCAGGAGGCCATAGAGAGATATGAAAACGTTGAGAAATTTGAAAATGGGTGAGAATTTTAAATTCAAGTTGTTTAACCAGCAGCATATGTAGGTCAGGAGCACAGGAATGCTGAATGAATGGAACTTAGTGCGTGTTGAGACACACGCAGCAGAGTTTTGGATTATGTCAAGTTTACGAAGGGCAAAATGTAGCAGACCAGCCAAGGGTGCTTTGGAATAGTAACGTCTAGAGTTATAAAGGCATGGGATGATGATTTCAACAGCAGTTGAGCTGCAGCAGGGGTGGAGTCAGAATTAGGATGTATTAATGACAATGCAGATGTGTGTTCAGCTCAAATATGACACCGAGGTTGTGAACAGTCTGGTTCAGCCTCAGACAGTTGCTCAACAGAGGATTGGAGTTGGTGGCCAAGGAGCAGAGTTTGTGGTGGGGACTGAAGACAATGGCTAGGCCTTCCTAAGATTTAGTTGGAAATTAGGAGGAAATTTCTGCACAACCAATACTGGATTGTCAGACAAGAGTCTGACAATTAGAGGCAGTGGAAGAGTCCAGAGAAGTAGTGAGGTAGGGCTGGATGTCAACAGCAAACATGCGGAAATTGACTTTGTGATTTTGCATGATGTTGCCAAGAGGTAGCATGTAGATGGCAGATGAGAAATAGGAGGCGGTCAATAATAGATCTTGGGGACACCAGAGGTAACGGTAAAGGAGCGGGAAGAGAAGCCATTGCTGGTGATCCTCTGGCTAGGGTTAGATAGTTAAGAATGGAACCAGGTGGACAATGGTTAACAGCCGTTGGAGGAACATGGTGTGGTCAACGATGTCAAAGCCTTCAGACAGGTCGAGAAGGACAAGGAGAGATAATATGTATATACAAACATATATATAAAATTAATATGCTCACATTCTAAACAATTAGTGAAAGATAGCCAAATTCGGAGCTCCCATTGGAGCATCTCCTTATTAAGAACATAATAAATCATACAACTTGCAGAAGTGTTCAAATTGCACTTTCAGAAACAAAATCAATTGTTTGGTACCAAAAGTTCCGTCAAAATGAAGCAATTCAACCATTTGTTAACTCAAAAATTTTGTTAATTGATTTATTGAAGGAAATAGCTGCTTCTTTGTTTAGTTACTTTAACTGTCCCTACCATTTCATACTGTCCCATCCAACTAGAAAACAAAAAATATGCCCATGAATCAAAGTCAGAACCAAACAACTGCAGCGTCTTGTCAACTGTGTCGAAATGTAGAGAAACCATGTAGTGATTGATGGCAGCAGTAACCAATTAGCTAGCTTCAAATTTGCCTTCAAAGGTAACCAGCCAATATGCATTGCTCACAATCTCAGTATGGAAATAGAATATTCTTCTTGATCGACAGTTGCTTTCATTTACACCTATCGTAAGGCAAGTTAGCTGGCATGTTATCTCCTGCTGTTACAGGTTGTACGCATCAAATACCACAGTGAATTAAGTACAGTACTGCAGAAGTGGTGGGGGTTCCCCCACCCCCTCGCACCCCCTCCCCCCACCCCTCCCCCCTTGCACCCCCTTCCCCTCCCCCCTCACAACCCCTCCTCCCTTCCCTCTCCCTCCATGAAATAGCACAGTTTACATGTTAGGGCCCCTGCTCAGGAAGAGGAGCGAACAACCCCACTGCCTTGTGGGCGTCTCGGGAGAGGGAGTAAACCCGAAGAGAAAATTCGGAGCGGAATCCCTAAGGCGGTCATGTGTCACCTTTGGCATGTTTCCGGCAATTCCTGCAGCCATACTGGCGCCAAATGTCATGCTCTGCATTCCTTTGGACCCCAAAAAGAAGGCCGAGAGGGCGGTTTTGACGCTTGGGCAGCTCACAACCTCCAGACATCCGCCCAGGCATGCGCCATGGAGGGGTCACTCCATAGTCGCGTCACAGCGACCAAAACAACACGGAAGGCAGCAGTTACGGGTTATAAGTCCAGCTCAATTGGCGTAGAGATTGGGCGCCACGGTTTGCCTTTGTCGGTGGGACAGGTCATCGCATCTCGCTGGACAGCTAACGCCCGCCTCAAACCGGGCAGTCCCTGGTCAGAAAGGTTCTGTCCCGCCACAGTCCACCTGCTTCAATGGGTGCTTGGAGCTCAAGGTCATTGCCCGACAAGTGGACTGTAACACCGCACCAAACAGCACGACAAATAAAGGAAAGAAGGTACCAGCCCTTCGTTTTGCAAGCTGGAACGTCAGAACTGTGTGTCCTGGTCTGTTGCAAGACCTGACACAAATCAACGATTCTAGGAAGACCGCCATCATTAACAACGAGCTCAATAGACTCAATGTGGACATTGCAGCACTTCAGGAGACAAGCCTCCCTGCGAGCGGATCTCTGAGGGAGCAAGACTACACCTTCTACTGGCAGGGTAGGGATCCTGAAGAACCAAGACAGCATGGAGTGGGCTTCGCCATCAGAAACTCCTTGCTCAGCATGATACAGCCACCTTCAAATGGCTCACAACACATACTGTCCATCCAACTGCTCACTGCCTCTGGTCCAGTACACCTACTCAGCATCTATGCTCCAACACTCTGCTCCCCACCTGATGTTAAAGACCAGTTCTACGAGGAACTCCATAATATCATTAGTAGCATCCCCAATACCGAACATATGTTCCTGCTGGGGGACTTTAATGCCAGGATTTGGGCCGAACAAGACTCATGGCCCTCCTGCCTTGGGCGCTATGACATTGGAAGGATAATTGAGAATGGACAGAGACTGCTGGAGTTGTGGACTTATCGCAACCTCTGCATCACCAACTCATTCTTTCATACTAAACCCTGTCACCAGGTTTCACGGGGGTACCCAAGATCACGTTGTTGGCACCAGCTGGACCTCATTGTCACAAGGCGAGCCTCTTCAAACAGTGTCCAAACCTAATGCAGCTTCCACAGTGTGGACTGCGACACAGACCACTCCCTGGTGTGCAGCAAAGTTAGACTCAAACCAAAGAAGCTACATCAGTCCAAGCAGAAGGGCCGTCCACGCATCAACACTGAGAGAATTTCCTATCCACAGCCGTTACATATGTTTCTAAATTCACTTGAAAAAGCCCTTCAAAACACTCCTGCAGGGGATGCAGAGACCAAGTGGGCTCACATCAGAGACGCCATCTGTGACTCAGCAATGACCACCTTTGGCAAACGTGAGAAGCAGAATGCAGACTGGTTTCAATCTCACTCTGACGAGCTGGAACCTGTCATAGCCGCTAAGCGCACTGCACTGTTGAACGACAAGAAAGCCCCCAGCGAGCTAACATCCGCAGCGCTTAAAGTAGCCAGGCGCTGCACAAAGAACAGCCAGGTGCTGCGCAAATGACTACTGGCAACACCCATGCAGTCATATTCAGCTGGCCTCCGACACTGGAAACATCAGAGGAATGTATGATGGCATTAAGAGAACTTTTGGGCCAACCATCAAGAAGATCGCCCCCCCTCAAGTCTAAATCAGGGGACACAATCACTGAGCAATGCAAGCAAATGGACCGCTGGGTGGAGCACTACCTAGAACAGGACTCCAGGGAAAATACTGTCACTGATACCGCCCTCAATGCAGCACAGTCGCTGTCAGTCATGGATGAGCTGGACGAACAGCCAACAAATTCAGAACTCAGTGATGCCATTGATTCTCTAGCCAGTGGAAAAGCCCCTGGAAAGGACAGCACTACCCCTGAAATAATCAAGAGTGCCAAGCCTGCTATATTCTCAGCACTCTATGTACTGCTTTGCCTGTGCTGGGATGAGGGAGCAGTACCACAGGACATGCGCGATGCCAATATCATCACCGTCTAAAAGAACAAAGGTGACCGCGGTGACAACAACTACTGTGGAATCTCCCTGCTCAGTATAGTGGGGAAAGTCTTCGCTCGAGTCGTTTTAAACAGACTCCAGAAGCTGGCTGAGTGTGTCTACCCTGAGGCACAGTGTGGCTTTCGAGCAGAGAGATCGACCATTGACATGCTATTCTCCCTTTGCCAGCTACAGGAGAAATGCCGAGAACAACAGATGCTCCTCCACGTTGCTTTCATAGATCTCACCAAAGCCTTTGACCTCGTCAGCAGACGTGGTCTCTTCAGACTACTAGCAAAGATCGGATGTCCACCAAAGCTACTAAGTATCATCATCTCATTCCATGACAACACGAAAGGCACAATTCAGCATAGCAGTGCCTCATCAGAGCCCTTTCCTATCCTGAGTGGCGTGAAATAGGGCTGTGTTCTCGCACCTACACTGTTTGGGATCTTCTTCTCCCTGCTGCTCTCACATGCGTTCATGTCTTCAGAAGGAGGAATTTTCCTCCACACGTTCAGATGGCAGATTGTTCGACTTTGCCCACCTTAGAGTGAAGGCCAAAGTACGGAAGGTCCTCATCAGGGAACTCCTCTTTGCTGATGATGCTGCATTAACATTCCACACAGAAGAGTGTCTGCAGAGACTCATCGACAAGACTGCGGCTGCCTGCAACGAATTTGGCCTAACCATCAGCCTCAAGAAAACAAACATCATGGGACAGGACATCAGAAATGCTCCATCCATCAATATCGGCGACCACGCTCTGGAAGTGGTTCAAGAGTTCACCTACCGAGGCTCAACTATCACCAGCAACCTGTCTCTCGATGCAGAAATCAACAAGCGCATGGGAAAGGCTTCCACTGCTATGTCCAGACTGGCCAAGAGAGAGTGGGAAAATGATGCACTGACACAGAACACAAAAGTCAGAGTGTTTCAAGCCAGTGTCCTCAGTACCTTGCTCTACGGCAGCAAGGCCTTGACAACGTACGTCAGCCAAGAGCAACGTCTCAACTCATTCCATCTTCGCTGCCTCCGGAGAATCCTTGGCATCAGGTGACAGGACCGTACCTCCAACGCAGAAGTCCTCGAGGATGCCAACATCCCCAGCATATACACCCTACTGAGCCAGCGGCGCTTGAGATGGCTTGGCCATGTGAGCTGCATGGAAGATGGCAGGATCCCCAAGGACGCATTGTACAGCGAGCTTGTCACTGGTATCAGACCCACCGGCCGTCCATGTGTCCGCTTCAAAGACGTCTGCAAACGTGACATGAAGTCCTGTGACACTGACCACAAGTCGTGGGAGTCAGTTGCCAGTGATCGCCAGAGCTGGCGGACAGCCATAAAGGCAGGGCTGAAGCGTGGCGAGTCAAAGAGACTTAGCAATTGGCAGGAAAAAAGACAGAGGCACAAGGAAAGAGCCAACTGTGTAACAGCCCCGACAACCAATTTTATCTGCAGCGTGTGGAAGAGTCTGTCACTCTAGAATTGGCCTTTATAGCTACTCGAGGCGCTGCTTCACAAACCACTGACCACCTCTAGGCACTTACCCATTGTCTCTCAAGACAAGGAGGCCAAAGAGAGAAGAGACTGCAGAAGTAACCAGTTAAAATAGAGGACACATTCTAATTTAATAAAGGGCCACAAAATGGTCTACATAAATTATATCTGCGCATGAAACAGATTCTACTTGGTTATTTATTTTTTTTCTGACAATAGCCAGTTCTTAATACAATGCTTTGTTCTTGGAATTTGTCCTGCTGCCATCGGTATTTCCCACATTCAGGTAATCTTGATTCTGAAAGCTGGATGATCCAGCCCAGTTCTACGGATGCTATGGTACAGCAGCATGCAATGGATTCTGTTGCTCTGCCCTTTCTCCCTTACTGTCAACACCTGATGAGCCAGCCAACATTAATAACGCCATAAGGAGGAAGCTAGGATTTAAATGTCTCCAGAAAGTGGAATTCAAATCCTACATCCAAGCACATAACACTGATGAACTACAAAACTTGCTGTGAATACTTGAAGCCACAGAAACACCTTAACAATCTTTCTAATTACACAAGGTTTTCAGCATTTAACAATTCCATTTTAATATTGCAAATGTTTGCCCAATCAATCTAATTAAAGTTGAGAGTATTGACTCGAAGAGTATTCACAAAAATATAGCAAGCTTTCACCAGTAAATTACAAATTTTAGATTACACTTCACCTCTGTTGTCCAGCTCAGTGGGATTGGTCTCGCTTGTTTCCCCCCTTACCTATCCAATCTTAGCCAAAGCATCTCCCTTGGTTCAAACATGGACAAAACAGCTGAACTCAAGAGGTGAGGTGAGAGTGACTGCCCTTGACATCAAGGCAGGATTTGACCGAGTATGGCATCAAGGAGCCCTAGCAAAACTGAGGTCAATGGGAATCAGGGGGAAAACCCTCTGCTGGCTGGAGTCATACCTAGCGCAAAGGAAGATGGTTGTGGTTGTTGGAGGACAATCATCTGAGCTCCAGGACATCACTGCAGGAGTTCCTCAGGGTAGTGTCCTCGGTCCAACCATCTTCAGCTGCTTCATCAATGACCTACCTTCAATCAGAAGGTCAGAAGTGGGGATGTTCGCTGATGATTGCACAATGTTCAGCACCATTCGTGACTCCTCAGATACTGAAGCAGTCCGTGTAGAAATGCAGCAAGACTTGGACAATATCCAGGCTTGGGCTGATAAGTGGCAAGTAACATTCGCGCCACACAAGTGCCAGGCAATGACCATCTCCAACAAGAGAGAATCTATCCATCTCCCCTTGACATTCAACGCCATTACCATTGCTGAATTCCCCACTATCAAGATCCTAGGGGATACCGTTGACCAGAAACTGAACTGGAGTAGCCATATAAATACCGTGGCTACAAGAGCAGGTCAGAGGCTAGGAATCCTGTGGTGAGTAACTCACCTCCTGACTCCCCAAAGCCTGTCCACCATCTACAAGGCACAAGTCAGGAGTGTGATGGAATACTCTCCACTTGCCTGGATGGGTGCAGCTCCAACAACACTCAAGAAGCTCGACACCATCCAGGACAAAGCAGCCCGCTTGATTGGCACCCCATCTACAAACATTCACTCCCTCCACCAGCGACGCACAGTGGCAGCAGTGTGTACCATCTACAAGATGCACTGCAGCAATGCACCAAGGCTCCTTAGACAGCACCTTCCAAACCCGCGACCTCTACCAACTAGAAGGACAAGGGCAGCAAATGCATGGGAAAACCACCACCTGCAAGTTCCCCTCCAAGTCACACACCATCCTGCCTTGTAACTATATCGCCATTCCTTCACTGACGCTGGGTCAAAATCCTGGAACTCCCTTCCTAACAGCACTGTGGGTATACCTACCCCAAATGGACTGCAGCGGTTCAAGAAGGCAGCTCACCACCACCTTCTCAAGGGCAATTAGGGATGGGCAATAAATGCTGGCTTAGCCAGCAATGCCCTCATCCCTGAATGAATAAAAAAAAATGCAAGACATCGTTACTGCGGTTATATTTTTAAGCTCACCAGAGCCTTTACCCTTGAATAAAACTCTGCTTATTTTTCCCCCAGTCCAGTATATATGAATTACAAATGTATTTTATATATTTTTCAGGAGGAGGAATATAGGAAACTATTACGAAAAAGACCAAAAAACTGCCTTACTACAGTTACAAGTAAAGACATACTGAATACAAATGTCACAAGCTTACTAAAAAAAAAATTCCGATTATGGCCCAAATTTCAACAATAAAGCTGGTTATTTTGTGCACTTACCTACAATAATTACGCTGCACATCATTCAAGTATAATTATCTTATGACTTATGAGATATTATTCTACTTTGAGAGTTTCCAAATCAATTGCATCATTTTATGAAGGTCATGGGGCATCACTTTTAATTTGAGAACCATCACTTCTGCAATGCAATCTTATTGGCAAGATTTAATTTCTCAATTGCAACAAGTTATTATGTTATCCAAAAGGTACCATGATAGACATTGAAAGGTGGATTTTACTCTTGGTTTCTGTGATGTTAATATACCAGTCAAGTTTTGTAGTATTATATCAAAACCTACTGATTAAATTATAAATTATTTGAATGCCCTTTTTAAAATCAAAAGTTACCTTTTTATTAATTTGCTGGATTCTCTATGCTAGTGAGTTTTGGCATTCAGAGTTGTCTTCCACCAGCAATTCCAATCTTTTCCATTTGGTTTTTGCTCTCATCACATAGTTTCATTTTATAGTTACATAACTGCTGAAATTTGGCTCTCAGCTTATAACTATTGATACGGATAATGTCCCCAGTAATTCATTCAAGATGGCTCCTGGGCTGTAAGCTCCCTTGTTGTTCAACTCTATCCATGGCCATCTGCTCCCATTCCTAGTGTTTTCTCCCCCAATCTACCCTCTTAAATTGTTTAAACTCCCCTGGCTCTTTAAATCAGTTCATTTTAGCCCTAACTAAAAGCTAACAGTTAGTTTAGTGTATGTTACCTGGATCCACTGCCCTCCCCCAACCACACCTGCTCTTTGTTTTCTCAACGAAACTGATCACAGCTGTCGATACTTTGATCTCCGATCCTGCTGTCTTCACTGTCCAGAGTGTCTGCAGCCACGGCGTGCGGTAAGTCCATTGAGGTGAAGAAGGAGCAGCGGGACCCTAGGGAAGTCTTGAGAAAAGGTGCCCCGAACACCCAAAAAATCCACGACCGGCTCCTCGGTCGCAACTTCAAAGCGCCCGCGGGAGATGGCTCGGAGAGCATCTGCAGCGCACTGTCGGCAATGCTGTATGCCTTTATATAAACCACATCAAAAAACCCTGAACGAATATAATCACCTTCGTAAGTCTGCCAAAAGATGCTTCACCTCCCGAAGGACGTGGATGAGCTTTCCGGGCGTCGATGGTGGGCACTGAGGAAATGGCTTATTACCTGCACCCGCTTTTCCCCCACCTTCCCCTCCCCCTTCTCCCCCCCCACCCCGGTCCCCTTCCCTGCTCCACCCACTCAGCTCACCCCCTCACAACCCTGTCCCAGCACCCCCCGTCGCACACCCTTACCCTGCACCCCCCCCCACCCCCTTACAGCCCCCTTCCCAGCTCTCCATCGCACTCCCTCCCTCCATCCCTCCCCCTCGCATCCCCTCCCCTACCGGCATCATCCTACACCTGTGTAGGGGCCCTAACAACCCCACTGCCTTGTGGGCATCTCGGGAGAGACCAAGGCTAAGGGAGTAAACCCCAACAGATAATCCGGAGCGGAACCCCGTAGGCGGTCATGAGTCACCTTTGGCATGTTTCCGGCAGTTCCTGCAGCCATACCGGTGCCAAACGTCGTGCTCTGCACTCCTTTGGACCCCAACAGAAAGGCCAAGAGGGGGGTTTTGACGACTGGGCAACTCTCAACCTCCATAAATTTGCCCAGGCATGCGCCATGGAGAGATCACTCCATAGTTGCCTCACAGCGACTGAAACAACACGGAAGGCAGCAGTTACGGGTTATAAGTCCAGATAAATTGGCGTAGAAACTGGGCGCCACGGGTTGCCTTTGTCGGTGGGAGAGGTCATTGCACCTCACTGGACAGTTACCGCCCGCCTAAAACCGGGCAGCCCCCGGTCAATAAGGTTCTGTCCCGCCACAGTCTACCTGCTTGAATGGGTGCTTGGAGCTCAGGGTCATTGTCCGAAAGGTGGACTGATACACCGCACCAAACAACACGAAAAAAGGAAAGAAGGTACCAGCCCTTCGCTTTGCAAGCTGGAACGTCAGAACTATGTGTCCTGGCCTGTCGGAAGACCTTACACAAATCAACGATTCTCGGAAGACCGCCATCATTAACAACGAGCTCAGTAGACTCAATGTAGACATTGCAGCACTTCAGGAGACTCGCCTCCCCGCGAGTGGATCTCTAGCAGAGCAAGACTGCACCTTCTTCTGGCAGGGCAGGGATCCTGAAGAACCAAGACAGCATGGAGTGGGCTTCGCCATCAGAAACTCCTTGCTCAGCATGATAGAGCCTCCCTCAAATGGCTCGGAATGCATACTGTCCATCCGACTGCTCACCACCTCTGGTCCAGTACACCTACTCAGCACTTAAACAGTGTTCAAATCATACGCAGCTTCCACAGTGCGGACTGCGACACCGACCACTCCCTGGTGTGCAGCAAGGTTAGACTCATACCAAAGAAGTTGCATCATTCCAAGCATGAAGGGCCACCCGCACATCAACACGAGCAGAATTTCTCACCCACAGCTGTTACAAAAATTTCTAAATTCACTTGTAACAGCCCTTCAAAACACTCCCACAGGGGATGCTGAGACCAAGTGGGCCCACATCAGAGACGCCATCTATGAGTCAGCTTTGACCACCTACGGCAAAAGTGCGAAGAGAAATGCAGACTGGTTTCAATCTCATAATGAAGAGCTGGAACCTGTCATAGCCGCTAAAGCGCATTGCACTGTTGAACTACAAGAAAGCCCCCAGCAATTTAACATCCGCAGCACTTAAAGCAGCCAGAAGCACTGCACAAAGAACAGCCAGGCGCTGCACAAACGACTACTGGCAACACTTATGTAGTCATATTCAGCTGGCCTCAGACACCGGAAACATCAGAAGAATGTATGATGGCATTAAGAGAGCTCTTGGGCCAACCATCAAGAAGATCGCCCCCCTCAAATCTAAATCAGGGGACATAATCACCGACCAACGCAAACAAATGGACCGCTGGGTTGAGCACTACCTAGAACTGTACTCCAGGGAGAATGCTGTCACTGAGACTGCCCTCAATGCAGCCCAGCCTCTACCAGTCATGGATGAGCTGGACATACAGCCAACCAAATCGGAACTCAGTGATGCCATTGATTCTCTAGCCAGCGGAAAAGCCCCTGGGAAGGACAGCATTACCCCTGAAATAATCAAGAGTGCCAAGCCTGCTATACTCTCAGCACTACATGAACTGCTATGCCTGTGCTGGGACGAGGGAGCAGTACCCCAGGACATGCGCCATGCCAATATCATCACCCTCTATAAAAACAAAGGTGACCGCGGTGACTGCAACAACTACCGTGGAATCTCCCTCCTCAGCATCGTGGGGAAAGTCTTTGCTCGAGTCGCTCTAAACAGGCTCCAGAAGCTGGCCGAGCGCATCTACCCTGAGGCATAGTGTGGCTTTCATGCAGAGAGATCGACCGTTGACATGCTGTTCTCCCTTCGTCAGATACAGGAGAAATGCCGTGAACAAAAGATGCCCCTCTACATTGCTTTCATTGATCTCATCAAAGCCTTTGACCTCGTCAGCAGACGTGGTCTCTTCAGACTACTAGAAAAGATTGGATGCCCACCAAAGCTACTAAGTATCATCACCTCATTCCATGACAATATGATAGGCACAATTCAACATGGTGGCTCCTCATCAGAGCCCTTTCCTATCCTGAGTGGCGTGAAACAGGGATGTGTTCTCGCACCCACACTTTTTGGGATTTTCTTCTTACTGCTGCTTTCACATGCGTTCAAGTCCTCTGAAGGAGGAATTTTCCTCCACACAAGATCAGGGGGCAGGTTGTTCAACCTTGCCCGTCTAACAGCGAAGTCCAAAGTACGGAAAGTCCTCATCAGGGAACTCCTCTTTGCTGACGATGCTGCTTTAACATCTCACACTGAAGAGTGCCTGCAGAGTCTCATCGACAGGTTTGCAGCTGCCTGCAAAGAATTTGGCCTAACCATCAGCCTCAAGAAAACGAACATCATGGGGCAGGACGTCAGAAATGCTCCATCCATCAATATTGGCGACCACGCTCTGGAAGTGGTTCAAGAGTTCACCTACCTAGGCTCAACTATCACCAGTAAGCTGTCTCTAGATGCAGAAATCAACAAGCGCATGGGAAAGGCTTCCACTGCTATGTCCAGACTGGCCAAGAGAGTGTGGGAAAATGGCGCACTGACACGGAACACAAAAGCATCAGGCCTGTGTCCTCAGTACCTTGCTCTATGGCAGTGAGGCCTGGACAACGTATGTCAGCCAAGAGCGACGTCTCAATTCATTCCATCTTCGCTGCCTCCGGAGAATACTTGGCATCAGGTGGCAGGTCCGTTTCTCCAACACAGAAGTCCTCGAGGCGGCCAACATCCCCAGCTTATTCACCCTACTGAGTCAGTGGCACTTGAGATGGCTTGGCCATGTGAGGCGCATGGAAGATGGCAGGATCCCCAAAGACACATTGTACAGCGAGCTCGCCACTGGTATCAGACCCACCGGCCGTCCATGTCTCCACTTTAAAGACGTCTGCAAACGCGACATGAAATCCTGTGACATTGATCACAAGTCGTGGGAGTCAGTTGCCAGCGTTCGCCAGAGCTGGCGGACAGCCATAAAGATGGGGCTAAAGTGTGGCGTGTCGAAGAGACTTAGTAGTTGGCAGGAAAAAAGACAGAGGCGCAAGGGGAGAGCCAACTGTGTAACAGCCCCGACAAACAAATTTCTCTGCAGCACCTGTGGAAGAGCCTGTCACTCTAGAATTGGCCTTTATAGCCTCTCCAGGCGCTGCTTCACAAACCACTGACCACCTCCAGGCGCTTATCCATTGTCTCTCGAGATAAGGAGGCCAAAGAAGAATTCATATCATCTACCACCATCAAGTTTGCCAGTCATGAGATGAAATCCTGCCACTATATCTCAATCATATTAAAAGGACCAGAGAACTTTGGTGTCTGATTGATTCTCTGGCTATAAATCTATTCTTAAAACACTCAGCAAAACAATTATTTTATAAAAGGTTTTCATATAGTGCTCACATACTTCCTGTAATGTATTTGTGTCACATTTAATCATTGCATTAAGATTAACATTCATCCATTCATCTGATGAGTGATTTAGCGCAAGTGGACTGGAAACGGCTATTTGAATGGTAAATCAGTGTCAAAGCAGTGGGAGGCACTCAAAGGGGAGATTCAAGGGGTTCACAGTGAACATGTTCCCACAAAGAAAAAGGGTGGGAAGGCCAAATCTAGAGCCCCATAGATATCAAGCAGCTTACAGGGTACGATAAGGCAGAAAAGGAAAGCTTATGTCCGACACAGAGAACTCTATACTACAGAAAGGAGTATAGGAAGTGGAGGGGTGAAATCAAAAAGGAAAACTAGGAAAGCAAAGAGAGGGCATGAAAGAATATTGGCAAGCAAAATCAAGGTGAACCCAAAGATGTTTTATCAACACACTAAGAGTAAGAGGATAACTAAGGAAAGAGTAGGGCCAATAAAAGACCAAAGAGGTAACCTATGTGTAGGGGCGGAAGATGTTGGTATTGTTCTTAATGAATACTTTGCGTCTGTCTCCACAAAAGAGGGCGACGATGCAGATATTGTCGTTAAGGAAGAGAGGTGTGAAGAATTGGATGTGATCAACATAGGGAGAGAGGACGTATTAATGTTGATAGTTGATAAATCACCAGGGCCGGATGAAATTTACCCCAGGCTGTTAAAAGCGAGAGAGGAAACAGCGGAAGGTCTGACCATCCAGTCCTCACTGGATACAAGTATGGTGCCAGAGGATTGGAGGACTGCTAACTTTGTACCTCTGTTTAAAAAGGGAGCAAAGGATAGACCGAATAATTACAGGCCAATCAGTCTAATCTCAGAAGTGAGCAAATTATTGGAATCTATTCCGAGAGACAGGATAAACTGTCACTTAGAAAGGCACAGATTAATCAAGGATAGTCAGCATGGATTTGTTAAGGGAAGATCTTGTCTGACCAACTTGATTGAATTTTTTGAAGTAACAAGGAAGATAGATGAGGGAAGTGCAGTTGATATGGTCTACATGGATTTTAGCAAGGCTTCTGACAAGGTCCCACATGGTAGACTGGTTTAAAAAATCCCATGGGATCCAGGGAAATGCAGTAAGCTGGATACAAAATTGGCTCAATGACAGGAAACAAAGGGTAATTGTTGATGGGTGCTTTAGCGACTGGAGGGTTGTTTCCAGTGGTGTCCCACAGGGCTCAATACTGGGACCCCTGCTTTTTGTGATATGTATTAACTATTTGGACGTAAATGTGGGGGACATGATCAAGAAGTTTGCAGATGACACAAAGATTGGCCCTGTGGTAGATAGTGAGGAGGACAGCTATAGGCTGCAGGAAGATATTGATGGTCTGGTCAGATGGGCAGAAAAGTGGCAAATGGAATTCAACTTGGAGAAGTGTGAGGTGATGCATTTGGGGAGGTCAAACAAGGCAAAGGAACACAAGATTAATGGGAAAATACTGAGGTGTAGAGGAAGTGAGGGACCTTAGAGTAAATGTCCACAGATCCCTGAAGGTAGGACAGGCCGATAAGGTGGTTAAGGCGGCATATGGAATCCTTTTCTTCATTAGCCGAGGTAAAGAATATAAGAGCATGGAGGTTATGCTGGAACTGTATCAATCATGGCTTAGGCCACAACTTAAGTACTGTGTGCAGTTCTGTTCAGCTCATTACTGAAAGGATGTAATTGCACTAGAAAGGATACAGAGGAGATTTACAAGGATGTTGCTGGGACTGGAAAAATGTAGCGATAAGGGAAGAGTGTAAAGGCTGGGGTTGTTCTCCTTGGAATAGAGAAGGCTAAGGGGATATTTGATTGAAATGTCCAAAATTTTCAGGGACCTGGATAGAATGGAGTTGAAAGGCCTATTTACCTTAGCAGAGAGGTCAGTGACTGGGGGGCATGGATTTAAAGTGATTAGTAGAAAGATTAGAGGGAAGAAGAGGAATGTTTTTTCACCCAGTGGGAGGTGGGAGTCTGAAACTCACTGAAAGGATAGTTGAGACAGAAACCTTCAACACATTCAAAAGAAGTCTGGATATGCACCTCAAGTGCCGTATAATCTGCAGGGCTATAGACCAAATGCTGGAAGGTGGGATTAGGATAGGTTAAATGTTTTTCGGCTGGCACAGACACAATGGGCTAAGTGGCCTCTTTCTGTGCTGTAAACTTTCTATGATTCTGTGACTTACAGATAAAATTTTCAAATTTCTCTGTTGATTGGGCGATGTAACTATTTGTTCCATTTCAAACAAATTTCCTCCAAGGAAGGATTTACCTCCTGAAGGAAAGCCAACCAATCAAATTACTCAAGAAAAACTGCACACCATTTCATTTGCTATTTTTTGCTCAGTGACTTGATGCCCAAATAAGGTTTTAAACTGTAAAAATGAAGAAAAAAAACACAGTAACATGATTAAACCTACCTATATAGTTCTTATGTGTTTTAGCAGATTTATTAACATTTTTACTTGAAAGCCTAGCCATGATTCTTATATTTGACCCGGGGTGCTGTCAACTTTCTAGGTTGTAGGTGTCAGTTTGAGGATCTGGTATACACAATTTCCCACCACCAAGCAGTAGGATTTTGTCACTGCATATAAAACATTGTTTGCCTTGTGACAGGTTCTCTCACTGCCTTTTTATTAAATAATTCCAACAACACAAGAAAAAAAAATCAATTTCTTCAAATTCCCTACTTTAAATCAGAGATCACACTTCAGAAGTACTTCATTGGCTGCAAAGTGCCTTGGGAAATCCTGAGATAATGAAAGACAATATATATAAATGCAAATTTTCTTTTTCTTTCTTCCACTTTCTTCATGTAATTTCTATGTAATTCTAACATTGAAACAGCTATTTAGTCTCCACACAAGCTGTAGTCCTAATCCCTTTGGTTTGACCAGTTCCCCCTTTCATTCAACCACCTATCTAACCTGTTATTAAAAGTTGGCACAGCCGCACAACCCTCTGTAAAACTGCTTCTCCTGCTCTACGCTCAAAGTTTTCCCTACCACAGACATTAAACTAACTGGCCTGTAATTTGCCCAAGTTAACTCCAGCTCCCTTTTTGCAAAGTAGGTTATTACATTTGCCACTTATCAGTCCTCTGTAATACATCTACTCTCAATAAAATCCTCAAATATAATTGCTAGGGCCTCGACTATGTCTTTCTCCCATTTCCCTCAGCTACATCCAGTCAGATCCCAACACTTTATTCTACTTTACCTTATTTTGCTAATCCTCTCCAATGTACTATTATATCACATCTAATTTTTAACCAATTTAGGACTGATCTCCGACCCGATATTTTTCTCTTTTGCAATCATTAAAGCAACATACTTGTTAAGAATCCTTACCAATTTCTGTTTATCTTCTACTCCCCGAATGTCCTCTCATCATAACAACCTATTCCATATTTAACAATTATTTAAAAATTATCTTTGTTGAATACTTTACTGTTTTTAATATTTTAAGATTCTTTCTTCACACTCCCTCTTTGCTTTCTTGCACCTTTCTTAACCCCTTTCTTTATTTTATCATTTTCTCGCTTATTTTTATAATAGCCCCATATGTCCTCTTCAATGTATGTTTAAAGCAGATATTGACATAAGCGGATATGAGGATAGTGTGGGAAAAAGGCATTGAAGTGGATGATCAGCCATGATCATACTGAATGGCGGGGCAGGCTCGATGGGCTGAATGGCCTACTCCTGCTCCTATGTTCAAGTTTTCAAAGTGCTATGCTCTTTTTATCTACCTAACAAAGAAAATTCACTTGATTGACCTAAACACACAATAGATTAATTGACGCCTGACCAGTGAATAATGATCACCTGCTAGTTAAGTGCCAATTTATTAGTAACTGCATAATTTTCAATTTAAAGTTCAGTTAAAGAGCGAGATGGAACGAAAACACACAGCCATCACAAGTTCTGAACTACGTACTCCTAATCACCACTGAATTCCCATTCTAGCCAAATTCCATTTCGTCAACCTCACTCTGATGCCAGCTATGGTGTACTCTCCGTTTGAACTGGTAATATTTATACAAATAATTTATTATTAACTGCAAATTAAACTGTTTGAATTAAAACTAGATGTTAGACAAAAGGTAGACAAACATGTCCTTCCTATTATTTATAGTTACAGTCAAAAACTGAGCATTCATTATCTCTCAATGGAAAGCCTTCATCATTTCAGCTTCATTCATTAAGAATCTGTGTCTTTTGACTAATGCCACTTAATTTTTGCCACCCTCTCCTCAGATACTGAAGCATTCCATGTAGAAATGCAGCAAGACCTGGACAATGTCCAGGCTTGGGCTGATAAGTGGCAAGTAACATTCACACCATACAAGTGCCAGGCAATGACCATCTTCAACAAAAAAGAATCTAACCAGCTCCCCTTGACATTGAATGGCATTATGATCACAGAAACCCCACTAACATCATCCTGGGGGTTACCATTGACAAGAAACTGAACTGGAATAGCCATATAAATACCATGGCTACAAGAGCAGGTCAGAGGCTAGGAATCCTGTGGTGAGTAACTCAACTCCTGACTCCCCAAAGCCTGTCCACCATCTACAAGGCACAAGTCAGGAGTGTGATGGAATACCCTCCATTTGCCTGGATGGGTGCAGCTCCAACAACACTCAAGAAGCTCGACACCATCCAGGACAAAGCAGCCCGCTTGATTGGCACCCCATCTACAAACATTCACTCCCTCCACCACCAACGCACAGTGGCAGCAGTATGTACCATCTACAAGACGAACTACAGTAATGCACCAAGGCTCCTTCGACAGGACCTTCCAAACCCACGACCTCTACCACCTAGAAGGACAAGGGCAGCAGTTGCATGGAAACCACCACCTGAAAGTTCCCTTCCAAGCTACACACCATCCTGACTTGGAACTATATCGCTGTTCCTTCAATGTCGCTGGGTCAAAATTGTGGAATAATTGACAATCTAGTAGTGCGAGACCCCTTGGGGATGAGCGACCATAATATGTTAGAATTCTTCATCAAGATGGAGAGTGACGTGGTTGATTCTGAGACTAGGGTCCTGAATCTTAGTAAAGGAAACTATGAAGGCATGAGGCGCGAATTGGCTATGACGGATTGGGAAATGTTACTTAAAGGGATGACGGTGGAAAGGCAATGGCAAACATTTAAAGAGCACATGGATGAACTGCAACAATTGTTTATCCCTGTCTGGCGCAAAAGAAAAACAGGAAAGGTAGCCAAACCGTGGCTTACAAGGGAAATTAGAGACAGCATTAGATCCAAGGAAGAAGCATATAAATTTGCCAGAAAAACAACAGACTTGAGGATTGGAAGCAGTTTACAATTCAGCAAAAGAGGACCAAGGGATTGATTAAGAAGGGGAAAATAGAGTACGAGAGCAAGTTTGCGGGGAACATAAAAATTGACTGTAAAAGTTTCTATAGGTATGTGAAGAGAAAAAGATTGGTGAAGACAAATGTAGGTCCCTTACAGTCAGAAACAGGGGAATTTATTATGGGGAACAAAGAAATGGCTGACCAACTAAATGCATACTTTGGTTCTGTCTTCACAAAGGAGGACACAAATATCATACCAGAAATGTTGGGGAACACAGGGCTTAGTGAGAGAGAGGAACTGAAGGAAATCAGTATTAGTAGAGAAATGGTGCTGGGGAAATTGATGGAATTGAAGACCGATAAATCCCCAGAGCCTGATAATCTACATCCCAGAGTACTTAAGGAAGTGGCCCTAGAAATAGTGGATGCATTGGTGGTCATCTTCCAAGATTCTATAGACTCTGGAACAGTTCCTACAGATTGGAGGGTAGCTAATGTAACCCCACTATTTAAAAAGGGAGGTAGAGAGAAAGCAGGGAATTATAGACCAGTCAGCCTGACGTCGGTATGGGGAAAATTCTGGAGTCCATTATCAAAGATTTTATAGCAGAGCACGTGGAGAACAGTGGTAGAATCGGCAGAGTCAGCATTGGTTTACAAAAGGGAAATCATGCTTGACAAATCTACTAGAATTCTTTGAGGAAGTAACTAGTAGAGTTAATGAGGGGGAGTCAGTGGATGTGATTTATTTGGACTTTCAAAAGGCTTTCGACAAAGTCCCACATAAGAGATTAGCGTGTAAAATTAAAGCGCATGGGATTGGGGGTAGTGTATTGCGTTGGATAGAAAATTGGTTGGCAGACAGGAAACAAAGAGTAGGAATAAATGGGTCTTTTTCTGAATGGCAGACAGTGACTAGTGGGGTACCACAGGGATCGGTGCTAGGACCCCAGCTAAACACAATATATATTAATGATTTAGATGAGGGAACTAAATGTAATATTTCCAAATTTGCAGATGACACAAAACTGGATGGTAGGGTGAGTTGTGAGGAGGATGCAGAGGTGCTTCAGGGTGATTTGGACAAGTTGAGTGAGTGGGCTAATACATGGCAGATGCAGTATAATGTGGATAAATGTGAGGTTATCCACTTTGGTGGCAAAAACAGGAAGGCAGGTTATCTGAATGGCTATAAACTGAGAGAGGGGAATATGCAGCGAGACCTGGGTGTTCTTGTACACCAGTCGCTGAAGGTAAGCATGCAGGTGCAACAGGTGGTAAAAAAGGCAAATGATATGTTGGCCTCCACAGCGAGAGGATTTGAGTACAGGAGCAGGGATGTCTTGCTGCAATTATACAGGGCCTTGGTGAGGCCACACCTGGAATATTGTGTGCAGTTTTGGTCTCCTTATCTGAGGAAGGATGTTCTTGCTAGAGAGGGAGTGCAGCGAAGGTTTACCAGACTGATTCCTGGGATGTCGGGACTGACGTATGAGGAGAGATTGAGTCGGTTCGGATTATATTTGCTGGAGTTCAGAAGAGTGAGGGGGATCTCATAGAAACCTATAAAATTCTAACAGGACTTGACAGGGTAGATGCAGGAAGGACGTTCCAGACGATGGGGGAGTCCAGAACCAGGGGTCATAGTCTAAGGATATGGGGTAAACCTTTCAGGACTGAGATGAGGTGAAATTTCTTCACCCAGAGAGTGGTGAGCCTGTGAAATTCGCTACCACAGAAAGCAGTTGAGGCCAAAACATTGTATGTTTTCAAGAAGGAGTTAGATATAGCTCTTGGGTCTAAAGGGATCAAAGGGCATGGGGTGAAAGCGGGTAGATGATCAGCCATGATCATAATGAATGGCGGAGCAGGCTCGAAGGCCCGAATGGCCTACTCCTGCTCCTGTTTTCTATGTTTCTATGTAAAATCCTGGAACTCCCTTCCTAACAGCACTGTGGGTGTACCTACCCCACATGGACTGCAGCGGTTCAAGAAGGCGGCTCACCACCACCTTCTCAAGGACAGTTAGGGATGGGCAATAAAAAATGTCTAGCCAGCAATGCCCACATTCCATGAATGAATAAACAAAAAAGCATTCCTGGTTGTCAGCATCTACCCCCAACCTATTTCTAGCATGTTCCTAGCATTAGATGTTTGCCCCATGTTCCCAGACTGTCAGCTCGGGTCCTACCCTGAAGCTGGCATTAAATGTACAAAACATTTTAATTACCACTTAAATACAGTCTGTAAATACAAGAGGAGACTTTGTGGCCCTTACATTACAGCAGTGAGTACACTTCAAAAGTACTTCATTGACTGTAAAGTGCTTTGAGACGTCCAGCGGTCATGAGTTTCTTTCTTTCAGGGCTGAAGGTCCAGTAACTCATGTAGAATTCCTTAACTGCCAGTGAGAGTCAGGCCACATTCTTCTACACTTGCATCCCTCTCAATATTGTCATACCTTGGCCCTCTTAAAAACCATCATATTCCCAGAATATTATTTAAATGGACAGAAACTGCAGAATGCTGCGGTACAGAGGGATCTGGGTGCCCTTGTACATGAATCACAAAAAGCTAGCATGCAGAGATGGCAAATAATCAGGAACGTAAATGGAATTAACTGCAAGGAGGGTGAGGTATAAATATGGGGAAGCCTTACTGCAACTGTACAGGGCACTGGTGAGACCAAACCTAGAGTACTGTGTACAGTTTTGGTATCCTACTTAAACAGTGCATTGGAAGCAGTTCAAAAAGATTCACTAGGCTGATTCCTGGGATGAAAGGGTTGGCTTATGAGGAAAGTTTGAGCAGATTGGACCTATACTCATTAGAGTTTAGAATAATGATAGGTGATCTTATTTAAACATAAGAGATTCTGAGGGGGCTTGACAGGGTAGATGCTTAGAGGATGTTTCCCCTCGTGGAGGAATCAACAACTCGGGGGCACAGATTCAAAATAAATGTCTCCCTTTTAAGACGGAGATGAGGAGGCATTTCTTCTCTCAGAGGGTTGTTAATCTTTGGAATTCTCTTCCCCAGAGAGCAATGGTGGCTGGGTCGCTGAATATATTCAAGGCTGAGTTAGACAGTTAGATCAAGGGACATGGGGGCAGGTGAGAAAGTGGAGTTAAGTCTACAATCAGATTAGCCATGATCTTATGGAATGGTGCAGCAGGCTCAAGGGGCCGAATGATCTACTCCTGCTCCTATTTCTTCTGTTCTTATATCAAATTCAATGTTGCCAGACCTGGGATATGCTCCCAATTGTCTACAACTGCCGAAGCCCCATGTACCTGCCTCCAACTGGCTTACATGTTGCCTTCCATGGTCCTGTCTATTATAGTATGATACGGCACAGGAGGCCATTTGGCCCATCATGCCTGTGCCAGCTCCTTGTTAGACCTACCTAATTAATCTCACTCTCCCGCTATTCCGCCGGTCCTGTTTTTCTTTTCATTTCAAGTATTTATCTGATTCCCTTCCGAAAGTTACCACTGAATCTACCTCTGGCACCTTTAAAAAAGATAAGATGTAAAAATGAATTACATAGATAGCATGACTCAGTTATGTTTTTGAACAGAAAAGCTCGAGTTTGGGACAGAAAACTAGGATAGTGGTAATGAAAGGATGCAAGAGGAATTAGAGCATTTAGACAGGATAACTACAGACAAGGAAGTAGTATTGAAAAAAAATGGTGGAACAAAGTGGAAAAGGCATCAGGAATACAATTTAGAATGATGAATAAAGCTAAAGAGAAAATAGCAGAGGCTTTAACTGCAATTTTTCAAACATCCTTGGATATGAAAGTTGTGCCAGCAGCTTACCTCTGTCCAAAAATGGAGAAAGGATAAACCAAATAACTATAGGTCACTCAGCCAGCATGAATTTGCAAAAGGCAAATGGTGCCTGACAAGTTTACTATAAAGTTATTTGAGGAAACAATTACATAGAATGTACTGCACAGAAGCAGACCATTGAATCCAACTGGTCTATGATGCTGCTTATGCTCCACGCGAGCCTTCTCGCAACCCCTCCATCTAATCCTATCAGCTTATCCTTCTATTCTATTACTCTCATGCGTTTATCTAGCTTCCCTTTAAATGCATTAACGTGATTCACCTCAACTGTTCCTTGTGGAAGCGAGCCTAGGTCAGCCTAGGATTCCAGTAAAGCATAATGAAAAGCGTTTGAAAGTTTCATGCTGTGTCCGCTTGAACTGTAAAAGATATTCAGTAGTATGTTATAGGCTATTGACCTTCCAAACTTGTGTTGTACCTGGAGAAGCAATTTACAGTTGCTTAACAAGGTGGTGACAGATTGGCAGCATCTGCAATTCTGGCTACCTGTGAATGTTTAATAACATGAATTATCTGAACATCAGGCAGCACAAGAGTAACAGGATTTTTTGTGATCTGCACTGGAACAGACTAAATGAGCACCAGAAGATCCACACACCTTCTCCCCTGTCTGAAATAATGTACGATGTGATTTGAATATTTATCTCTTTGGAGGATATTCCTTGGAATTATTCAATCTGTAATGCTGAAGACCTGTGCTGCAGAACTAGTCGTGCCCCTAGCCAAGCTGTTCCAGTACAGCTGCAATACTGGCATCTACCCGACAATGTGGAAAATTGCCCAGCTATGTCCTGTCCACTAAAAGCAGGACAAATCCAATCTGGCCAATTACTGCCCATCAGTCTACCCTCGATGGGATCTGAATAATCAATTGCAATGTAACTTTTTTTTATTCCAACAAAAATCAGTAACTTCTCTGTTAATTTGAAGTCATAAGATCAAGTTTACCAGTAGAAAATTGCACTCATCTCAATTTTAAACGAAAAGATCAAAGCCTACAAAATTATCTGTACAAAGACCTGTTAAGTAAATTGAAGTACCCCTAGACAGCATAACCAGCTGTATAACTCTCTGACATCCTCTAGTGGCAAAGTCCACTACTACCGCATTATAACTCGTCAGCTATTTTTAAATTGTCCAAGGAGGCATTTTTGACAGACTCTCAAATAAAGGAAAGGATTTGCATTTATGTAGCACTTTTAGGAACACAGGAGCAGAAGTAGGCCATTCAGCCCATTGAGCCTGCTCCGCCATTCAATTCGATCATGGCTGATCATCGACCTCAACACCACTTTCGCGCGCTTTCCCCATATCCCTTGATGTCATTACTATCCAGAAATCTAACGATTTCTATCTTGAATACGCTCAATGATTAAGCTTCCACAGCCCTCTGGAGTGGAGAATTTCAAAGATTCACCACCCTTTGAGTGAAGAAATTCCTCCTCATCTCAGTATTAAATGGCCTGCCCCTTACTCTGAGGTTCTCGACTCACCAGCCAGGGGAAACATCCTAGCTACATCCACCCTGTCACGCCCTGTAAGAATTTTGTAAGTTTCAATGAGATCTCATCTCATTCTTTGAAATTCTAGAGAATACTGGCCCAGTTTCCTCAATCTCACCTCATAAGACAATCCCACCATCCCAAGGAGTAATGAACTCAGGAGGTTCCAAAGCATTCTCCAGCCAATTAATTATTTTTGAAGTGTAGACATTACTGTAATGCAGGAAACCCAGCAGCCAAATTATTTCAATGACGTTGGTTGAGGGATAAATATTGACCAGGACAAAGAACTCTAATGCTCTTTTTTGATTAGTACCATGGAATCCTTTATGTCCATCTGAGGGGGCTGATGGGACCTCGGTCTAAAGGTGGCACCTCTGTGCAGTACTGAAAGATGTCAGCCTGGATTATGTATTCGAGTCTCCAGAGTGGGTTTGAACCCATGACCTTTAGACTCAGAGGCGAGTGTGGTAAAGCTAAGCCAAGGCTAACACCACTGTCAACTCTCCAAAGTACAAAAAAATTAACAAATTGATGAGAACGTTCACAAGAACATAGTTAAAAAATGCGAGATCTTAAGGACAAGGAAGGTTAGATCCTTAAGCTTCAATAGCCTCTTTTTAATGCACTGTTGCAGGTTATTTTCAAAACACATTCACAATCGAAACCCAAAAGACACAGTGAAACACAAATCATGTGTCAACCCTACAGAAGACATGAGTGCAATATCCAAGTCACCATATACTACTGCAGCTTCCAAAAAGAATCAGGTGCGCACCAACACCCAGGCACATTGCTCATACAACCTGTCTTCTGAAACCTCCAGGACAGAAGCTGAGTGACCCACACTACAGTCTCTGAAGAACAAAGTGCTCAGTCTTCAGGGATCAATAGTCACATCTATGTATCACTGGAGTTATTAGGAACTGAAGTTGCAATCCATTTACATCCATGGAGAGCAAGAAATTTAGTGAATGATAGGTTACAACAAAGGATCCTGCTGGTGAGAATATATATACTTTTTAATGCATTTGGCGCTATCTGCTGTTTTGGGTATCCAAGCCATGGAAGTAAATCTTCGCTTCTGTTTAGTTGATGCCTGCACCCACTTCTCATCAAGTGCATGACAAAGCAAAGGCGGCTTTTATTGAATTCCTCCAACTTACAATTTCAGCTCAAAAAGTTCCAAGATCTCTAAGGAAGCAAAGTCACAAAGAGTAATAGCAGGGAAGACCATTCTGCAGCTTACACAAATTTTAAAGCTTTAAAATTTCAGACTCTTAGGCCACGTTTTTAAGATGTATGATAAACAAAGCACCATTTATTGTTCATGGGAGCAGCACCAACTTGCACCATTACCAAAGACAAGAGACAAAACTATTGAGGCTATCACAAAGGATATTTTCTGGATGGCTCAGTGGATGTATGTTACATTTGTGTGCTGTTGGCCAAACAAACAAAGATCAATCCCACGTGTGTCCATAAATAGGTCCTTTCAAAAGGGTTTAGTGAACTTTTCAGAATTTTCTTTCGTATGTTTGTGCCTCATTCAACACCAAAAAAAAACAAATTAGCTTGTCATTTATCTAACTTTGATGAACACAAAATACTGTGTCTATCAATGTAACAGCAGTGAATACAATTCAAAGAAATTAATTTCTGTAAAGCACTTTAAAGCATTTCAGAGAGTTCTGAGAAGATGCTAAACAAATACAAGTCATTCTTTTTGTACAAACTGACATATTTCAGGAGTGGGAAAGTCACATAATAGAGACAAATAAATAGACAATTATAAATGCTGGGAAAATGAAAATGGGAACATTCTGGAGGTGTACACTAAGCCCACAAGCATCTGTAAAGAGAATGTTTCAGATGTAGGCCCAATAATCTCTCCTCTGCACAGATGCTGATAGAGAAGCTGGGTATTTTCAGAAAATTGTTTATCTTGACTGAATTCATTGTCAGGTATCTGAAGTATAGCTTCTCCCATTCCATAAGCCAAACAATCCCAAGGTATGTAAAGGAGATCAAATGAACATTGCTACTTTTGGGGATTGAAGCCCTAGTAGTTTCTAATTTGGACTTCAAGCTCTTCCTCAAATTGGACCCAAAACGTAATGCTACCATTATTCCCAGTTCTTGCTGATGCTGTGCCCAGCTGAGCAACAAAATAATGATTCCAAATGAATGTCATGCTTTTGTTTTTATTATTCCATAGCTTTCTGCAGGAATAAAAAATAGGGCAGTGTGCTTTTAGTCAGAACAATTATTTTGCATTCTAAGAATTTAAAGACAATTTTGTGTGCTTTAATTATGTTAAAACACAGGACTGAAGAAAGAATTATATTTGAAAAAAATGATGGTTTCAAGTCCAGCCACAATTGCCATTAAAACTAATGTTTAAAATAACCTTTGACAAGTAAAATAAATCTTCTGAATAATTTACAAAAAACAAACATTTGCTGTGAATGCTTCCTAATTATAACAAAAGGTTGTACAGGGAAATGGTAATTTATGCTCTTAGACAGAGGTTGTCATATCTACTCCGGGAAACTTCACCAATTTACACATGCTGATACAGTACTTGGAATAAATTTACTGAAGTGAACTGCAAAAGTTTAAAGATACATTCATCTCCATATAGATACAAGTATTTTCAATTTCAAACCATTTACAAATCCCCAAAATTCAAAGTCACAAGAAGCCAACAATTTAAATAAGCTGTCATTATGGTAAATATCTAATTTTGTACAAATACCTGCAGCGTAAATTTGAGTTTTGATTATTCATTGAAACAGTATCAACTTTTGCCCACAAAACAATAGTCGATGTGCTTCAAAATTAATTTGCTGGCATGGATTCTGATTTCCCACATTGTGTTCTGCTCTGCAGATCAAGTAGGTAAATTCAATTCCTAATTGTCTCATTTATTTAATGATGATGTTAACATGGTTATTCTGAGACTGAGCGAGACCTGCACAATTCATAAGAGCAGTGGCTGGGGGAAGGAGCGAGACTAGCACAGTTTAAAAGAGCGGTGGCGGCGGGAAGGAGCGACACCTGGATAGTTTAAAAGAGCTAGCCAGTCCAGACCACAAGAGCGGATTGACCTCGTTCTAAAAAAAATCAAAGTGTGCCGTCACAGGAAAACAAGTAGTTGATTGGTTGGTGAGTTCTTTTCTCATTTATCTTTCAAAACGGAGGTAATTTTATTAATAGTAAGGTTTTATTTAGTAGTTTAGTTATTTACTAGCTTAATAGATTGGCTGGTGAGTATTTCCTATTAATTAAGTAAATCATTTATCAGCTATTTAAAACACTATCAGGATGGCAGGGCAGGTGATTTGTTGCGGCTGCAGTACGTGGGAGCTCTTGGACACCAGTGTGATCCACAGTAAACATGTCTGAACTAAGTGTCTGTGGCTCGAGGAGCTTCGGCTCAGAGCTGGAAGCCAAGCTACAAACACTACGACGCATCAAGGAGGGGGAAAGTTACCTGGACACTTTGCTCCAGAGGGCAGTCACACTCCATAGGCTAGTGTCTTCTGATTTGGTTCGTGGTCAGGGACAGGAGGGTATGACTGCAAGTAAGGCAGGAAAGGGGATCGAGAAGGCAGAAGTGGAGGAGCCTCAGCCCTTGCAATTGTCCAACAGGTTTGAGGTTCTTACTGCTTGTATGGATGAGAGTGAGGGCTGCAGGGTGGACGAGCAAATTGACCATGGCACTGTGGTTCTTTGCAGCAATGAGCAAGAGTCCAGAAGGCTGTGTTGCCTGCTCGGTGCCAGGATTTGGGACATCTGCTCGGGGTTGGAGAGGAACCTGCAGGGGGAGGGGGAGGATCCAGTTGTCATGGTCCACGTGGGTACCAATGAGATGGATAGGACTAGGAAAGAGGTTCTGCATAGGGAGTATAAGCAGCTAGAGGCTAAATTAAAAAGCAGAACCTCAAAGTTAAGAATCTCTGGGTTATTACCTGAGCCACAAGCAAATTGGTGCAGGGTAAATAAGGGTAGACAGTTAAGTGCATGGCTCAAAAATTGGTGTGGGAGAAATAGGTTTTGATTCATGGGCACCAGTACTGGGGTAAGTGGGAGCCGTATCATTGGGACAGTGTACACCTGAACTGTGCTGGGGCAAGTGTTCTGGCGAGTCGTATAACTAGGGCAGCAGAGAGGCTTTTAATCTAATACTGGGGATGAGGGATCAAGTGAGGGAAGATGTGATAATTTAAAGAGTGAGGGCAAGGCAAGACAGTAATAAGGATACTGATTATTAGAGTGCGGCAGGAAAGGACAGGGAATACAAACTCAAGAGTGAGCTAGCTGATAAGACTAGAGGTTGTGAACTAACAGAGTGGGGGAGCAGAGATTTAGGTTTCCAAAGAGAAAGGCCAAGGCATCAAAATAGTACAGCATTATGGGTAAAGACAAGCAGAATGGGACAAGAAGGGACAGAGAGTTTAACAAAAATTGTACATCAGCAAATGAGGTCATTGAAAGGACTAGAAGCAAAAAAATGAACATAAAGGTTATTTATCTGAAAGCGCTAAGCATCTGCAATAAGATAGATGAACTAGCGGCACAAATAGAGGTACATAATTTAGATCTAATCACCATTACAGAGACATGGTTACATGGTGATCAAGGTTGAGAAATAAATATTCCAGGGTATTTTGGAAAGACAGACAAATTTGCAAAGGAGGAGGGGTAGCACTGATGGTAAAGGATGACGTAAAGGCATTAGTGAGAAAGGATCTGGTCTCAGAAGATCAAGAAGTAGAATCAGTATGGGTGGAAATAAAGGAACAGCAAGAATCAGAAAATACTGGTGGGAGTAGCTTATAGGTCCCCTAACAGTCGTTATACGTTGGACAGGGCATTAAACAAGAAATTATTGGAGCTTGTAACAAAGGCAATCTAATAAATGTGGGGTACTTTAATCTTCATATAGACTGGGACAATGAAATTGGCAGGAGTGGTCTAGAAGATGAGTTTGTAGAATGTTTTCGGGAGAGTTTCTTGGAGCAATACATTGTAGAGCCAACTAGGGATAAAGATATCTTAGATCTAGAATTGTGCAATGAAGCAGAGTTAATTAGTAATGCCATAGTAAAAGATTCACTGGGAAACAGTGATCATAATACCATTGAATTCCATGTTAAGTTTGAAAATGACATGCTCCTTGTTAATCGTGTATCAATTGTTTGATTATATGCAGGTGGAGGGTGTTAATCGGGTCTTACTTGAGCACTTATAAGTAGACACTTACTGAGACTGGTAGAGGGTTTGAGTGAGGATCTACATGTTTGTAATTCTTTCACTCAGTACAATAAATGTGAAACTGGATAAAGATAGGCTCCAGCATAATCCTTCCATAACAAGCTTTCTGGAGTTCAACACTCCAATCACAAACAATAATCTTAAACTTAAACAAAGCCAGTTACGTAGGCATGAGGGGAGAACTGGCTCAGGTAAATTGGGTAAACAGACTAAAGGCTATGACAGTAAATGAACAGTGGGAAATCTTTAAAGAAACAATTCAAAATGTTAAACAAAAATACATTCCTTTGAAAAACAAAAACTCAGCAAGAAAGACCTGTGGCTCACTCAGGAAGTTACATTAAAAGAAGAGGCTTACAATGTTGCAAAAAAAAGTAGCAAGCCTGAGGATTGGGAGTGTTTCATAAACCAACAAAGGGCCACCAGAAAGTTGATAAAAAAGGAAAAATTAGAATGAGAGTGTAAACTGGCCAGTAATATAAAAACAGATTGTAAGAGCATTTATAGGAGTATCAAAAGGAAGAGAGTAGTTAAAGTAAACATTGGTCCCTTAGAAGCAGAGACGGGAGATATTAGCATGGGGAATGAGGAAATTGCAGAGGCATCGAAAAAATATTTTGGGTCTGTCTTCACAAGTTTCACACCTGTCTTCAGAACACAAGTTCCATACCAGAAACAGACAGTAACCTAGGGGCTAAAAAGAGTAAAGAAATTAAGGAAATTAATATTAGCAGAGAAAAAGTATTGGAGAAACTTAAGGGACTAAAATCTGACAAATCTCCAGGACCAGATGGCCTACACCCTAGGGTTCTAAAAGAGATAGCTGCAGAGATACTGGATGCGCTAGCTATGATTTTCCAAAATTCCTTTGATTCGGGAATGGTCCCATCAGATTAGAAATTGGCAAATGTTCAATCGCTTTTCAAGAAAGGAGCGAAAGAAAACAGGGAACTAGAGACCAGTTAGCCCATCAGTCATTGGGAAAATGCTGGAATCTATTATTCAGGAAGTCTTAACGATGCACTTAGAAAAGCACAGTATGATTAAGGGATATACTGTCTGACAAATTTATTAGAGTTTTTTCAGGATGTAACTAGTAGGGTAGATAAAGGAGAACCAGTAGATGTAGCATACCTGGATTTCCAAAAAGCATTTGATAAGGTGCCACACAAAAGGTTAACAGGCAAGATAAGGGCTCAGAGTAATATAGTAGCATGGATAGATGATTGGTTAATAGATAGGAAGCAACGAGTGGGCATAAACAGGGCATTTTCAAGTTGGCAGGCAGTAAATAGTGGAGTGTCACAAGGATCAGTGCTGGGGCATCAGCTACTTACATTCTATATTAATGGCTTAGATGAAGAGACAGAGAGTAAGTAATATATCTAAGTTTGCTGACGATACAAAGGTAGGTGGAAAGGTAAGCTGTGGGGAGGACACAGAGAGGCTGCAAAGAGATACAGACAGGTTAAGTGAGTGGGCAACAAGATGGCAGATGGAGTATAACGTAGGGAAGTATGAAGTTATTCACTTTAGTCGTAAGAATAGAAAAGCAGAATATTTTTTAAAAGGTGTGAAACTTGTAAGTGTCCATGGTCAAACAGATTTGGGTGTGCTTGTACAAGGAATGCAGAAAGTTACCATGCAGGTACGGCAAGCAATTAGGAAGGCAAATTAAATGTGACCTTTATTGCAAAGGGATTGGAGTACAGGAATAAGGACGTATTGCTACAATTGTACAGGGTTTAAGTGAGACCACATCTGGAGTACTGTGTATAGTTTTGGTCTCCACATTTAAGAAAGGATATACTTGCATTGGAGGCAGTACAGCGAAGGTTCACTAGATTGGTCCCTGAGATTGGGGGTTGTCCCATGATAAGAGGCTAAGTAAATTGGGCCTGTATTCTCTGGAGTTTACAAGAATAAGAGATCTCATTGAAACATATAAGATTCTAAAGGAGCTAGATAGGGTAGACACGGAGAGATTATTTTTGCTTGTCAGGGAATCTAAAACATGGGGACACAGTCTCAGGATAAGGGGCCGATCATTGAGGACTGAGACAAGGAGAAATTACTTCACTCAAAGGGTTGTGAATCTTTGGAATTCCCTACCCCAAAGGGTTGTGGATGCTCTATTATTGAATACATTTAAGGCTAGGATAGACAGATTTTTGGTTTCTCAGTGAATCAAGGGATATGGCGAGTGGGCGGGGAAGTGGAGTTGAATCCTAAGATCGACCATGATCGTTCTGAATTGCGAAGCAGGCTCAATGGGCAAAATGGTCTACTCCTGCTCCGATTTCTTGTGTTCTTGTGTATTCTATTCTCATAGAAACTAAGTTCTGTCACTTGTAGACATGTTTGTAAAGTAAGCACAGAGCTTTAGATTCTTGGATGCTTTCCTGTGATTGGTTGCCATCCTCAGGAAATGGAATGCCTTGGCCTGATGTACGTGATCTATGAAAGGAATTGACCTTCATGGGTCAAGCGGCCTTTGTTTATTCTAGATTTCCTTCTGTTTTAACAAGTGGGATTTGGCTGCAAGAGCCCCCAAGTGAAGTATTATGGCTTTGCAAGGCTCCAGAAAAAATCTTGCTGTATTATATAAGACAAAATGGGCATTTAGTGGCACAGGAACAGTCTAAACAATTAGTCTTCCAGGCAAGTCCTGTTTGTGCATTATTGGGAGGTGGTAGAAAATGGCAAGAGACACTACTTGAGGCAGAATGTTGAAAAGCTGTAGAAGAAAACGAAGTTGTCAGAAATCTAGGAAAAGATGGCTCTGTGTTTAATTGTGGGCTCATGGATTAGAGGGAGATTGAACAATTGATCAGATAGTTGGTGTTCAGCCTTGGCCAGGTGAAGGTCTTTCGGCCAACAGTGCCCCCTTTGTCTGCATTTTTCATGATGCAATTAAGAGAACTGAGCTATTAGTTCAGAGGGAGATAGATTTTGTGGGAATGCTTGATGTAAAGATCAAGAAAAGGCAAGAGAGCTAAGGGAGGAGTTCAGACTGATCAAGAAAGATGGAAACATGAGAAGAAGTGAGCTTCATCTGGGAGGGTGGGATTAAAAGCCTTCTGGCTGAAGAAATCATCACAGAGGCAGTGGAAGAAATGCTCAGGGTCTTTAAAACTATGAAAATAATGATGCATTATTGCTTTTCCCTTGCTAGCTAATCTTGTCCATGAGATGTACCCCATGCTCCTTCAACCCCCATCCGACTCAACTCCTATTTCTCCTCCTGGCTCCATGCAAACTGACATTGTCAAAGGCTCACTTCCCTCAGGCTCCATCCTCCTCCTCCCATTCATAACCACCAATATCACCTCCTCAAAAAAAAATCCTTGACCCTATCATTCTCACCAACTACCAACCCATCTCCAACTTTGTTTTCCTCTCTAAAATTCATCAAGCATTGATGCATTTCTCCTGTAACTCCCACGTTCAAGTTCTTCCAGTCCAGCTTTCACCTTTCTCACAGCACTGAAATGACCCTAACCAAAGTCACGAATGACATCCTCTGCGACTGTTGTGCTTTATCCCTCTTCTACCTCTCTGCAGCATTTAACACTTTTGACAATCTCATTCTTTTCTAATGTCTCTCCATTCACCACCTCTGTAGAACTGCTCTCATGTGGTTCCATTTGACCTAACTGAATACAGCCAGAATATCTTCAGCAATGGCTTCTCTTCCCTTTCCAGGACTGCCACCTGCAGAGATCCCCAAGAATTCATCCTCAGCCCCCTCCTCTCCTTTATCTACATGTTGCCCATCAGCAGCATCACCAGCAAATGTGTGGTGAGCTTCCAAGTGTACACTGATGATGCCCACCTGTGCCTCTCCATCATTTCCTCCAACAACCTCTAAATTACCAGATTGCTTATCTGACATTAAATCTTTGATGATTGATGACATCTTCTAGCACATCACTTGGATGGCCAAAACCATCATCTTTGAGCCGTACCAAAAGCTTTGCTCCATGGCCACTCTCTCAGGCTGAACCAAACTGTTGGCCATCTTCCTGTTTGACTCTGAGATGAGCTTCAAACGCAAGAACACAAGAAATAGGAGAAGTGGACCATATGGCCCAACGAGCCTGCTCCGTCATTCAATATGATTGTGGCTGATCTTGGGCTTCAATTCCTCTTTCCTGCCCGCTCCCCATATCCCTTGACGCTCTACGAGACCAAAAATTTATCTATCCCAGCCTTAAATGTATTCAATGACTGAGCATCCATAACCCTCTGGGGTAGAGAATTCCAAAGAATAGGACCATTTACCTCTACCTCTACAACATTGCCCAATTTTGCCTGCACTTCAGTTCCTCTGCCAGTTAAACCCTTATATATGCTGTTGTCATCTCCAGACTCAATTATTTCAAAGCTCTTCTTGCTGGCTTCCTAATTTCAATAAACTGTGGCTTGTCCAAAACTCTGCTGCATGTATTTTGTCCCCCACCAAATCCCATTTGCCCATTACTCCTGTCTTCACTGAAAGATCTCTACCTCCCAAAACCATGATTTTAAGATCCTCATTTTTGTCTTTAAAACTCATCACGTTGTCCCACCCACTCTCTATAACTACTTCTGCCTGCCTTCTCCACAGACCATGATGTTCTTCTGATTTCAGTCTTTTATGCATCCTCCTCCCCATCTCTTTGCCCCACCATGGTGGTAGAGTCTTTGAATCTGAACAGGAAAGTGTGATTAGACAAGGTGGCTCACATGGAGAAAAGCACTGCCACAGACTTGATTCTACTGTTTAGCAGAGAAGACGAAAGAGAAAGTAGGTTGGAGAAAGAGAACCTAAAAAAAAAACAGTAATCATACTAACTTTTATTTGACTAAGAGAACTAATATGTTTTGTATTTGTGTCAAAACAAGTTGCATCCTCATTCTAATCAGGAAATATATTAATCTTTATCAAATTTTATCAAGGTCAAACTTCAACTGATTTTAAAAACTGCTTTGTGAAAAGAGTTTGCTTCTGCCTTTCATTGAACGTATAAACAGATACCATTCTACCTGAAGGCATCCCAATATTATATCATGAGTGGAATTCACAACCTCTGATTCAGAGACGAGAGCTACCAACTGAGGCACAGCTGACGTACTGGATCACTTAACAAGCTGTAAGATGCAAAGTCCACCAGGGTGAGCTAAGTAATTAATATGGATTGCCCGAGGAGTAAACTTAGCAGTCTATTTGTTGCAGGTCTCTAATTGGTTAAACACAGAAAAACCAACAGTCCTGCATACAGCTTTGTAGCATATTATACGGCACTGGAATAAAATAGAGATTTGCAGAAAGTTTAATATTGCCTGCTGTCTGCAAAGGCTGTCTCACAAGAAGTTAGACTACATAAACTTTTGAAGTCAAATATCCAAGAAGCCAGCCTCTTCAATGATAGTTATGCAATCAGAAGTTGCAAAAACCTGGGGATAAATATGAGGAGCATTTTCTAACTCTTCAATTATGTTCATAACGTTCCATTAAAAATATAGGTTTCAGTAGTAAGTCTAAGATTTGTGGAAGAAGCTCAAAGTAATTATTTGGCATCAGAAGAAGTTCGAAAAGTACTGATGAAAAACTAAACATTGTTTTTGCATCTATAAAATTTTAGAAAAAACAACTTTTAGCCAGAACTATATGAATGGTGAACATGGCATTTTCGCCAGTTCAAAACTCTAGAAGATGCAATGGACAAGCCATATTATTTCCAATGCATACATGAACAGTAGAAGGGTTCACTGTTAATGACATGCTATCTCTCATACTTCAAGCATAAGACCAAGTTTTGGTACACAGATTTACCTATGGAAGCTATTTTTTTTTGCATACAGCACGAGTAAAATGTATTGGTAGGAAACAAATTGTAACATACTATACAGCACTGGAATAAAATAAAGATTTGCAGAAAGTTTAATATTCACAAACTTTACCAATTGTAAACACTACAAAACCTTAGGCTGCCTTTTACAAATGCAATTAAAATGTAAATATTAACAGTAGCAATGACTTCTGTATATTCTCACCCTTTTAACGTAAGTGCAGAACATGATGGCGCCACTAATATATGTTTGGCAGCCAATTTATCTTCAGGGAAATATTTTAGTTACAACATGCAGCTGACTCTACAGATTAGACTAGTGCTCTTATACCTAAGGGATATAATGTTCCAATCCCATAGTGTACTGCAAGAGACTCAATTAAAGATGTGCCTGAGAACAGACATGGTTCTTCTGTGAAATAGGTTTGTTAATAGATTTTAGCTTAATCTCAGAGGTGATCCTACGTTATAACTCACAAAAATATACAAAGCCAGATCAGCTGAATGATGTCTGATCAGCCCACTGCACTTTGAAAGCTACGATGTGTGTGGTTGCCACAGGATAAGTTATTCTAGGTGCAGTATAACATGACATTGTTACTGCTTAGTAAGGCTGAGGTATGATTGTTCAAGGCAATACTTCAGCGAGGCCCAGTTTACCTTCAGTCATAACAGTTGGCAGATTCTGTAGTAAAAGAACATATAACTTTGGGCTGCATTATGTTGAAAGGATGCTTCAAATATTTGTTTTTTCTCAGTTTACTAATCCAAAACTATACACTAACAATTTAAGTCCATGGAAAATACTTATTTAATGTATTGATACATTTTCTTTCACTTTACAGCTTTAATCACCAAAATTATAAACTATACACGATTGTACAATACATAATTCAAAACTACTTGACAAAAGGCTTGAATAGTTTTTAAATTTTAAGAAATGTTCTTTTTGTCCACCCCATAACAGATCAATAGCTCTTACTAACATGAATTAAAGAACTAGCATTGAAATTATGTTATCTGAACAAACAAAATGCGTCAAAACTGTAAATATTGATTACTTTTGGAAAACTATAAAGCCACAGGGCGGCGCAGTAGCTAGCACCACAGTCTCACAGCTCCAGGGACCCGGGTTCGGTTCTGGGTACTGCCTGTGCGGAGTTTGCAAGTTCTCCCTGTGACCGCGTGGGTTTCTTCCGGGTGGGCCGGTTTCCTCCCACATGCCAAAGACTTGCGGGTTGATAGGTAAATTGGCCATTGTAAAAATTGCCCCTAGTGTAGGTAGGTGGTAGCAGAATTGTGGGGATCTGAGAGGGAAAATGGGATTAATGTAGGATTAGTATAAATGGGTGGTTGATGGTCTGTGCGGACTCGTTGGGCCGAAGGGCCTGTTTCGGTGCTGTATCTCTCTATGACTCTATGACCATGAATCATAATTTGGTAAAAGTATACAAGCTCAAATTCTTCTGGTAGTTTGAAATATATCCAATAGCTAGCTATCTGAATAGTGGTTCAGTTCCATGAGTTGGAACTTGCCACGTTTGGAGTGGCTGAAAATTTCCATTTACTTTTATTGAACCAAAGCCACATTACATTGGTGTTTGTATTACACTCCTAACTGAAGTTGCTACAGAGGTCACCACCAATTGTCTTACTCAGTTTGCAATATTGTCTTTGTAAGTCAGTCACTGAGTATCAAATGCAAGATTAACAGCATTTCTTATTTCATGGTTAATTTTTTCAGTACACTACATGACCTTCTAACTCTCAGGAGATAGTAGCATTCTCTGCTCACAGTCAGAAGGTTGTAGGTTCACGTCCCATTCCAGAGGCTTGAGCACATAATCTAGGGTTTTATTTCAGTGCCGTTCAAAGGGCATTCTGCACTGGTGGAGGTGCTGTCTTTCAAATGATAAGTTAAACCGATGCCCAGTCTGCCTCTCAGGTAGACATCAAAGATCCACGGCACTATTCAAGAACTAGTAGAGGGTTTGTCTTGATGTCCTGGCCAATACTTACCCTGAACCAACATCACCAGCAGATTATCTCATTTACTGGGAATGGCAGCATAGTGGTAATGTTACTGGACCGGTAATCCAGACATCAGGACTCATGCTCTGGAGACAAGAGGTCAAATCCCATCACAGCAGCAGGGGGAAATTTAAATTCAGTTAATTAAATAAAGCTGTAATAAAAAGCTAGTCTCAGTAATGGTGACCATGAAACTACTGGATTTTCATAAAAATCCTTCGGGTTCACTAATGTCCTTTAGGGAAGGAAATCTACTGTCCTTACCAGATATGGCCTACATGTCACTACAGACCCAGCGCAATGTGGCTGACTCTTAACTGCCCTCTGAAATGGCCCAGCCACTCAAGTTGTATTAAACTATGGAAAAATCGAATAAGAATATATCAGGACGGACCACCTGACATCCCTAGGCATCGGATACGACAAAGGCACACTCTACCCAGTCGGCTCTTCAAAGTCTTCCACAATAACATCCAAGGACTTATGCCAAAATTGGGAGAGCTGTCATACTCACAGAATCAAAACTCACAGCCAGTGCCCCAGACTCCTCCATCACCATCCCCTGGGTAGGTCCTGTTCCACTGGCAGGACAGACCAACCAGAGGTGCTGGCATAGTGGTATAGTCAGTAGGGAGTGGCCCTGGGAGTTCTCAACATTGACTCCAGACCCTATGAATTCACAATGGCATCAAGTCAAACATGGGCAAGGAAACCTGCTGATTAGCATCCAGTATTCTTCCACATTAATCATCACTTGGAAGAAGCAATGAGAGTAGCAAGGGCACAGAATGTACTGTGGGTGGGGGAATTCAATATCCTGAATGGATTGCTCAATACAGAAAGCAGAGAGTAAAAGGGTAGTTATTCAGAGTAGCATAAGGAAGGAAGTGGTCTTCCACAAGGATCAGTGCCGTGACCACTGCTATTCACAAGTTACATTAACGATTTGGACTTTGGAATCAAAAACACAATGTCTAAATCTGTGAATGACACCAAATTTTTTTTTTGGGGGGGCGGATAGTGCAGGGAATAGTCAATACTGAGGAGGACGGAAACAAATTACAGGAGGACATTACAGAATGGGCAAATAATTGGCAAAGGAAGTTCAACACAAACAAATGTGAAAAAATAATTTTGGTAGGAAGAATAGGAGATCACTAATTACTTGGAAGGTGCAAGTCTAGGTGGGGTAGAGGAACAAAGGGATTTCGGAGTACAAATGCACTAATCACTAAAAGTTGCTAGGCCATAAAAACACAAACCAAGCACTAGGCTTTATTTTTAGACGGATAGAATTGAAAAGTAAAGTTATGTTAAACCAGTATTGAACCTTGATTAGACCAAACTGAAGGAGGAGGCTCCATGAACATCCCCATCCTCAACAATGCTGGAGCCCAGCACATCAGTGCAAAAGACAAGGCTGAAACATTTGCAAATATCTTCAGCCAGAAGCACCACGTGAAAGATCCAATGCGGCTTCCTCTTGAGGTCCTCAGTATCACAGATGCCAGTCTTCAACCAATTCGATGCATTTCACGTTACATCAAGAAATAGCTGAGCATACTGGACAAAGCAAAGGCTCTGGGCTGCAATAACATCCTGCGGTAGTGTTCCAAGACAGATGCTCCAGAACTAGCCATGCCCCTAGCCAAGCTGTTACAGTACAGCTACAACATGGCATCTACCTAACAATGTGGAAAATTACCTAGGTAGGTTCTGTCCCCAAAAAGCAGCCAATTACCACCCCTTCAGTCAATCATCAGCAAATCGATACTGTTATCAAGCAGCACTTACTCAGCAACCACCTGCTCACCGATGCTCAGTTTAGGTTCCCTCAGCACCTCTTGGCTCCAAACCTCAATATAGTCTCGCTCCAAATATGGTCATCGAAGCACAATTCCAAAGGAGAGGTGAGAGTGACTGCCCTTGACATCAAGACAGCATTCGAACAAGTGTGGGGAGCCCTACCAAAATTGAAGTCAAAGGGAATCAGGGGGAAAACTCTCCACTGGCTGGAATCACACCTTGTACAAAGAAAGATGGTTATTGGTGGCTAATCATCTCAGCCCCAAGGACATTACTGCAGGAGTTCTTCAGGTTAGTGTCCTAGGACCAACCATCTTCAGCTGTTTCATCAATGACCTTCCTTCCAACAGAAGGCCAGAAGTGGGGATATTCACTGATGATTGCACAGTGTTCCGTCCCATTCGTAACTCCTCAGATAATGAAGTAGTCCGTGGCCACATGCAGCAAGACATGGACAACATTCAGGCTTGGGCTGATAAGTGGCAAGTAACATTTATGCTACACAAGCGTGCGACAATGATCATCTCCAACGAGAGAGAATCTAACAATCTCCCTTTACATTCTACAGCATTACCATCGCTGAATTCCTCACCATCAACATCCAAGGGGTCACCATTGGCCAGAAACTGAACTGGATGAGACACAAATACTGTGACTACAAGAGCTGATCAGAGGCTGGGAATTCTGCGGCAAGTAACTCACCTCTGACTCCCCAAAGCCTTTGCACTATCTACAAAGCACAGGTCAGGAGTGTGATGGAATATTCCCCCACTTGCCTGGATGAGTGCAGCTCCAACAACACTTAAGAAGCTCAGTACCATGCAGGTGAAAGCAGCCCACTTGACTGGCACCCCATCCACCTCCTTCAACATTCACTCCCTCCACCACTGACACACAGTGGCAGCAGTGTGCACCATCAACATGATGCACTGCAACAACTAGTCAAGGCTCTTTCAACAGCACCTTCCAAACCCTCGACTTCTACCACTTAGAAGAACAAGAGCAGCAGGCGTGTGGGAACACCACCACCTATAGGTTCCCCTCCAAGTCACACACCATCCTGACTTGGAAATATATTGCCGTTCCTTCACTGTCGCTGGGTCAAAACCCTGGAACCCTCCCTAACACCACTATGGGTATACCTAAATCACAAGGACAGCAGCAGTTAAAGAAGGTGGCTCACCACCTTCTCAAGGGCAATTAGGGATCGGCAATAAATGCTTGTTTTGCTAGCGATGCCCACATCTCATGAACAAAATTTTAAAAAGTCTTGTTATTACCTCATTGCTGCTTATGGGACCTTGCTGTGCGCAAATTGGGTACCTTGTTTTCCAATAGTACAGAAGCAGTTACACTTCAAAAATACTTAATTGGTTGTAAAGTTCTTTGTGATGTCCTGATGTCAAGAAAACACTATAAATTAAAGTTCTTTCTTTTTTTACACACTTAGATACCTTTTGAAAAAAAATGAAACCGCGTAAATAATTAACATTTCCCTTACAATATTCTGTGCAATTATGACCACAGCAAGTTCTCGTATCCTTCCAGATACTTCTGTGAACTTTACTATGTGTTGCACTACCGTTGTTTTGTTCTATGATTCCATTTCTCTCTCCCAATATAACCAGCACATTGCCATTCGTTTCCTGACTTCTTCCTATTCATTATCTACAGACAACCACTAGACAACATTAACCACAAGGTCACTTCCATAGATAGGCTGACAATTTTCAGCTCTACATCTTTGCCATCACCCTTGACCTGCTGCGCCGTCTGGCTATTTTTCTGACATCAAGTTGTGGATGAATTGGAGTTTTCTTCAGCTATCAACTGCAATCCTGTTCAGCATTCACCAGAAATTGTGCACATGAGCCCTGATTCTAACTCCAGCATCAGCTACTTATTCAGGCTGAACTTTGGTCTTATGTTTGGCCTTAAGCTAAGCTTTAACCCTGACATCCAATCCATCAACAAATCCATCAACAAATCCACCTAACTCCACTTTGGAATATCACCTACCTGAATCATCGCCTTACTATCAGCAGCCTTTTTCACACCTCTATCAGCTCGAGGCTCAACTTCTCCAATACTTCCTTTGACAACCTCCCCAGCTCCAAATCAGAGAGCTCAATCCAATGCATCTCATCCTTTAGTAAGTTCTACTCGCCCATCATCCCTCTTTCATCTACCTTCATTGGCTCTCCGACACACAGCACATGAATTTCAAAACCTCTTTTCGTCTTTTCAAAAGCCTCACTTTCTAAATTCCTCCAAAGCTCTGCCCCACTCTCCTCTGTAACCTCCTCCAGCCCTGTAGCCCGCCTCACCTCTTTCACTTTCTGACTCAAACATGTGGGAGTTCTCACCCACTCCTGCTCCACTACTGTTGTCAGAGTTTTCAGTCATTATGCCACCCCACTGCACACTTTTCTTACAGCCCTGTGCCTCGCTACTTGCTTTTCCTACTTCCAACAGCCTCCACAAAACCGAGCTTTTTGACCACATTTTCAGTCACTCTCCTAATACTCCTCCCATGCAGGTTTAAGTATGCACAGCTTATGAAATTGAAGGGAGAGTCATAGGTGTACCACCATGGCATATTGTCCAGCTGCTTAGCTTAAATGGGTACTGGCACACGTGGACCAGTTCAGCAGCAGATTGCTTGACCAAAGAAAATGCAGAAAAATAAACAGCTTCAAAAGATTAAAATTAATTATACATTAATGATCTGAATACAGGAAACTAGCATGGATGCTCATTTTATAGATCTTCTATGCATAAACCTTAAAAACAGGCAAAATTTCTGACTTGAACATCAACTTTCCACAGAAATAGAAAATAGTCGTGAAACACTAAATATTTGGGGAACTGGCCTTTTCATTAATTATCTTTCCCTTTCAAAATAAAAAAGGAACCTAATACTTATTTTCATACTAATGTGTCCAAGTCCAACTTTTCTTTTTATTGACTTTAAAGAATAGCAGAATGACATACATCCAACATGCAGGCACTAATTCTTTTCAACTTAAAAGACAAAATAGCTCACAGGATGATTTGGGGCTTTTATTCAACATTTTTGGTTTCAGCATTATCAACCACTCCCAAAGGTGGCATAATAACACTATACTAAACTTTTATTTAAACTTTAACTGCCAAACAGCTTCATTAAACTAACTAAGTGCACTATTTATATAGTAGATCTATCTAAAGTAAGCAGAAAATAACAGTCACAACTGATGTTCTATGCCACAATCTACATAATATTCTTGATTGGTTATTTTTTTCTCACGGAAGTTTGCTGGCCTGACTGTCTCTCATCAAAATTTTCAGATAGTCTTTAATTTGAAAAAGACAAGACTGAGAAAACTTTCCAAAAAGTAAATGGGGCCAAATCAGATTTTTTTAAAGATTAATTGTTTCAACTATTGTATCAAAATAAACTAGGCCATTTTCTTCTCCAAGTAAAGCTTCTTTTTAACCCCATAAGTACAGTGACAGAGAGGAAGTAGCCAATATCATAATATAGATGATAAAAAATATGCCAAGCCAAACAATATTTATAATTAAAAAACAATCCCAAAATCACTCAACATGAGTGGAAATGAAGACAGCCCTTTAGGTCATTTGATCCCAACTTTCAGAATACTAGTCCTTCTATTTTTCCATTTCTGGATCACAAAACAGATTCATATGAAGCTTGTGCTCATTTTATCATACCAAACAATAATGACAATAAAGGACACCATCTGTAAAACCACAACAACTCGAATTTATAGAGCACCTATAATATAGATCATCTCAGTGTCCCAAAGAATCAAAAAAAAAAATGATATTAGAAAGGGAAACCAGAAGTTTGGTCAAGATGATGAGTCTTAAAGAAAGCGAGGGATATGGAGAAGAGGGGGTTGAGAAGGGAATTCCAAACCATGAGTTCTAGGTTGCTGAAGACACAGCTGCCATTGGTGGGATGAAGGTGATTGAGGAGCATAACAGCCCAGAATGAGAGGAACGGTGAGTTTGAGCATCTACCTAAGTAATTTACATGGACTGAACACAGAATAAAAGCTTTAAAAAATTAAGCAACCAGAAGCAAATCTAAATGCAAGCAAACCCATATTATGATTATCTTGCTCCACTGAACATACATTATATATGGAAGCATATTCAACACTGTACGCAATCTTCAACTTTCACTTATAGTTCAATAATATACATATAAAGGTTTGACTGTATATTTAAGAAACCAGGCAGCTTTAAGAAAAACAGACCATTAACAAGCATGAAATTAAACATTTGTTTTGATGCTTTTTGAAAGGAATGCCCTTGTGCTTACAGAAAACAAAATGTAATTAAAATATCATCATAGCAGTTAATACCTTCTTGTTCTACAAATCCCACTTTATGTACACCTTATGATTTCATTTTCAAGAACACAGCTGTATTTTAATCTACAATGCTCATTTCATTAACAAAATGAAACAGGTAAGGCAGATCAATCTATTGTACATGTCTAACATACTAAATATACAAAAAGTCCTACTAAATAACCAGTAAGCAAGTTATGCCCAGCACAACATGCACAAATACTAAATATCCAATTTTACAAGATCAGTGATTCAGCATGTCTTTTTGTCTGTGCATTCTGGTAGAAATTAATGCAAATGTAAACATTATGCACTTCTTGGAGTTTTCTCCAGGACTCACTGCAGTTTAGTCCAATGCGCACATTACACTACGGGTTGTGTTATTTCCACGCTCGGTGACAGAAAGTGATTGGAAGTCTCCATGGAAAGGCTAGGAAGCAAGAGAGGTTACATGTGGTTGTGGTAAATGCTAGAACTAAGTAAGGTCGGTTTACAATTTTATTTGGGGTGTACCTAAAGTGGAAATGAAATATTTCCAATGTTAAGCTTTTTAAAGGAGTGCATTATGTGAAGTGACATTTTTGAATTTAACTTTATTTTCTGGGGTATTGCAGATTTAAACTAATCTGACTAAAAGGAAAAAAAATCAAAATTAGAAAATGAAGGGAACAACTACAAAGTAGGATATGTTTAAAGGAAATCATTCTGAGCAGAGAGGTAGATGGAGAGAATAATGTAGAGGAATTTTGAGATAAAACACTCTCTGAAAGAGAAGAAAGAAATAGCTTTAATACCTCCTACCTTAGAGGAAATGTTTCAGCTGGGTTAGATCTTTGCGCATCCAGTCAAACGATAGCCATTCGCATTTTTATTTGGACCCATGTACATTTGTGATGGATAATCAGTGCTGGCTATGCATTCAAACTTCCACATGCCCTGCATGGTTGGCCATCAGTCGCCATGGCTCAAGTTAAGTTCTGACACGTGAAAGCACAACATAATCCCTGGCCTCAGTGCCCGCAGGACGAGATTTGAAGTGCAGAGGCAAGTGTCAATTCTGTGCCAATGAAATGGACAGACTGATCACCATTATACTTCTCCATGTTCTGAAATTTTCTGTGAAACATTTCACTCTGGTTCAGATCAAGTGATCCAGAAGGTACAAAATTTTAACACAGGTGGAAGATTTCAGCATATAATTACAAACAGTCATTCCTTTTTACCCTGCATCACTTACTATAGAACTTAATATGTTGCACCATCTGTTTGTGTTGCACATACTGATTGATTTTTATACAAAGCAGACATGAAAATAGAATATTCAAAATAGATTTGATGTTTGAAAATATAGTTTTTATTACTCTATTGGAGACAATGCTTGAAATAAGCTGGCAGGGTTAGTCTGCCTCAACTTTTTTTTTTATAAATAGTCAAAATATCCCATGTAAGTAAATTTCTTGACTTAAACGGTGGAAATTCTGTATACTTCAGAATTCTGAAAAATGTATCAAAATGCCAAAAATCTAAATCATACTTTCAGGTAGTTTGTTACTTTTCCTTATTGGAATATTGGCTACACCTGCTGGTCATGTATTCATATGGTCATATCCCCCGTATCTTCGTAGAGTCATAGAATCATTTACAGCACAACAGATAGCCATCCGGCTCATCAAGTCCATGCCGAACTTTCATCTGATGAATGGCTATTGACTTGAAATATTAACTCTGTTTCTCTCTCCACAGATCATACTTTCCTGCTGAGACAAAGGGGTAGATTTTGACGTTTGAACAGTCGACGAGCAGCGAAGAAGCTCCCGTGATTTTGAACCCCGTCCTTCAAAGAACCTAAGCAGTGGGCCACCGATGACAAACTGCTTTGGCCATGGTAGTTCGCCAGCTTAAGGCCACAGGTATCTCAGCCAGCTGCAAGTAGGTCTGGCAGGGATGCGGGGCACGAGGGTGAATAAAGTCGGAAGTGTGAATACGGTTGCTCCTCCTGGCCCCATAAAAATAATCTTTCCAGACCTTCTTCGAGTCCAGCATCGGTGAAACTGGTTCGAGTTTGGATGGTACAGTTCTCTCCTAAAATGGCGCCACAGGATTCTGATTTGATCTTTAAGCAGGCCGACCGCCTGACTTGGAGCACTCAGCAGTTGGCCCAAGGAACGCTGCCATGGCCATAACAACAGAGCAGAGGACAGAAACTCATTCTTCACCATTTTATGGGGCGCTACCACCCCATTTCTATTGGATGGCAGCCCGTAAATTTCACTGCTAAATATCTCATTTCATGCAGTCATTTAGCTAAGGGTCCAAGCTAGAGCTAAGAGAACTAACTCAAACATTGCAAATTAGATTGAGGGGCAAAGAATCTTCGCATTCAAACTTATAACACATACTGGGAGTCTAAAATAAGTTACGGCACTAAACGTCATTTAACATAATACAGTAGAGCTTTTTTTGGGAGGGAGGGAAGCCTCATGACATATTACCTTGGTTCCATCATGGTCCTTATTATGAAAGGCTGCTTGCCTTCATCCATTTGAAATTTGTAACCCATGTGAAATTCACAGGCACAGATTATATTTTCCCTTGCTCCTGGTGGGGAAGTACAACAACTAAGCTGCCCCTAAATCAAACTGAATGGGGGAAGTTATTTTCAATAGAGTTTATGATGGGAAATGCAAACTGGAGGTGATGGAGAAAGAGTTGTCAGAGAAAGGGTTGGTTTCAGTTATGATGTGAAGCATTCATTAACTGCCCAGACCCACACTTTGAACATAGAACAGTACAGCACAGTACAGGCCCTTCGGCCCACGATGTTGTGCCGAACCTTTAACCTACTCTAAGATCAAAATACCTACATACCCTTCATTCTACTATCATCCATGTACCTATCCAAGAGTCGCTTAAATGTCCCTAACGTATCTGCTTCTACTACCACCGCTGGCAGTGCATTCCATGCACCCACCACTCCGTGTAAAGAACCTACCTCTGACATCTCCCCGAAACCTTCCTCCAATCACCTTAAAGTTATGCCCCCTGGTGATAGCCCTTTCTGCTCTGGGAAAAAGTCTCTGGCTATCCACTCTATCTATGCCTCTCATCATCTTGTACACCTCTATCAAGTCACCTCTCATCCTTCTTCGCTCCAATGAGAAAAGGCCCAGCTCCCTCAACCTTTCTTCATAAGACATGCCCTCCAGTCCAGGCAGCATCCTGGTAAATCTCCTCTGCACCCTCTCTAAAGCTTCCACACCCTTCCTATAATGAGGCGACCAGAACTGAACACAATATTCCAAGTGTGGTCTAACCAGGGCTTTATAGAGCTGCAGCATAACCTCGCGGCTCTTAAACTCAATCCCCCTGTTAATGAAAGCCAACACCCCATACGTCTTCTTAACAACCCTATCAACTTGGGTGGCAACGTTGAGGGATCTATGGACCTGGACCCCAAGATCCCTCTGTTCCTCCACACTGCCAAGAATCCTGTCTTTAAGCCTGTATTCTGCATTCAAATTCGACCTTCCAAAATGAATCACTTCACACTTTTCCAGGTTGAACTCCATCTGCCACTTCTCTGCCCAGCTCTGCATCCTGTCAATGTCCCGTTGCAACCTACAACAGCCCTCCACACTATCCAGCAACCTTTGTGTCATCGGCAAACTTACTAACCCAGTCTTCCACTTCCTCATCCAAGTCATTTATAAAAATCACAAAGAGCAGAGGTCCCAGAACAGATCCCTGCGGAACACCACTGGTCACCGAGCTCCAGGCTGAATACTTTCCATCTACTACCACCCTCTGTCTTCTATGGGCCAGCCAATTCTGTATCCAGACAGCCAACTTTCCCTGTATCCCATGCCTCCTCACTTTCTGAATGAGCCTACCATGGGGAACCTTATCAAACGCCTTGCTAAAATCCATATACACCACATCCACTGCTCTTCCTTCATCAATGTGTTTTGTCACATCCTCAAAGAATTCAATAAGGCTTGTGAGGCATGACCTGCCCCTCACAAAGCCATGCTGACTATCTCTAATCAAACTATGCTTTTCCAAATAATCATAAATCCTGTCTCTCAGAATCCTCTCCAATAATTTTCCCACCACCGACGTAAGACTGACTGGTCTATAATTCCCAGGGTTATCCCTATTCCCTTTCTTGAACAAGGGAATAACATTTGCCACCCTCCAATCATCTGGTACTACTCTAGTGGACAGTGAGGACGCAAAGATCATCGCCAAAGGCGCGGCAATCTCTTCCCTCGCTTCCCGTAATAACCTTGGGTATATCCCATCTGGCCCCGGGGACTTATCTATCCTCATGTCTTTCAAAATTTCCAGCACATCCTCCTTCTTAACATCAACCTGTTCGAGCATATCAGCCTGTTTCACGCTGTCCTCACAAACGACAAGGTCCCTCTCACTAGTGAATACTGAAGCAAAGTATTCATTAAGGACCTCCTCTACCTCCTCCGACTCCAGGCACAAGTTCCCTCCACTATCCCTGATCGGCCCTACCCTCACTCTGGCCATCCTCTTGTTCCTCACATAAGTGTAGAACGCCTTGGGATTTTCCTTAATCCTACCCACTAAGACTTTTTCATGTCCCCTTCTAGCTCTCCTAAGTCCATTCTTCAGTTCCTTCCTGGCTACCTTGTAACCCTCTAGAGCCCTTTCTGATCCTTGCTTCCTCAACCTTAAGTAAGCTTCCTTCTTCCTCTTGACTAGCTGTTCCACATCTCTTGTCATCCAAGGTTCCTTCACCTTACCATCCCTTCCTTGCCTCGTCGGGACATCCTATCCAGCAGTCGCAGCAAGTGCTCCCTAAACAACCTCCACATTTCTGTCGTGCATTTCCCTGAGAACATCTGTTCCCAATTAAGCTCCCCAGTTCCTGCCTAATAACATTGTAATTCCCCCTCCCCCAATTAAATATTTTCCCATCCCGTCTGCTCCTATCTCTCTCCATGACTACAGTAAAGGTCAGGGAGTTGTGATCACTATCACCGAAACGCTCTCCCACCGAGAGATCTGCCACCTGGCCTGGTTCGTTGCCAAGCACCAAATCCAACATAGGCTGACTAGAGGGGAGGCTATCTACATATTGAGTCAGAAAACCTTCCTGGACACACCTGACAAAGTCTGCTCCATCCAAACTATTTGCACTATGGAGGTTCCAATCAATATTAGGGACTTTGCTGAGGTAACTCAGGGCTACTGCAACCCATGGCACTTCTTCAGCAAAGAAGGAGTAAAGAAAGAAAACTGGAAAGAGGAAAATAATACACAAAAGTTCTTTCACAAATTTGCAATTATTTACCTTGACTCAAAATATTAAATTTAAAATTTATTAGCCCACTGTTTTATACATGACTGTCATAAGCCACTTAGTTCTTGTAGACTTTGAGATTTCAATTTGCCTTGCTTAACTTGGGAGACATCAAGGGCAGAATTTTTCCGAACCTGGGGTGGCGGGAATGGAGACGGAGGGGAAATAGCAGAGAGCCCTATCAAGATGGCTCTGTGATGTATTCCTGCCACTGGGGAAGATTCCTGGGGTTGGGCCAACATGCAGATTGACTGCCCACTGCAAGATGGTGGGCAGCCAAGCTGCATTTTTAAGGCCCCAATTGGAGACCAGTTAGAGGATTATTTTGCCACTGTGTGCGGAGGCCCGCCAGCTTAATGGGTTGCCCCTCCAATCGGAGCGACCTGGTAGCTTGACCCCTCTTAAAAAAAAAACTGTTCACCCCTCCAAGGGGACCTCCATTTTGAAGTGCCCTCACATCCTCCTCCCTGTTCCAGCAGCGCCTACCTCTCCTGGCGGGGCTGCCAAGGATTCAGAGCTGCCAGTCTTTTGATTCGACCGACAGCATCGGGAGCCCATCCGCCATCCTCAATTAGACGGTGAGTTCGGAGACAGCCAATTAGGAGGCCACCCCCAGGAAAACAGCTCCTCAGGTTTAGCTCCCAGCAAGTGTGGGCTCGGGACCCGCCATTTGGTCCCAAAGCCTGCTTATCCTACTCAAAGTAAATTTATTAAGTTAGATTTTACCCAAATACTGTGCGGCTCCATATTAAATGTGGCAAGTTTTTTCTCTTGGTTTTTGAGCTGGCAGAAAGTGTTATGTCTTCCAAAAAGAATAAAGCAGACTGCTAAAGCAGGATTATCCTTGACAGCAGTGCTTTTTATTTTCTTTAAGTTAGTTGAACATAGGAGCAGGAGTAGGCCATTCAGAATGTCGAGCCTGCTCTGCCATTCAATTAAATCATGGCTGATCATCTACTTCAACACCACTTTCCAGCACTATCCCCATTATCCCTCGATATCATTAGTATCCAGATATCTATCGATTTCTGCCTGGAACATGCTCAATGATTGAGCTTCCACAGACCCCTGGGGTACAGAACTCCACAGATTCACTACCCTCTGAGTAAAGAAATTCCTCCTCATCTCAGTATTAAATGGTCTACCCCTTATTCTGAGACTATGTCCCCTGGTTCTAGAATCACCAGCCAGAGGAAACATCCTATCTACATCCACCCTGTCACCCCCTGTAAGAATTTTGTATGCTTCAATGAGATCACCTCACATTCTTCGAAACTCTGGAGAATACAGGCCCAGTTTCCTTAATCTTTCCTCATAAGACAATCCTGCTATCCCAGGGATTTGTCTGGTGAACTTCCGTTGCACTCCCTCTATGGCAAGTATATCCTTCCTTAGATAACGTGACCAAAACTGTACACAATACTCCAGGTACATCTCACCAAGGCTCTATACAGTTGCAGCAAGACTTCTTTACTCCTGTACTCAAAACACCTTGCAATGAAGGCCAACATACCATTTGCCTTCCTAATTGCTTGCTGCACCTGCATGTTAGCTTTTAGTGATTCATGAACAAGGACACCCAGGTCCCTTTGAACATCAACACTTCCCAACATCACACCATTTAAGAAATACTCTGTCTTTTTGTTTTTTTCTACCAAAGTGGATAACGTCACACCTATTCACATTATCTTCCACCTGGCATGTTCTTGCCCATTCACTTAGACTGTCCAAGTCCCCTTGAAGCCTCCTTGCATCCTCCTCACAACTTACATTCCCACCTAGTTTAGTGTCATCAGCAAATTTGCTAATATTACATTTGGTCCCCACATCCAAATCATTTATATAGATTGTGAACAGCTGTGGCCTGAGCATTGATCCTTGAGGTACCCCACTAGTAACAGCCTCCCATCCTGAGAATGGCTCATTTATTCCTACTCTATTTTCTGTTTATTAATCAATTCTCAATCCATGCCAGTATATTACCTCCATGTGCTGTAATTTTATTTACTAACCTCCTGGGTGCGGCCTTATCAAAAGCCTCCTGAAAATCCAAATATACCACATTCACTGATTCTCCTTGATCTATTCCTCCAAGTACCATCCTCAAAAAAACTCCAACAGGTTTGTCAAGCATGATTTCCCTTTCATAAATCCATGTTGACTCTGCCCAATCATATTATTTTCTAAGTGTCTACTTATCACATCCTTTATAATCGACTCTAACATTTTCCCTATTACTGACATCATACAGGTCTGTAGTTTCCGGTTTTCTCTCGCCCTCCTTTCTTAAATAGCAGGGCTACATTTGCTACTTTCCAGTATGCAGGAACCTTTCCAGAATCTATAGAATTTTGAAAGATAACCACCAATGCATCCTCTATCTCTATTGCCACCTCCTTCAACACTCTGGGATGTAGCTCATCTGGTCCAGGGGATTCATCAACCTTCAATCCTGTTAATTTTTCGAGTACTACCTCTTTACTAATATTAATTTCTTTCAGTTACTCATTTTCACAAGTCCCTTGGTTCCCTCGTATTTCTGGGAGATTTTCTGTATCTTCTTCCATGAAGAGAGACACAAAGTAATAATTTTGTTTCTCTGCCATTTCCCTTGTTATGACGCTGCTTCTATATTCTTTGTTAAATTTTTTTTTTGAGGATTCATGTATCTTAGAATTACAGACATTGTTTAATTTGGGAAAACTGAAAAGGATTCCATGGATGGTTTTTTCACTGGGATCATTGAAAGGAAACGGAGAAGTCTTGTTTGAAAACAACATTTACTGGAAGTCACCTGTCTTCAGATAAATACCCAACAGGGGTTTTCTGACCTGGGTAAGATGTTTACGGAGAAGTGACAGGTCAAGATTTATAGGGGTCAGGAGGCTTGACTCGAGATGTTGTTTTTGGTTTGGCTTTGGACAGTAAGTTGGGGTGTGGAGTGTTTTGAAAGGAGTTTTAAAAAACAGAGAGCAGTCACCCCAGCTGAACTTTTTCCATCTCTTTGAGAAGTTCTTTGAAGCGAGTGTACAAAATAGAGAAACTGATGCTGCATTCGTTCTGATAGTCCTGCCAAAAACTCTGATGCCGCATTTCGCCCAGAAAACCTGCCAAACTGATCATCAACATCGCCTGAAAAGAATTGTTTTAGAAAGATCCCAGTGACAGCTGTCTGCACGTATTTGGGACATCAAACCAAAAAAGGGACAACTGACATCTTTCCATATCTTCTCTTTATTTCTTCAAGAATTAGCAAGCACTAGGCCAAAGTATTCTGTTTTGTCTTTTATTTGTAACAGAGCTCTAAAACGAAAATCTATTTTTTTTTCGGATAATTGGTGTGTGTGAGAGAGAGAGAGAGACAGACAGAGAGAGAGACAGAGAGAGAGAGAGACAGGGGCCAAGGTAAAAAAAGAATTTTCATATTTCACTCTGTGTTAATACTTTGCTTCGTTACTGGCTATGTCTTGTTTTATCATAAACGGATAATTTTGTTGTTTATTAAAGAAACCTGGTTGGCGTATTTTATTCTGGGATAAAAAAATAGAGTCTATGATTGACTGTATCGGTAACTGGGTAAACATTAAAATACATGTTGTGACCTGTGGAGAAGTGGAACTAGAAAAGACAGTGCACTCCTCCCACCTCGGTCATAACACCCTCGTCTTCTTTATAAATTCTCCTGTCTCCGCCTGTAATGGACCTGCATTTGTCCTTCCTAATCTTTGCCTTTTCACATACCTGAAGAAGCTTTTACAGTTCGCCTTTATGTTTCTCGCCAGCTTGCATTCATATTTACTTTTACCTTTATCAGTTTCTTGGTCATCCTTGGATTCTAAATTGCTCCTAGTCCTCAGGCTTACCTCTTTTTCTGGCAACTTTATAAGCCAATTCCTTTGATCTTCTTTTGTTAGTCATGGTTGATTCATCTTTCCTGTTGGGTTTTTGTGTCTTAGAGGAATATAGATTTGTTGTAGACCATGCAATACTTCTTTAGATACTAGCCATTGCCTGTCCACCATCAAATCTTTTAGTTTATTTTCCCAATCCAACATAGCCAACTTGCCCCTCATACCTTCATAGCTTCCTTTGTTCAGATTTAAGACCCTAGTTTCATAATGAAGTACATCACTTTCAAACTTAATGTAAAATTCTATCATATTATGGTCACTATTTCCCAATGGCTCCTTTACAGCAAGTTTATTAATTAGCCCTTTCTCTTTACATAATACTAAATCTAAAATAGCCCGATCCTTAGTAGGTTCTTCAATGTACTGCTCCAAAAACCCAGCTCATACACATTCCAGGAATTCATCCACCACAGCATTAGTGCTGATTAGGATTACCCAGGCTATATGTAAAATGAAGTCGCCCGTGATTACTGCATTACACATGTTACATACACCTCTAATTTCCTGATTTATCCTGTGTCCATTACCACTACTGTTTGGTGGCCTATAAACAACTCCCACCAATGTTTGCTGCCCCTTGCTGTTTCTTAGCTCCACCCAAATTGATTCTACATCTTGATCCTTTGATCTAAGATCCTATCTTACTAATGTACTGATCTCATCCCTTATAAAGAGTGTTACCCCACCCCCTTTTCCTTTTTGCCTATCCTTCCTAAATGACGAATATCCGTGAATATTCAGTTCCCAGTCTTGGTTACCCTGTAACCACGTCTCTGTAATAGCAATTAAACTGTACCCATTTACCTCTATTTGTGCCTTCAAATCAACTACCTTGTTGCGAATGCTGCATGCATTCAGATGGCGTGCCCTTAGCTTTCTCTGAACATTATTCTGCATTCTGATTCTATTTGATGCTTGCCTTTGCTTCATCGGTCTTCTAATTTTGCTGACTACTTTTCTACTTCCTGTTACCAGTTTTGATTCCCTCCAATCTTCCCTTCCGGCCACACTCTGATCATCAATTCCCTTCTTGCCACCTTGCTCTCTTGCCTTCTCTCACTAAATTATCACATCTTCCCTCACTTGATCCCTTGCTCCCACTATTTAGTTTAAAGCCCTCTCTGCGGGCGTAGTTATATGACTCGCCAGAACATTGGTCCCAGCACAGTTTATGTGAGGACCGTCCCCAACGGAACAGCTCACACTTTCCCCAGTATTGGCACAAGTGCCCTGTGAATCGAAACCCATTTCTCCCACACCAATCTTTCAGTCACACATTTAGTTCTCCAATCTTATTTACCCTACATCAATTTGCTTGTGGCTCAGGTAATAATCCAGAGATTATCATCTTTGAGATTCTTTTAATTTAGCCCCTAGCTGCTCATACTCTGCAGTACCTCTTTCCTAGTCCTATCTATGTCATTGGTACCCACGTGGACCACGACAACTGGATCCTCCCCCTCCCACTGCAAGTTCCTCTCCAGCCCAGAGCAGTGTCCCAAACCCTGGCAACAGGCATGCAACACAGCCTTCTGGATTCTTGCTCTTGGCTGCAAAGAACTGCGTCTATCCCCTTGACTATACTATATCCTACTATCATTACATTCCTATTTACTCCCCCTGCTTGAATGGCTTCCTGTACCACAGTGCCATGGCCAGTTTGCTCATCCACCCTGTAGCCCTTGCTCTCATCCATACAAGCTGAAAGAACCTTAAACCTGTTGGACAACTACAAGGGCTGAGGCTCCTCTACTTCTTCCTTCTGGATCCCCTTACCAGCCTCAGTCACACCCTCCTGTCCCTGACCACTGAGTTAATCAGAAAATACTAACCTATCCACTTACCTAAAGGGAGTCGGGAGTGTTGGCAGACCTGTGTCGAGACAACTACCACTACGCGCCGGAGTTTGAAGAAAAAAAATGAACTCTGACATCACAGGAAACCAGTGAGTTTATTGGTGAGTATTTGCTGCCGAGGGACTGAGTTTAAAGAACTGTGAGATTAAAAACGTTAAAAATATTAAGTATTAATAACAAGAAACAAGTGGGTAGCTGATGAGTCTTCTCTTTTATTTTTAAATAAAGTTTATTACTATTGATGAGTTTATTACTACTACTGGTAACCTTTTAGTATTAGTAGGCTATATTAATAGCGGGAAGGTAGATTAGTATTGGTAAAGTTTAGTATTAGCAGTAGTAAGGTTATTATTACTATTGGTAAGGTTTATTACTATCGGTAGGGTTATTAGTATTAGCAGCAGCAGGATTTATTAGTAGCAGCGTTTAGCTATAGTACCAAGGTTACTATCTCAGATAAAGGAATGGCAGGGCTGCTCCAACCTTTGAAGTGTACATCCCGTACTATATAGGAATTCCACGACGCTTCTCGGGTCCTGGATAACGATTTGTGCAGCAAGTGTCATCAGTTGCAGCAGCTTGAGCTCCGGATTTCGGAACTTGAGAAACAGCTGGCGACGCTGTGGTGCATCGTGAGGATGAGAGCTATGTGGATGGCATGTTTATAGATGTGGTCACCCCGCAGCTTAAGAGTATGCAGGGAGAGAGGGAATGGGTGACCACCAGACAGTCAAGAAGAAGCAGGCAGGTAGTGCAGGAGGCCCCCTAAGTATGTCTCACTCTCCAACAGATGTTCAGTTCTGAAGAGTGAGAAAAGTGATGGTTCATCTGGGGAGTGCACCACAGTTGGCTCAGCTGCATCTGGGGGCAATAGGAAGACTGGAAGAGCGATAGCCATAGGAGATCCGATAGTCAGAGGAACAAAAAGGCATTTCTGTGGCCGCAGATGTGAATCCAGGATGCTGCGTTGCCTCCCTGGTGCCAAGGTCAAGGATATCACTGAGCAGCTGCAGAACATCCTAAGTGGGGAGGATGAACAGCCAGCAGTTGTGGCTCACACTGGTGCCAACGACATAGGTAGAAAGAAAGATGTGGTCCTGCGGAAAGAGTTTACTGAGCTACCTAAGAAATTAGCAAGCAGGACCTCAAAAGTAGTAATCTCTGGATTACTCCCAGTGCCATACTCAAGCGAGTAGGAGGACAAGACATATGAATGTGCGGCTGGAAAGTTGGTGCAGGAGGAAGGGCTTTAGATTCAGAACACTGGGACCAGTTCTGGGGGAGATGGGACCTGTACAGGCTGGGTGGGTTGCACCTGAACAAAAGCAGGCCTGAGTTCCTTGCGGGACGTGTTGCTAGTGCTGTTGGGGAGGGTTTAAACTAATTTGGCAGGGGGATGGGGTCCTGAGGATAGACTCAGTTGGGATAAAATCAGAAATGATAATGGAAGGCTGAAAATTAGTGGATGAGTCTGGAAGGCAGAGGAAACAAAGGTTAGAAAATAGAGAGAGAGAGTTTGGCAGTGCGCAAGGGCATCTACTTCAATGCAAGGAATATAGCAAATAAAGCAGACGACTGAGGTACAGATAGACACATGGCAGTATGATATTATAGCTACAACAGAAACATGGCTGAAGGAGGGACAGGAATGGTAGCTCAACGTTCCTGGTTACAGGGTTTTCAGACATGATAGAGAGGGGGCCAAGAAAAGAGGAGGGGTAGTAATTTTGGTCAAAGAAACAATTACAGCTGTGAGGAGGGAGGATATGCTGGAAGGTTCATCAAATGAGGCCATATGGATTGAACTCAGGAACAAAAAAGGGGCAATCACACTGCTGGGACTGTACTACAGGCACCCAAAACAGTCAGAGGGAGATAGACGAGCAGATATGTAGGCAAATCTCTGAGAAGTGAAAAAACAATAGGGTAGTAATTTTAACAGAGGAATTTTTTTTTTTTTTTTAAAGAGATACAGCACTGAAACAGGCCCTTCGGCCCACCGAGTCTGTGCCGACCATCAACCACCCATTTATACTAATCCTACACTAATTCCATATTCCTACCACATCCCCACCTGTCCCTATATTTCCCTACCACCTACCTATACTAGGGGCAATTGCTAATGGCCAATTTACCTATCAACCTGCAAGTCTTTGGCATGTGGGAGGAAACCGGAGCACCCGGAGGAAACCCACGCAGACACAGGGAGAACTTGCAAACTCCACACAGGCAGTACCCAGAATTGAACCCGGGTCGCTGGAGCTGTGAGGCTGCGGTGCTAACCACTGCGCCGCCCCCTCTAATCCTGTAGTTTTTTTTTCCGGGAAGATGTGGTTTGTATTAAGGCTTGAAAAGGATCAGTATTGCTTTAAAACCCTGCAATCCTCAAGAGTTATAGGAAGATGCATTTTCGTTGCCTTAGAAACAGCCATTTGGAGACTGCAATTCAAAGGGTGCATTCTCGTTACCATAGATACAGCCACTGGGAGTGAGTATTAAGCAATACATTTGTTACAATTCAATTTTGAATTGGCTTTTGAGTTGAAGACAGTTTGTTCTAACAGAACACAGACAGAGGACATAGACAGCTGTGGTGTTAGCACCTGAAAAAAGAGCTCTCAACCATTTAAACTGAAGGAAGAGAAATTCAGTCTGTTTAATTATTATCTCTCAAAATTCAAAAAAAAGTCAAGCCAAAATAGAGATCTCTGGTAATTTAAATTCAAGAAAGGGAAGATAGACTGTGACAATCTTTTATCCCTCAGAAAATCTAAAGTCAGCTTGATTCTATTGAAAGTGTTTGCAAGTCGTTAATTGTTGAAATTCACTGGAGAAGGAAAGCATCACCTACTGCTGAAGTTAGACTACGTACTGTTCTACTATGGAAGAACCTTTTCTCTTGCATCGGACGACTGTGAGGACGTCAAGCAACAATGGACCATAAATTTGCAAGGACTCTAATTTTTTCTATTTTAAATGTTGTTTATATCTTCATAGTGTTTAAGAATTTAGCTCTTCTAATTAAAGAGTTAATTTATTGACTTAAAGACACCTGGATTGGTTAGCCTCATTTGGGGGTTAATAGATGGTACAATTTGGCTGTTTCTTTCTTTAATTTGGAAAGTTTTAAACAATATGTTCAGCGATCTGTGGAGCGACAGATTGAATTATCAGTGCGTTTCTCCCACCACAATCAGAATCATATAGTTTGACTGGGGGCTTTGACTGGAGCGGTCGGTCGTAACAATACCCCAATATAAACTGGGATAGTTTTAGTGAGAAAAGATTTGAGGGAGCAGAACTCTTGAGGTGCATTCAGAAGAACTTTTCAGCCAGTACATTGCAAGTCCAACAAGAGGGGGTGCAGTTTCGGACTTAGTTTTAGGAAATGAAGTTGGACAGGTGGAAGGAATGGCAGTGGGAGAGCATTTTGGTAGTAATGATCATAATTCAGTCAGTTTTAACATAATTATGCAAAAGGACAAGGATAGAACAGGAAAGAGTTCTAAATTGGGGCAGGCCAATTTTACTAAGCGAAGATAATAAAAACAAGAAATGCTGGAAATACTCAGCAGGTCTGGCAGCATGTGTAGAGAGATGGAGAGTTAACGTTGCAGGCCAGTGACCCCGAGATGAGGTGAGACAGTGCTGCTGGAGAGAGAGGTCCAGTGTGTACATGTGGCAGCACATAGCACTGAGTGTGGATCTCAGGATTCGGCGAGAATAGCAGTCCGAAGAATGTTGTATTTCTCGAAGATACCTGTAATCAAGCTGACTTTGGATTTTTTGAGGGATAAAAGACTGTCAGAGTCTAATTTACCTTTGATATTGTAGTTAAGGAGGAGTATGAAGTATTGGATGTGATAAACATAGGGAGAGAGGAAGTATTAATGGGATCAGCATCCTTGAAAATTGATAAATCACCAGGGCCAGATGAAATGTACCCCAGGCTGTTAGAAGAAGCCAGGAAGGAAGCAGTGGAGGGTCTGACCATAATTTTCCAGTCCTCACTGGATACAGGTCTGGTACCAGAGGATTACAGGATTGTTAACATTGCACCTTTGTTTAAAAAGAGAGCAAAGAAGAGACCAGATAATTACAGGTCAGTCTAACCTTTCAGTAGTGTGCAAATTATTAGAATCAATTCTGAGAGATAGGATAAACTGTCACTTAGAAGGGGGCAGATTAATCAAAGCATTAGTCAGAGAGAGTGTTAATAGCAGAATAATTAGCAGCTCTGACTACATGAAAAGCAGGCACATGGTTAAAAATAAAATATTTTTTAAAAGGCCAGTCATGCTCTGAAGTTATTGAACTCAATGTTCAGTCCGCAAGGCTGTAGGCTGCCTAATCGAAAGATCAGGTGCTGTTCCTTGAGCTTGCGCTGATGTACACTGGAACAGGCCAAAGACAGAAATGTTGGCATGCGAGCAGTTGAAATGGAAATTCAGGGTCATGCTTTCGGACACAGCGGTCACCCAATCTGCCTTTGGCCTCCCCATTGTAGAGGAGACCACATTGTGATCAGCAAATACAGTATACTGAATTGAAAGTAGTTATGCTGGAACTTTATAAATCATTAGTTCGGCCACATCTTGAGTACTGTGTGCAGTTCTGGTTACCTCATTACAGAAAGGATGTAAAGGGTGATCCAGCGACAGTGAAGGAACGGTGATGTAGTTCCAAAGCAGGATGGTGTGTGGCTTGGAGGGGAACTTCCAGGTGGTGGTGGTGGTCCCATGCATCTGCTGTCCCTGTCCTTCCAGGTGGTCGAGGTCCCAGCCTTGGAAGGTGCTGCTGAAGGAGCCTTGGTGAGTTGCTGCAGTGCACCTTGTAGATGGTACACACTGCTGCCACTTGACAGGGTACAAGGATGTTGCCAGGACTGGAAAAGTGCAGCTATGAGGAAAGATTGGACAGGAACAGAGAAGGCTGAGGGGAGATTTGATTGAAATGTACAAAATTATGAAGGGCCTGCATAGAGTGGACATTAAGGGCCTATTTACCTTAGCAGAGAGGTCAGTGACTTGGGGGCACAGATTTAAAGTGACTGGTAGAAAGATTAGAGGGGAGATGAGGAAAAAAGTTTTCACCAAGAGTGGTAGGGGTCTGGAACTCACTGAAAGGGTAGTAGAGGCAGAAACACTCAACTCATTTGAAAGGTATTTGGATATGCACCTCAAGTGCAGGGTTACGGACCAAATGCTGGAAGATGGGATTAGGCTGAGTGGCTCGTTTTTCAGCCAGTGCAGACACGATGGGGCAAGAGGCCTCTTTCTGTGCTGTAAACTTTCTATGATTCTGTGTGGCGTGACTGCATTCTGGAACAAAGTGTCGAAGTAAATTTCCCCCTCCCTGATGTATCAGAGTGTTTGTAGCTCAGCCTCCAGCTCATCTACTCTGATCTGAAGTTCCTCAAGCAGCAGACACTTACTGCAGATGTGGTTGCTGTGGATCACACTTGTGTCAACCAGCTCCCACATGCTACAGCTGCAACACATCAGCTGCCCTTCCATTTTTATTGTGTTTTAATTAACTATTTGATAATTTATTACATTAAAAATAATTTTAAATAATTTTTAAATTAATGCCTCTACACTCATGTTACTAATTTAAACCTGAGTAATACCAATAAATCTTACCACTTATAAGGTGAGGGCTATTTTTAAAAGAAAACTTTACTTTTTTCTAGTTTTCAGCTATTTACACACACTCCCTAACTGCAGTTATTCACCTTACAGCTTTCCTGTGATGTCAGTGTTAGAGGTTTTTTTCACTCTTTCTTCAAACCCAGTCCGCGCCAACTTCCAGCCAGCCTGCCACTCCGCTCTCCCAGGTAAGTAAGTGTAGGCCCTGAGACCCCGACTGGATTTATACTCTCCCTCTACAGTGCGTTTCCTGGCAGATCTGCTGCCTCTGCGCTCTCCCAAGTCAGTCGAGAAGTACAATGGCAGTATTTTTCCAAATAATTTCTTAATTAATGTCGCAACTTAGCAAACACCCATGTTACTAATTTAAACATTATTAATACTAATAAATCTTACCACTTAGAAGGTAGTTACTTGAGGGACATTTTAAAAAGAAAAATTTACATCTTTCCAATTTGCCAGCAAATTGAAAACACACATCAAGAGTTATCCAATGTTACAGCATACCAAAATTTATACAATACTAATACTGACATAGTTGTATACACATCAATAGTGCTACCTGCCTGAACACCAGAATTTTTTTTTTTATTTGTTCGGGGATATGGGCGTCGCTGGCTATGCCAGCATTAATTGCCCAAATCGAATTGCCCTTGAGAAGGTGGTGGTGAGCTGCCTTCTTGAACTGCCGTAGTCCTTGGGGTGTAAGTACACCCACAGTGCTGTTAGGAAGGGAGTTCCAGAATTTTGATCCAGCTACAGTGAAGAAAAAAACGACATAGATCCAAGTAAGGATCGTGTGGGGCTTGGAGGGAAACTTGCAGGTGTCCCCATGCATCTGCTGTCCTTGTCCTTCTAGGTGGTAAAGGTCGCGGGTTTGGAAGGTGCTGTCGAAGATGCTATCGAAGAAGCCTCGATGAGTTCCTGCAGGCCATCTTGTAGATAGTACAGACTGCTGCCACTGTGTGTCGGTGGTGGAGGGAGTGAATGTTGAAGGAGGTGGCTGGGGTGCCAATCCAGCCGGCTGCTTTGTTTTAGATAGTGTTGAGCTTCTTGAGTGTTGTTGGAGCTGCACCCATCCAGACAAGTGGAGAGTATTCCATCACACTCCTGACTTGTGCCTTGTAGATGGTGGACAGGCTTTGGGAGTCAGGAAGTGACCACTCACCACAGAATTCCCAGCCTTTGACCTGCTCTTGTAGACAGAGCATTTATGTGTCTGGTCCAGTTCAGTTTCTGGTGAATGGTGACCCCCAGGATGTTGATTGTGGGGGTTTCAGCAATGGTAATGCCATTGAACATCAAGGGGAGATGGTTAAATTCTCCCTTGTTTGAGGTGGTCACTGCCTTGCACTTAAGTGGCATATAACATCCACGCCACACATCAGCCCAAGCCAGGTCTTGCTGCATATGGACATGGGCTGCTTCAGTATCTGAGGAGTCGTGAATGGTGCTGAACATTGTGCAATCATCAGCGAACATCCCCATTTCTGACCTTATGATGGCGGGAGGGTCATTGATGAAGCAGCTAAAGATGATTGGGCCTAGGACACTACCAGGAGGAACTCCCGCAGTAATGGCTTGGGACTGAGAAGATTGACCTCCAATAACCACAACCATCTTCCTTTGTGCTAGGTATGACTCCAACCAGCAGAGAGGTTCCCCGATTCCCACTGACTTCAGTTTTGCTAGGGCTCCTTGATGCCATACTCCGTCAAATGCAGCCTTGATGTCAAGGGCAGTCACTCTCACCTCACCTCTACAGTTCAACTCTTTTGTCCATGTTTGAACCACAGCTGTAATGAGGTCATGAGCTGGGTAGCCCTGGGAGAACCCAAACTGAGCGTCATTGAGCGGGTTATTGCAAGTGCTGCTTGATAGCACTGTCGACAGCCCCTTCCATAACCTTTCTGATGATAGTCAGTAGACTGATAGGGCGGTAATTGGCAGGGTTGAATCTGTCCTGCTTTTTGTGCACAGGACATAACTGGGTAATTTTCCACATTGCCGGATAGATGCCAGTGTTGTAGCTATACTGGAACAGCTTGGCTATGGGCCCTGACAACATTCCGGCAACAACACTGAAGACCTGTGCTCCAGAACTAGCCGCGCCCCTAGTCAAGCTGTTAGTTCTGGAGCACAAGTCTTCAGTGCTGTTGCCGGAATGTTGTCAGGGCCCATAGCCTTTGCAGTATCCAGTGCGTTCTGCTGTTTCTTGATATCATGTGGAGTGAATCGGATTGGCTGAAGACTGGCATCTGTGATGCTGGGCACCTCATCGGGAGGCAGAGATGGATCATCCACTCGATGTTTGTGGGGCATCCTCTTCTTGTCAGTTGTTTAATTGCCCACCACCATTCACGACTGGATGTGGCAGGACTGCAGAGCTTAGATCTGATCTGTTGGTTGTGGGACTGCTTAGCCCTGTCTATTGCATTCTGCTTCCGCTGTTTGGTATGCAAGTAGTCCTGTGTTGTAGCTTCACCACGCTAACACCTCATTTTTAAGTATGCCTGGTTCTGCTCCTGGCATGCCCCCCTGCACTCCCCAGCTTGATGGTGTCACACTAGGCCCCCACCTACCAAGAATGAGGCACATTTATTTTGTCATGAACATTGATATTAAACTGTTACTGGAGTGAAGAAAGGACTAGTTAAACAGATCAGCCGTGGCTGGAAAAGACATTTGCATATTAACAGACTGTGGTTGGAAGGACAAAGGACCATTCCCTGACACATTCAATCTACAATGGACCTTGATCACCAGGTAATGTGTGTAAGAGGAGCATTCCAGAGACTGCTAAGGTGATACAATCCAAGACATGGTCAGACCAGTTAGTCACATGACTAACCAGCTGGGCAACCTGGGTTTTTCTGAATTGTACAAACAGTTTGAACACAGAGTGTCTGTTTGCTCCTGGACTGAAAAGATCTTTCCTGTCTGTTCCCATCTCTCTCTCACAAGTCTCTGAATCCACTGAAGACACATTACCCCCAAGAGAGAAAAGTCTCCTACAACAAACAAGATTTAAGAATACTAGGCCCCAACGAAAAGCAAGATCTACCTACAATCAAGGACTCGACAGTGAACTCGAAGATTTGTAACAAAAACTCTTCAGATATTGCCTCAAACTTTTCTACTTTATTTTTCTTCTGCTCTTTTCTGTCTCTATTTGCATGTATGTATCGTGCATGCACGCTAGCGTGGGGCGTTGTGTATCCATAAGCGTTAACCGAATTAGAGTTTAAAGTTTAATAAATTTTAACTTTTCTACTTTAAACCTAAGAAAGCCTGTTGGTGCTGATTTCTTTGCCTTATAATTGGAAAGCGGTGAACAAGGATTCACCAAGGGGGAGCTAAAAACACAGTGTGTTTAAAATTAAACCCTGTTACGGTAAGACCAGGCGAAGTCTGAAGGAGAATCCTAGGCCTCTTTCTCACCTGGTCGTAACAATGGTAATGGTAGAGTGGCGGATATGCCGGGTCAGGAGGTTACAGATTCTGGTTCAATACAATTCTGCTGCTGCTGATGGCCCACAGCGTCTCATAATTGCCCAATTTTAAGTTGCTAGATCTGTTCAAAATCTATCCCATTTAGTATGGCGGTAGTGCCACACACGATGGTGGGTACACTCAATGTGAAGACGGGACTGTGCAGTCATCACTCCTACCAATACTGTCACGGACAGGTGCATCTGCAACAGGTAGACTGGTGGGGACGAGATGAAGTAGGTTTTTCCCTCTTCCTAGTTGCCCCACCACCTGCCGCAGACCCAGTTTAGCAGCTACGCCCTTTCAGACTCCGCCACCTTGGTCAGTAGTGGGGCTACCGAGCCATTCTTGGTGATGTACACCAGAGTACATTTTGTGCCCTTGCTACCCCCAGTGCTTCTTCCAATTGGTGTTCAACATGAATAAGCACTGATTCATCAGCTGAGGGGAGCGGTAGGTCGGAATCAGCAGGTTTCCTTGCCCATGCTTGGCCTGATGCCATGACGGTTCACGGGGTCTGGAGTCAATGTTGAGGACTCCCAGGGCAATGTCCTCCGGACTATATACCAGTTATGTGGCAGGTGAGTAGTGGGGTAAACTGTTCAGGATAAACCTCCTACCTTGTCTTGGCATCTGATCAGCAATTCTTGTGGTCCCTCTTTTTATTCCTTTCTAAGAGACATAGGGTGATATAGTGCTTATCCTTGTTCTTCTTAGCTTTAGGGATATGAAAATATAATAACTCCAACTAGCATATCCCAAAAATGCGCCATCTACCTTTGTGGCATTCTGGAACAACCACCTCAAACAGTTGGATTTGGGAGCAGAATTAAGTAGTGTGCAAATCACAGCAGCAGCAGCACTTGCCCATCAGAAAAGGGAGAAACCTGTGAAAGTGTGGTACATGCTGTACCTGATTTTGAGATGACTATTTCACAAAACAAATTGTGGAAAATATATAGGTAGCAGAGAAGAATGCTAGCAGGGCAAAAAGCTTTTTAAATGCCTCCACTACCCCAACAACATCCAAGACAAAGATAGTGCAATGTATCATGCATGTCATACATCATTACAGTAAACTTTTTACTTGAAATTATGACTTGTGACTTACATTGGCTTTAAAGGAATGGGGAAAAACTTAGTACTCTCATATATGCCAAGCCCTTAAAAAAAAACGTATGGTGCACAAATAAAAAGAATCCTTTGTAATTGGCAGTCTTCTCACCTAACAGTTGGGCTGCATTTCAAATTAAAAACTCTATTTTTAGCAATACTGAGAAAGTCGCATATACAAAACAACTGTACAGTATGAGACGTCTCCAATTAGCCGAAGTGTAGCTTGATAATTACCCCATTGGTGGTACTCAATACATTAACCCAGGCTGAGCAGAAATGCACAGCAACATTTACTCCAGAAATGGCTTTACATGTCTGTGTTTGTTATTCACATGTTTTAAATAGGATTTTCCAAATTGGATCTACAAAATTTCTGTATTAAATTCAGCACATTGTACAATTCAGTATAATTAAGTAAGGCCTCTATTTTGCTTAATTTGGGAACTGGTATATATTACTTTACTTGACAAATATAAAAGATTTCAACAATTACAGGAAGAACTTTGATATAATTAGCACAAGTTAAAATAACGTACGATATTTTGGATAAAAAGTTTAACAGCATTAACAGTACACAGAGCACACAGGAATGAAGTGCATCTACAGCCAACAAGTTTGATTTGACCATAATTTATTCATTTGTACGATCAAACTAGCAAAACCGCAGAACAGAGAACAGCCCCATGACATAATAGTTTTGTAACTGTATTGTGCTCCTAGGTGGTCATTGTTCTTCACAAATGAAAAGGCACTGCTTTTGAATCACTCTGAGTATTGCAGAAAACAAAAAAGATGATCCTATTGTCACAGTCCTGTAGTTTTTTTTTTCTGAATATGTGGTTTGCCTTTAAGGCTTGCAAGGGATCAGTATTGCTTTAAGAACCAGCAAGCCTTAGGAGCTCCAGGAAGGTGCATTTTTGTTGCCTTATGAACAGCCATTTGGAGACTGCGCTTCAAAGGGTGCATTCTCGTTACCATAGAAACAGCCACTGGGAGAGAGCCTGATGCGATACATTTGTTACAATTCAGTTTTGAACTGGCTTAGGAGTTGAAGACAGTTTTGTTCTAACAGAACTCAGACACAGACAGCTGTGATGAGCACATCTGAAAAAGAGCTCTCAAGAATTTAAACTGATGGAAGACAATTTTAGTCTGTTTATCTCTCAAAATTCTAAAAGAAAGTTAAGACAAAACAGAGATCTCTGGTAATTTAAATTGCAGAAAGGGAAGTTAGACTATGACAATGTTTTATCCTGAAAAACTCTACAGTCAGCTTGATTCTGTTGAAAGTGTTTGCAAGTCGTTAATTGGTGAAATTTGCTGGAGAAGGAAAGCAACATTCTGTGAGGACTTCGAGCAACAGTGGACTGTAAATTTGCAAGGACTCTAATTTTTTTCTATTTTAAATGTTGTTTATATCTTCATAGTGTTTAAGAATTTAGTTCTTCTAATTAAAGAGTTGTTCTTCTTCTTGTTTGGCCTCCTTGTCTCGAGAGACAATGGGTAAGCGCCTAGAGGTGGTTTGCGGAGCTGCGCCTGGAGTGGCTATAAAGTCCAATTCTAGAGTGACAGAGTCTTCCGCAGGCGCTGCAGATAAAACTGGTTGTTGCGGTTGTTACACAGTTGGCTCTCCCCTTGCGCTTGTCTTTTTTCCTGCCAACAGCTAAGTCTCTTCGACTCGCCACGCTTTAGCCCCACCATTATGGTTGTCCGCCAGCTCTGGCGATCACTGGCAACTGACTCCCACGACTTGTGGTCAATGTCACAGGACTTCAGATCGCATTTGCAGATGTCTTTAAAGCGGAGCCATGGACAACCGGTGGGTCTGATGCCAGTGACGAGCTCGTTGTATAATGCATCCTTGGAGATCCTGCCATCTTCCATGCAGCTCACATGGCCAAGCCATCTCAAACGCCGCTGGCTCAGTAGGGTGTAAATGGGGGGAGATGTTGGCTGCCTTGAGCACTTCTGCGTTGGGGATAAGGTCCTGCCAGCTGATGCCAAGGATTCTCCGGAGGCAGCGAAAATGGAATGAGTTGGAGCAGAGAGATCCACCATTGACATGCTGTTCTCCCTTCGCCAGCTACAGGAGAAATACTGCGAATTAAAGAGTTAATTTATTGATTTAAAGACACCTGGTTTGGTTAGCCTCATTCTGGGGTTAATAGATGGTACAATCTGGTTGGGTCTTTCTTTAATTTGGAAAGTTTTAAATGATATGTCAGGTGATCTGTGGAGCGACAGGATTGAATTATCAGTGTGTCTCTCCCACCACAATAAGAATCGAATATTTTGATTGGGGGCTTTGACTGGAGCGGTGAGTTGTAACACTATGTTTAAAAGGAACAACCCCAGTAGGCCTGAATAACAAACCTCAATGGTCAGCATCAGCTGTGGCTCAGTGATAGCACTTTCATCTCCGAGTCACACGGTTCTGGGTTCAGGTCCCACTCCAGGGCTTGAGAACAAAAATCAAGGCTGACACTCCTGTGCAGGACTGATGGAGCGTTGCACAGTCAGATGTGTCATTTTTTGGTTGAGATGTTAAACTGAGGCCCCAGTTGCCTGCTTGGGTGAATGTAAAAGATCCCATGACACAAATTTGAAGCAGAGCAGGGGAATTATCCACAGTGTGCTGGCCAATATTTGTCCCTCAATAAACATCACAAAAATAGGTTATCTGGTCATTATCACATTCCTGTTTGTGGGACTTTTCTATGCACAAATTGGCTGCTGCGCTTTCTACATTACAACAGTGAGTGCACTTCAAAAAAAAATATTTCATTTGCTGTAAAGCACTTTGAGACATCCAGTGGTCGTGAAAGGGGCTATATAAATGCAAGTTACAAGAGAGGAAGACAAATAGGGAAGCAGAGGTTGCCTAATTTGAATACATTTCCAGCTACAAACGACTGATTAGGTTAATAGTAACTATGTTCAGTTGGGGCTGCATTTCAGAATGAGCTTCAAATCTTGTCAATTTAAATTGAAACATGCAGTTCCATCAAGCACTATTAATAGGCTAAAGATGTATTAAAGGCACACCATAGGTTTGCTCTATATCAATTGTGGACAACTGGCATCTTGCAAGCTACGTATGGCTGAAGTGCAGTTTTTTTTTCAACTTAGCCAAAGTTGCTCACAAAGTTACCCTGACAAAGAAGTTAACTAGATGTGATTTTATTACAGGAACGAATACTATTCATAGAATTTGCTGAAAAACAACTGCATGTAAACGATGCATGTCATTATCAATGTGCAAATTGGTCAACAGTGGTGAGGAAGAGGTACCCCATGAACTGCAAGTTGCTGGCTGATTCACGCTGCTTTGCCATTAGCTTCGATAAAACTGCATTTCACCCTTAACCTCCCCATGATTTTCATGAAGTTGCTGCATTTGCACATTTATTGCCCATTAAACTCACCACAGAAGTTAATTGAGTAAGTAATAGTGTAAGTACCCTTTTAACCATAGAACCATAGAAAAGTTACGGCACAGAAGGAGGTCATTCAGCCCATCGTGTCTGTGCCGGCGTAAAAAAATAGCTGCCCAATCTAATCCCACCTTCTAGCACCTGGTCTGTAGCTTTGCCGGTTACAGCACTTCAGGTACATGTCCAGGTACCTTTTTTTTTAAAAAGAGTTGAGGGTATCTGCCTCTACCACCAATCCAGGCAGTGAATTCCAGACACCCACCACCCTCTGGGTGAAAACCTTTTTCCTCATGTCCCCTCTGATCCTTCGACCAATTACCTTAATTCTGTGCCCCCTAGTAATTGACCTTTCCGCTAGGGGAAACAGGTCCTTCCTGTCTACTCTATCGAGGCACCTCATAATTTTGCACACCTCAATTAAGTCACCCCTCAGCCTCCTCTGTTCTAAGGAAAACAACCCCAGCCGATCCAATCTTTCCTCATAGCTGCAACTTTCAAGCCCTGGCAACGTTCTTGTAAATCTCCTCTGTACTCTCTCCAGAGCCTTCCTGTAATATGGTACCCAGAACTGTACGCAATACTCCAGCTGTGGCCAAACCAGCGTTTTTACAGTTCCAGCATTACATCCCTGCTTTTGTATTCTATACCTCGGCCAATAAAGGAAAGCATCACCACTCTGATCTACCTGTCCTGCCACCTTCAGGGACCTGTGGACACGTACTCCAACTTCTTCTACCCTTCTCAATATCCTCCCGTTTATTGTGTATTCCCTCGCTTTGTTTGCCCTCCCCAAATGCATCACCTCACACTTCTCCGGATTGAATTCCATTTGCCACTATTCCGCCCACTCATCCGAACCATTCACAGCATTCTGGAGTCTACACATATCTTCTTCACTATCAACTACACGGTCAATTTTTGTGTCGTTTGGAAATTCCCCAATCATGCCTCCCACATTTAAGTCCAAATCATTAATATCTACCACAAACAGCAAGGGACACAACACTGAGCCCTGTGGCACGCCACTGGAAACTGCTTTCCATTCACAAAAACATCTGTCAACCACTCCCTTTTGTTTCTTGTCACGAAGCCAATTTTGGATCCAACTTGCCACATTCCCCTGTATCCCACGGGCTTTCATTTTTCTGATCAGTCTGCCATGTGGGACCTTAGACCACATCCACTGCACTACCCTCATCAATCCTCCCAGTCACTTCCTCAAAAAATTCAATCAAGTTAGTAAGACAGGACCTTCCATTAACAATTCCATGTTCACTATCCCTGATTAATCCATGCCTTTCTAAGTGGCAGTTTATCCTGTCTCTCAGAATCAATTCTAATAATTTACCTACCACCGAGGTCAGACTGACCAGCCTATTATTTGGCCTATCCTTCGCACCCTTTTTAAACAATGGTACCACATTCACAGATCTCCAATCCTCTGGTACCTTGCCTAAAGATGATCCTCAGAGCATCCATTATTTCCTCCCTGGCTTCCTTTAACAACCCTAGGATACAACCTGTCCAGCCCTGGCGATTTATCCACTTTCAAGGATGTCAGACCCTCTAGTACTTCCTTTCTCATTGTGCTTCTCGTATCTAATATTTCACACTCCTCCTCTTTACCTGCAATGTCTGCATCATCCCTCTCCTTTGTGAAGAGGGACAAAAAACTCACTGCGAACCCTGCCCACATCTTATCCATCCACGCCTAAGTTTCCTTGTACATCTCTGATAGGCCCTACCCTTTCCTTAGTTATCCTCTTGCTCTTAATGTACTGATAAAATATCTTAGGGTTTTCCGTGATTTTACCTGCCAATATTTTTTCATGTCCTCTCTTTGCTTTCCTAATTTCCTTTTTTACTTCACCTCTGCACTTTCTATACTCCTCTCGGCTTTCTAAAGTATTAAGTTTTTTGTGACCGTCATAAGTTTTCTTTTTGTGCTTAATCTTACCCTAAATGCTTTTAGATAACCGGGGGCTCTCGATTTAACAACATAACTTTAATGTTAATGACTGCTAATCAACCTCTCTTGTCCAGAAAGTGAACAATTAAAAGTTTCGGGACTAATCCCTTCAGATTGTGAATTGTTGGAGGTTTTAAAATTGTAAAAAGAATGTTTCTTACTTTTCACTTTTTTTTCTCTCTTTTAATCCAATTTTCTTTCCCTCTCTATAACTGATTTGACATTGAATTCATCCACTCTAATTCAATTTGTTTCTCAGTTTTTCCTCTTGTCACACCAATGTGCTTTGTTGAATGATAATTTTCTTTAATCCACTGATGGGAGATCTGACTTTAAAAAAATACATTTAAAAAATAACAGCTAAAAGAATGACTTTGCTGGCAGCTTAGGATGGCTTTTTATTTGCAACACTGTATCCTACATTGCAAGCCCTGTGAAGAGGGAGAAGAAATGCCTGCTCATTCTCCAGCAAGAACCAAGACCCAAGAAGTTTAAGGGAACTGCTTGTTCTTTTAGCCAAAATGAATACTGCTAACCACTGTGCTTGAATCACTGAGTGACTGTCATGTGACAAGCCCCTCCCCATCTGTGATTTTAAGCTTGTGTTTCTCTACAGCAGAAAGGAGAAGTTTCTGGACACTGACAAGTGCAGACACAAGTGGGGTTCTCTCTCTCTCTCCATTTCAGCTTACAAGCTTCGAACTCTGCCTGTTGACTGTCCACCTTTACATATTCCAGCTACAATCAGAAACCCTGTTGGAGGAAATCATCTGCATTGCTGTCTCTAAGACACCCACCGAACCAGTCATCTACCTCTTCAAACTAAAAGCCTCAGGACCACCGAACTCAGCTAGAAGCCAGCTGGAATCACCAAACTCCACAGACTGTATACCCTTTTTATCTATGGACTCTAACTCAACATATCTACTTTTCCCCACTCTAACCTATTTGTATGTGTGTAAACCTCGAATGTGTGTGTGTGTGTGAGTGAAAGTTGGCATGTAGTTTATTATTTTTATTAGTTTTGTTTAGGTACAATAACGTTAACCTCTTTCTTTGTTAACTCAAGAAAACCTGTCCAATTGATTCCTTACTTGCTATGATCACAAGAAGAACCAAACACCTATTGAATTGGCCAGTACATCCACTTTAAGAAAGAATTAAACTTGTTGTGGTTAAACAGGGAGAGGGAAAAGAGTGAAGCCCATCTATCCTTCCTCACTTGACTGTAACACTCTGCTTATTTCTCAATCCTTTATCCTCAATAGTTAAGGAGATGCACTTCGTCTCTTTGTTCACTAGCTTCCAGATGCTTTGTTGCGCCGTTATCAACTCGCACTTCCAGCAACTTCATGGGCCAAGAAGTTTTGATCTGTAGGTGCAGGAACATTTCTAACAGACAAGGCACGCCGGGAGATGCCCCACTCCAACAAATTCTGAAGTATAGCGCTCCTAACACATTAAACGAAAGGAAAGCATTCATGATGTTTCAGGATTACCAACTATTTAACCTAGGAATTAATTTCAGGGAATTTATACCACGATGCTGCTTCAAGTTAAATTTGGTTCACAATAGATTAAGTTCACCAAGAAGCTACGTGCTGAGAATGAAATTACACCCAGTCAAAGCTCTTATCCAGAATAAAATTCTCTGCATACCATAATGGCTTGAGACAATGGGCGTTTGTTAAAAACACTCCTATAAACGTTCACATAATATGTTGGAATGATTTCATTCCCGTGAATTCAACTGGGTTTGGCTGCCCAGACCAAAGGCTTAGGAGGACAGTAACAGATTTAATTTGCAGCCCAACTGGCCAGACATAAACACAGGGAGTCGGAGGCAGGTCAGAGGTCAACCTTTGCCTTGTTGTCCAGCTAAGAAAAGAGAAAGAATGGAATTTAATCCCCGAGCCGGAAGCCGGAGAGAGCAAACAAATTCCTTGATGCGAGTCTCTGTGTAGGCCACAGCAGTTTTTAATGAGGGTATGTGCAAGATTATAGCATTACGTTCACATAACAAAGGGTTTTCCTTGTTACGACCCCCAGGTTACATTATTGTATGTCTACATTTTGGGCAGTAAAGTTAATTTACTGAGTATAAGGTCTACTTATGGGAGTAGCTAAACCTAAGAGAATATCTACTGCAAACAAAAAAAATTTTAATCGCACTTCAAAACAAAAAGTCTTCAGCACATTACAACGCATCAATCTACAGCAGAGAACAAACTAAATGGAGTGAGCAAAACACTACGGGTTGACCATATCAGTAATGATAATGTAGACTTGACGAAGATTATAAATTTGTTCAGTAGAACATTGGGTTCTGAGAATTGCACGCGAGCTCATCTAAGTCGTGCAAATGTTTGTAAGGAGACCAAAACTGTACACAATACTCCAGGTGCAATCTCATCAAGGCGCTATACAATTGCAGCAAGACTTCTTTACTCCTGTATTCAAATCCTCTTGCAATAAAAGCCAATATACCATTTACCTTCCTAATTGCTTGTTGCACCTGCACGTTAGCTTTCAATGACTTACGGACAAGGACACCCAGGTCCCTTTGCACATCAACACTTCCCAATCTCTCACCATTTAAGAAATACTCTGCATTTCTGTTTTTCCTACAAAATGGATAACTTCACATTTTTCCACATTATATTCCATCTGCCATGTTCTTTTCCATTCACTTAGTCTGTCTAAATCCCATTGAAGTCTCTTTGCACGCTCCTCACAATTCACATTCCCACCTAGCCATCAGCAAACTTGGAAATATTACATTTGGTCCCCACATCCAAATCATTGATATAGATTATGAATAGCTGGGCCCAAGCACTGATCCTTGCAAGACACCACTTGTCACAGCCTGCCAACCTGAAAATGACCTGTTTATTCCTACTCTCTGTTTTCTGTCCGTTAACCAATTCTCAATCCATGTCAGTATATTAGTCCAATCCCATGTGCTCAAATTCTGCTTACTAACCTCTTGTGTGGGACTTTATCGAAAGCCTACTGAAAATCCAAAACAACACATCCACTAGATCCCCCTTATCTAGTCTGCTGATTGCATCCTCAAAAAACTGCAACAGGTTTATCAAACATAATTTCCCTGTCATAAATCCATGTTGACTCTGCCCAATCCTACCATTATTTTCTAAGTGTCCAGTTATCATATACTTTACAATAGATTCTAGTGTTTTCCCTACTGTTGATGTCAGGCTAACAGGTCTGTAGTTCCTCATTTTCTCTCTTCCTTCTTTTTTAAAAAGTGGGGTTACATTTGCTACCTTCCAATCATCAGGGACCACTCCAGAACTTATAGAAGTTTGCAAGATAACCACCAATGCATCCACTATCTCTATAGCTACCTCTTTCAACACTATGAGATGTGGATCATCAAATCCAGGGAATTTAGGCTATATCACCCTGACTTAGCAGAACCTCCTTCCTAAAAGCCTCTGCCTCATAGCTTTCCATCATCCTCAAGGCCGATCTCTACAGCTAAGTATTCGGTGATCTCTCAACTCCCCAACAAAGCCTCAGTACCCATTCATTTTGTCCTATGTTACGTACCTTGGGTTGTTTTTCTGCATTAAATGGGCTATATAAATGCAACATGTTGCCCTATGGAAGAACAATAATTCCAGCGAACAAGCACCTTTGAAACTTCAACTGTACGAAACAGCGACTGAGAACAAAATGAGAGGGGGCTGCAAGAGACACAAGAATCAGAAGAAATGACAAGGAGAAAGACAAGAGCAAAAATGAAAAAGACAGAGGGAGGGAATAAAGGGGGTGAGACAAAATATTGAAGAGGGCCTGAAAGGATAGATTGAAGAGGAAATGGAAGATAAGCGAGACTGAATAAAAGTAGAGACAGGGAGAGATGGAAAGGGGAAATAAGGATGAGGATCAACATGGTGGGGGAGGAGGGTTGGAGAATAGGACCAGGCATGAAAGGGTATAATCCAGATCTCAAGGATATAGTTGCAAACTTATCAGGTCAAAACCAAGTAGTTAATGTGGTGCATCACTGTAGCAGCACCAACATGCCTGCCCTGGAGTTCTCCATATATGCAGAAAAAAAATATTCAACCAAGTGGAGAGGAAATTCCTCTTCTTGGCACTGAAGAAAATAGCCTTTGGCAACACATTCATGAAATTAATTAAAATAATTTATCACATCCCATATCAAGAGTTTTAGTTCCTCTGCACATACGGGGAGGTGGTGTCATAATGGCAATGTCACTAGACTAGCAATCCAGAGGCCCAGGATAATGCTCTGTGGGACATGGGCTTGAATCCTGCCATGGCAGATGGTGAAATCTGAATTCAATTAATAAAAACCTGGAATTAAAAAGCTAGTCTAATGGTGACCATTGGCGATTGTTGTAAAGACCCATCTGGTTCACTAATGTCCTTTAGGGAAGAAAATCTGCCGTCCTTACTTGGTCTGGCCTACATGTGACTCCACACTCACAGCAATGTGGTTGACTCTTAAATGGCATAGCAAGCCACTCAGTTTCTCAAGGGCAAATAGGGATGGGTAATAAATGATGGCCTAGCAGCAATGCCCACATCCCATGAATGAATTAAAATAAACTCTATCAAGGGACCAGGCAGAGATGTCCATTATCTCTCCACTGCTAGATGGTTAAAGAGATATAATGGGATATTGGAGTAGGGCAGGCACAAAGGATTATTACTATTGGTTGCATGAAAGATATCAAAATGGACTGGTGAGCCAAGTGACCAGTTTGCATGATATAATTTCAATGCAACTCTATGCAATTAACTGGACCTGCCATATCAACAGCACAGCTATACGAGCATGATAGAGAATGGATACTCTTCAACATGTGATGCAACTCCTGACCCCTAGAAGCATCTACATCACCTACAAAGTTCAAGTCAGAATGTGATGCAATTGCAACAACACTCAACATCCCGGAAAGAACAATCCATTTCATTGGCCCCCATGACCCTGAATTCAATTATGTCAGAATTACGTACAGAATTACCTTTCCCTACTACAGTTAAGGAAAGTAAATACTGCTCAATAACTCTTCAATAGAATTATCGACTGAACAACATTTCAGGATAACTGGAGGGCAATGCTCATACACTCCCCGGACCTTTAAATGTTCATATTGTCAAGGCAGATACCAAACAATCCAGGAGAGCAAACACGTACAATAGGTCTACAGTCCATAAAATGTAGGGGAGGTGGTGGCGTAGTGGTAATGTCACTGGACTAGTAACCCAGAGCCTCAGCCCAATGCTCTGGGGACATGGGTTCGTATCCCACCACGGCAGATGGTGGAATTTGAATTCAATTAATAAATCTGGAATTAAAAAGCTAGTTTAGTGATGATCAAGAAACCATTGCCGATTGTTGTAAAATTCCATCTGGTTCAATAAATAAATCTGCCATCCTTATCTGATCTGGCTTACATGTGACTCCAGATCCACAGCAATGTGGTTGACTCTTAAATGCCCTCTGAAATGGCCTAGCAAGCCACTCAGTTGCATCAAACTGATAGAAGGACTGCAGTGGTTCAAGAAGGCAGCTCACCACTGCCTTCTCAAGGGCAATTAGGAATTGGCCATAAATGCTGGCGTAGCCAGTGATGCCTACATCCCCTGAACGAATAAAAAAAAACCTTGGCTGGGATAGAATCTCCCTTTCATGAGGATTAACCATCCCCACCTGGCTTGATAGGTTGACCGCCTTGAGGCTCTTGCCTCCAGATAGTACTGAAGTTTCAAGAATGAAGCAGACAAAAAAGGACCAATCTTTGCCCTGTCTCTAGCTCTTTCAACTGCCAAATTTGAACTGAACATTATTGGCCAATCTGTGCTTAGTACAATATGTGGAGGATATTAAAGCAAACTAACAAGAACAATGCTCAAGTGTACCGAAAAGAAGCTCGTGACCAAAAAAAAAATGTTCTGGCTCTAGCATTTTCTTTCCTAAGCTGCAGACTAATTTGTGTTCCTAGCATGATTCTAATCTGTCAAACACAAATTCAGAGAAACAAGTCAAAATAGGACCATCTGGTTGGTATTCTAAACTAGTAATGTGCACCTTTTCACTATGCAATCAAACCAGTTAGATGGTGCAGAGACCACCCAAATAGAATGCAAAGATTTCATGTTACTTAAAGGTAGATGTCTGTTGGCTATTAGAAAACTCCTCTAATTTATTACAGCAACACACACAATACTCATGTCATACTCATTTTCTAAATCAATAATCAGCACAGCATGCTTCATTAACAACAACCAATCAGAAGAAAGTCAGGGATCTTTTTTAACAACATGAGCATTCCAAAGACATAAACCATCTGCCACTTGTAGTAACAGAAAAATCAAATTAATCCATTCTTATCATGCATTCAGATTTTTAAGCAATTAAAGATGCTCTTAGTGTAATCGCAGCAGCAGAGTACCTCGATAATGAGCAACGCAAACCCTTCAGTGAACTTTCCGCTGTTATAAATTTGTTTGGTACCTTTACAAGCTTTCTGCATTGTGAACTTCTGTATGCTGCTGCTGGAAATTAGGTTTCAATTACAAAACCAATGCCGAGTGTTCATTTTAGTGAACAATTGTGCCATTTCTGTGAATAAGAGTTTCCTTTACTAACACAGTTGCTCAGTCATTAAGCATTCAAAATATTAACAAAATAAGAAAAAAAATCCAAAAGCTATTGTGCAGAACATGTATTAGCATTTAGAGGGCAAAAGTTAAAATCAGACAACAAAGAATATCATAGTCCAAATTTTTGTTTGCTGCTAAGAGCATTGTTCTAAATGCCAAAGAACAACCACTTCACTTAGAATCAATATCTAACCTATCAATACAGGTCAATAATAATAATAATATCCATGCTCCATATAAAAAAAAGTTCAAGTAGATAGAAGATAGAAAAATGTAAGATAACAGCACTGGCTGCAATTTCATCACCAAATCATCTTATAAATGGAATTTCAGAACAAAACCAGCATTTTATTCATATTAAGAACAGATAAATGTTTTACAAACAGATGAATTCCTTAGCTGCAATACTTTAACTCAATAAACCTACATAAATGTTTTCTAAAGAACCTTTACATAAGCAAAATATTCACATTTTTATTGAAGGGTATGAAAGTGTCTGGATCAGCCAAGGTAATTGCATCAACATGCCATTATGACTTGATAATCCAACTACTGTATATCTGTCACAGGCAAAAACCATTTAGCAAAGCTATTGATGGCATACATCATTTTTATACTGAAAAACATTGTTATATTACTGTTAAGCCTGCAACAAAGTTTTTTTGAACAAATGGGATCCCCTATATTATAATGAGTCATCAACCTTTCCCTTTAAAATAAACAATGCAAGTATCATGAAAAATTGCCCAAATACTACCACTCTGAAGTGTTTTATTCAAATTTGTATAAAGGCAAATAAGCCAACTTATATCTGACAATAAACATATCATAATAATACTCAGTTTTTGTATGTCTAGACTGTTCTGATTGGTCAGTTTAAGGGGCGTGATCTTATTTTTTGGTTGTGAGCTTATTTGGTGGGCAGTGCCTGGCGCACACAGAGGCGAGAGACAGCATGGTTTTGTGAACGGAAGGTCGTGTCTTACTAATTTGATTGAGTTTTTTGAGGAAGTGACGAAGATGATTGATGAAGGAAGGGCAGTGGATGTTATCTATATGGACTTTAGTAAAACCTTTGACAAGGTCCTGCATGGCAGACTGGTACAAAAGGTGAAGTCACACGGGATCAGAGGTGAGCTGGCAAGATGGATACAGAACTGGCTCGGTCATAGAAGACAGAGGGTATCAGTGGATGGGTGTTTTTCTGAATGGAGGGATGTGACTAGTGGTGTTCCGCAAGGATCAGTGCTGGGACCATTGCTGTTTGTAGTATATGTAAATGATTTGGAGGAAAATGTAGCTGGTCTGATTAGTAAATTTGCGGACGACACAAAGGTTGGTGGAGTTGCGGATAATGATGAGGATTGTCAGAGGATACAGCAGGATATAGATCGGTTGGAGACCTGGGCGGAGAAATGGCAGATGGAGTTTAATCCGGACAAATGTGAAGTAATGTATTTTGGAAGGTCTAATGCAGGTGGGAGGTATACAGTAAATGGCAGAACCCTTAGGAGTATTGACAGGCAGAGAGATCTGGGCGTACAGGTCCACAGGTCACTGAAAGTGGCAACGCAGGTGGATAAGGTAGTCAAGAAGGCATACGGCATGCTTGCCTTCATTGGTCAGGGCATAGAGTATAAAAATTGGCAAGTCATGTTGCAGCTGTACAGAACCTTAGTTAGGCCACACTTAGAATATTGTGTGCAATTCTGGTCGCCGCACTACCAGAAGGACGTGGAGGCTTTGGAGAGGGTACAGAGGAGGTTTACCAAGGATGTTGCCTGGTCTGGAGGGCATTAGCTATGAGGAGAGGTTGGAAAAACTCGGATTGTTTTCACTGGAACGGAGGTGGAGGGGCAACATGATAGAGGTTTACAAAGTTATGAGCGGCATGGACAGAGTGGATAGTCAGAAGCTTTTTCCCAGGGTGGAAGAGTCAGTTACTAGGGGTCCTAGGTTTGAGGTGCGAGGGGCAAGGTTTAGAGGGGATGTGCGAGGCAAGTGTTTTACACAGAGGGTGGTGAGTGCCTCGTACTTGCTGCCGGGGGAGGTGGTGGAAGCAGATACGATGGCGACGTTTAAGAGACATCTTGACAAATATATGAATAGGAAGGGAATAGAGGGATATGGGCCCCGGAAGTGCAGAAGGTGTTAGTTTAGGCAGGCATCAAGATCGGCGCAGGCTTGGAGGGCCGAATGGCCTGTTCCTGTGCTGTACTGTTCTTTGTATGACATACGTACGGCTGCCAATGGTTGGTGGTGGTGGTGAGGTGGAGGTGGGGAGGGGCGTTGATGGAAAATGTTTCCATTTTTCTTAATTTTTCTTTTAAGGACTTGTGTTAAACAGAAAATATTCCATAGATGTGTTTTTTCAAACCAAGTTCACCGACAGGACAAGATATTGTTTGAGGACCACCTGTGCTGGAAACCACCTATGGGTTAGGCTCAGTAAACAACAGAATCCTTCGTGGCCTGGGGAAAAATGGTTACAGAGAAGCCACATGTGAAGGTTTGTAAAGGTCAGGAGGTTGACGCGCTGTTTGGGGTTTGAACATTGTTTTCAGTTGTAGTTGGAGTGTGAACTGTTTTGAAGACAGTTGGTGTCTTCCTACCAAGGAAAAAGAAATCACCCAGTTCACCACCTTCTTTACCTTTTTGAAGAAATTCTGCCAAGATCCAGTGTGGGGAACAAAAAAATCCCTGGTGCCATATAGCTCCTGAGGAGCTGAAAGAAAATCCTGCGATTCAAGTGCGTGTTGGCGCAAAAACCTTGATGCCATATTTCTCCTAGAAAGCCTACTAGAATAATTCTGCAGCCTCACAGCTCCAGAGACCTGGGTTCGATTCTGGGTACTGCCTGTGCGGAGTTTGCAAGTTCTCCCTGTGACCACATGGGTTTTCGCTGGGTGCTCCAGTTTCCTCCCACAGCCAAAGACTTGCAGGTGATAGGTAAATTGGCCATTGTAAATTGCCCCTAGTGTAGGTAGCTGGTAGGGAATATGGGATTACTGTAGGGTTAGTATAAATGGGTGGTTCTTGGTCGGCACAGACTCGGTGGGCCGAAGGGCCTGTTTCAGTGCTGTATCTCAAAATAAAAATAAATAAAATAAAAATTCTCCAGAACGGACTATTTCTGAAACAATCTCAGTGACCTGTCTCCGTATACCCGGATGCCAGACCAAAAACAAACAGACTTCCTTCCATATCCTTTTTCTTTTTTCGTCAAGAATTAGCAAGTATCTGCCTAAAGTAGGTTTTTTTTGCCTTTTTTTGTAACAGACTTCTGCAGAGTGAATTTCTGTATTTTTTCCAGTGTTTGAGAGAGTGTAATTGGGGTAATTTTTTTAAAAAGGGAACTTTCATATTTTTAAATCTGTGTGTTAACGCTCTGCTTCATTACTGGTTAAATCTGGTCTTATAATAAACTGAATTTTGTTATTCATTTTAAAAGTCTGGTTGGTGTATTTTATTCTGGGATAAAAAATACACAGTATATGATTGGCTGCATCAGTAACTGGGTAAACATTTAAATAGATGTTGTGACCTGTGGAGAAGTGGAACGAGAAGACAGTGCACTCCTCCCGTTTTGGTCATAACAAAAACAAGAACAGCAGAATGCAAATGGAGCCCAACAACAAAATTACCCTGGCTGGAGAGATTGTTTCCATGAGGGATGGGATGAGATTGATGGAAGGGATGGCAGGAAAGGGATGGGGATGGCACGAGAGAGATGGTATGGGAAGGATGGAATGGCATGGAATGGGGATAGCATGGGAGGAGTGGATGAGATGATGGAATTGATTAAGAGTGGCAAAATGGTGTGGACAATTATTTGATGCAAATTATTCAAAAGTTATTCTTTGTGCTAAAAATAAAAGTTTGAAGGAAAAAGTTTTAGAAAAGCTGTCAGGTGAATTAAACATCAGCACTGATTCCATAGACAAAGATGATGATAACAGTCTATACCCTCCAGAGTTTCGACACAGTCCAACTCCAATGGGCATGCCACCACACAAACTTAGACTCAAGGAAGCAGTCGTTATAATGTTGCTACAAAACTTGAATCCTAAACAAGGACTTTGTCATGAAACATGGTTGGTAGTTAGGAGGTTTTTTTGTCAGTGATAGATGCTGAAATTATAACTGGCAGATTTCAAGGAAATAGACTGTTTATTCCTCAATAATATTGAGCACATCAGATGTAAACCTGCCTTTTCAACTTAGGCAAAAACGGTTCCCAATTAGACTTTCATTTTCTGTGAGTACAAACAAGTCACAAGGCCAGACTCTTGACAAAATTTGTATTGATATTCCCAAGCCTGTTTTTACACATGGACAGCTTTATCCAGAGTGAGAAGTTTTGATTCTGTTAAAGTCTTTAGCGACAGAATAACTAGAAATCCTGTACTTAGAGAAGTATTGTTGCAATAAAGACATTAATTTGACAGCAAATGTTTTGCAAGTTTCTGCTAGTATACAATAAATTAAAAAGTGGAGTGGAGTAAGAGTGGCGTGAAATAAACAAACAACCAATCAGGCTGTCAGGAAATAAACAAGCAGCAGAGCAGAAATGGACTGACAGGAAACAAATAAAGACACGGGAAGAAGCAAAAGTTAACAACTGCACAAGTCGAAGCAGAAAATCACAGAGAGGAATAAAATATTTCATTGAAACACTTAGAGAGAGAGAACTGAAAATAGAAGAGTTTTCAGATTGACCCTAATTTCCCAGCAATCTTCATTTTTTGTGTGAAACCTAACATTGGTGTGTGGACATGTGCAGGACAGAAAACATCATGCACAGATAGATACAAAGGAGGTAGAATACTATTTGGTTAATCAGTAAGGTTTGAGAACAGTTATAATGTTTTAAATTACATAGGCCAATGAGGTGATCCGTAGCAATCTGTATGTTGTATCCTGAGTGGCGTGAAACAGGGCTGTGTTCTCGCACCTACACTGTTTGGGATTTTCTTCTCCCTGCTGCTCTCACACGCATTCAAGTCTTCAGAAGAAGGAATTTTCCTCCACACAAGATCAGGTGACAGGTTGTTCAACCTTGCCCGCCTAAGAGCGAAGACCAAAGTACGGGAACTCCTCTTCGCTGACGATGCTGCATTAACATCTCACACTGAAGAGTGTCTGCAGAGTCTCATCGACAAGTTTGCGGCTGCCTGCAACAAATTTGGCCTAACCATCAGCCTCAAGAAAACGAACATCATGGGACAGGACGTCAGAAATGCTCCATCCATCAATATCAGCGACCACGCTCTGGAAGTGGTTCAAGAGTTCAGCTACCTAGGCTCAGCTATCACCAGTAACCTGTCTCTCGATGCAGAAATCAACAAGCGCATGGGAAAGGCTTCCACTGCTATGTCCAGACTGGTCAAGAGAGTGTGGGAAAATGGCGCACTGACACGGAACACAAAAGTCCAAGTGTATCAAGCCTGTGTCCTCAGTACCTTGCTCTACGGCAGCGAGACCTGAACAACGTATGTCAGTCAAGAGTGACGTCTCAATTCATTTCATCTTTGCTGCCTCCGGAGAATCCTTGGCATCAGGTGGCAGGACCGCATCTCCAACACAGAAGTCCTCGAGACGGCCAACATCCCCAGCTTATACACACTACTGAGTCAGCGGCGCTTGAGATGGCTTGACCATGTGAGCCGCATGGAAGATGGCAGGATCCCCAAAGACACATTGTACAGCAAGCTCGCCACTGGTATCAGACCCACCGGCCGTCCTTGTCTCCGCTTTAAAGACGTTTGCAAATGCGACATGAAGTCCTGTGACATTGATCACAAGTCGTGGGAGTCAGTTGCCAGCAATCGCCAGAGCTGGCAAGCAGCCATAAAGGCGGGGCTAAAGTGTGGCGAGTCCAAGAGACTTAGTAGTTGGCAGGAAAAAAGACAGAAGTACAAGGGGAGAGCCAACTGTGTAACAGCCCCGACAACCAATTTTTTCTGCAGCACCTGTGGAAGAGTCTGTCACTCTAGTATTGGCCTTTATAGCCACTCCAGGCGCTGCTCCACAAACCACTGACCACCTACAGGCGCTTACCCATTGTCTCCCGAGACAAGGAGGCCAAAGAAGAAGTCTGCAGGATTCAGATTCGATCCCACAAATTTCCACTCAAGGTCTTTGAAATCTTAGCATCACTTTTTCCCTCCCTCATCTGCAAACAGCATCCTGTATTCCCTTCCCGACAGGCCACCATTCCCAAGCAACCATTTCCTAACCTATTTAGCCCTGTCCCTGTATCCCCATTACCTCCACCTCCACCAGAAGCCAGATGTGAAAGTTCAGACACCATCCACACTGCAGCCCCTGCACAAAGCACTGAGAAACTGCTGATGGAGGAATTCACTAGGAGATGGTGGAGAGGAAATACAGAAGTGGGAGGGTTGGACAGGCATGGAACAGGGAGAAAGGGTGCAAAAGCACTGAGGTTTGACAGACGTGAACTAGTAGGTTTAATAGCCCAGGACAGGACCTGGGCTGGAGGAACAGGGTGGTTGTGCAACATTCATGCCAAGTTGGATTATGGGGGAGGGTGGTAGGCCTATGGAAACAGCAGAAAGAAAATACGTAAAGATACCTATCAAAATAAAGTTAAAAGTTAAATAAAATTTTAAATAAGCTATGTTAATAATTTTAATAAATGATTAAGACATGTAAAACTTCCTGTTGATCATGCTTATTTACCATTTTCACTATTTAGTCATGCTTTTGTGATATAAGTAATACCTGACTTTCAACAGTACTTCCTGCTTCTAACACTTTTGATTTTAACACAAATATGTAATACTCAATCCTCCCCACAGCCAATATCACGGTAGGGCAAGTGGACCAACTCTAGATACTCTTTCATTATTTAGCATTGCTGCGATTCTTGCCAGTCAGCAAGTTTTCTCACTTGAAAAGAGGGTGGTGGGGGCCTGGAATTCACTGCCTGAAAGGGTTTTTGAGGCAGAAACCAACTCATTCAAAAGGAGTCTGGATATGTACCTCAAGTGCCGTAATCTGCAGGACTACAGACCAAATGCTGGAAGATGGGATTATCCATTGTCTCTCGAGATAAGGAGGCCAAAGAGATCTCTAAAATAAAAAATAAAAAATAAAAAAATGTCCACATCCTTCAACGAATTTTAAAAAAGATATGTATGACTGACCGCTTACAGCTCTGGTAAGATCCCTCCCCCTAGTGGAAAATAAACAAATTCACAAATTTGAAAGGAACCTACCCACAGCGCCACCTAATGATAAAGGCTGGGAATGGCAATTTGATGAGCAGCAGTACAACTGAGACCTGAAAAGTAAGGAATGGCAAGTACAGCAAATGGTTCTTAGTTCAAAAACATTTTTATCCAGGCATAATTCAAGCATTACAAAATCCTGACGTGGGTGGCATGACAAACAAGAACTGACTATACATTTAAACAGGTGCATTATCAAATGAAATTTGATACTGAGCCACATAAGGCAATATTAGAACAGGAGAAAAAGAGGTACTTCAAGGAGTGGCTTAAATGAGGAGAGGCAGGGAGGTTTAGGAGAGAATTACAGAGCTTCCGGACTAGACAGCTGAAGGCACGGCAACCAATGATGGAGCAATTAAAAACGGAAATGCGCAAGCAGCTAGAATTGGAATCTGAAAACAAGGATGTGAATTTTAAAACGATGGCATTACTGGACCAGGAGCCAATGTAGGTCAGCGAGCGCATGGGTGATGTGAAAATGGGACTTGGTGCAAAGTAGGATACAGGCAGCAGAATTTTGGATGAACTTAGTTTTATAGAGGATGGAAGAAGGGAGGACAACCAGGACTGCACTGCAACAGTAAGTCCAGAGGTAACAAATGCCATGGTTCAGCTACAGGAAGTGTACACTAAGCAAAGGAATATTTTACAAACACACTTTTTTAAAAAGTCATCCTCCTAGTCTGAATTTTCCTTCACGCTGTTGGCATTACGCAGCAGGCATCAGACATTTAAAAGAAAACGACTTGTATTTATATCGTGCCGTTCACGACCTCAGGAAGTCCCAAAATGCTTTACAGCCAATGAAGTACTTTTGAAGTACAGTCACTGTTGTAATGCAGGAAACCCGGCAGCCTATTTGCACACAGCAATTTCCCACAAACAGCAATGGGAAAATGATCAGATAATCTGCTTACGGAATGTTGATTGAGGGATAAATATTGGTCAGGATCCCAGGAAGAACTCTCCTGCTCTTCTTCGATATAACGCCATGGGATTTTTTACATCCACCTGAGAGCACAGATGGGCGTCATGGTTTATCTTTTTTTAATGGTTCATAGGAAGTGGGCGTCGCTGGCTGGGACAGCATTTATTGCCCATCCCTAATTGCCCTTGAGAAGGTGGTGGTGAGCCGTCTTCTTGAACCGCTGCATTCCATGTGGAGTAGGTACATCCACAGTGCTGTTAGGAAGTGAGTTCCAGGATTTTGACCCAGCAACAGTGAAGGAATGGCGATATAGTTCCAAGTTAGGATGGTGTGTGGCTTGGAGGGGAACTTGCAGGTGGTGGTGTTCCCATGCATCTGCTGCCCTTGTCCTTCTAGTTGGTAGAGGTCGTGGGTTTGGAAGGTGCTGTCTAAGGAGCCTTGGTGCGTTGCTGCAGTGCATCTTGTAGATGGTACACACTGCTGCCACTGTGTGTCAGTGGTGGAAGGAGTGAATATTTGTAGATGGGGTGCCAATCAAGCGGGCTGCTTTGTCCTGAATGGTGTCGAGCACCTTGAGTGTTGTTGGACCTGCACCTATCCAGGCAAATGGAAAGTATTCTATCATACTCCTGACTTGTGCCTTGTAGATGGTGGACAGGCTTGGGAAGTCAGGAGATGAGTTACTTGCCACAGGATTCCTAGCCACTGACCTCTCTTGTAGCCATGGTATTTATATAGCTACTCCAGTTCAGCTTCTGGCCAATGGCAACACCCAGGATGTTGAAAGTAGGGAATTCAGCAATCTTAATCTGGGAAACTAGGTTACAAGGTAGGACAGTAGAGATGTAGTGGCAGATTTTTAAGGAGATATTTAATAACTCTCAGCAAAGATTTATCCTAATGAGAAAGAATCTTTGAGAAGGATGCATTATCTGTGGCTAAATAATGAAGTTAAGGATAGTATCAAATTGAAAGAAACACTACAAATCTGCAAAGATTAGTGGTAGGTCAGAAGATTGGGCAGAGTTTATGAACCAGAAAAGGATGACTAAAAAAAAGGGAGAAAGTAGAGTATGAGAGAAAGCTGGCTAGTAATATAAAAACAGATAGTAAGAGTAAAAAGATAGTAAATAGGAAACGAGAAACTAAGACTGGTATTGATCCTCTGAAGGGTGAGTCTAGGAAACTGATAATGGAAAACAAGGAAATGGCACAGGCACTGAACAGGTATTTTGTGTCCGTCTTCACTGTAGAAGACTGAGAAAACTTCCCAAAGATACTTGAAAATCAAAACGTGAAAGGAAGGGAAGAACTTAAAACAATCACCATCACCAGGGAAAAGGTGCTGGATAAGCTCTTAGACCTAAATGCTGACAAGTCCCCTGGACCAAATGGCCTGCAGCCTAGGGTCTTAAAAGAAGTGGCTGCAGAGTTAGTAGAGGCATTGGTTATAATCTTCCAAAATTCCTTAGTTTCTGGAAGTGTCCCAGCGTATTAAAAAATAGCAAATGTAACAACTATATTCAAGAAAGGTGGGAGACAGAAAGCAGGAAACTGTAGGCAGGTTAGCCTAACATCTATCATAGGGAAAATGCCAGCATCTATTATTAAGGAGGTTATAGCAGGATGCTTCGAAAATCACAATGTCATCAGGCAGAGTCAACATGGTTTTGAGAAAGGGAAATAGTGTTTAATTTATTAGAGTTATTTGAGGAACTAACAAGCTAGGTAGATCAAGGGGAACCTGGAGATGTACTTGGATTTCCAAAAGGCATTCAATAAGGTGCCACATCAAAGGTTACTACACAAGATAAGAGCACATGGTGTTGGGGATAATATATTAGCATGGATAAAGGATTGTTTAGCTAACAGGGAGCAGAGACTAGGGATAAATGGGTCTTTTTTGGGTTGGCAAGCTGTAACTAGTGGAGTGCCACAGAGATCAGTGCTGGGGCCTCAACTATTTACAATCTATATCAATGACTTGGATGAAGGGACCAAATGAAATGCAGCTAAATTTGCCAATGACACCAAGATAGGAAGGAAAGTAAGTTGTCAAGAGGAGGTAAAGAATCTACAAAAAGGGATATATAGGTTAAGTGAGTGGGGAAAAAATTTGGTAGATGGAGTATAATGTGGAAAATTGTGAACTTGTCCATTTAGTCAATATGATTAGAAAAGCAGTATACTATTTAAATGGAGCGAGATTGCAGAACTCAGTGGTACAGAAGGATCTAGGCGTCCTGGTACATGAATCGCAAAAAGTTAGTATGCAGTTACAGCAAGTGATTGGGAGCAGTTCAAAGAAAGTTCACTCGAATGATCCTGGATTGAAAGGGTTACTTATGAGGAAAGGTTAGACAGGTTGAGCCTGTATCCATTGGAGTTTGGAAGAATGAGAGGTGATCTTATTGAAACATATAAGATCTTGAGGGGACTTGACAAGGGTGGATGCTGAGAGGATGTTTCCCCTATGTGAGAGACTAGCACCAGGGGACACAGTTTAAAAATAGGGAGTCTCACATTTAAGACGGAGATGAGGAGAATTTTTTTCCCCTCAGATGATTGTTAATTTGTGGAATTCTCTTCCCTAGAGAGCAGTGGAGGCAGCGTCATTTAAAACTTTTAAGGTTAAGTTAGATAGATTCTTGATTGACAAGGGAGTCAAAGGGTATCAGTGGTAGACAGGAAAGTAGAATTGAGGCTACAATCAGATCACCCATAATCTTATCAAATGGTGGAGCAGGCTCGAGGGGTTGAATGGCCTACTCCTGCTCCTAATTCGTATGGTTGTATGTAATTGGGCAGCATTTAAAACATAATTGTTTCTTTTTTCCCTTTGTATTAAAAATACTCCTTGATATATTTAAGAGTGGCAACTTGGTGCAGTTTCATTAATACAGCTGAAAATGGATTTTTATTGCATAATATGAGCATTTTTATTCAGAGTGTCTTATCCACCACCTGTGAGTAACTTGATTTTAAATAACTGAAAATTACTTAGAAAAAAAATTATACAGATCCATTTACTAGTTACATTGGTGTACAATAGTCAGTTTCTTAGTAAACTAAACTTTAATATTTAAAAGCTTTAAAAGGTGCCATTCATGCCTTTGCAGCTAAATCAACCAGCTTGCTTTTTAAGAGCCTTCTCAAATAGCCCCAAATGGGCATAATTAGCAGAGACTTGCAATGGTAATTAATTCATTCTGGGGGCATGGCCAGTTTTGTAGGCAGGGCCGGCTTCCAGTGCGATGTTTTGTAAACCAGTGCAAATTTGTGCTGAACGTAATTTGCTTTTGAACTTCCTTGATTTTTTTTAGTTCAGTTTAGTTTAGTTTAGAGATACAGCACTGAAACAGGCCCTTCGGCCCACCGAGTCTGTGCAGACCATCAACCACCCATTTATACTAATCCTACACTAATCCCATATTCCTACCACATCCCCACCTGTCCCCTATATTTCCCTACCACCTACCTATACTAGGGGTAATTTATAATGGCCAATTTACCTATCAACCTGCAAGTCTTTGGCATGTGGGAGGAAACCGGCGCACCCGGAGGAAACCCACGCAGACACAGGGAGAACTTGCAAACTTGTTTTGTGCTGGTTTGGCTGACTTCTGGCAAATCACGCTGGAAAAACCAGGGCAACCTAGTAGAAACTCTACCCCCACATCTGTAATGGACAACTGAAATACATATTTCAAATTTTTTTGGTGAGGATCATTCCAAGGATATTCTCTTAAGCTAAGTACAAACAAGTATTTTAAAGTTACCACTAGGTGTACTTTTGAAAAAGAAAACTTTGCGCTGAGAAATGATAAAAATTACATTGGTCCAAGTTTATCATAATTAACACTCCCAAACCAAACTGAACATTGCAGCATATTTATGAAGAATTTATGACATTCTGATTGAAATCCTTTATTCTGGTCACACTGAGCAAGTACTTCATCTGTATTACACAAATTGAACTATACTATTCATACTAAAGTATTCATTCCATTCTGGTTTTTCAAGTAAAGCAACAAAAACTCTGGGAACCATTTTAAAACATGCCTCTAATGGTATCTTTTTACTATATATTTTGAATGGCAATGAGCACAATGCATTCAGCACATTGAAAAGATAGCTTTAAAATGTTGGATTCTTACTATCAACCTAAATTGATTTAAAGAATTTTTTAAAACTGCATTGTCTGATTAGGGTAAACCAGTCAATAATAAAGTGCAACTTAATAAATCATGTGAATTTTTATTTTGTTGAAACCTTCACTAACTCCTAGCACCATCTGTTATCATCAAAACTATATGACAAGATATGCTATATAATTAATAGGTAAACAACAATCTAATTAAAATGGACAAATACCCCATGTTCTTGCCATTTGGGAGCTCTAATTACAGGCTAAATTTTAAGCTTGAATTAAATATTTAAGCTGGAAAATTAACTTTCCTTCTACAGCCTTGAATACATTAATACAAATATGTAAAGTCATTTTCAATAAAAGAGTTGCATGCCAGAGAAACTTCCTTATTGCTGTGCATTGTCCTGTGTTAATCATATACTCAATTATTCACCAGTAAATGCATTTGTTTAGAACTCATTCAAGTAGACGAGATTAAATTTAATCAGACACAGTTCTAGTCTATGGATATGGTTTTTATCTAGATTCAGCACTCAAATTTTGGCACCACCACAGATGGAATCACATTACAAGAAATTATTGCAAAGCATCAGACAACTTAAAATTCTAATATTTTAAGTAATAAATGATCTATATAAAACAGCAAAAACTCAGAGGATAGCAATGGTCTTTGTTATCTTAAATTACTGTACACTGCAAAATAAAAGTCACATCAGTACCATATACCCTTAGCCATTTACTGAGCAAATACCAGTACAGTCAAGCCAATTAAATGAATAACTAATAAAAGACTGAAATATTTAAGACAATAAAATCTTCATCACAAATCCCTTTTCTATTTTTTTCCAGTGATAGCTGTCTCTGTTAAATGAATAAAATGTTTAAATGAACTGTAGAAGTCTGGATTTATTCATTTAAACACATTGTGTTAAGCCCTTTTTGGCAATGTGTTACATTCTTTTTACAAGCATTTTTGTCTAGGTGCAAAAATTGTTTATTCAGTGATGTTTCCAAGTAACTCAGAGTATATTTGACCTCAACAGGTGCTAGGGGTCGAGTACTTCTGGCAATCAATGTGACAAGTACTTTTGTTTAGGTGTGAAAGCCACCTTATCGGGGCTAATGCTCAAGCTTTATGATGCCTATAACTTACCCGTGTTTTCGTGGCACAAAGCCCTTTGGCAACAAACTGAGAAACTGAGAATAATGGAAACGGCACCTCTCAAGATGATTCTCTTATTAGCAAGGTGAAAATAAGTGCAATGCTGAACTAGCCAAACGTTTCCTAGATTCTCAAAGTGGAATCGCTAAACTGTTTGGTGTACCAATGCCTTTTTTTAAAAAAAAGATTGGCATGTTACACTCTAATGTGTATATTGTAATGAAACAAGTGACAAATACACTTATCCATAACAACGGAGAGATTGCTTTTACAGTACTGTAATTAGAATGCAGTTTGCAATCCATTGTTAGCTTCTTGTCAAACTTGATACACCTGTCAAAACTGATAAAAGAATAGAATGGTTAAATGAATAAAATTATTCGACAAAATCTTTATTCATTTAATAGTTTTCTCTATATTGGCATCAGAGTTTTCTTTCATTGATTTTTAATTTTTGGTGTTTTTTGCTGGATCAAGTGATTGTGTTCGCAAATAAATTACAATATTAATGGTTAAACTCATAACTGAAAAAAACATAAGTGTTACCGATAAAACATGACATGGAATACAGTTCTGTCAAGTTGGAACAGCTATAAAGTATGGGGGAAAAAAAACTTCATCCCTCAACCAACATTCCCAAAGCCGACTAACTGTGCTCATTCACCTCATTCTTGTTTGTGGGAGATTGCTGTGAACAAACTGGCTGACACATTTGCCTACAAAACAAGTGACTATATTTCAAATGAATTCATTCAAAGAATTGAAGATGTTAAATGTGCTATATAAAGAAGTTACATTTTTTTTTAATAAGTAGTGGTTTTGAAATAAATACAACATATTGGCATTTACACAATTGCAGAATTAGAATATAAAAAGGCAGGTACATTACATTAAATTTAACTCAGTTCTATAACAGAAAAACTACATTTTCATGCCAATTATAAAGATGAAGCACCATAGTATGACTATGTTTAGTGAGCCTCATTCGATAAAATTTACAAATCTGGTCATTTGATTATGATTTCTTTTTAAACCAGCCTATCATTTGGCAAAATGAAGCTGCATACTGGTATTACTTAACTCAGTGACAAAAGATGTCACAAGTCTTTGTGTCAGCATGTATTAAAAAAAACCTTTTCTACTACATTAAGGTGACTTGCTGCCACAGCTAAAAATGTACTTCCCCAGCATCTGCTGTCAGTAAATGGCCAAACCTATTTTCCTCACATTGTTTGAATATGGTATGCCCATTTGAGTTTGATGGCATGATTATAGGTCTCCAGGCATAGACAGGTAATCAACTCTTAGCATGCACAACAGATTTCAGTACAGCAAATATTGAAATACAGTAACAAAAACTGACAGAAAATTGAAAATTAAATACTAATTTAAGTGTCTCATATTAGGATTGTGTATACTGGCAAGATTTTCTGTTGTTGAAGGCATGACTTTTTTTTTAAACAAAAAAGGTTTTTTTCTTAGACATGCATGTTGCACTCCAGGCAAGGAGCAGGTGGATAACTTGCTCTCCAGCCTCTGCAAAATTCTCTTTGTAAACTCTCACCAGCAACTCCACAAGAACAGTCAGTAGGATTGCTAACTGACCATGTGGCACATCATAGGCATCAACATACCACTCCATGGCATGGAAGCACAGAGTGGAGATGAAGAGGACCGAGTGCAACGAGGAACAAGTGCTAACTTGGGAATCTGGTGCAGGGGCAAAGGGGAAAGGGGTGCTGCTTTTTACACTTTTTTTCACCAGTAGCTGGTGATTGTTCAAAAGCATTGATTAGGTGAGCAAGTAGGTGATTGGTTGGTGAGTTTAAGATTTTATCCCCTCTAAACAAGGGCAGTAGTTTAAACCAGTACTGGGGAGATACAAGTATTGCATTAAAGTTAAAGCTTAACTAGTTAAATTATTTAATATAACTACAGATAACAGTTGAGTGTTATTTCTAAACCTGAAACCTAATCAGTTAAATAAAACATAATAAAGATAGTAGGGCAGGGGATGTGTTGCAGCTGTAGCATGTGGGAGTGGGTGGACACCAGTGTGATCCACAGCAACCACATTTGCAGTAAGTGGCTGCAGCTTGAGGAACTTTGGCTCAGAGTTGATGAGCTGGAGTCCGATCTCAGGGAGGGAGAAAGTTACCTGGAAACTTTGTTCCAAGAGGCAGTCACACCTCTTTAGGCTAGTTACTTCTGATTTGGTCCGTGGTCAGCAACAGAAGGGTGTGGCTGCGAGTGGGGACCCAGAAGGTAGTAATGGAGGAGCCGCAATCCCTGCAATTGTCTAACAAGTTTTAGGTTCTTGCAGCTTGTGTAGACAAGAGCAGGAACTGCAAGGAGGATGAGCAAACTGACAACAGCACCGTGGTGCAGGGGGCCATTCAAGTGGGGGGGGAGGCAGTGGAATGGAATGTAGCTGTAGTATGAGACAGTATAGTTCTCTGCAGCCGAGAATGAGAGTCCCGAAGGCAGTGTTGCCTGCCCGGTGCCAGGGTTAAAGACATCTTCTCGGGGCTGGAGAGGTACCTGGAGTGGGAGCGAAAGGATCCAGTTGTCGTGGTCCACGTGGATACCAGCAACATAGGTAGAATTAAGAGAGGGGTTCTGCTAAGGGAGTATGAGCAGCTAGGGGCTAAATTAAAAAGCACAACCATAGAGGTAATAATCTCTGGATTACTACCTCAGCCACGAGCAAATTAACATAGGGTAAATAAAATCAGAGAGTTGAATGCATGGCTCAAAGATTGGGGTCTGAGAAGTGAGTTTCACATCATTGGGCACTGGGGAAAGAGGGAGCTGTACTATTGGGACAGTCTTCACCTGAACCTTGCTGGAACCAACGTCCTGCCGAGTCGTATAACTAGGATTGTAGAGAGGGCTGTAAACTAAATAGTTGGAGGGGAGGGGGATTGGAGATTTGGAAAGTTAGAGCAAGGACAAGGCAATAGCGCAGGATAGCAATACGGATAATGGTAACCAGAGTGTGACAGGAAAGGACAGAGTGTACAAACATAAGAGTGCACCAGCAACTATGGTCAGAGTAGGGAAAAATGGCTTTAAACTAACAGAGGGAAAAAAGGGTTCGAGTGAAGGAAGACTTAGAAATCCAAAGATAAAAATTGAGGCAATAGAAAAGTATATCGATGTGGTAAAGACAAGCTGAGTGGGACAGGAAGGGACAGAGAGTTTAAAGGTAATTGTGCATCAGAGAGTAAGGTCCATGCACGGAATAGCAGTAAAGAAAAACTGAAGTCACTATCTGAATGCGCGGAGCATCCGCAAGTAGATGAATCAGTGGCACAAATAGAGATAAATAGTTTACATCTAATTACCATTAGAGAGACATGGTTACAAGGTGACCAAGGTTGGGAAATAAATATTCTCAAGTACACAATATTTTGAAAAGATAGGCAGAATGGAAAAGGAGGAGGAGTAAACTTGATAATAAAGAATGACATAAGGACATTAGTGAGAAAGGATCTTGGCTCTGAAAATCAGTAAGTAGAATCAGTACGGGTGGAGATTAGGAACAACAAGGGTCAGAAAACGCTGGTGGGAGTAGTCTGTAGGCCCCTTAACAAAGGTTCTACTGTTGTAATAGTTCTGGAGAAGGCTTTATTCCTCATATCGGCAAAGGTGGTCTCGAAGATGAGCTTGTAGAATGCTTTAGTGACAGTTTCCTGGAGCAATATGTTGTGAAACCAACCAGGGACAACGCTATTTAGATCTAGTATTGTGCAATGAGGCAAGGTTAATTAGTAAAAGATCCACTGGCAAGTAGTGATCATAATACAATTGAATTCCACATTAAGTTTGAAAACAACATACTCCAATCACAAAAAAGAATCTTAAACTTAGATAAAGCCAATTACATAGGTAGGAGGGGAGAGCTGGCTAAGGTTGATTGGGTAAACAGACTAAAAGGTATGGCAGTAAAAAAAGTGTATAACATTTAAAGAAACAATTTAATATGTTCAACAATAATACATTCCATTAAAAATAAAAACACAGCGAGAAAGATCCACCCATAGGATAGTATTAGATAAAAAGAAGAGGCGTATAATGCTGCAAAGAACAGTATAAGGCTGAAGATTGGAAGTGTTTTAGAAACCAGCAAAGGGCCACCAAAAAGTTGATAAAAAGGGGAAAAAAAAATAGAAAGAGAGTAAACTAGCCAGAATATAAAAACATATTGCAAGAACTTTTACAAATAAAAAGGAAGAGAGTAGTTGAAGTAAACATTGGTCCCTTAGAAGCAGAGACAGGAGAAATTATCATGGGGAATGAGGAAATGGCAGAGACGTTAAACAAATATTTTGTGTCTGTCATCACAGCAGAAAACACAAGTTACATATCAGAAATAGAGGGTAATCTAGGGGCTGATAAGCGTGAGGAATATCAGCGGAGAAAAAGTACTGGAGAAACTCAAGGGACTAAAATCCGACAAATCCCCAGGCCTTGATGGCCGATATACTAGGGTTCTAAAAGAGATAGCTGCAGAGATAGTGGATGCATTGGCTATGATTTTCTAAAATTCCCTAGATTCTGGAATAGTCCTAGAAGATTGGAAGTTAGCAAATGTAACACTGCTATTCAAGAAAGGAGGGAAAGAGAAAACAGGAAACTACAGGCCAGTTAGCCTGGCATGAGATGTCGGGAAAGTGCTAGAATCTATTATTAAGGAAGTATTAACAATGCATTTAGAAAAACCTAGTATGATTAGAACAAATCAACATGGTTTTAACTAAAGGGAAATCCTGTTTGGCAAACATATTAGTTTTTTTTTTGAGTATGCAACTAGTAGGGTATATAGAGGGGAACCAGTCGATGTAAGAAACTTGGATTTCCAAAAGGCATTCTATAAGGTGCCGCACAAAACGTTAATACACAAGGTAAGGGCTCATGGACTTGGGGAATGATGTACTAGCATGGATAGAGGATTGGTTAATGGACACGAAGCAGAGAGTAGGGATAAATGGGGCATTTTCAAATTGGCAGGCTGTGACTAGTGGAGTGCTGCAAGAATCAGTGCTGGGCCCTCAGCTATTTACAATCTATATTTATGACTTAGATGAAGAAACATAAAGTAATGCATCTAAGTTTGCTGATGATACAAAGCTAGGTGGTAATGCCAACTGTGAGGGGGACACAAAGAGGCTGCAAAGAGATATAGACAGGTTAAGTGAATGGGCAACAAGGTGGCAGATGGAATACAATGCGGGGAAGTGTGATGTTATTCACTTTGGTTGTAAGAAATGCAGAATATTTTTTAAAAGGCATGAAAAATATAAATGTTTATGTTCACAGAGACTTGGGTGTACTCATACAAGGAACACAAAAAGTTAGCATGCAGGTACAGCAAGCAATTAGGAAAGCAAATGGCATGTTGGCCTTTATTGCAAGAGGATTGGAGTACAAGGATAAGAAAGTCTTGCTACAATTGTACAGGGTTTGGGAAGACCACACCTGGAATACCGTGTGCAATTTTGGTCTCGATATTTAATGATAGATATACTTGCATTGGAGGCAGTAGAGCGAAGGTTCACTAGATTAGTCATACAGTCACAGAGTTATACAGCACAGAAACAGGCCCTTCGGCCCATTGTGTCCGTGCCGGCCATCAAGCACCTAACTGTTCTAATCCCATTTTTCAGCACTTGGCCCGTAGCCTTGTAAGCTATTGCGTTTCAAATGCTCATCTAAATACTTCTTAAATGTTGTGAGGGTTCCTGCCTTTACCACCTCTTCAGGCAGTGCATTCCAGATTCCAACCACCCTCTGGGTGAAAACATTTTTTCTAAAATCCCCTCTAAACCTCCTGCCCCTTACCTTAAATCTATGCCCCTTAGTTATTGCTCCCTCCAGTAAGGGAAAAAGTTTCTTCCTATCTAACCTCTCAATGCCCCTCATAATTTTGTATGCCTCAATCATGTCCCCCCTCAGCCTTCTCTGCTCCAAGGAAAACAATCCTGGCCTTTTCAGTCTCTCTTCACAGCTGAAATGCTCCAGCCCAGGCAACATCCTGGTGAATCTCCTCTGCACGCTCTCCAGTGCAATCACATCCTTCCTATAGTGTGGTGACCAGAACTGTACACAGTACTCCAGCTGAGGCCTAACTAGCATTTTATACAGCTCCATCATAACCTCCCTGCTCTTAGATTCTATGCCTCGGCTGATAAAGGCAAGTATTACATATGCCTTCCTATTCACCTTATCTACCTGTGCTGCTGCCTTCAGTGATCTATGGACAAGTACACTAAGGTCCCTCTGACCTTCTATACTTCCTAGGGTCCTACCATCCACTGTATATTCCCTTGCCTTGTTAGTCCTCCCAAAATGCATCGCCTCACACTTCTCAGGATTACATTCCATTTGCCACTGCTCCGCCCATCTTACCAGCCCATCTATATCGTGCTGTAATCGAAGGCTTTCCTCCTCACTATTTACGACACCACCAATTTTCGTGTCATCTGTGAACTTACTTATCAAGCCTCCCATATTCACATCTAAATCATTAATGTATACTACAAACAGCAAGGGTTCCAGCACCAATCCCTGCAGTACACAACTGGTCACAGGCTTCAAATCGCAAAAACAACCCTCAACCATCACCCTCTGCCTCCTGCCACTAAGCCAATTTTGGATCCACTTTGCCAAATTGCCCTGGATCCTGTGGGCTCTTACCTTCTTAACCAATCTCCCATATGGTACCTTATCAAAAGCCTTACTGACGTCCATGTAGACTACATCAACTGCTTTACCCTCATCGATACATCTAGTTACTGCCTCGAAAAATTCAAATTTAGTCCCTAGGATGACAGTGTTGACCAATGATGAGAGGCTGAGTAAACTGGGTCTATATTCTCTGGAGTGAGAGGTGATCTCATTGAAACATTCAAGATTATGAAGGGGCTTGACAGGATAGACACAGACATTGTTTCCCCTGGCTGGGGAATATAGAATAAGGGGTCACAGTTTCAAAATAAGGGGCCGATCATTTAGGACTGAGATGAGAAGAAATTTTTTCACTCAGGATTGTGAATCTTCAGAATTCTCTACCCTAGAGGGTTATGGATGCGCTATCATTGAATATATTTAAGGCTGAGATAGACAGATTTTTGGTCTCTCAGGGAATCAAAGGATATGGGGAGCGGGAGGGAAAGTGGACAGAAGATCAGCCATGATCGTATTGAATGATGGAGCAAGCTCAACGCCCCATATGGTCTACTCCTGCTCCTATTTATTATGTTCCTATGTTCCTACAATGGTATTTTCCCTTAAGTTAAAAAAGACCCTTCTCACAAGCTTTCCATCAATGCAATGACAAAGACCTGGAAATGGCTGTTCACCTAGAAGATCAGCACAGAAATGGATCCCATCTTGTGGAGAAAACTTGATTGAAAACACAAAATGCCAATCTAATTTTCACTAGACTGCACCCTAAGTTTTTTGAAAATATTAAATAACCGCAACACAATTTGACTTCTGGGTGTTGAAGATTCAATAGTACGCAAGAGTGATTACTGCAGCCATCAGAACTTTAATCGGAGTACTTAGTTTAGTTTAGTTTAGAGATACAGCACTGAAACAGGCCCTTTGGCCCACCGAGTCTGTGCCGACCATCAACCACCCATTTATACTTTCTTTTGGGCCTCCTTATCTCGAGAGACAATGGATACGCGCCTGGAGGTGGTCAGTGGTTTGTGAAGCAGCGCCTGGAGTGGCTATAAAGGCCAATTCTGGAGTGACAGGCTCTTCCACAGGTGCTGCAGAGAAATTTGTTTGTTGGGGCTGTTGCACAGTTGGCTCTCCCCTTGCGCCTCTGTCTTTTTTCCTGCCAACTACTAAGTCTCTTCGACTCGCCACAATTTAGCCCTGTCTTTATGGCTGCCCGCCAGCTCTGGCGAATGCTGGCAACTGACTCCCACGACTTGTGATCAATGTCACACGATTTCATGTCGCGTTTGCAGACGTCTTTATAACGGAGACATGGACGGCCGGTGGGTCTGATACCAGTGGCGAGCTCGCTGTACAATGTGTCTTTGGGGATCCTGCCATCTTCCATGCGGCTCACATGGCCAAGCCATCTCAAGCGCCGCTGACTCAGTAGTGTGTATAAGCTGGGGATGTTGGCCGCTTCAAGGACTTCTGTGTTGGAGATATAGTCCTGCCACCTGATGCCAAGTATTCTCCGAAGGCAGCGAAGATGGAATGAATTGAGACGTCGCTCTTGGCTGGCATACGTTGTCCAGGCCTCGCTGCCGTAGAGCAAGGTAATGAGGAACACAGGCCTGATACACTCGGACTTTTGTGTTCCGTGTCAGTGCGCCATTTTCCCACACTCTCTTGGCCAGTCTGAACATAGCAGTGGAAGCCTTACCCATGCGCTTGTTGATTTCTGCATCTAGAGACAGGTTACTGGTGATAGTTGAGCCTAGGTAGGTGAACTCTTGAACCACTTCCAGAGCGTGGTCGCCAATATTGATGGATGGAGCATTTCTGACATCCTGCCCCATGATGTTCGTTTTCTTGAGGCTGATGGTTAGGCCAAATTCATTGCAGGCAGACGCAAACCTGTCGATGAGACTCTGCAGGCATTCTTCAGTGTGAGATGTTAAAGCAGCATCGTCAGCAAAGAGGAGTTCTCTGATGAGGACTTTCCGTACTTTGGACTTCGCTCTTAGACGGGCAAGGTTGAACAACCTGCCCCCTGATCTTGTGTGGAGGAAAATTCCTTCTTCAGAGGATTTGAACGCATGTGAAAGCAGCAGGGAGAAGAAAATCCCAAAAAGTGTGGGTGCGAGAACACAGCCCTGTTTCACACCACTCAGGATAGGAAAGGGCTCTGATGAGGAGCCACCATGTTGAATTGTGCCTTTCATATTGTCATGGAATGAGGTGATGATACTTAGTAGCTTTGGTGGACATCCGATCTTTTCTAGTAGTCTGAAGAGACCACGTCTGCTGACGAGGTCAAAGGCTTTGATGAGATCAATGAAAGCAATGTAGAGGGGCATCTGTTGTTCACGGCATTTCTCCTGTATCTGACGAAGGGAGAACAGCATGTCAATAGTCGATCTCTCTGCACGAAAGCCACACTGTGCCTCAGGGTAGACGCGCTCGGCCAGCTTCTGGAGCCTGTTCAGAGCGACTCGAGCAAAGACTTTCCCCACTATGCTGAGCAGGGAGATTCCACGGTAGTTGTTGCAGTCACCGCGGTCACCTTTGTTTTTATAGAGGGTGATGATGTTGGCATCGCGCATGTCCTGGGGTACTGCTCCCTCGTCCCAGCACAGGCATAGCAGTTCATGTAGTGCTGAGAGTATAGCAGGCTTGGCACTCTTGATTATTTCAGGGGTAATGCTGTCCTTCCCAGGGGCTTTTCCGCTGGCTAGGGAATCAATGGCATCACTGAGTTCCGATTTGGTTGGCTGTATGTCCAGCTCATCCATGACTGGTAGAGGCTGGGCTGCATTGAGGGCAGTCTCAGTGACAGCATTCTCCCTGGAGTACAGTTCTAGGTAGTGCTCAACCCAGCGGTCCATCTGTTTGTGTTGGTCAGTGATTATGTCCCCCGATTTAGATTTGAGGGGGGTGATCTTCTTGATGGTTGGCCCAAGAGCTCTCTTCATGCCATCATACATTCCTCTGATGTTTCCGGTGTCTGAGGCCAGCTGAATATGGCTGCATAGGTGTTGCCAGTAGTCGTTTGCGCAACGCCTAGCTGTTCTTTGTGCAGTACTTCTGGCTGCTTTAAGTGCTGCGGATGTTAAATCGCTGGGGGCTTTCTTGTAGTTCAAAAGTGCAATGCGCTTAGCGGCTATGACAGGTTCCAGCTCTTCATTATGAGATTGAAACCAGTCTGCATTTCTCTTCGCACTTTTGCCGTAGGTGGTCAAAGCTGACTCATAGATGGCGTCTCTGATGTGGGCCCACTTGGTCTCAGCATCCCCTGTGGGAGTGTTTTGAAGGGCTGTTACAAGTGAATTTAGAAATTTTTGTAACAGCTGTGGGTGAGAAATTCTGCTCGTGTTGATGCGCGGGTGGCCCTTCTGCTTGGAATGATGCAACTTCTTTGGTCTGAGTCTAACCTTGCTGCACACCAGGGAGTGGTCGGTGTCGCAGTCCGCACTGTGGAAGCTGCGTGTGATTTGAACACTGTTTAAGGCGGCTCGCCTTGTGACAATGAGGTCTAGCTGGTGCCAACGACGTGATCTTGGGTGCCTCCATGAAACCTGGTGACAGGGTTTAGTGTGAAAGAACGAGTTGGTGATGCAGAGGTTATGATAGGTACACAACTCAAGCAGTCTCTGCCCGTTCTCATTCATCCTTCCAACGCCATAGCGCCCAAGGCAGGAGGGCCATGAGTCATGGTCGGCCCCAACCCTGGCATTAAAGTCCCCCAGCAGGAATAGGTGTTCGGTGTTGGGGATGCTGCTAATGATGTTATGGAGTTGTTCATAGAACTGGTCTTTAGCTTCAGGTGTGGAACAGAGTGTTGGAGCATAGATGCTGAGTAGGTGTACTGGACCAGAGGTGGTGAGCAGTCGGATGGACAGTATGCGTTCCGAGCCATTTGAGGGAGGCTCTATCATGCTGAGCAAGGAGTTTCTGATGGCGAAGCCCACTCCATGCTGTCTTGGTTCTTCAGGATCCCTGCCCTGCCAAAAGAAGGTGTAGTCTTGCTCTGCTAGAGAGCCACTCGCGGGGAGGCGAGTCTCCTGAAGTGCTGCAATGTCCACATTGAGTCTACTGAGCTCGTTGTTAATGATGGCGGTCTTCCGAGAATCGTTGATTTGTGTAAGGTCTTCCGACAGGCCAGGACACATAGTTCTGACGTTCCAGCTTGCAAAGCGAAGGGCTGGTACCTTCTTTCCTTTTTTCATGTTGTTTGGTGCGGTGTATCAGTCCACCTTTCGGGCAATGACCCTGAGCTCCAAGCACCCATTGAAGCAGGCAGACTGTGGCGGGACAGAACCTTATTGACCGGGGGCTGCCCGGTTTGAGGCGGGCGGTAGCTGTCCAGTGAGGTGCAATGACCTCTCCCACCGACAAAGGCAACCCGTGGCGCCCAGTTTCTACGCCAATTTATCTGGACTTATAACCCGTAACTGCTGCCTTCCGCGTTGTTTCAGTCGCTGTGAGGCAACTATGGAGTGACCTCTCCATGGCGCATGCCTGGGCAAATTTATGGAGGTTGAGAGTTGCCCAGTCGTCAAAACCCCCCTCTCGGCCTTTCTGGTGGGGTCCAAAGGAGTGCAGGACACGACGTTTGGCACCAGTATGGCTGCAGGAACTGCCGGAAACATGCCAAAGGTGACACATGACCGCCTACGGGGTTCCGCTCCAGATTTTCTGTTAGGGTTTACTCCCTTAGCCTTGGTCTCTCCCGAGACGCCCACAACCCATTTATACTAATCCTATACTAATCCCATATTCCTACCACATCCCCACCTGTCCCTATATTTCCCTACCACCTACCTATACTAAGGGCAATTTATAATGGCCAATTAACCTATCAACCTGCAAGTCTTTGGCATGTGGGAGGAAACCGGAGCACCCGGAGGAAACCCACGCAGACACAGGGAGAACTTGCAAACTCCACACAGGCAGTACCCAGAATTGAACCCGGGTCGCTGGAGCTGTGAGGCTGCGGTGCTAACCACTGCGCCGCCCATTATATTGTTGCTGGTTAATTATTAATAATTTAGTGTAGCAGATATTACATATCAAATAGAAAGCACTGGCTAGCATTTATCAAGCCCATTTCGATCATCACCAAAAGAGTACAAACATAATAAAAGCTCTACCAGGAACTTTATGCATCTTAAAGTCATTTCAAATTTAGGATTCAGAAGACGTGAAGCTTTGCAGTTACATGTTTATGGTATCTCATAGAATTACTGTCTATAGACACTCTTAAGTCTGTATTATTCTCTATTCAATCAGAGTAAAGAGAAAAGAATGAACTTGTATTTATATAGCACCTTATAAGAATTTTAATTTTCAGGAGCACCTCACAAGTAATGAATTAATTTTGAAGTGCAAATACCATTATGGAGACAAATCTAGCAGTTAACTGTGATTTTAAATGCAACACCAGAACACTACCGTTTACTGGCAAGATTTTTTTTTAACTAATGTGATTTAGCAGTGCTCTAGAAATGCTCCATTGAAATTATAAACAATATACTTTTTTGGTACCAGCTACAATTAATTAAATTCTATTTTGATCTCCTAAACCTAGAATAAGATACAACTCACTATCTGCTAGTATTTGACAACTCACTTCTGAGGCAATTTTAAATTACCAGTTGATTTCCCACAGTATTGCACAAGAAGTCAAGATTAAGTGAAAAAAAGTCTTGATTTATTATATTTATGAAGTACCTTTCACCACCACAGTACTTTACAACCAATGAAGTATCTTGAAGTATAGTCAATCTTGCTAAGTAGGAAATGTGACAGTTTGCACACAGTAAGCACCCACAAACAGCAATGTGATGACGACCAGATAATCTATTTTTGTGACGCTGATTGAAGGATAAATATTAGTCTGTACACCGAGGATAACTCCCCAAGTCGTCTTCAAAATGGTGCCATGCGATCTTTTATGTCCACCAGATAGGGCAGACAGGGCCTTAGTACTAGAGTGACAGCCTTGATTTTTGTGCTCAACTCCTGGAATGGGACTTGTACACACAACATTCTGACTCAGAGGCGAGAATGCGACCAACTGGCTGACACATGCGAATTCACAGACTTCACAGAAGAGAAGTCTATTGGTGATGATGAGGCAATGAGGTGGAGTGCAGGATACAAGGGTGATGGTATGCAAGCTGCCACGACAGAAATATAAAAATATTATGCACACAAACATTTAAATAGCAAATAGTATTTAAACACCCAAATAAAGGTATGAAAATATATAAAAGTCTTCAACAAAAAATACAAATTACCCCTGCACCAAGATATAATGGGTAACTAAAATATAAAAAATTAAACAGCCACACACATATAATATTAAAACAGTTTATTAAAAAAAGATTACCCCTGCACCAAGATATAAAGAATACAGAAATGACAGAAAGACAGGCATCCGTGAAAGGGCAGCCCCAAAATTCACCATTGTCTCCTTTGAGATTCTTTTAAAGGTGGTGGCATCATGGCGAAATGTCCTATTTCTAGAGAATGGCAGAAGGCCAGCCAGCCAGACTAAGCAGACATGGCTAGAGATGGCTCAGGAAGTGAGTAGCTTTGCAGCTTTGTGAGGAAGACATGGGTACAATGCCAGAAGTGCTTCAATGATCTTGAGGTTTGGTAAGGTGAGTGCAACATGACACTCAGATGACAGGCCTCCAGGTCTGCAGTCACAAGCATACCCACGAGGTGAGCAGCCTGAGGGTGCATATTCCTCCTAAACACTGAAATAATATCTGCCCAGGAGCATTACAGAGTCGTGGGCAAAGCTCACAACACTAGCAAGAGTGGAGGTGGCAACACTGAAGGCAGTAACATCACATGGTTTGTACCACTGGAAGTAGTGAAGGAGGGCACTATGGCCCTAACTCTCACGCTCTAGTCCTTGCAGAAGAAAAAAAGCACACAATGCCAGAGAAAGGGCTCTTTCAGGTGGTGGAGTGACCAATCAAGCGTCTATGGAGGAGGCAGCCCTTGACATAGCACATCAAGGAGTGGGCGAAGGCGAGACGGGAGTCCACCCAAGACAGGGTAAAATGATCTGAACATCTCCAGGTGACATGGACGGAGCTCCCTCCTCCCCAGTTTCTACCATGTCAAAGCATAAGCTCCAATGGCCTACTTCAGATCTGCAGAAGCAGCTGCTGACAGAGGCAATTTAGCTTAACCACCTTCTTATGTCTCCCAAAGGGACAGACGAGAGGGAGCCAAGGCAGGCCAGGGGGAGGTCGTCATCTTCAGAGAAGGAAAAAGCGAGCAAGCCAGCACCATCACATCAGTCAAGTGCACCATCCATCAGCGCAGACATGCTCATGCAATCTTAGAACGAGAAGCACAAAGTGACCATTACTTCACGATTGAGCGAGAGGAAGAGGCAGCTGTGGGCAGTTTCCCTCAGAGGATGGAGGACAGATATAGTCACGATCAGCTGGGTAGAGATGCACAGCCTCGGGAGTCACACACAAGGCAGGTATTCCTGGACCAGCAGCATGAGATGTGTGCCACATGTCGCAGTTCCCTAAGGCACTGCAGAGCCATGGGAGCAGAATGGAGGTGTCCATTCATCACATGTGCATCACCATTTCTCAGGCTTTTGAGCGCATGAGCTCCTCCATTGAGAGAGTGGCCAACCTCATGGAGAGCTATATGCAGCATCACGCTGAGTGGATGCAGGTTCAGTGAACTGGCATGCACAGAATGTAGAACACATTCTGTAGCATTGACCAGTCAGTATTGCTATTGGCGCAAAGATGCATGGAATCGATGCTAAAAACATTAGTCTTATACCAAAATATTAGAAGCAATAGCAAAAAACCAAAAATAGTTCCCCCACATGAATATAAAATATGTATAGAGCCAACAGCTGACAGCATTGTGGAGGCACGTTCAGAACATGGTTGGAGTGCTTCAAGCACCGTCATCATTATCATCCGCCATCGTGGCCCCTCGGCTGGAGGAACCCTGTGACAGAGGCTGCCCCTGCATTGACACCAGTTGAGAAGCCTGTGAGGTACACTTACTGGCACCTCCAAGATGAGGACAACCGCCATGGGTATCTCAGCCGCATACAGACAAAAGCGAGCAGACTGCCTCCACCTCATCTCCAGCCACAGCATGAGAACCCGGCAGCAGCAGCCATGAGCGCAGGGCTCCGCGTCAGTGATTTCACTTTGTGGTTCACTGGGGCGACGTGTTATGTTTGAGTTAAGTTATAAGGACTCAATACAATGGAAATGTTGTTGTTTGAATCCAGACTTGTGTGTTTTCAATCTTTGATGACATCTAGGCAAAAGAAGGAAGTAGGGAAGAAACAAAGGTGGGTATTTGGGGTAAATGTGTGGCAGATAAAGACTTGTGCATCAGTGTGGGGAACAATGTAAGTATTCTGCGTTGTGTGCATGATAGATGTGCTCTCTCATTCAGATTAAGGTATCGGAGCCAAGTGCATTCCAGGATGAGGTGCCCTCAGGAGAAATGTGCCTGAATTAGAGATACCCGATCTTCCCTGCCATCCTGATCAATGACTTGACTGCTGATCCAGACTGGTAGAATGCCTTGTATCACATGAGCACCATCCTCCACTGCTTCTTCCTCCTCCTTCTCCAAGGAAATATGCTGCTCCTTCACTTCTCCCTCTTCAAAGTCCACATGTCTCCGGAGGTCCAGGTTATGGAGAGCATAGCAGACCATCACAATGCGGGACCCCTAGAGGGAGAGTACTAGAGGGTGCCACCCGACTGGTCAAGGCACCAGAACCACATCTTTAGAAGTTCGATGGTTTGCCTAATGTGGTACTTGTCATGAGATGGCATCGGTTGTAGTGCCTCTAAGCCTTCGTTGCAGAGTCACCCCTAGGTGGCAGTAGCCATCTCTTCACAGAATATCCCTTGCCCCTAACAGCCATCCATGGAGTCTCTCAGGTGGCATGATGAGCTGCGGCACCTGCAACTGCCTGAGGATGCAAGAGTTGTGGCAGCTGCCAGGATACAGCGCTCACACCTGCATGAAACGCTTATTGTGGTCACAGACCCTTCTTTGGCCTCCTTATCTCAAGAGACAATGGGTAAGCACCTGGAGGTGGTCAGTGGTGTGTGGAGCAGCGCCTGGAGTGGCTATAAAGGCCAATTCTAGAGTGACAGGTCACAGACCAGCTGGACAATTAGGGAGTGAAATTTCTTCCTACTGAGGAATCTCTATCAGTGCCCTGCATCTGAGGGAATCCAGCGATGGAGGCGAATCCTACAGCCCTCTTTGCCCTATCCGTTTGCAGCTCTATGTAATAAGTGGCACTCTCGATCAGCGCATCTGTGAACTGCCTTATGCAATGAGCAGCCGCTTGAGAAATGTCACCTAGGTCAGCAGCCAATCCTTAGAATGACCCAGACACAACTAAGTTCAGAGCCACTATGACTTTTTCGGCTACTAGCAGGGCCTGTCCACAACACCTGATAGGACTGAGGTGATCCTCAACAGGGCACACAGACCAGAAATAAATTGCCTCCTGCAGAATTGATGCTCAGGCATCTCTAGGAAGCTTATTCTTCATCTGTACACCCGATGGTGAGGGCATTGCCTTTATTTCTGCCCAGCCCCTCGTCCCTCACCTCTGCGTCCCTCAAGGCCAAGGGTCTGCATCTACTGCTGCTGAGGTTGCTCCTCATTGCTGCTTGTCTCCAATTTGGAGTAGACTATCCCCATTTCCAGGAATGTTCTTGCTTGCCTCCAACTGCACTATCATGGATTCCTGGACTGTCCTGTTATGGCCCCGTGATCTCTGTGGGCTCACTTCCCCCACCCCTCAACTGCCCCAGCACACACTAATCAAAATCTCAGGGAGCACTGATCACACAATGGACACTGTGTGCCAATGCATGAGGTGATTCCGGAGCCGTCCCCCTCTTAGAGGGCATTCTGTGTAGCTAGCATGCGCATCCACGTCTGGCTCGCCACTCTGATGCCGCCTCCTCCTCCTCATGGATGGGCTTGAGACCCTGCTTGCTTACTGTGCCTCCTCTCAATATTGCAAACTATTCTTCAACGAGCTGCATTCTCAATTACAGAACCACTATTTCAAAAATCACAGCACATTGGAACAGAGTCAGAACTTTCTGGGCCCGGCCGCCTCCGCCGTGCTATGAAAATTAGGCACATTGAGTCTTTAACAAAAACACAATTACCCTAAACAAACAAAACTGAAAAATGTAATTGCTGCATTCATATTTTTGGTAAATGGCAGCTGTCAGGACAAGACATGTAATATAGCTCTAAAGCAGCTGACCAGTAAGCTGCAGGAACAGCCCAGAATGGACCTAGAGAATGGCATCCAAATTTTGCAAAAGTGCATAGGTGGCAGCGAGCAGCAGCTGTCAAGTACGGGCCCTGAGAACCAGCAAGAGTGGGCAGCAAGTAAGGGGAGCACTGAAGAATGGTGCAATGGTCAGCCTGATTACAAGTGGTGACAGCCGATGGCTGAAAGACCAAGAGTGGGGAAAGGGTGAAAGGGGAAGAGGGAGAAGCAGAGGAAAGAGATGGGGAAAAGTGAAGGAGGGGATGGATGAGGACTGCATGTGCTTCAAGGACTACCACATCAGATCAGGTGATCTTGGTTAATTAAGCCTCGACGGAGGTACTTGGTTGGTGTCTTGCAGATTACTTGCAGCTATTAAGGGTATATGAGCTTCTTCCTGTGCGCATTGGTTTCCTTCTTTTGGAACATAAGAATATTGGAGCAGGAGTAGGCCATTCAGCCCATTGAGCATACTCTGCCATTCAACACGATCATGGCTGATCATCCAGAGTCATAGAGTCATAGACAGATACAGCACTGAAACAGGCCCTTCGGCCCACTGAGTCTGTGCCGACCATCAACCACCCATTTATACTAATCCTACATTAATCCCATATTCCCTACCACATCCCCACCTTCCCTCAATTCTCCAACCGCTTACCTACACTAGGGGCAATTTACAATGACCAATTTACCTATCAACCTGTAAGTCTTTGGCTGTGGGAGGAAACCGGAGCACCCGGCAGAAACCTCGCAATCACAGGGAGAACTTGCAAACTCCGCACAGGCCGTACCCAGAACCGAACCCAGGTCACTGGAGCCGACAGGCTGCAGTGCTAACCACTGCGCCACTGTGCTTCAATACTTTTTTCCCACACTATCCCCATATCCCTTTTTTTTTGAACAAAGTTTTTATTTTTTATTAGTACAGACTATGTTTTTATAAAAAGTCCAGGCGCTACTCAGTGGCTTTTGAAGAGCTGCTGCTTCTGTAATAATGGTGATACTGAGGCTACAGTGAAGCCAGTGTAGAAACAGCATCTCCTGATGGAATGATCCCTCATATTTCTCCCACAGACTCCCTGCTGCCCTCATACGTAGATCCCAACCCAAAGCAGGAGGAAAAGTACTCCAAATCCCATAAAGAGAGAAGCTACTAGGGAAATCAGGAGCTCTTTGTAGATATCTCGTGTGCATTTTGTAGATGTTACCTCATATACAAAGAACCATGCAGTAAAGAACATTCCAATTGCAAGAAGAACCACTGTCAAGTGTGGGAAGACAGCAGGATTGACTGGGCTTGTATATCTGGTCATAGCCTCCAGCTCCATCTTTTCTCTCTTTCAGGCCACGTCTCATATCCCTTTATGTCACTGGTATTTAGAAATCTGTCAATCTCTGCTTTAAACATACTCAATGACTGAGCTTCCACAGCCATCTGGGGTAGAGAATTCCAAAGATTCACAACCCTCTGAGTGAAGAAATTTCTCCTCATCTCGGTCCTATGTGGCGACCCCTTATTTTGAAATTGTATCCCCTGCTTCTAGACTCCCCAACCAGGGGAAAGATCTTACCTGCATCTACCTTGTCTATCCCTTTAACTATTTTGTAGGTTTCAATGAGATCACCTCTCATTCTTCAAAACACTAGAGAATACAGGCCCAGTTTCCCAAATCTCTCTTCATAGGACAGTCCCGCCATCCCAGGAACAGGTCTGGTGAACCTTCATTGCACTCCCTCTATAGCAATAATATCCTTCCTTAGGTAAGGGGATCAAAACTGCACACAGTACTCCAGGTGCAGTCTAACCAAGGTTCTGTACAATTGAAGCAAGATTTTGCTACTCAAGTAGTCAAATCCTCTTGTGATAATGGCCAACATACCATTAGCCTTCTTAATTGCTTGCTGTACCTGCAGGCTGGTTTTCATTGACTTATTGACGAGGACACCCAGGTCCCTTGGTACATCTATACTTTCTAATCTCTTACCATTTAAGAAATACTCTGCACATCTGATCCTCCTAACAAAATGGATAACCTCACATTTTTCCACATTATGTTCCATCTGCCACGTTCTTGCCCACTCACTAAGTCTGTCCAAATCCACTTGAAGCTGCTTTGCATCTTCCTCACAACACACATTCCCATCTAGTCTTGTGGCATCTGCAAACTTGAAAATATTATATTTGGTCCCCACATTCCAAATCATTGATATATATTGTGAACAACTGGGACCAAGTACCGATCCTTGAGGTATCCCACTAGTCACAGCCTGCCAACGCAAGAATGATCCGTTTATTCCTACTTTCTGTTTTCTGCCTGTTAAGCAATCCTTCATCCATGCCTATCGCATGTGCTTGAATTTTGTTAACCAACCTCCTGTAGGGGACTTTATCAAAAGCCTTCTGAATATCCAAGTATACTACATCCACCAACTCCCCTTTATCAATCCTGATAGTAGCATCCTCAAAAAACTCCAACTAGTTCGTCAAACATGATTTCCCATTCATGAATCCACGTTGGCTATGCCCAATCAGATCATTATTACCCAAGTGTCCATTTATCACACCCTTTAGAATAGATTCTACCATTTTCCCTACTACTGAGGCAAGGCCAACGGGTCTGTAGCTCCCGGTTTTCTCTCTCCCTCCTTCTTAAATAGTGGGGTGACGTTTATTACCTTCCAATCTACAGAAACCATTGCAGAATCTATAGAATTTTGGAGCACGATCACCAATGCATCCACTTTCTCTGTAGCTACCTCTTTCAACATTCTGGGATGTAGAATATCAGGTCCTGGGGACTTATCAACCTTCAGCCCCATTAATTTCTCCAATACAACCTTCTTACTAATTCTAATTTCCTTCAATTCCTCATTCTCCCTAGTCCCTTGGCTCTCTAATTCTGGAATATTTCTTGTACCTTCCTCAGTGAAGACGGACACAAAGTAATCATTTAGCTTCTCTGCCATTTCTCTATTCCCCGTTATAAATTCTCCCGATTCTGCCTGTAATGGACTCACATTTGTCTTAGCCAAACATTTCCTCCATCACTGCTGGACCTGCTTCCTGAGGTACAGCACCCACACACACTTACGGTGTGAGACTTGCCAGATACGATATTGGTGAGGGTGTTAGCATACGCAGTGAACTATCACAGTTAGTATGCACTGCTGGCAGATCATGGCATCAATCAGTACACAAAGCTGATTTGATGCCAATGCTGCCATTTTGGAGCTGAACTCTCCAGCTAATGTCCTCTTTTAACCTTTACAGCTGAACATGCGAACATTGCAGCAACAAGAACCCCTCACCAGCACTATTTAAAGGGATCAGCAACTACTTACAGTTTAATTGCTGGTTGATTTTTTTTCTGGCTGTTGCTTTAGTTCTACATCTGTTTCGTGCTTTCTATAGTTGTCTCAAGTTGCCAGAGTCTACAGGTAGTGGTGTGGCAGATGAAGAACTTTTTTGCTGACTTCAAGGCTTCCCAGGCACAGGTGAACTAGTAGGCATTCCCCTTGGAATAGAACATAACTTAGGGAACGGACAGAGTCCATGCAAGAGCAGGACAGGCTGCTGGAACAGGGAACAGGAGAAGGAAGAGGAAGAGGGGAGAAAGGCTCTCAACAGGAGGCCATATCCGCCCAGGGTGCAGTTCTCCTTCCTGAGCCTCAGAGAGAAACAATGTATGCGACACCTGCGCTTCAGTTAGGACATCCTCACTAAAATCTGCCAGCTGCTGCAGCCACAACTGCAAACTCAGAGCAGGACAAGAATGACAATGCCAGCGGCTGTGAAGGTGACCATGGCTATGAATTTTTGTGTGTTTGCAACATCTTCCAGCTTGCATTCACTGTTGGAAGAGGGAGTTCACTGATGCTCTATTCATTGGGAACCAACCACATTTCATTCTCTCCTGCCAGAGAGAAGCAGGCAGAGCAAGCATGCCGCCAGCTATATGGCAAGCAGCTCAGGAGCAGGAGCATGAGGAGGAGAGCAGGCAACCTAGACAGCCCCATCACTCTCTGGCCAGGCTGCCAGTGAAGAACTCTTGTAAGTGTGATACCAATAAATGCAAACCTAATTCTCCAACAGCTATATCCAGTACCTTCTCGCTGTCACTGTCACAGCATCCAATAGGCCACATTGCAAAAATAAAATGCACCACAAAATAAACATTCCAAATCAAATTTATAAATCAAATCGTTCTAAATTGCATACGAGTCAACTAACCATTCTTGTGCATTCCCATAGTGCCCATCTTCCTTCTGCCTTGCCTGTCCTAGTACTCCTGCATAGTACTACCCAAGCATGGCTAGTGGAAGACTGCTGACTTTTAGTGGAGGAAATTGCAGATGTCTTTGGAGGTCAACCTCGAGCAGCTCCAGACCTAGAAGGCCCAGCTGAGGGCGGCACCCTCTCAGCATGGGCAGCAGCAATGTAGGCTGGTTGGCTGATAGATAATAGCAAAGGCACTGGCAGAACGGCAGAACTGGGAGGTCAAATATTGTCTTCCTTAAAGAGAGGACAGCAGGTTGTGCTCCATGGAGGCACTGCCGCTCCCCCGGAGCAGCACCTCAGCAATCCTAGTAATCTGTTGCTGGACAGACTGCTGGACTGACGTGGAAACCTGCAAACCCCTTTGCACACCGTAATCCACAGCCATGGTGGCAACAGTCTGAGACTGCATGGTAACAAGCTGATTTTGCATGACATCAGTCTGAGCTTCCATTGCAGCACTCAGACTTCTGGTGAAAGCTGCTTGAGCTGCAATGAAGCTGAAACATTGTCCATCAGACGCTGCATCATGGTTCAGTCCCCAAATGTGCTCATGGAGTTGGTGACCACTCCAATGCTGGAAAGGATGGGTCCCAAGCTCTGTGTAAAGCCCTGTGCCAAGTTGGAGCTGGACTCCTCCATGTTCCTTGATACTGATACAAGCTTTCTGACAGGCTTCCCAACGTACCAAGCATTTTGTTGTGCATACCCATCACCGTTCTTCTGTAAGCTGTCCTATCGAAGTGCTCGTCCAAGTCCCCTGCTGATCATTTGCACCCGGTGTCTCACCATATGCAGATCTCGCCTCTAATCTGATCTATCTAAATTATGCACTGTCAATATCTGAGCTGCTGGCTACAAGTGCGAAATCAAGTGACAGTGCTGTGCTTTCAATATTACTATCTTCTTGCTGTTATCCACTGGCTGACCAGACTGTAATTCTTGGGTATCTGAAAGGACAAAGCCACAAGGGTAAGGTTGTAGTGCAGGGAGGTGGGTGAACTAAGAACTGCATGCTTACACCATCTGCAGCTTGTAAATCAAAAGAGCATGTGGGATGAGGGGGAGCTGGGATGTGAGGTGGAGGATTAGGTATAAACATACCCTGATCTTCAATGGTTTCAACCCCTCCACTGACCACTACTTCAACAATGTGCACCCGAATAACGGCCAGCACCATTTTATCCCTAAGTGTCAGGATATGCAGGCATTCCTATTGCTGTCTGGTTACCTCATGCTGCTTCTGGTTGTTTCTTGCAAGAGAGAGGGAAGTGTGTCAAACCTAGGGATATGTGTGCACAAATCATTGAAGGTGGTATGGCAGGTTGAGAAAGTGGTTAAAAAGGCATATGGGACCCCGAGCTTTATAAATCAAGGCATAGAGTACAAAAGCAACAACATTATGATGAACATTTATAAAACACTGGTTCAACCTCAACTGCAGTATTGTGTCCAATTCTGGGCACCATACGTTATGAAGGATATGAAGGTTTTAGAGAGGGTGCCGAAAGATTTCTGAGAATGGTTCCTGGGATGAGTGACTTCAGTTATGTAGGTAGATTGGAAAAGCTGGTGTTGTTTTCCTTAGAGAAGGTTGAGAGGAGATTAGATAGAGGTGTTCAAAATCATGAGGGGATTAGACACAGTAGATAGACAGAAACTATTCCCTTTGGCAGAGAGGTCAAGAACCAGAGGATATCGATTTAAGATGAATGGCAAAAGAACCGAAGGTGACAGGAGAAAACAAATTTTTACACAATGAGTGGTTGGGATCTGGAATACACTGTCTGAGAGGGCAGTGGAGGCAGATTCTATTGTGGCTTTCAAAAGGGATTTAGAAAAGAACTTGAAGATAAAAAATTTGCAAGGTACAGGAAAGGGCGAGGGAGTGGGACGAGCTGAACTGCCCTTGTAGCAAGCCAGCGTGGGCTCAACAGGCTAAATGGCCTCCTTCTGTGTTGTAACCATTCTATGATTCAGTGACTGTGGTACAATCTGTTTGGTTGATATGGCTTTCATGGTTGGATAGCTGGCAATGTGTGCAAGCTGTGAAATGTGGGTGTGAGGCTTGCAGAAGTGCTAAGCAAGTGCGGGTGGGATGAAGCGTATGAATGTCAGGTATGAGTCCTGATTGATACAGATTGTTGGTAGGTGGGTGATGGGGGTATGATGATTTAAACAGGCTAGCAGTGCCGTTGGTAGGATATGTCATTTTAAGCTACATCCACTGACAATGACCATTTGTATGAGGTCATTGTGCCTCTTACGGCACTGCTTGCAAGTCCTCAGGAATTGACTCCTGGCATTGAACTCCATGGTTATTTGTGCCCATTTCTTTCTGAGCGTATGACTGGAGGGACTCCTGGCCCCCTATAGATATAGGACATCTCTCCTCCTTTCCACCTCTTCTGCCAAAGCCCCCAGTGCAGTGTCCGAAAACCTTGGAGCCCACTTTCTCCTCTGTTGTGTCAGTCTTCTGTCTTTCCCATGTCAGATTCAGTTCACAAACAACTCTCAGCAAGTACTCCAGCCACAATACACCTCCTCTAACTGGTGCTCACTGTTCACAATATTGGCTTCTTGCTCAGGTGTCCAGCCAATCAACAGTGCGGTTAGCACTAGGGGGACGCTGAAATCATTTAAAACAGCAGGCAGCGCAAAGTTGGCATGCTCCCTACTCAGACTTATCGTAGATCACAGTCCCCATGCCGGGTTTTGAGGGCTACTCAAGTTAGTCCCTGTAGAGTCCAGCTGTATCAGAAAGCTTCTGCTCAGCTTTTGAATATCCACTGCCACAATTTTCTTTACTTAAAACATTCACAGTGGGATTTCTTATTGTTCAGCAACTTTAGATTTTGCTCCTACCCACTTTGTCATGTAATTTACAATCACAGACCCACTTACACATACAGTGTTTTTGGAATCATAACATAAGAAATAGGAGCAGGGGTAGACCATACGGCCTGTCAAGCCTGCTCCGCCATTCAATATGATCATGGCTGATCTTCTGCTTCAACTCCACGTCCCCGCCCACTCCCCATATCCCTTGATTTCTGAGACCAAAAAACTGCCCATCTCAGCCTTATGTGTATTCGATTATGGCGCGTGCACAACCCTCTGGGGTAGACAATTCTAAGATTCACAACCCTCTGAATGAAAATGTTTCATATCAATTTTGTATCAATCCTAAATGATCGGCCCCTTATCCTGAAACTGTGGCCCTTTGTTCTGGATTCCCCAGCCAGGGGAAACAATGTCTCAGTATATACCCTGTCAAGCCCCTTCATAATCTTAAATGTTTCAAGGAGATCAACACCCATTCCTCTGAACTCCAGAGAATATAGACCCAATTTAGCCTCGCATATGACAACCCTTTCATCTCAGGGACAAATCTTGAAAACACTCAACAGTTTTAATATACAATTGATGAAATAATCAGATTAGGGGGCTGCTGCCAGCAAAATGGCTAACTCTTAAGTAACACTAAAAAAGTAACTTGATTTTCATCATATAAAATTCTTCAGACAGCTCAATAGAGTAGATTCTTAGAGGCTGATTCCCCTGGCTGGGGTGTCTAGAACTAGGAGGCATACGGCAGGATTTTACCCTGCACTTGGAGATGGGAACGGAGTCAGGAGGTACCCAAAATAGCAAGGGATGGCGTGCCCCACATTGTCTTGGCTTCCTGACATTTTGTTCGCCCCGGGGAAGGCCTTCCCACCCCTTAAGTGGCCATTCCTGCCTCCGCTCTGATTTTATTGAAGACAAAGGGGCCTGCCGCCGTGTGAAATGCCGCCAGGTGAAATCTGGCAGCCTCCTTGCAGGCTCGGAGGGGGTTGACTGGGGGGGTGGGGTATAGTGGTCTCTCCTTTGGGGGCAATCCACGCCCCCCAGAGGGCCCCCCGCAGCGATGATGGCCCACACCCCAACCCATCTCCAGGACCTATGTTCCAAGATCTCCTCCGAATGCGGCAATGCAAGCCTCCTGCAATACTGGCACTGACCACCGCTCCTGTGTGCACTGCCAGCACTACAGAGCTGCTGGCCCTCAGCTGGAGGCAGGAGCTCATCCCTCAAAGGGTCAGTGTTGCTGATGGCGGGCAGTTAATTGGCTCTCCGTCGTGAAATTGCAATGGGGCACGGACGGAGGGCAGAGGTGAGGTCTCCTCCCTGCTGGGATAAAATCCCGGCCATAGTCTCCGGATAACGGATAAGCCATTTAGGACTGAGATGAAGGGAAATTTCTTGACTCAGCGGGTTGTGAATGTTCAGTCGCTGAGTATGTTCAAGACTGAAATCGATAGAGTTTTGGACACTAAGGGAATGAGGCGATATGGGGATTTTGCAGGAAAGTGGAGTTGATGTAGAAGTTCAGCCTTGATCTTACTGAATGCAGAACAGGCTCAAGCGGCTGCGTCTCATATGTCTCTTCCTGTTTCAACAATTTTACCATTCTTATCAGACTAGTCTTCTTTACCTTATTTAAATCTTCTTTAACTAATGCGAAATGCAATGTTACACAATAGATTCCAGTCTGAGGATAAGCCACTAATTCTTTATAAGCAAGTCCCAGAGTTAAAAATTAAGATGTCTAATAAAAATGTTACCCATTATAGGCTGTACAGCAACACTGTGCACTCTGTAGCACATTTCATGTTGAAAAATATCCCAAGGTGTTACAAAAAGGTGCAAGGAAAACAGACACCAAGCCAAAGGAGAAATTGGGAGAGGTGAATAAAAACCTAATCAGAGATGCATTTTCAGGAGGCTCTTTAAAGGAGGAAAGGAACATTGAGAAGCACTTAGGCAGCTGAAAAACTAGTTGCAATTGTAGGGCAGAGTGAGGGAGCAACACAGAAGGGGCCAAACAAATTATGGGGAGCAGGAGCAAGCTATAAAGATAAGGAGGGATGATGTCATGGAGCCTCTAAACACAAGAAAGAAAATGTTAAGCATGGAGCATTGGAGAAGCAAGACTTAATGCAGATCAATGAGGACAAGGATCATGGGTGCATAGGAGTTGCTGTAGGATAGAATACAGGTAGCAGAGAGGATATGAAGCTCAGCTAAGAGCCAAACAAGACACCAAGGTTGTGAACCAAAGTCTGAGTCAGTGGCAAAGGCACCCAGTTTGTGGCTGGAGCTAACAACAATGGCTTCAGTTTTACCAATGCTTAGCTGGAGGAAGTTACAGTTCACCCAAGATTGGATGCTGACATGTAATCTGACAACACAGAGACAGTGCAAGGGTTGAGAGAAATGGTGAAGAGGTACAGCTGGGTAGCATCAGCATACATAGCAAAGCTGACTCCATAGCACAATCTGTACGAGAAGGTGGGAAGGGTATAATCGTGTGGAAATAACCTAACAAGGCCAAGGCTGCCGAAGTCCTGCCAAATTTAACAGCGGGGCCCCATTATGACTTTTTCCCCCCCATGTCCTGCTTGGCAGTCAGCCAAATTGACAGGCTAGCTGGCTGTCGGGTGGAAAAATTAGCAGCATGAGGCTGTAACTGGGGGACTCTTGGGAACCGTTCCTAGTAATCGGAAGGGGGAATCACAGCAGAGGGCAGAGAGAGGCCGTAATTGGAAGAGAAGAGGCGGAAGGATTCCTTGAGCAGCCAGGAGAGCATTCCTGCTCCTCCTGGCCCATAAGGCATGCTGTTAAAGGCACGCTGTTAAAGGCACTTGACCCTTTCCCATCGGCCATGAGGGGGTTAACATAGAGGCCCACAGCTTAGGATGTTGTTACCAACTGGCTGGGCAAAGATGGATCCATGGGAAAATCTGGAGGCAGTGGTACGGGATGAGAAGGGATGCCATTGCTAGAGATGGTCTGGCTGTGATCTAATAGGTAAGCAATACTAATTCAGATCTTTTGCAGATATCTACTCAAATTCAGTGGTATCAGTCACTCCTTAAAAAGCCTTGTTGCCTGCTTTTAATGAAAATTTACCCTCACTGCCCTATATCTACTAGCATAGTCGAAGGACCTGAGAGTAGAACAACTAAAGTCTCTTGTGCTCTGAACTGGATCTCTGTGTCTTACGTACTTGTATTCCTTCAATCTCTGCAAAGGTGAGTTGAATTAACACAAGGCAAAATAATGCTTGGTGTGATTCATAAACTTATTCCATGGGACATAGGAACGGATGTAGGGCATTCAGCCCCTTGAACCTGTTCCACCAATTAGTTCATGACTGATCTGTACGTTTATCCCATTTACCAGTCTTTGAACCAATTCCCTTCATACCCCTAAATACAAAAAAGAGCCATCTCAATCTTGAAAGCTTCAGTTGACCAAGAATCGCCAGAAATTCAAATTTCTACTACCCTTCCTGATTTTGCTCATGAATGACCTGCTGCTTATTTTAAGACTATGCCCTTGTCATGCCCAGTAAAGACATATCATATTCCTATCTTTAAGATACGAACTTTGTTCAAGGTGGGCTCTTTAAAAATTGACTTTACCTTTAAAAAAAAGCAAAAGATGGTTGCCAAAGGTCAGACAACCTGGCATGTGTATTGTCTATTAAGGACAAATGGATACATTCCAGGCAAAGAGGTGTCAATTACACCCATCCTGAAACCATCAAGGGACATTCCTGAATTGAATGGGTTCTTCTGAAACAAAGAAGGTGTGAAGTAGCCACACCATAACAGACATTAATGGATGGCCATGCATTCCACATCCTGGTCCATTGTGTGGTCACACCAGGGGAGACAAACCATGTGTCCAGTATCAGAAATGCTAATGATGAATTGTGACCTTAAAAAGTAACCATCTGGAGAGAGAGGGGGAGATCACAGCAACAACACAGAAAAACAGTCCAGCAAGAGGCTGTGCAAAGAGATCCAGCCAAAACAAGGAAGGAACTGAAAGTGACCGCTACCTCTAATCTGAAATCTTAATCACCAAAGATCTACAACACCTCAACAGGTCAAGACTACAAACTCAGGCCTGCGTCTTTAAAAGAGACTGTTCTACTTAGAAGATTCAACAGGTTTACTGCAAACCACGGCCACCTACTACATCTTGAACCCTTACCCTTTGCCTTCTATCTATCTTCTCTTGAGAGTGCATGTGAGCTTGAATGCATGCGGGAGTGGTATTGCAAACATTTCAGGAAATGAATATTGTTCAATAAAGGAAGGATGTGGAAGCTTTAGAGAGGGTGCAGAGGAGATTTACCAGGATGCTGCCTGGACTGGAGGGCATGTCCTACGAAGAAAGATTGCGGGAGCTAGGGCTTTTCTCATTGGAGCGAAGAAGGATGAGAGGTGACTTGATAGAGGGGTACAAGATGATGAGAGGCATAGATAGAGTGGATACCAAGAGACTTTTCCCAAGGTGGAAAGGGCTATCACCAGGGGGCATAATTTTAAGGTGATTGGAGGAAGGTTTCGGGGAGATGTCAGAGGTAGGTTCTTTACACAGAGAGTGGTGGGTGCGTGGAATGCGCTGCCAGCAGTGGTAGTAGAAACAGATACATCAGGGGCATTTAAGCGACTCTTGGATAGGTACATGGATGATAGTAGAATGAAGGGTAGGTAGTTAGTTTGATCTTAGAGTAGGTTAAAGGTTCGGCACAACATCGTGGGCCGAAGGGCCTGTACTGTGTTGTACTGTTCTATGTTCTATGTTCTAAATAGTTAATCTTTTGTTTTAAACATTCAAGAAAACTTGTCACTGTCTATTCATTTGGCAAGCAAAACACTCGGGGCGAACTCATAATTTTAAATAAAAGATGATTGCGGTCAATTGGGAGCAGTGGGAACCACCCACACCCCTTACCGACTGTCCGTAACACCCTCGTGCACTGCATTTCCCACCAGAGAAAATAGATTCTCTGTATCTACCATATCGAATTGTTTCATTATTTTAAACAGCTTGATTAGATCACCCTCAATCTTACAAGCTCAAGGGAGTATATGATGAGTTGCTGCAACCTCATAATTTAAGCTTTTAATCCCGGCATCATTCTGGTGAATCTGTGCTATGTCTCCTTGAAGGGGCAATACATCCTTCCTGCAATGCAGTGCCCAGAACTGAATGCAGGTATTCTAATGGGGTCTGACCAAAGTTTTAAATACCTGAGAACATATTCGTTCCCACTTTGTGTTCCAGTCCCCTTAAGATATAAATCATCAAAAAAAAGATCAAAACACTAATGAGTCACCATGGATGAATAAGGACACAAGGGAAAAAACTGAGGTTAAGGGAAGCATATACACTAAGTACATGGCTAGCAGAAGAGACCGTGACAAGAGAGAATATGAAGAGCCTAGGAGAGAAGTCAAAAAAATTAGAAAGGCAAAGAGGAACTATGAAATTAAATGATCAAGGAACGTAAAACAAAACAGTAAAACATTCCACAGGCACATAAATAAAAAAGAAAAGTCAGGATGGACAGGATAAAAATCAGGTGGACATGACATTGGAAGACTAGTTTAGAAATAATATAACCACATGTAAAATAAAAAGAGAAATATCAAATAAACTAATAAAACTCAAAAGACAATTGCACTGCACATTTCAAAAGAATCTAGGGAAGAGATAACAGAGGCACTATTACACTATTTCATAACTTATTAGAAAAAAGGTGCAGTGCCAGAAGACTGGTGGATAGCTAACATTATACCTATATTTAAGAAGGGAGACAAAACATGCCCAGATAATTAGAGACCAGTCAGCTTAACTTAGTAGTACAAAAAAAATGGAAACCCGAGTAAAACAAAAAAAAGAAAAATATCTAGAAACGAAAAATGTAATGATGAATAGTCAACAAAGATTTCAAGTCTTGCTTGATTAAACTTATTAAATTATTTGAGGGTTCAACAGACAGTAGACCAGGATAACATAATAGGTGGTGTTACGACCGAGGTGGAAGCAATGCACTGTACATTCAGTCCCATCACTCCACAGGTCGCAGCGTATTATTAAAGTTTTCCCACCAAACTAGAAAACAGCCAAATTCAACACTTTAACCCCCAGAAATAAATACGCCAAACCAGCTATCTTTAAACAACAAATTAACTATTAATAAACTAAATCTTAAACATTAAGATAAATTTATGACTAAAGACCTTATTACTTCTTATTTAACCGAACCCCCCCCCCCCCCCGATACACACACACACACACATTCAAAACCTATCAGTTAACCTTTTTTTTTCGAAAATGGGGATTCTTAGGAATAAGGTAAGTATCTGGGATGCAAGTCCTGGTGGGTTACCTTCCTGGTTGATGAGGTGTCCCAGAGTAGAATAATCAGATGCCACTCGAAGTCTCCAGGCGAATTCAACGAGACAGTCTTTAATAGATAGGCATTCAAAGTATTTCAGCTGCAGGAGGCATCAAACAGTTCTTTCAACGAGGTGTACAGCAATAGGTCTACTTGAATTTTAAATTGGCAATCTTTTGGTAGAAACTTTACTGAGAATTCCAACAAAAACAAACAGGCAACAGAGAGAGTTACTTCTATAGCAGAGGCAGCTTAGAGTTTTGAAGTAAAACACAATTTACTACCTCCAACAATGAAAATGTTCTTTCCAAGGTTTTTCTTCTCAGGCAAACATATTCTGAGCTCATTGTAGATCTTCTCTGCTGAAATACAGACTACTTCTTTTCATTAAGCACACTTGGTTAGGCTCCGGATCAGACTGGTTTCAGCTAGTCTCTGCACACAGTTAAACTGAAACATTACAGCACATCTCCTGCTATTGCCTAGGGAACAGACTGGCTGTGGCACTGTTCTCAAAGAATCTAAAAAAACTTCTCTCTCTGCCTTAAAGGCACACTGTTTTAAACAAAAGGAGATAAAAAAACTTCCAATGACATCTCCGCCCTTGGCGAGAAGAAATGCCACGTTTAAAATGTGTTTCATTACGATGCAAAAAATAGAAACTAGAAAAAACACTAAACATTTTTTCACATTCATGACCCCATTCACTCTACTGATAGTTTACAGAACTTTTCTTTGTACCATTGCCATTTATGTAACTTAACATGGTCAAATTTGAGAGAAAGCATCGGCGATAATATTGCTCCTCCCCGAAATATGTAAAATTTTCAAATGATAAAGCTATAACAATAAACTCCATCAAAACATTTCGACTTTCTTTTTTTTTCAAAGGTTGTCCCATTCAGCCCATTGCAACCTTCCAAACATACTGTCCCAGTTGTTTCATGTTTTCCTTCCAAGTGTCCCAATAGTCCATCATCTCAGTCAGATGAACTGCACAGTTAGGAACACTGGCCACTACTGGTCTCACTATTCCCTGAGAAGTTTCTCGAGTACCCACTAACCTGTGTGGTATCACCTGACACTGAAAAACCCCGTCCAGTGTAACAAAAACTTACTTTTCCTTATCTTGGGGTGTCAAAAGAATTTGACAGTATCCCCTCAACACATTTATCTCTGTAAGGCACATGGGGAGGTCGTGTCTCACTAACTTGATAGAGCTTTTTGAGGAAGTGATGAAGATGATTGATGAAGGAAGGGCAGTGGATGTTGTCTACATGGACTTCAGTAAAGCCTTTGACAAGGTCCCTCATGGCAGACTGGTACAAAAGGTGAAGTCACACGGGATCAGAGGTGAGCTGGCAAGATGGATACAGAACTGGCTCGGTCACAGAAGACAGAGGGTAGCAGTGGAAGGGTGCTTTTCTGAATGGAGGACTGTGACTAGTGGTGTTCCGCAGGGATCAGTGCTGGGACCATTGCTGTTTGTAGTATATATAAATGATTTGGAGGAAAATGTAGCTGGTCTGATTAGTAAGTTTGCGGACGACACGAAGGTTGGTAGAGTTGCGGATAGTGATGAGGTTTGTCAGAGGATACAGCAGGATATAGATCAGTTGGAGACTTGGGCGGAGAAATGGCAGATGGAGTTTAATTCGGACAAACGTGAGGTAATGCATTTTGGAAGATCTAATGCAGGTGGGAAGTATACAGTAAATGGCAGAACCCTTACGAGTATTAACAGGCAGAGAGATCCACAGATCCAGGTTACACAGATTACAGGTCCACAGATCACAAAGTGGCAACGCAGGTGGACAAGGTAGTCAAGAACGCATACGGCATGCTTGCCTTCATCGGTCGGGGCATAGAGTATAAAAATTGGCAAGTCATGCTGCAGCTGTACAGAACCTTAGTTAGGCCACACTTGGAATATTGCATCCAATTCCGGTCACCACACTACCAGAAGGATGTGGAGGCTTTGGAGAGGGTACAGAAGAGGTTTACCAGAATGTTGCCTGGTCTGGAGGGTATTAGCTATGAGGAGAGGTTGGATAAACTCGGATTGTTTTCACTGGAACGACGGAGGTGGAGGGGCAACATGATAGAGGTTTACAAAGTTATGAGTGGCATGGACAGAGTGGATAGTCAGAAGCTTTTTCCCAGGGTGGAAGAGTCAGTTACTAAGGGATATAGGTTTAAGGTGCGAGGGGCAAAGTTTAGAGGGGATGTGCAAGGCAAGTTTTTTTTACACAGAGGGTGGCGAGTGCCTGGAACATGCTGCCGGGGGAGGTGGTGGAAGTAGGTACGATAGCGACGTTTAAGAGGCAACTTGACAAAGACATGAATAGGATGGGAATAGAGGGATACGGACCCTGGAAGTGCAGAAGGTTTTACTTTAGACAGGCATCAAGATCGGTGCAGGCTTGGGGGGGGCGAATGGCCTGTTCCTGTGCTGTACTGTTCTTCGTTCTCTGTCCATCCAGTCTTCTAAACAAGAAACTGTGTCGGAGTCTGCCTTCATTACCACGTTGACTTTTCTGTAGTCTATGCAAAGTTGGGCCGACTCACCAGGTTTAGGCACCAAGACCACCGGCGAATTCCAGGTGCTCTGACTGGGCACAACTAAGCTGCCCTCAAGCCTGCATTGGAACTCTGCTTTTACTTGGGCCTGTTTATCTGAACCGAAGGGGTAAGGATGTTGTTTTAAAGGAACGGATTCCCCTGTGTCCACATCATGTCTGGCTAAGGTTACAGACTCTTCTAAATGTTGTGAAAAGCCTGGTTAGGTCTTCATGTTGTTTGGCATCTAAGTACAAAAGCATGTTGTCCAACTTTCCTAGCAATTCTGTATTCGCTGACCTGATTGTTGGAGGTTCAATCTGAGAATTGTCTCGGCCTCCTTCTGCTTCATCCTCACTATCCTTTTCCTTCTCAAAAGTCCCAATTACCTGACATACCTGCACTGGCTTATCCTCCTCCCAGGGATAATATTGTTTTAGCATACTGATATGACACAACTGGTTCTTTTTCTGGTGATAGGGGTATCAATCAAGTAATCTACCTTACCCACTCTTTTAATCACTTTATATGGGCCACTGAACCGTGCTATTAATGGTTGCCCCTGTAACGGTAACACCACCAATACTTGAACCCCTGGTGAGGAGGATGCAAAGAAGCTCCGATGTCATTTGGACAAGTTGGGTGAGTGGGCAAATGCATGGCAAATGCAGTAGAACGTGGATAAATGTGAGGTTATCCACTTCGGTTGTAAAAACAGAAAGGCAGATTATCTGAATAGTGATAGATTGGGAAAGGGGGAGGTGCAACGAGACCTGGATGTCCTTGTACACCAGTTGCTGAAAGCAAGCATTCAGGTGCAGCAAGGAATTAGGAAGGTGATTGGTATGTTGGCCTTCATTGCAAGAGGATTTGAGTACAGGAGCAATGTTCTTGCCATGGAGCGAGTGCAAAGAAGATTTACTAGGCTGATTCCTGGGATGGCAGGATTGACGTATGAGGAGAGATTGGGTCGACTAGGACTATATTCACTAGAGTTTGGAAGAATGAGAGGGGATCTCATAGAAATCTATAAAATTCTAACAGGACTAGAAAGGCTAGATGCAGGGAGGATGTTCCCGATGGCTGGAGAGTCCAGAATCAGGGGTCACCGTCTCAGGATACCGATATGCCATTTAGAACTGAGATGAGGAGAGATTTCTTCACTCAGAGGGTGGTGAACCTGTGGAATTCTCTAGTGCATAAGGCAGTGGAGACCAAGTCATTAAATATATTCAAGAAGGAGGTAGATATATTTCTTAATGCCAAAGGGATCAAGGGATATGGGGAAAAAGCGGGAACGGGGTATTGAATTAGACGAGCAGCCATGATCCTTTTTGAATGCCCTACTCCTGCTCCTATTTTCTATGTTTCTCAGGGGAGGACCCACCATCTGTGGTTAACTAGAAAAGTTAAAGATAATATCAAACTTAAAGAAAAAGCATATAATTGCGCAAAGATGGGTGGCAGGTCAGAAGATTGGACAGAATATAAGATTAATGAGAAAGGAAAAATTAGAATATGACAGAAAGCTGGCTAGAAATATAAAAACAGCTAGTAAGAGTTTCTATAGATATTTAAAAAAGAAAAGTTAAGTGAGCATTGGTCCTATATAAAGTGAGTCTGAGTGTCATGTAGGCCTCCACCTGCCAAGAATGAGGTACACATTATTTCACGACATGATCAAAACTTAAAATTGCTGCTGGAAAGAAGGCCTACTACAAGGGGTTGCCAAGCCCCTGACTGGAAAGACATTTTTTGCATAATAACAGTACTTGGAACGGACAAAGGGGTCACTCCCTACTCCAATTCAATCCACAATGGACTTTTGATTACCAGACGTTGAAGGTAAAGAGGCTAGCATTTCAGGTTAACTGCTGAGATGGCTGAATACACAAACAGACGTGGTCAGACCAGTTTAGTCACATCACTGACTGTTGGCGCATATGGGGTACACCATTTAAAACCGAGATGAGGAGAGATTTCTTCACTCAGAGGGTGGTGAACCTGTGGAATTCTCTACTGCAGAAGGCAGTGGAGGCCGTTATTAAATATATTCAAGAAGGAGATAGATATATTTCCTAATGCCAAAGGGATCAAGGGATATGAGGAGAAAGCGGGAACAGGGTACTGAATTAGACAATCAGCTATGATCTTTTTTGAACGGTGGAGAAGGCCCGAAGGGCCAAATGGCCCACTCCTGCTCCTATTTTCTGTTCCTCTGTAAAAGACTTCCCAATGACCTCTTTGTAAAAAAAAAAACAAAGTCCAGCATCTATGGAATCCTTTTTGCAGTTTTAAAAGACAAGTCCTCAAAATTTAACAAACAATGGAAGTGCTTTCTTAACAACTGGCAGTACAGAAGAAGAGCCACCCATGGTTGTCTTTCCTCTTCAGGATGATGCTACGGTGATGGGCCATTCTGGCATAGAACAGCAAGGCCGAGTAAAGTATAAAACTGTCAGGCCAGATATGACCATGAACAACCAAGACAACTGTGCTAAAGGTCTGCAAAGGAAACCCGACCCAAGCCCGAATGCCGGACCCGGAAGCGCAACCCGACCCAAACCCGACACATGTCGTCGGGGTCAGGTCGGGTTGCAGGCCTTTAAACTGTGCATCAGATATGAACAATTTTGCAGACTTAAGGAGAAAGGATGGGGACCACATCAGGGTGGAAGATAGTGAAGTTTCTGCAGGTGACCAAGTCATTAAAGTTGGAATTGAAGAAATGGTTGAGAAAATCAGCAGCTGCAGAGGAATCATGGCCACAGAAGGTCAAAATTCAAGCAACTGGAAGTTTGAAACAATTTAGAAGTATTTTTCTCCACGGTAGATGCAGAAGGACATGGGATTGAAAAAGAGAAAGGAGATATGAGTGGTGGGGATACAAGGAAGTGATTGAGTCCATGGGATTGGAGAGGCTAAGAAATGGTAAGATCAATGGGATGGCCATAAATATGAGTTTGCATGTAGAGGGAGAGGTATACGAAATAGGAGTATGCCATTTGGTCCATCGAGTCTGCTTTGCCATTCAATATAATTGTGGCTGATCTTCTACCTCAACTCCACCTTCCCACACTATCCCCAAGAGATGGAAAAATAAGAGTGAATTCAGAGGAGTGGGTTAAGGGGATTGGCAATAGCGATTTAAATTACCTTGAATGAGGACTCACTTGGTGTAGAGAGTAAGGGAAGAAAATAGAGAGGATGGCATGGGAGAAATTCGAGGCGAGGTTGGTGCAGCAATGGTAGCAGTGAGAATTTTGAAGGAGAGGTGGGGCTGAGGGATGGAGTGAGGTGCACAAAGGAGGAAAAGATGCCAAATGATAAAACCGAGAACCCCAAGGTGCGACTTGCTGCTAAGAGCCATCTCACCAGTGCAGCAGTTTTGACAGCTGGTTAAGTGACGGAAGGTATAGCCAGGCGGGTAAACTTTGGTAACAGCAGATGTCATCACCAGGTTTCAGTCAAAGACATGAAGTCAATATAATAATTCACATTAAGGTCATGCAAGACAAAACGCCATGTTCATGAGTGAGCAGATATTCTGAGAGAAATTTGGAGAGGGGCAGTGATGTTGATACCACAGCAGAGATCAGGGAACAGTGGTGCATCGGGTGAATGGAACCGGAAAGAGCTTGGCGAGGATTAAAGCCTGAGATGACAACTGGAAAGAAGGCACGTTTGGAGTAGGGGGCAGATGGGGCAAAATATATAAGCTGGGAGAGATGAAAGATAGTACAGCAGCAAAATAATAGTAAATGTAATAGTAAGTCATAGTGGGGGATTTCAAATACCCTAATATGAACTGGGATAGAATTGTGAAAGGCAAAGACAGAGCAGAATTCTTCAGATGCATTCAGGAGAATGTTTTTAGACAGTACGTAGCAAGTCCAACAACAGAGGGGGCAGTTCTGGACTTCGTTTTAGGGAATGAAGCTAGGCAGGTGGAAGGGGCATCAGCTGGGGGACACTTTGGTGGAAGCGATCACAATTCAGTTAGATTTAGAGTAGTTATGGAAAAGGACAAAGAGAGACCCAGGAATAAAAGTTCTCAATTGGGGAAAAACTAACTGTACTAAGTTAAGAAGTGATCTAGCTAAAGTGGACTAGAAACAGCTACTTGAAGGTAAATCAGTGCCAGATCAGTGGGAGGCATTCAAAGAAGAGATAGTGAGGGTTCAAAGCAAGTATATTCTCCCTTAAAGAGAAAGGGTGGATGGCAACGATGTCAGATACCAAGGGCTCAATTCTGCAGAAAACCTAGACAATTATGAAAAATGTAAGGGTGAAATTAGAAAGGAAATTAAGAAAGCACAAAGAGAGGGCATGAAAAAAAATTGGCAAGTAAAATCAAGGAAAATCCAAAGATTTTTTTTATTAATACATGGAGCAAGAGGATAACTAAAGAAACAGTATAGCCATTAAGAACCATAAGGGTAACCAGTGCATGGGGCCAGAGGACGTTGGTATAGTTCTTAATGAATACTTTGCATCTGGTTTCATAAAAGATGGATGATACAGATATTGCAATCAGGGAAGAGGAGTATGAAATATTAGATGAAATTAACATAGTGAGAGTAGTAGTATTAAGGGATTCACATCTTTGAAAGTGGAAAAATCCCCAGGCCCAGATAAAATGTATCCTAGGCTGTTATGGAAAGCAAGAGAAGAAATAGCAAATACTCTGACCAACATTTTCCAAAGCTATGGCTACAGGTGTGGCGCTAGAGGACTGGAGGACAGCTAACAATGTACATGGTTTAAAAAGGGGAAAAGAGATAGACCGAGATATTACAGGCCTGTTAGCCTAACCTCAGTAATGGGAAAAGTATTGGAAAAAATTCTGAGTAACAGGATAAATCTTAATTTAGAAAGATACAGATTAATCAAAGACAGCACTGATTTGTTAAGGCTCCAAATAGGTGGTGTTGAAATGGGTACCTGCATGGGTCCAAGTTATGCCTGTCTTTTTTGGGGTATGTCGAACATTCCCAGTCCTACTCAGGGCCCTCCCACGACTCTTTTTCCAGTACATTGATGACTGTATCGGTGCCGTTTCCTGATCCCACCCGAGCTGGAAAACTACATCAACTTTGCTTCCAATTTCCATCCTTCTCTCACTTTGACATGGTCCATCTACGACACTTCCCTTCCAAAAACATAGGTAGAAAGAGGGATGTGGTCTTGCAGTAAGAATTTAGGGAGCTAGGTAAGCAATTAGCAAGCAGGACCTCAAAAGTAGTAATCTCTCGATTACTCCCAGTGCCACAGGCAAGTGAGTACAGAAATAGAAGGATAAGACAGATGAATGCATGGCTGGAAAGATGGTGCAGGAGGGAAGACTCTAGATTCCTGTGACACTGGGATCTGCTCTGGGGAAGATGGGACCTGTACAGGCTGGATGGGTTGCACCTAAACAAAGCCGGATCGGAGTTCCTTGCGGAACGTTTTGCGAGTGCTGTTGGGGAGGGTTTAAACTAGTTTGGCAGGGTGGTGGGAACCTGAGGATAGACTCAGTTGGGACGAAATCAGAAATGAAAATGGAAGGCAGAAAATTAATGAACGAGTCTGGAAGACAGAGGAAACAAAGCTTAGAAAATTTAAGAAAAAAAGAGTTTGGCAGTGCTCAAGGGAATTTATTCCAATGCAAGCAGTATAGCAAATAAAGCAGATGAGCTGAGGGCACAGATAGACACTTAGCAGTATGATATCATAGCTATTACAGAAACATGGCTTAAGGATAGACAGGAATGGCAGCTCAACAATTCCTAGTTACAGGGCTTTCAGACGCGATAGGGAGGGGGATAAGAAAGGACGGGGAGTGGCAATTTTGGTCAAAGAAACTGTTACTGCTGTGAGGAGGGATGATATGTTGGAAGGTTCATCAAATGAGGCCATATTGATTGAACTAAGGAACAAAAAAGTGGCAATCACACTGCTGGGAATGTACTATAGACCTCCAAACCGTCAGAGGGAGATAGAAGAGCAGATATGTAGGCAAGTCTCTAAGAAGTGCAAGAACAATAGGGCAGTAATAGTAGGGGATTTTAACTACCCCAATAATAACTGCGATAGTTTTAGTGTGAAAGGAATTGAGGAAGCAGAGTTCTTGAGGTGCATTCAGGAGAACTTTTTTGGCCAGTACGTAGCAAATGCAACGAGAGGGTGCAGTTTTAGACTTCGTTTTAGGAAATGAAGATAGGCAGGTGGAAGGAGTGGCAGTGGGAGAGCATTTTGGCGGTAGCGATCATAATTCAGTCAGTTTTAACATACTTATGGAAAAGGACAGAGACAGAGCCGGAGTTAGAGTTCTCAATTGGGACAAGGCCGATTTTACTAAACTGAGTAATTTAGGAAAAGTGGACTGGAAACAACTACTTGAAGGTAAATCAGTGTCAGAGCAGTGGGAGGCTTTCAAAGGGGAGTTTGAAAGGGTTCAGATTAAACATGTTCCCACAAAGAAAAAGGGTGAGACGGCCAAATCTAAATCCCCATGGATGTCAAGGAGCTTACAGGGTAAGATAAGGCAGAAAAGGAAAGCTTATGTCCGACATCAAGAACTCAATACTATAGAAAGCCGAGAGGAGTATAGAAAGTGGAGGGGTGAAATCAAAAAGGAAATCAGGAAAGCAAAAAGAGGGCATGAAAGAATGTTGGCAAGCAAAATCAAGGTGAACCCAAACACGTTTTATCAATACATTAAGAGCAAGAAGATAACCAAGGAGAGAATATGGCCCATAAAAGACCAAAAAGGTAACCTATGTGAAGCGGCGGAAGATATTGGTATGGTTCTGAATGAAAACTTGGCGTCTGTCTTCATAAAAGAGGGGGAACGATGCAGATATTGCAGTTAAGGAAGAGGGGTGTGAAATACTGGATGTGACAAACAGAGGGAGAGAGGAAGCATTCATGGAATTAGAATCTTTGAAAGTTGATAAATTATCACGGTTGGATGAAATGCACCCCAGGCTGTTAAAAGAAGCAAGAGAGGAAATAGCGGAAGGTCTGACCATCATTTTCCAGTCCTCACTGGATACAGGTGTGGTGCTAGAGGATTGCTAACTTTGTACCTCTGTTCAAAAAGGGGGCGAGGGATAGACCGAACAATTACAGGCCAATCAGTCTAACCTCAGTAGTGGGCAAATTAATGGAATCTATTCTGAGAGACAGGATAAACTGTCAGGATAAACTTAGAAAAGCACAGGTTAATCAAGGATAGTCAGCATGGTTTTGTTAAGGGAAGATCTTGTCTGACCAACTTGATCGAATCTTTTGAAGAAGTAACAAGGAAGATAAATGAGGGTAGTACAGTTGATGTGGTCCACATGGATTTAACAAGGCTTTTGACAAGGTCCCACATGGCAGACTGGTTAAAAAAATAAAATCCCATGGAATCCAGGGAAATGCAGCAAGGTGGATACAAAACTTGCTCAGTGGCAGGAAACAAAGGGTAATTGTTGACGGGTGTTTTAACGACTGGAGGGCTGTTTACAGTGGCGTTCTGCAGGGCTCAGTACTGGGTCCCCTGCTTTTTGTGGTATATATTAAAGATTTTGTGAAACAATGCCTGGAGTGGCTATAAAGGCTGATTCTCGAGTGACACACTGTTCCACAGGCACTGCAGATAAAATTGGTTGTCTGGGCTGTTACACAGTTGGCTTCACAAACCACTGACCACCTCTAGGCGCTTACCCATTGTCTCTCGAGACAAGGAGGCCAAAGAAGATATTAACTATTTGGATGTAAATGTAGGGGGCATGTTCAAGAAGTTTGAGGACGACACAAAGATTGGCCCTGTGGTAGATAGCCAGGAGGATAACTGTAAGCTGCAGGAAGATGTTGATGGTCTGGTCAGATGGGCAGAAAAGTGGCAAACGGAATTCAACCAGGAGAAGTGTGAGATGATGCATTTGGGGAGGTCAAACAAGGCAAAGGAATACACGATTAATGGGAAAATACTGAGCAGTGTAGAGGAAGTGAGGGACCTTGGAGCGAATGTCCACAGATCCCTGAATGTAGCAGGACAGGTTGATAAGGTGGTTTCTCCGTCTCCGACGCATCTGCTCTGATGATGCAACATTCAGCACTTCTGATGTCTTCCTTTTTCCTCAACCAAGGATTTCCCCCCCCCACCCCACTGTGGCTGACAGGGCTCTCAACCCATTTCCCGTATTTCTGCCCTCACCCTTCCCCTCCTTCCCAGAACCGCGACAGGGCTCCCTTTCCTTTATTAGTCGAGATATAGAACATAAGAGCAGGGAGGTTATGCTGGAACTGTATAAATCATTAGTTAGGCCACAACTTGAGTACTCTGTGCAGTTCTGGTCACCTCATTACAGAAAGGATGTAATTGCACAAGAGAGGGTACAGGGGAGATTTACGAGGATGTTGCCAGGACTGGAAAAATGCAGCTAGGAGGAAAGAATGTTCTCCTTGGAACAGAGAAGGCTGAGGGGAGATCTGATTGAAATGACAAAATTTTGAGGGGTTTGGATAGAGTGGTGGTGAAAGGCCTATTTACCTTAGAAGAGAGATCAGTGACTAGGGGGCACAGGTTTAAAGTGATTAGTAGAAAAATTAGAGGGAAATTCAGGAAATAGTTTTTCCAATCAGAGGGTCATGGAGGTCTGGAACTCACTGCCTGAAAGGGTAGTTGAGGAAGAAACCCTCAGCTCATTCAAAAGAAGTCTGGATATGCACCTCAAGTGCCATAATCTGCAGGGCTAAGGACCAAATGCTGAAAGGTGGGATTAGAATGGGTGGATCGATTTCCGCCAGCACAGACATGATGGGCCAAGTGGCCTCTTTCTGTGCCTTAACCTTTCTACGATTCTGTCTCCATTGCTGGGGATAGGCTGTCCACTAATATTCATGAGAAGCCCAACATCGCCCACAGCTACCTCGACTACTCTTCCTCACATCCTGCCCCCTGTAAGAACTCCATTCCATTCTCCCAGTTTCTCCGTCTCCGACGCATCTGCTATGATGATGCAATATTCAGCACTTCTGATATGTCTTCCTTTTTCCTCAACCAAGGATTCCCCCCCCCCCCCACTGTGGCTGACAGGGCTCTCAACCCATTTCCCATATTTCTGCCCTCACCCTTCCCCTCCTTCCCAGAACCGCGACAGGGCTCCCCTTCTCCTCACTTCTCACCCCACCAGCCTTAACACACAAAGGATCATCCTCTGCCATTTCCACCATCTCCAGCGTGACGCCATCACCAAACACATCTCGCTCTCTGCTCCCGTCAGCATTCCGAAGGGATCGTTCCCTCCGCGACACCCTGGTCCACTCCACCATCACCCCAGACACCTCGTCCCCTTTCCATGCAATCACAGGAGGTGTAATACCTGCCCTTTTACCTCCTCTCTCCTCACTATCCAAGGCCCCAAACGCTCCTTCCAGATGAAGCAGCGAGTTACTACTTGTACTTTCACAACAAAAACAAGAAATACTGGAATCACTCAGCAGGTCTGGCAGCATCTGTGGAAAGAGAAGCAGAGTTAACGTTTCGGGTCAGTGACCCTTCTTCGGAACTCCTTGTACTTTCAATTTAGTATACTGTATTCGCTGCTCACAATGCGGTCACCACTCCGTTGGGGAGACTAAACTCAGATTGGGTGACTGCTTTGTGGAAAACCGCCACTCAGTCCACAAGCATGGCCCTGAGGCTTTCAGCTGCTTGCCATTTTAATTTACCACCCTGCTCCCATGCCAACATTTCTGTCCTTGGCCTGCTGCAGTGTTCCAGTGAACCTCAACTCAAGCTCAGGAAACAGCATTTCATCTTCAGATTTGGCACTCTACAGCTTTCTGGGATCAATATTGAGTTCAACATTTAGTTGAGTTCAACAATTTCAGAGCATGACTGCCTTTTTTTTTTAAACCATGGGCCTGTCTTAAACTTGTTTTTCAGGTTTTGCTTTTGGACAGAGCTGCTCATGATTCTGCCATGAACACTCTCTCTGGACTAATGCTTTGTCTTTTAATATAACTATTAGCACTTCTTTTGCCTTTGTTCCATGACATCTTTGTCATTTAATCTCTCCTTTCCTTTGCCCCATTATACACCTTCACTTTTGTTCTTCATGCCGCTCTCCCCCTTTTCACTTGTTCAATGCCTATTATATTTCTAATCTTTGCCAGTTCTGATAAAAGGTCACAGATCTGAAACGCCAACTCTGTTTCTCTCTCCACAGATGCTGCCAGACATGCTAATTATTTCCAGCACTTTGTTTTTATTATAAAAGGCGTATACAGTCTGTGGAAATTGGTGACCCGGCTGGTTTCTGGCTGAATTCAGTGGTCCTGAGGCTTCTGGTTTGAAGATGTGGGCAGCTGATCCGGTGGTTCTCTGGGAGACAGCAATGTGGTCCCTGTCTGTTCTTTCCAGAACCTTCTCTACTCTCTATAGTTCCACCCTCAGGTTTAAGTAATTAAGACAGTGAGCATCGATCAGTGAACAGACTAACAAAATCAAACACAGATCAATTAAACCACTGAACACTACAGTCTGCAGCAGGGTATATGCCTTGGTGGTCACAGTCAGCAGGCAGAGTTTGAAGTTTGCAAGTTTGAGTGGTTCGTCTCCACCAGTTTAATATGCAGGTTTCCAGCACACTTTTAATATATCAGTGATGTGCACACTTTTAATATATCAGTGAAGTGCACTTGAATGTAGAAGATATGATTAAGAAATGTGCAGATGTTACAAAAATTGGCCATGTGGTTGATAATGAAGAAGAATGCTGCAGACTGCAAGATGATATCAATGGACTAGTCAGGTGGGCAGAACAGTGGCAAATGGGAGTTCGATCCAGAGAAGTATGAGGTAATGCATTTGCTGAAGGCCAACAAGCACAGAGAATACACAATAAATGGTAGGATACTGAGAAGCATAGAGAAATGGAGGGACCTTGGAGTTCATATCCACAGATCTCTGAAGATAGCTGGACAGATAGATAAAGTGGTCAAGAAGACACACAGGATACTTGCCTTCATTAGTCGAGGAATAGAATATGTAAGAATTGGGAGGTTATGTTGGAATTCTATAAAACACTGGTTGGGCCACAGCTGGAGTACTGCATGCAGATCTGGTCATCACACTGTAGGAAAGATGTGATTGCACTACAGAGGGTACAGAGGAGATTTACGAGGATATTGCCTGGACTGGAGAATTTTAGTTATGAGGAAAGATTGGATAGGCTGGGGTTGATTTCTTTTTTGGAACAGATAGGCTGAGAGGAGACCTAAATGAAGTGTATAAAATTATGAGGGGTCTAGAGTGACTAGGAAGCCCCTATTTCCCTTAGTTGAGGGGTCCATAATCGGGGGCACATATTTAGGGTAAGAGGTAGGAGGTTCAGAGGGGTTTCAAGGGAAAATGTTTTCACCCAGAGATTGGTGGGGATCTGGAACTCACTGCCCCAAGAGGCAGGAACCCTCAAAACATTTAAAAATTATGAAATACGTACTTGACGTGCCGCAACCTACAAGGCTATGGACCAAGAGCTACAAAGTGGGATTAGGCTGGATGGCGACTTGTCGGCCGGTGCAGACGGGATGGGCTGAACCGCCTCCTTCTGTTCTATAAATTTCTATGATCATATGAAAGGGAAAATAAAGAAAAGGGCCCCTAGAAGAGCTGAAAATAAAACTTAGGCCCTAAGGAGCAGCCAAAGAGTATGCAAATGGTCACAAAGGAAATATTTTTTTAAGCCTAAAGAGCACCCCTCCCATCGCCTCCCTCCCACCCCCACCGGCCCAAGCGTTTTGAAGTGTTCTGAGCCCATTCTCCTTCAACTATAAATACTCCGGATCTTTCTGTTTTTAGCAACTCAGCACCAAAGTTAAGAGATTCTTGTAGATGTCTCATCTGTGATGCTCCATAACTGAAGAGGTTATTGACTCCTCCAATACGACTCCATGTTTCGCGAGCTAATGGTCCATACCAGTGTTTCCTAAGCCACGAGAGGAAAAAAAATCAAGATGACCTATTCCTAATCCATATAACATTCTTGCCGAGACCAACATTCTCATTACTCTTCATATATGGACTCTTGGATCTGTGTGTCATCTGCCTTACTATAAGTGCAACAGGTTTGACTTTGCACCCATTAACTGTGAATATCAAATCCACAGCTATACTGGCATTAAGGAAATCAAATACTTCATAGCTAAACTGAGTTTTCATGTCTAAAGTATGTTAAGCACTTTGACGAAAAATATTTGAAGCTGACAAAAGCCACATTAAAAAAATGTAGCAAGTAATGAACTGTTCATACTTTTTGGTAAAATAGTTAGGAACAAATAAGAACACCGTGAAAAACAGTGGACCTCAAATTCCACTATCAGAACCATGTAATAGGCTTATGCCACTAAAAGGTGTGATGCACAGATTTGTACAATAAATCTAATCAGTACAAGGGATCCTCCAAAGGCTCCGCTAGTTTATCTACTGAACAGCTTAGTCACATAGGCCAACTTGGCCTAGCATTGATCTCTGATCTATATCAAAACACTGTTATGGGCACTACCTTTGCCCTCAAACATCCCTGGGCTAGGGAGGGGAAAACAGAGAGCTTGCACTACTGATTGCTGTTGAATGATCCCTCCTGGAAATGCACATGTGGATAATCACCTTGCCCATTGATTCCACTTCTTTTCAATCCCCACCAACCTATTCCTCCATATAAACTCATCCACTCATATTCTTGACTACCCACTCAACTTGGCATCTCACATAGCCTCTCTGCTCGTATCATCTCAACCACGATTTTCCACCAAATCCTTGTATAGTCACCACCCAAAACCCCCCACTCTCCGTGTCTGCGCCGAGCAAAAACTCTCCCCCTAGTCACTTACAACTGCAGTTTCAAATTCTCTAATCTTGTCTAGTCTTTGGCCCTGCATTCCCTACAATACTTCTGCCGTCTTTGATCTGCTCAACCACTTCCTCAACTCCACTACTGATACCCTTAACCCCAGCAAAACTCACTATCTCCCATTGCAGACATTCCTCCAATAATTCTGCTCTTTGATGCCTCAAGTTCAAGTGTATCCAGTTTAGCCATCCATAACCAGATCTGGCTGGGCCATGGCAAGCACCATCAGGCCTTGCTCTCCCCAGAACCATGAATTATTTTCGGATCATCCTGGTAAGCAAAGATAATCACTGAACTAAAAACAGAAAGTGCTGGAAAAACTCAGCAGGTCTGGCAGCATCTGTGGAGAAAGAAGCAGAGTTAACATTTCAGGTCAGTGACCCTACTTCAGAACAGCTCTGAAGAAAGGTCACTGACCTGAAGCATTAACTCTGCTTCTCTCTCCACAGATGTTGCCAGACCTGCTGGGTTTTTCCAGCACTTTCTGTTTTTATTTCAGATTTCCAGCAGCCGCGGTATTTTGCTTTTAAAGATAATCGCTGGTTCTGATGAAAGGTCAAAGAACTGAAATGTTAACTTTGTTTCTCTCTCCACAGATGCTGCCTGACCTGCTGAGTATTTCCAGCACTTTGTTTTTATTTTAGATTTCCAGCATCTGCAGTATTTTGCTTTCAGTATAATTGCTGGCTTCTTTTCTTCACTACCAACCGTCTCCTTAAACTCCTCCCCCAGCCACCTCCATCCCCACATCTAACAACTGTGAGGAACTCGAGGATGTTTAATCACTAAGATGGAGACTATCTGCTCAGCTGTCTTTGTTACAATGCCCACTGCTCCTTACCCACAAACACAGATCTCTCCCAAGCTTTCTTTTTGCCAAGGTCCTGAATCCACATCTTTTGCCAGTTTCTCTCTTATGTCCCCTCATGCTCCATCCAAGTTCATCTTGTTTATGAGATCCACCTTCTGCTTATTTGACCCTGCTCCCACTAAACTGCCCATCTCCCAATTTCCCCTCCTGGCTCCATTGCTGGCTGACATTGTTCCCTTTCCTTTTCAAAACCTCCTTCTCAAAAAAACACCTTTGACTTCTTACAAACTACTGCCCATCTCTAATCTCCATTTCATCTCCAAGTTCTTGAATGTGTGTGTCGCCTCCCAAATCTGTGCATATCTATCCTGTAACTACTTGTTTGAATCTCTCCATTAATTTTATTGCTGCCAAAGCACCGAAAGGGACCTTAACCCAAGTTATAAATGACATTTCTTTGATTGTGACTGTGGTGCACTATTTCCCTATGTCCTTAACATCCCTGCAGAATTTGACACAGCCAAGCACACCACCCTCTTAGGAACATAGCAGCAGGAGTGGGCCATTCAGCCCATCGAGCCTGCTCCGTCATTCAGTTAGATCACGGTTGATCATCTACCTCAACATCACTTCCCCACACTATCCCCATATCCCTTGATGTCATTAGTATCCAGATATCTATCAGTTTCTATCTTGAACATGCTCAATGATTGAGCTCCACAACCCTCTGGGGTAGAGAATTCCAAAGATTCAGCACCCTCTGAATGAAAAAATTCCTCCTCATCTCAGTCTTAAATGGCTTACCCCTTATTCTGAGACTTTGCCCCCTGGTTCTAAACTCACCAGCCAGGGGAAACATCCTATCTACATCCACTCTGTCACGCCCTCTTCTAACATCTCTCCTCATTGGCAAGGACAGTGAGAATGCTCTAGCCCGGTTGCACTCTCACATATCCAGTCATAGCTGGAAATCTCCTGTAATGGCTCCACTTCATGCCCTCACATCATTACTTTTGTAGTTCCTTAAAAATATGTCCATGGCCCTCTCTTATTTCTCATTTACATGCTGTTCCTCGGCCACATCATCTGAAAGCAAAACATTAGGTTCCCCAAGTATACTGACATCATCTAACTCACCACCACCACGTTGTCAGGCTACTTGTCCAAGATACAGTCCTGGATAACTTGCAATTCTCTCCAATTAAACACTAGGAGGACAAAAGCCCTAATCTTCGGCCCTTGCCACAAACTTTGTCCCCAAGCTACCTGATTCCAACCCCTTCCCTGGTCGCTGTCTCAGGTTGAACCAGACCATTCGCAACCTTTACGTCCTACTTCACCGAGTTGACTTTCCAACCGCATATCCTCTCCATCACCACCTACTGTCATTTCCATACCATCACCTATTTCCACTTCCGCCTCAGCCCATCTGTTGTTGAAACGCTCATCCATGCCTTTGTCACATCAAGACTTACCTGTTCCATTGTTCTCATAGCTGGCTGGCCACCCATCTTCCACCTCAAGAAACTTCAGCTCATCCAAAGCAATAGCTGCTCACTCAGCACCTCTGTGCTCTCATTGGCACCCGGTTTCCCAATGCCTCCAATATGACATTCTCAACCATGTGTTGAAATCCTTTTATAGTCTTTTCTCTCTCTATTTCTGTAACCATCTCCAACCCTACAACCCTGTGAGGTTCTCCTCAGTTACATCTGAGGCTTAGTATTGAAGTTGAGAGAGCTGTCTCACAGACTAGTCAAGTATGACATAGTCATACTCACACAATCATAGTCATCAACCAACATTCATCCAAGTCCACCACTATCCCTGGGTATGTCCTGTCCTACCAGCAGGACAGACCCACCAGAGGTGGGGGCACAGTGGTATACAGTCAGTGGCAATGGCCCTGGGAATCTTCAACATTGACTCAAGTTTCATGAAGTCCCATGGTTTCAGATTAAACATGGGCATGGAAACTTCCTGCTGATTACCACATACCACCTTCCCTCAAGTGATGAACCAGTATTCCTCCGTGTTGAAAATTACTTTGGAAGAAACAAGGTAGCAAGGGCATGGAATGCATTCTGGGTGGGGGTTTCCAATGCCTATCACAATTAGTGACTCAGGGGTACAACCACTGATCAAGCTGGCCATGTCATACAAGACGTAACTACAAGACTGGGCTTGCAGCAAGTGATTGAAAAAACCCACCTCAGGGAATAATCTACTTGTCCTTGTCCTCACCCATCTACCTGCTGCAGATGCATCTATGTTCGCACTGCTTGGAATGATCACTGCTCATCATCACAACCTCCATCATGTCATGCAGCACAAGCATTTGACGGTGTGTGTAACAGGGTGCAGTCATAACTGGCACAAAGGGAAATGGTTGTGGTTTTTGGAAGTCAACCATTTCAGCCCCAGGACAGAACTACAGGAGTCCTTCAGGGAAGAATTCTAGGCCCAACTATCTTCAGCACTTCAATGACCTTCCCTCCATCATAAGGAGTGAAGTGGGGCTATTTGTTGATGATTACATAATGTTCAGCATCATTCTTAATTCTTCCAATAACAAAGTAGTCAATGCTCACTTGCATCAAGGTCTGGACAACATGAGGCTTGGGTTGATAAATGGAAAAAACAACATCTGTGGGTATGGCATTACACAAGTGCCCAAAAATGACTCAGAAACAAGAGAGTACCTAACCACCTCCTCACTATCACTCAATTATACAGCCATCACCAAGTCCCCAACCATTAATATTGTGGGGGTCACCATTGACTAGTAACTCAACTGGAACAACCAGATAACTGCTGTGACTACTAACGCATATCAAAGGCTAGGTATTCTGCAGCAAACAGCTCACCTCTCCACCATTTAAATGGCACGAGCCAAGAGTGTGATAGAATACTCTTCACTTGTTTGGATGGGTGCAGATGCAACAATTTAAGAAGCTCAATGTCATCCAGCACAAAGAAATCTGTTTGATTGGCACCTTATTCACTAGTCTAAACATGCAACACTCCCACGACCGGCCTAGAGCGATTTTCACGTGCACTATCTGCAATATGCACTGCAGGTACTCATTCAGAATTCTTTGGCAGCACCCAGACGCACAAGATCAGCAGGTACATGAAAGAAAGACTTCATTTATACAATGCCTTTCACAGACGAGGAGACAGTGGCATAGTGGTAATGTCACTGGACTAGCAATCCAGAAGGTCAGGCTAATGGGTTCAAATCTAACCATGGTAGCTGGTGGAATTCAAATTCAATAAATTAATTTTTTTTTTAAATCTCAAATTCAAAGTTAGTCTCAGTAATGGTGCCCTGAAATTATCATCAATTGTTGTAAAAACCCACCTGGTTCACTAATGTCATTTAGGGAAGGAAATCTGCTGTCCTTACCTGGTCTGATCTACATGTGACTCCAGACCCACAGCAATGCGATTATCTCTTAACTGCCCTCTGAAATGGCCTAGCAAGCCACTCAGTTGTCGAGGGCAATTCGGGATGGGCAACAAATGCTGACCTTGCTAGTGACACCCACATCCCATGAAAGCATAAAATAAACATCTCAGTGCACCCAAAGCACTTTACACTTTTGAATTGTAGTCACGGTTGTAATGTAGGAAATTTAGCTAAATTTCACAATGTGATAATGACCATTTAATCTATTTTAGGTGCTGGTTAAAGGTCAAATATTGGCCAGAACACCTGGTGATGGTGCTCCCACAATTCACAATTATCATAAAGAAGATTATTGCTCATGGACAGAATTTATATTTATAATTTATATTGCTTTTGCTAAAAAGAATATAAAAACACAAGACAATTAACTTTTCAGAATGGTCTCATACAGTTTTATAGAGCATGGAATTGGCCCCTCTGATTCCTCACATGCACAGTCCCTAGTATCCAGTTAACGACCACATTCCAGGTTAAAAATTTGAAGATGGAGGTTCATCCTACACCATTAATGCACTCCCCAGTAGCTGGTTCAAGCAACACAGGGTAGGAAGAAACAAGGCAACACAGACAGTAAGCAAACAATAAAATATAGTATATAAAAACAAGAAATGCTGGAAATACTAAGCAGGTCTGGCAGCATCTGTGGAGGGATAAGCAGAGTTAACGTTTCAGGTCAGTGACCCTTCTTCAGAACTAGCACATATTAGAAATGTGAAAGGTTTTAAGAAAGTAAAGCGGGGGTGGGGCAAGAGATAACAAAGGAGAAGGTACAGATAGGAAAGGTCACGGAGAATAACCGACCAGAAGGTCATGAGTAAATGCAAACAATACGTTAATGGTGTGTTGAAAAACAAAGCAGCAGTACAGATAGGGTGTTAATGGACTGAAAACTGAACAGCCATAAGCACAAACATGAAAAAACAGTGGGTAGACAAACTGAACAGACTAAGATAAAATAAAATAAACACAAAAAATATTAAAAAAGATTAAAAATAAAAAGTAAAATAGGGGGCCTATCATGCCCTGAAATTATTGAACTCAATGTTCAGTCCGGCAGGCTGTAGTGTGCCTAATCTGTAAATGAGATGCTGTTCCTCGAGCTTGCGTTGATGTTCAGTGGAACACTGCAGAAATCCCAGGACAGAGATGTGAGCATGAGAGCGGGGCAGGGGGCAGTGTTGAAATGGCAAGCGACCGGAAGCTCGGGGTCATGCTTTCGGACTGAGCGGAGGTGTTCTGCAAAGTGGCCACCCAGTCTGCGTTTGGTCTCCCCAATGTAGAGGAGACCACATTGTGAGCAGCGAATACAGTATACTACATTGAAAGAAGTACAAGTAAATCGCTGCTTCACCTGAAAGGAGTGTTTGGGGCCTGGGATAGTGAGGAAAGAGGAGATAAATGGGCAGGTATTACACCACCTGCGATTGCAGGGGAAAGTGCCGTGGGAAGGGGACGAGGTGGTGGGGGTAATGGAGGAGTAGACCCGGGTGTCGCAGAGGGAACGATCCCTTCGAAATGCTGACAGGGGAAGTGAGGGGAAGGTGCGTTTGGTAGTGGCATCATGCTGGAGGTGGCAGAAATGGCGGAGGATGATCCTTTGGATATGGAGGCTGATGAGGTGGTAAGCGAGGACAAGGGGAACCCTGTCGTGGTTCTGGGAGGGAGGGGAAGGGTTAGGGTAGAGGTACCGGAAATGAGCCGGACACGGTTGAGGGCCCTGTCAACCACAGTGGGGGGGAATCCTCGGTTGAGAAAAAAGGAAGACATATCAGAAACGCTGTCATGGAAGGTAGCATCATCAAAGCAGATGCGTCAGGGACTGAGAAACTGGGAGAATGGAATGGAGTCGTTACAGGAGGTAGGGTGTGAAGAAGTGTAGTCGAGATAGCTGTGGGAGTCGGTGGGCTTATAATGGATATTAGTAGACAGCCTATCCCCAGAGATGGAAAGAGAGAAGTCGAGGAAGGGAAGGGAAGTGTTGGAGATGGACCATGTAAAGGTGAGAGAAGGGTGGAAATTAGAAGCAAAGTTGATAAAGTTATCCAGTTTGGGACAAGAGCAGGAAACGGCACCGATACAGTCATCAATGTACTGGAAAAAGAGTTGGGTGAGGGGGCGAGTAGGACTGGAACAAGGAATGTTCGACATATCCCACAAAAAGACAGGCATAACTAGGACCCATGCGGGTACCCATAGCAACATCTTTTACTTGAAGGAAGTGAGTGGAGTTGAAGGAGAAGCGGCACAGTGGCGAGGTGGTTAGCACTGCAGCCTCACAGCTCCAGGGACCCGGGTTCGATTCCGGGTACTGCCTGTGTGGAGTTTGCAAGTTCTCCCTGTGTCTGCGTGGGTTTTCTCCGGGTGCTCCGGTTTCCTCCCACAAGCCAAAAGACTTGCAGGTTGACAGGTAAATTGGCCATTATAAATTGTCACTAGTATAGGTAGGTGGTAGGGAAATATAGGGACAGGTGGGGATGTTTGGTAGGAATATAGGATTAGTATAAATGGGTGGTTGATGTTCGGCACAGACTCGGTGGGCCGAAGGGCCTGTTTCAGTGCTGTATCTCTAATCTAATCTAATCTAAATTTGAGAACAAGTTCAGCCAGGCGGAGGAGGGTGGCGGTGGATGGGGACTGGTCGGGCCTCTGTTCAAGGAAGTAGCAGAGAGCCCTCAAACCGTCCTGGTGGGGGATGGAGGTGTAGAGAGATTGGACATCCATAGTGACGAGGCGGCGGTTGGAGCCAGGAAACTGGAAATTGTCAAAATGGCGTAGGGCATCAGAAGAGTCACGGATGTAGGTGGGAAGAGACTGGACCAGCGGAGAAAAGATAGAGTCAAGATAGAAAGAAATAAGTTCAGTGGGGCAGAAGCAAAAGACACAATGGGCCTGCCAGGACAGTCCTGTTAGTGGATTTTGGGAATCAGGTAGAAGTGGGCTGTCCAGGTTTGCAGGACTATGAGGTTGGACCTCTACCTTGTAGAGGCCCAGCACCAGCTTTCAGATACCGACCTCTACCTTGTAGAGGCTCAGTGCCAACTTTCAGACACTTCTTCCCACCTCCCCCTGGACCATGATCCCACCACCGAACATCAAGCGACTGTCCACAGGACCATCACTGACCTCATCCCCTCTGGAGATCTTCCCCCTACAGCTTCCAACCTGATAGTCCCACAACCCCAGACAGCCCCACTTCTACCTCCTTCCCAAAATCCACAAACAGAACTGTACCGGCAGACCCATTGTGTCAGCCTGCTCCTGCCCCACTGAACTTATTTCTTCCTATCTTGACTCTATCTTTTCTCCGCTGGTCCAGTCTCTTGCCACCTACATCCATGACTCTTCTGACGCCCGACGTCATTTTGACAATTTCCAGTTTCCTGGCCCCAACTGCCTCCTCTTCACCATGGACGCCCAATCTCTCTACATCTCCATCCCCCACCAGGACGGTTTGAGGGCTTTCCGCTTCTTCCTTGAACAGAGGCCCGACCAGTCCCCAACCACCGCCACCCTCCTCGGCCTGGCTGAACTTGTTCTCACATTGAACAACTTCTCCTTCAACTCCACTCACTTCCTTCAAGTAAAAGATGTTGCTATGGGTACCCGCATGGGTCCTAGTTATGCCTGCTTTTTTGTGGGATATGTCGAAAATTCCTTGTTCCAGTCCTACTCAGGCCCCCTCCCCCAACTCTTTTTCCAGTACATTGATGACTGTAGCGGTGCCATTTCCAGCTCCCGCCCCGAACTGCATAACTTCATCAACTTTGCTTCTAATTTTCACCCTTCTCTCACCTTTACATGGTCCATCTCCGACACTTCCCTTCCCTTCCTCGACTTCTCTATATGCATCTCTGGAGATAGGCCATCTACTAATATCCATTATAAGCCCACTGACTCCCACAGCTACCTCGACTACACTTCTTCACATCCTGCCTCCTGTAAGGACTCCATACCATTCTCCCAGTTTCACCGTCACCAACACATCTGCTCTGATGATACTACCTTCCATGACAGCGCTTCTGATATGTCTTCCTTTTTCCTCAACCGAAGATTCCCCACCCCACTGTGGTTGACAGGACCTTCAACCGTGTCTGGCCCATTTCCCGCACCTCCACCCTCACCCCTTCCCCTCCCTCCCAGAACCGCGACAGGGTTCCCCTTGTCCTCACTTTCCACCTGATCAGCCTCCATATCCAAAGGATCATCCTCCGCCATTTCTGCCACCTCCAGCGTGATGCCACTACCAAATGCATCTTCCCCTCCCTTCCCCTGTCAGCATTTTAAAGGGATCATTCCCTCCGCGACACCCTGGTCCACCCCTCCATTACCCCCACCACCTCGTCCCCTGCCCACGGCACCTTCCCCTGCAATCGCAGGGGGTGTAATTCATGCCCATTTATCTCCTCTCTCCTCACTATCCCAGGCCCCAAACACTCCTTTCAGGTGAAGGAGCGATTTATTTGCACTTCTTTCTATGTAGTTATCCTGTATTCGCTGCTCACAATGTGGTCTCCTCTACATTGGGGAGACCAAACGCAGAGGTGGGTGACCGCTTTGTGGAACACCTCCGCTCAGTCCGAAAACATGACCCCGAGCTTCCGGTTGCTTGCCATTTCAACACTTCCCCCCCCCCTGCTCTCATGCTCACATCTCTATCCTGGGATTGCTGCAGTGTTTCAGTGAACATGAATGCAAGCTCGAGGAACAGCATCTCATTTACCGATTAGGCACACTACAGCCTGCCGGACTGAACATTGAGTTCAATAATTTCAGTGCACGATGGGCCCCCTATTTGACTTTTATTTTTAGCTATTCTTTTTTTATATTATCTTGTGTTTATTTTATTTTATCTTAGTTTGTTCAGTTTGCCTACCCACTGTTTTTTTCATGTTTGTGCTTGTGGCTGTTCATTTTTCAGTCCATTAACACCCTATCTGTACTGCTGCTTTGTTTTTCAACACATCATTAACATATTGTTTGCCTTTGCTCCATGACCTTCTGGTCCATTATTCTCTGTGACTTTGTCCTATCTACACCTTCTCCTTTGTTATCTCTTGCCCCACCCCCACTTTACTTGCTTAAAAACCTTTCACATTTCTAATATGTACTAGTTCTGACAAAGGGTCACTGACCTGAAACGTTAGCATCTGTGGAGAGAAAAGCAGAGTTGCCAGACCTGCTGATTAGTTCCAGCATTCCTTGTTTTTATTTCAGATTTCCAGCATCCACAGTATTTTGCTTTTATTATAATAAAATATAGTATACTTTTAACAAATATTGGATTTAAAAATAAATATTCTCATTATCTTCACATCCTTTTAATAAAATAAAAATAAGTTAATGCACTGATGGAATAAACTTGCATTTATATAGCACCTTTCATGATCTCAGATTGTCCTAAAGTGCTTCACAGCCAATGAAGTACTTGAAGTGTAGTCACTGTCATAATGTAGGAAATGCAGCAGCCAATTTGCACACAGCAAGGTCTCACAATCCGTATATATGATCAGATATTCTGTTCTACTGATGTAAGTTCAGGGATAAATATTGGCCAGGACACCAAGAGCTCGCTTGCTCTTCTTCAAAATAGTGGTGAGAGAGATTTTATGTTCATCTGAGAGAGTAGATGGGGCCTCAGTTTAACATCTCAACCAGAAGATGACACCTCCGACACTGCGGCACTCGCTCAGCACTGCACTGAAGTAATGGCCTGGATTATGTGCTCAAGTATCTGGAAAGGGACTTAAAACCACAACCTTCGGATTCACAGAGAGTGCTACCAACTGAGCCATAGCTAACTGGATCAGCTGATACACCGTAGGAATGGAGTACACAATAAAGACGAGGGATTATTATATCGGTTGATGTCTATTATACAATACAAAACTTGAAACATTTCAAGTTTGAAAACTATAAACTATAGCAGTATAGTACAGTATCATAAACACAGTCAGCTGTAAATGGATTTAATTTAGAAGGTAATGTTTATGACATGGTTCATATAGCATCTGGATGTGAAAAAAATCTTTTTTTTTCCCTAAAACATAGTATTATGAAATCTGTGTTAAAGAGGAAGTAAGGTTGCTGATAGATGCCATTGACAATTAAAAACCACAGACTTAAAAACAGTACATGTCTCTGCCATTTGGAATTACTAGACAACTTTTAAACTTTACTGTTGGTTTCTATCAATTTCTTGTTAAAATTACAACAATGTATCCAAACAAAACAAAAATTAAATAAAGCATGCTATCCATTTTTCCTATCAAAAAGCAGCAAACTTGCATGTCAATGGATATTTTTTTGTTCACCAGAGATGACTGGAAAGCCATATGTTTTTTCTCTTGTGCAAAAAAGAAACGACTGTCACGTGCTTCTGATTACCAAAATGATTTATGCGACAATCACTAAAAAATGCCAGCAAGTGAATGAAAAAACACACCAGATGTGCACAATGAGAAAAGCAGTAGTTGCTACATTGTAATCACAGCTACCTAGCTCACTTAAGGTTGTTACCCACGTAAAGTGTTTGGCACACTTAGAAAAGGCAAGTTTTCACTTTCAGCTCAGCTAAATAATGGAAAATAAATGACACATTTTATACTTTTGCCATGAGCAGTTCAATAAATTAGGTAGCTTTGTCTTTAGACTTATCATCGGGAGGAGACTGGCAAAGATCACAGGGATTAATTGCTTCAAAGGCGTGAAATGCACGTTTCCTTTTCCCTGCATACTCGCTAAAGAAACAATGATTAATCACTGTTTAACTATTCTCCAAAGGGAATTGAGAGTTTGCCAAACCAGGCCACAACCTCATAATCCAAAAGTTACATTTAGATTAGGTGCAACTTGCATTGAGCAACATTCATTCTTACATCAATTGAACAATAATTCTTAAATCAATTTGTAATACAATGTTTCTGCTTATGTTCTTGTGCCACAGCTGCCAGTACATGTTGTTATCCCAACTGTACCATGTTGTGCAGTTTTCAACCTTGTCCACCAAAGTAGTTCTGCTGGTTGAGATCAGCTTTTTCTGTACATTTAATTTGGTTTTAGCAAGAAAATGGTTCATTCAGTTACATACTTCATTTGTTGATTTTTTTTTAGAATTACATCGAGATGATTTTAATCTTGAACAGGAATGACTGTACAAGGCGAACATTTTGAAATTTATTTCTCAATATTACATTTAGTGCATTCAAAGGCTGCTCAGAACAGTTTGCAGGATTAGAGTACAAGTGGTTGACTTCATACATAACTGTAAGCTCTGTAGTGAGAAAAACAATAAAATGGAAACTTACATTCTTAACTTCAACCCTTTAGGTTTTTAAATATAATTCTCTAAACTTAAGGGCACGTTAGTGATTATACCATCAACAGAAGGAAGCACAACACAATGTTTTAAATGTGTATACATTTACTATAAAATGCTCTCTGTTAACTCTCTGTTTGTTTATCCCAGTTCCCAAAAGTCACCCAGATAGCAATGGATTGCAGCTACTATTTCTTATGCAGCTGCTTAGCTACATATTACAATATCTCATCTCCACAGGAGGAGTCATATGCTGCAGCATCAGAGTTGCCAGGGATGTTGTGATACAGCGAAAGAAATAGACTTCAGGCTTGGAAAGTGTAACAGTGATCATAATGCTATTATAGTAGCTTACAATGTCAACTGTTGTTCCAATTCAGATACCACACATGTTGCTTCAGTTAAAATAGTCCACGCTTACTGAACTTTCAATTTTGAAAAAAAAAGTTATTGTATTTTACTGCATTTTGCTATAAATAAAAAAGCAACAAATAATTTATTTGAAATCTATATCTGTTTGCTTTATTTACACTATAATTCTACTAAAAGAAACAAATACCGTAATGCACATTTGTAAACGGAAACCTTTTATCAATTGTATAATCAACAATCTAAAAACATTTAATGACCACATATTTACAACAGTAATTTGCTAGAGATTTTCACTGTTAAATATGATTAGAGATAGACGAGGAGCTGATAGAGTATTGTGCACTGATATTTCCCGAACAACTTGGAATTCCTTTATTTAATGGTTATTTATAGTCACTCCTTGTGCAACAGGACAATGTCTGTTTCAGCATTTTAGCAATCCAGAGATATCATACTCATACACTTGCCACAACTACTTAAATATTGCTATTTAATTGCACTGGATCTCAGTTATGAGAGTCACTTTGAAATGGCAATTATATAATAAAGATATAAACAAGTACTTGATTTGATTAGTGTCTAGTTATTTCTACAGTATCCTGCAGGGATTAACGGCTAATTCTTCAATTTTCAACTCTGCCCATCTTCTTCCTTTCCAACAAAATGTTCTCAAATCAACAGCAGTACATTTTCAAAGTAAATATTAATCTCATAACTTGCCTGTGAATACAAATATCAAAATTGGGAAAGTGTTTGATTATACTGGGAAGGGACGGGAAGGGAAAGGAAAGGAATAGCTAAATAAAAGTGGATGTCCAGTGGACTGGTACATGAAATGGTAGGATATTTTTCAACAACAATGGGGGTAATTTTAACTTGTATCACACAGCAAAAAACATGCATTAAATGATTCAGATGGCCACTTTACACCCAGCCTGATTTTCTTTTCCATTGAAGTCCATAAGTTAAAATACCTCCAATGACTTTCCCATAAGCCATAAACACATTACTCATGACATAGACGAGAAAACAATACAGAGGCTAAGCAATTCCAAGACTTGAAAGCACAGCTTGGAAACCTTTCAATATGTTCAAACCATTTGACATGAAATGAAAATCAGTGTACCTGGTAGATAAAACTCATTTAAGAGACTGCCAAATCAGTGGATCATTTCTCAAGATTTTAAAAACATTAAACACATCATGTAATACATATCCAGTGTAGCAACATGCCACATTTATATTTATGGGTACCAAGGTTTAAACATACAATATTTTATCTTTCAAAGTTCAAACGCTTAGCCAGTGATATGTGCTGATTTGATGCAAGTAACATGTCCACAGAGAAACCTATTCAACAAGACATTTCAGTATTTATCTTGCCTAAAACTTCCAATGGCATACAAGTATACTCACCGATCTGCAGATTAAGCGTTACTCCTAATTTCTTCTGATGCCCAATTTAACACTTGTAAATTCAGCTAGTCAACATCTATAAGAGAAAATATTAGAAAACCAAATTAAGCTGTCAAACAGTTAAAAAAAAAAACTGATGTTAGCCTCTAGACTTCCAATGCTAACAATCTGATATCAGCAGTACTGCGTGCAGTTTTACTTTGCCATTAACAAATTATTTTAAGACAGAAAATAACAATCCATGAAGGAGACTATATTCTGACAAACAGAAACAAATTAATTCCTCCCTTCAGATGAGTCACCAGTTATAATCATCAGCACTGTGCCATCATATAGAAATATATATGATGGTATATAAAGCAGCAGACGTTCTAGTGACAGTACTTCACAATAACTTTAATATCACCTTGCTGATTGGATGCAATCTTTAAACCCATCCAAAATCTTGCAGTTTTCAAAGTAATTAGCAGATTAATTTCAGCCATTTTAGGAGAAAACAGCCAGAAGTATCAGACAGGAAGGTTAGAGAGTTTGCTTCTCCCCACTGCAATTTATTCATATTGTTACCCAACAGGAGCACTGGGGATATCACTTTTTGGGTTTGGATTAAATATAACAGACACAGATATGAAAGTACAAATCTCAGTGACACCACAAATTCAAACTACTTAATCTTGATCTACATCTTCAAATAAAACATGAACAAAGCAGTTCACTTTTTCTGTCCAAAGTATATAGGTGCTAAATAGAAAAAGTCCCCCGAGTACCACTGAAGAACTTGTTTTTCAAACTTAACTATATAATTGTATATCCACTGCAGTTTTAAATCTTCCTTGAAGCAACCAGCCACATTGTCGAGAGAGAGAATAAAAAATTCTGTTGATCTGGTCATAACTCTGGGGGACTTTCAGATTATAACCTCTACCTCCATTTTTTTCGCCTCTTTTCTCTTTTTGTGTTTTTTTGTTTTTGGACAGTAGCTGTTGATGGCGATTCTGCTTTTCCCATTTACACCTCCTCTAGACACATCTGTTTCTTTACACATCCCAGCCATGGCTCAGTTGGTAGCACTCTTGTCGCCAGGTCAGAAGGTTTTGGGCTCAAACCCTTCTCCAGGACTAAAATACAAAAATCAAGTGTAGTGTACGGAGTCAGAAGTGCCATCTTTTGGAGGAGACATTAAACAGAGGCCCTGTCTGCCTTCTCAGGTGGGCATAAAAGATTCCATGGCACTATTTAGAAGAGCAGCAGGGGAATTATCCCCAATGTCCTGGTCAATATTTATCCCTCAAACAACATCACAAAAACTGATTGCATGGTCATTATCAGCACTGTTTGTGAGAGCTTACTGTGTGCAAATTGGCTACCACATTTCCTACATTACCACAGTGACTGCACTCCATAAGTACTTAATTGGCTGTAAAGTGCTTTGGGACATCCGGCGGTTGTGAAAGGCGTTATATAAATGCAAGTTTTTTTTCATTTAATCTCTCCTGCCTTCCACCATTTCACAGACTTTCCCTTTTTGTTCTTTCCTCCCCTCCCAGTTTTCCTTGTCCTGCTTAAAAAGTGTTACATCTCTAAGTACTCCCAGTTCTGACGCAGGGTCATCGATCTGAAATGTTAACTCGGTTTCTCTCTGCACAGATGCTGCCAGACCCGCTGAGCAATTCTTTTTTTTTCAGATTTCCAGCATCCACAGTATTTTGCTCTTGTAACCATTAAGATCAAATTTACTTAGTTCAAGCAGTATAACTTTTGTGTAATGATATACCGGTAAAATAAAGAAAATGCCATGCTTCCCAATATCAGTGGGTCATGTTATTTGATGTCCCGTTCCAGGTCAGTATGAACTGCCAAAATTCATTTCACATAGAACCCTTCCAGCCAACACTCACAGGCGATTTTCATCCCATCAGATTTGAACCCAAATCCCAGAGTACAAGGTCAGTGTTTAGCCCATTATACCATTTAGTTCTTTCTTTTGGGCCTCCTTATCTCGAGACACAATGGATACGCGCCTGGAGGTGGTCAGTGGTTTGTGAAGCAGCGCCTGGAGTGGCTATAAAGGCCAATTCTGGAGTGACAGGCTCTTCCACAGGTGCTGCAGAGAAATTTGTTTGTTGGGGCTGTTGCACAGTTGGCTCTCCCCTTGCGCCTCTGTCTTTTTTCCTGCCAACTACTAAGTCTCTTCGACTCGCCACAATTTAGCCCTGTCTTTATGGCTGCCCGCCAGCTCTGGCGAATGCTGGCAACTGACTCCCACGACTTGTGATCAATGTCACACGATTTCATGTCGCGTTTGCAGACGTCTTTATAACGGAGACATGGACGGCCGGTGGGTCTGATACCAGTGGCGAGCTCGCTGTACAATGCGTCTTTGGGGATCCTGCCATCTTCCATGCGGCTCACATGGCCAAGCCATCTCAAGCGCCGCTGACTCAGTAGTGTGTATAAGCTGGGGGTGTTGGCCGCTTCAAGGACTTCTGTGTTGGAGATATAGTCCTGCCACCTGATGCCAAGTATTCTCCGAAGGCAGCGAAGATGGAATGAATTGAGACGTCGCTCTTGGCTGGCATACGTTGTCCAGGCCTCGCTGCCGTAGAGCAAGGTACTGAGGACACAGGCCTGATACACTCGGACTTTTGTGTTCCGTGTCAGTGCGCCATTTTCCCACACTCTCTTGGCCAGTCTGGACATAGCAGTGGAAGCCTTACCCATGCGCTTGTTGATTTCTGCATCTAGAGACAGGTTACTGGTGATAGTTGAGCCTAGGTAGGTGAACTCTTGAACCACTTCCAGAGCGTGGTCGCCAATATTGATGGATGGAGCATTTCTGACATCCTGCCCCATGATGTTCGTTTTCTTGAGGCTGATGGTTAGGCCAAATTCATTGCAGGCAGACGCAAACCTGTCGATGAGACTCTGCAGGCATTCTTCAGTGTGAGATGTTAAAGCAGCATCGTCAGCAAAGAGGAGTTCTCTGATGAGGACTTTCCGTACTTTGGACTTCGCTCTTAGACGGGCAAGGTTGAACAACCTGCCCCCTGATCTTGTGTGGAGGAAAATTCCTTCTTCAGAGGATTTGAACGCATGTGAAAGCAGCAGGGAGAAGAAAATCCCAAAAAGTGTGGGTGCGAGAACACAGCCCTGTTTCACACCACTCAGGATAGGAAAGGGCTCTGATGAGGAGCCACCATGTTGAATTGTGCCTTTCATATTGTCATGGAATGAGGTGATGATACTTAGTAGCTTTGGTGGACATCCGATCTTTTCTAGTAGTCTGAAGAGACCACGTCTGCTGACGAGGTCAAAGGCTTTGGTGAGATCAATGAAAGCAATGTAGAGGGGCATCTGTTGTTCACGGCATTTCTCCTGTATCTGACGAAGGGAGAACAGCATGTCAATAGTCGATCTCTCTGCACGAAAGCCACACTGTGCCTCAGGGTAGACACGCTCGGCCAGCTTCTGGAGCCTGTTCAGAGCGACTCGAGCAAAGACTTTCCCCACTATGCTGAGCAGGGAGATTCCACGGTAGTTGTTGCAGTCACCGCGGTCACCTTTGTTTTTATAGAGGGTGATGATGTTGGCATCGCGCATGTCCTGGGGTACCATTTAGTACCCATTAACTAATCTCTATGTAATTTCAACCTCAAGTCACCCCATATAATGAGCCTAAACTCTGGTTTGACCTTTATGTCCAACAACAATCCCAATATACCATTTAAAAAAGCAGTGCGAATTGAGCCCCCCTGATAATCTGTGAGTTCATAAGTCATATAGCGCAATACTAAGTTATACAGACAAGAAAGGTCTCAAGCTTATTCCTCATCTGTAGTCAATTTTGGCAGTGTAACATATACATGCATTCTTCATCAGATAATAATGGTAAAGAAAATACAAATATGAAGAGGAAAAGCACAAAGCCAGAGATCCCACTATACAACCAACTCGAAGAATTCGAACCAAAATCTCAAAGATTCTTAAAGCTTGCAAGTCAAAATACCAAGGGAGCTAAAATAATCAAATGGTAAAAATAGGACAAAACATTTCAGTTACATGATCTGCATTATGAAGCAACATATTGGGGTGGAGGGAGGGGTGACTCAGCAGTATCAATAGTATGCACCTATCCCCATTTCATTAATGCTTTAAAAGTGCAAATGTTAGTATTTTCCTGTAGCAGCCAGGAAATAAATCTGGATACTAAAGGGATTTTCTGGTCCTTCAGTATCAGAAAGCATATGGACTGTTGGTCTGCTGTGTGTAGAAACTTAGTTTCTACTTAGGGCGCCAGCTATGAAGAGAGGTTGAGTAGATTAGGATTATTTTCATTAGAAAGGCGGAGGTTGAGGGGGGACCTGATTGAGGTGTACAAAATCATGAGAGGTATAGACAGGGTGGACAGCAAGAAGTTTTTTCCCCAGAGTGGGGGATTCAATTACTAGGGGTCACGAGTTCAAAGTGAGAGGGGAAAAGTTTAGGGGGGATATGCGTGGAATGTTCTTTACGCAGAGGGTGGTGGGTGCCTGGAACGCGTTGCCAGCGGAGGTGGTAGATGCGAGCACGATAGCGTCTTTTAAGATGCATCTAGACAGATACATGAATGGGCAGGAAGCAAAGAGATACAGACCCTCAGAAAATAGGCGACATGTTTAGATAGAGGATCTGGATCGGCGCAGGCTTGGAGGGTCGAAGGGCCTGTTCCTGTGCTGTAATTTTCTTTGTTCTCTTTGTTTATTATCACAAGGTCATGGGAAAATGCCGAGACTTCAAAATAAACTCAGGACTGCAGAGCTGAGACTTCAAAGCAAATAGGTATCAAAGCCACATGCAGCAATGACAATGGCCAGACTATTTTTTTTATTATTATTCATTCGGGGGATATGGGCATCACTGGCTCGGCCAGCATCTATTTCCCATTCCTAATTTGAGATGATGGTGGTGAGCTGCCATCTTGAACCACTGCAGCCCTTGGGATGCAGGTACACCAACAATGCTGTTAGGAAAGGAGTTCCAGGATTTTGACCCAGCGACAGTGAAGGAACAGCGATATAGTTCCAAGCCAGGATGGTGTGTGGCTCGGAGGGGAACTTGCAGGTGGTGGCGTTTTCCCATGCATCTGCACCCCTCGTCCTTCTAGGTGGTAGAGGTCGTGGGCTTGGCAGGTGCTGTCGAAGGAGCCTTGGTGAGTCGCTGAAGTGCATTTTGTAAATGGTACAAACTGCTGCCACTGTGCATTGGTGGTGGAGGGACTGAATGTTGAAGGTGGTGGATGGGGTGCCAATCAAGCCGGCTGCTTTGTCCTGGATGGTGTCGAGCTTCTCGAGTGTTGTTGGCGCTGCACCCGTCCAGGCAAGTGGAAAGTATTCCATGACACACCTGACCTGTGCTTTGTAGATGGTGGGCAGGCATTGGGAAGCTAGGAGGTGAGTTACTCGCAGTAGACCCAGCCTCTGACCTGCTCTTGTAGCCACAGCATTTATGTGGCTGGTCCAGTTAAGTTTCTGGTCAATGGTAACCCCCAGGATGTTGATTGTGGGGAATTCAGCGATGGTAATGCCATCGAATGTCATGGGGAGATGGTTAGATTCTCTCTTGTTTGAGACGGTCATTGCCTGGCACTTGTGTGGCACGAATGTGACTTTCCACTTATCAGTCCAAGCCTGGATGTTGTCGAGGTCTTGCTGCATATGGACATGGGCTGCTTCAGAAGAAGTTGTCAATAAATCAATGACTGTGGGAAAGTGATGGCCTTAAATCATAAGAACATAAGAAATAGGAGTAATAGACCTTCCAGCCCTTGGAGCTTGTCTGCCATTCAATAACATGATGGCTGATCTACCTCCACTCTACCTTTCCACACTACTCCCATACCTCTTGATTCCCTTAATATCCAAAAAAATTATCAATTTCTGTCCAGAATACAAGCACATAAAACCATAAGAAATAGGAGTAGGAATAGACCATTGAGACCCTCAAGCCTTCTTCACCATTCAATATGATCATGGCTGATCTTCTGCCTCAATTCCACTTTCCTGCCTGCTCCACATATCCCTTGATCCCCCAAGAGACCAAAAACCTGTCTATCTTAGACTTGAATACACTCAATGATGGAGAATCCACAATCCTCTGGGATAGATAATCCAAAGATTCACAAGTTTTTGAGTGAAGAAATTTCTCATTTCAGTCCTAAATTATTGATCCCTCATCATGAGGCTGTACCTCCATGTTCTGGATTCCCCAGCCAAGGGAAACAACCTCCCCCTTCAGAATTGTATAATTCAATGAGATCACTTCTCATTTTTCTAAACTCCAGAGACTATAGGCCCAATTTACTCAGCCTCTCATAAGACAACCCTTTCATCCCAGGAACGGATCTAGTGAACCCTGGATGTACGCCTCCAAAACAACTATATCCTTCCTTAGATATGAAGACCAAAACTGTGCAGTATTCCAGGTGTGGTCTCACCACACCCCTAAAGTACTCCAATTCCCTCAACAACTGAGCATCCACAGCTCTGAAGTGGAAAATTCCAAAAATTCACAAGCCTTTGAGTGGAGAAATTTTCTTATTTAATTCCTAAATGGCCAAACCCTTATTATTAGATCATGAAGTCTAGTTCTAAACTCCCCAGCCAAGGGAAACCTCCTCCCAGAATCTACCCTCCCTAGCCCCTTAAGAATTTTATATGTTTCAATTACATCACCTGTTATTCTTCTAAATGCTGAGGGAATATAGGCCTAATCTACTCAATCCCTCCTCATAGGCAAACACGCATCCCAGGAATCAGTCTAGTTGCAATTGCTAAGTACATCCTTTATTATGCAAGACGACTAAAACCATACATAGTACTCCAAATGTGGTCCCACCAGGTCCTATATAATTGCAGTAAGACTCCTTTACTCTTATACTCTAATCCCTTTGTAACAAACGACAACAGACCATTTGCTTTCCGAATTGCTTGCTGTATCTGCGTGCTAACTTCCTATAATTGTTCAAGGACACCCAAGTGCCTCTAAAGACCCACATTTCTCAGTCTCTCACAATTTATAAAATATTCTGCTTTTCTATTTTTCCTAACAAGGTGGATAACTTGAAAACTTCTCCACATTATATTCCATCTACTATGTTCTTGCCCATTCACATTAGAACATAACACAAGAAATGGGAGGAGTAAGTCATTCGACCCCTCGAGTCTGCTCCGCCATTCAGTGATCTGATCGTGATCGCAACTCCACTTTCCTACCTGCCCCCCATAATCCTCAACTCCCTTGTAGATCAAAAATCTGTCTGACTCAGCCTTGAATATATTCAATGACCCAGTCTCCACTGCTCTCCAGGGTAGAAAATCCCAACGATTATGACCCTCAGAGAAAAAATTCCTCCTCATCTCAGTCTTAAATGGGAGACCCCTTATTTTGAAACTATGCCTCCTAGGTCTAGACTCCCCTGGAGAGGAAACATCCTCTCAGCATCTACCCTGTCAAGCCCCTCAGAATCTTGTATGTTTCAATAAGATCACCTCTAATTCTTTTAAACTGCAATGAGTGCAGCCCCAACCTGCTCAACCTTTTCTCATCAGACAACCCTTTCATCTCAGAAATCAATCTACTGAACCGCCTCCAATGCAAGTATATCCCTCCTTAAATAAGACCAAAACTGTACGCAGTACTCCAGGTGTGGTCTCACCAATGCCCTGTGCAGCTGTAGCAAGACTTCCCTACTTTTATACTCCATCCCCCTTGCAATAAAGGCCAACATTCCATTTACCTTCCTAATACTTGCTAGACCTGCATGCTAACTTTGTTGTGATTCATGTACGAGGATACCCAGATCCCTGTGCTCTGGAGCAGTCTCTCTCCATTTAAATAATACTCTGCTTTACTATACTTGCTACCAAAATGAATAACCTCACATTTTCCTACATTATACTCAATCTGCCAAATTTTTGGCCACTCACTTAACCTACCTATATCATTTTGCAGACTCTGTGTCCTCGGTGCAACTTTCTTTCCCACCTATCTTTGTAGCGTCAGCAAATTTGCCTACAATACTCTCAGTCTCTTCAACCAAGTTATGATAGATTGTAAATAGTTGAGGCCTCAGCACTGACCCCTGTGGCACGCCATTAGTTACAGTTTATCAACCTGAAAATTACCCATTTATCTTGACACTCTGTTTCCTGTCAGTTAGCCAATCCTCTATCCATACTAATATAATACCTCCAACAGTATCAGCTCTTAACATGTATAGTAACCTTTTCCAATGCCTTTTGGAAATCCAAATTCACTACATCTACTGGTTCCCCTTTATCCACACTGCTTGTTACATCCTCAAAGAACTCTAATAAATTAGATTTCCCTTTCATAAATCCATGGTGACTCTGCCCGATTGTATTATGATTTTCTAAATATCCTACAATGGCTTTCTTAAAGATGGATTCCAGTATTTACCCAATGACAGATGTTAGGCTAACTGGCCAATAGTTTCCTGCTTGCTGACCCTCCTTTCTGGACCAGTGCTTTACATTTGCAGTTCTTCAATGCACTGAGACCTTTCCAGAGCCCAGGGAATTTTGGAAGGTTACAACCAATGCATCTACTATCTCTGCAGTCACTTTTTTATTTATTTTTTTATTTTTATTTAGAGATACAGCACTGAAACAGGCCCTTCGGCCCACCGAGTCTGTGCCGACCAACAACCACCCATTTATACTAACCCTGCAGTAATCCCATATTCCCTACCACCTACCTACACAAGGGGCAATTTACAATGGCCAATTTACCTATCAACCTGTAAGTCTTTGGCTGTGGGAGGAAATTGGAGCACCCAGCGAAAACCCTAGGCCTAAGACCCTAGGATGCAGGTCATTAGGGGGCTTGTCAGCCTTGCTCACCTGTCCAGATGCCTCTTAAATGTTGCTACTGTTCCTGCCTCTACCACCTCCTCAGGCAGCTCATTCCAGATACCCACTATTCTTAGTGTGAAACATTTACCCCTTTGATCCCCTTCAAACCTCATCTCTCTCACCTTAAATCTATGCCCTTTAGTTTTAGTCACCCCTACCACGGGAAAGAGACTCTGGCTATCTATCCTATCTATGCCTCTTATAATTTTATATACCTCTATCATGTCCCCTCTCAGCCTCCTTTGCTCCAGGGAAAACAGACCCAGCCTATCTCAAACCCTCCAAACCAGGCAACATCCTTGTGAATCTTTTCTGCACCCTCTCTAGCTTAATCACATCGTTCCTGTAGTGCGGCGACCAGAACTGCACACAGTACTCCAAATGCGTCCTAACCAACGTTATGTACAACTGTAACATGATGTCCCAATTCTTGTACTCAATGCCTCAGCCGATGAAGGCAAGCATGCCATATGCCTTCTTCGCCACCCTGTCTATCTGTGTTGCCACTTTCAGGGAACTATGTACTTGCACCTCAAGGTCTCTCTGCTCAACAACACTCCCCAGGGCCCTGCCATTCACTGTATATGTCCTGCCCTGGTTTAACTTCCCAAAATGCATCCATTCACACTTGTCTGCGTTAAATGCCATTTGCCACTCCCTTGCCCACTTTCCCAGTTGATCTTAGATCTCTGTTGTAACCTTAGACAACCTTCTTCACTGTCCACTATACCACCAATTTTGGTGTCATCTGCAAACTTACTAATCATGCCCCTTACATTTACATCCAAGTCATTAATATATATGACAAACAGAGGGCCCAGCACTGAACCCTGCGGCACACCACTGGTCACCGGCCTCCAATCTGAAAAACAACCCTCCACTACCACCCTCTGCCTCCTATCACCAAGCCAATTTTGCATCCAATTTGCTAGCTCACCCTGAATCCCATATGTTCGAACCTTCTGGACCAGCCTACCCATGCGGGACCTTGTCAAAGGCCTTGCTAAAGTCCATGTAGACAACGTCCATCGCCCGGCCCTCGTCAATCCTCTTGGTCACCTCCTCGAAAAACTCAATCAAATTCGCGAGACATGATTTCCCACGCACAAAGCCATTCTGACTATCCCTAATCAGACCTTGCCTTTCCAGATGCATATAAATCCTGTCTCTCAGAATCCCATCTAATAACTTTCCCACCACTTATGTAAGGCTCACCGGCCTGTAGTTCCCTGGCTTATCCCTGGTGCCATTCTTAAATAAAGGCACAACATTAGCTATCCTCCAGTCTTCCGGTACCTCACCTGTGGCTAACGATGATGCAAAAATCTCTGCCAGGGCCCCAGCAATCTCCTTCCTTGCTTCGCATAGCATCCTAGGATACACCTGGTCAGGCCCTGGGGATTTATCCACCTTAATGCACTTCAAAACCTCCAACACCTCCTCCTTTGTAATGTTGATATGCTCCAGGATATCGGTGTTCCCTCCCTTGAACTCACTAGCTTCCATGACCTTCTCCACAGTAAACACGGACGAGAAATATTCATTTAAGACCTCGCCCATTTCCCGTGGCTCCACACATAGATTGCCACACTGATCCTTAAGGGGACCTACTCTCTCCCTAGCTACCCTTTTACTCTTAATATACTTATAGAATCTTTTAGGATTCTCCTTTATCTAATCTGACAGGGAAATCTCATGGCCCTTTTCGCCCTCCTAACTTCCTTAAGTGTGGTCCTACTGGTTTTCTCCGGGTGCTCCGGTTTCCTCCCACAAGCCAAAAGACTTGCAGGTTGATAGGTAAATTGGCCATTATAAATTGTCACTAGTATAGGTAGGTGGTAGGGAAATATAGGGACAGGTGGGGATGTTTGGTAGGAATATGGGATTAGTGTAGGATTAGTATAAATGGGTGGTTGATGGTCGGCACAGACTCGGTGGGCCGAAGGGCCTGTTTCAGTGCTGTATTTCTAATCTAATCTAAAATCCCCTATACTCCTCGAGGGACCCACTCGATCCCAGCTGCCGATACCTGACATATGCCTTCTTCTTTGTCCTGACCAGACCCTCAATATCCCACGTCAACGAAGGTTCCCTAAACTTGCCAGCCTTGCCCTTCCATCTAACAGGAACATGCCGGCCCTGAACTCTTCCTATCTCACTTTTAAAAGCCTCCCACTTGCCAGACATCCCTTTACCTGTAAACATCCTCTCCCATTCAACTTTTGAGAGTTCCTGTCTGATGCCATCAAAATTAGCCTTCCCCCAATTTAGGACTTCAACCTGAGGACCAGTCCTATCCTTTTCCATAACTATCTTGAAGCTAATAGAGTTATGGTCATTGGTCCCAAAGTGCTCCCCCACGACACATCAACCACCTGCCCAGCCTATTTCCTAAGAGGAGGTCGAGTGTAGCCCCTTCTCCAGTCGAGCCATCCAATTACTGCTTCAGAAAACTATCCTGGACACACTTAACAAATTCTTCACCATCTGATCCCTTTGCACTAAGGCAGTCCTAGTCAATATTAGGGAAGTTAAAATCACCTACTATTACAACCCTATAATTCCTACACCTATCTGTGATTTCCCTACATATATGCTCCTCCACTTCCCTCCGACTATTGGGGGGCCTATAATATAATCCCATCAAAGTGATCACCCCTTATTTCTAAGTTCTATCTATATGGCCTCGCTGGACATTCCCCCCGGGATATCCTCTCTAAGTACTGCTGTGATGTCCTCCCTAATCAATACTGCAACTCCCCCCTCCTCTCTTACCTCCACCTCTGTCACGCCGGAAACATCAGTACCCCAGAACATTGAGCTGCCGTCCTGCCCATCCCTCAACCACGTTTCCGTAATAGCTATAATATCACAATCCCATGTACCGATCCATGCTCGGAGTTCATCTGCCTTACCTGTAAGCCTTCTTGCATTGAAGTAAATTCAATTTAGCCTACCAGACCTTCCATGCTCCCTGTCCTGCCCCTGCCTGGCCTGCCTACTGGACTTGCTTGTTTTAACCTCTACATTTACCTCAACTATCTCATCGGAGAGACTACTACTTTGGGTCCCACCCCCCTGCAAGACTAGTTTAAACCCTCCCAAGTAGTACTAGCAAACCTCCCCGCAAGGATATTAGTCCCCCTCCAGTTTAGATGCAACCCGTCCTTCCTGTACAGGTCACCTCTGCACCAGAAGAGATCCCAATGATCCAAGTAGCTGAAGCCCTCCGGCCTACACCAGCTCTTCAGCCATGCATTCATTTGCCTAATCCTCCTATTCCTACCCTCACTAGCACGTGGCACGTAATCCTGAGATTACAACCCTAGGGGTCCTGCTTTTTAACCTTCTGCCTAACTCCCTAAATTCTTGTTGCAGGACCTCATCTCTCTTCCTGCCTGTGTGGTTAGTACCAATATGGACCACGACCTCTGGCTGCTCACCCTCCCCTTTCAAAATGTCCAGAAGCCGCTCCAAGACATCCGAGACCCTAGCACCAGGGAAGCAACATACCATCCTGGAGTCTTGTTTGTGGCCAAAGAAACGCCTATCTGCACCCCTTACGATAGAATCCCCTATCACTATAGCTCTTCCAACCCTTTTCTTCCCCTGCTGTGCAGCAGAGCCCTCCGTGGTGCCACGAACTTGGCTATTGCTGCTTTCCCCTGGGAGGTCATCCCCACCGGGATGTCATCCCCCCCAACAGTATCCACAGCGGTATATCTGATTGAGAGGGGGATGGCCACAGGGGACTCCTGCAATACCTGCCTGCGCCTACTACTCCGTCTGGTGGTTACCCATCTCTTTTATGCCTTTGCAGCCATTACCTGCGGTGTGACCACCTCACCAAACGTGGTATTCACGACGTCCCCCAGCATCGCGGATGCTCCACATTGAATCCACCCCCAACTCCAGCTCCATAATGCGGGTAGCCAGTAGCTGCAGCTGGATACACTTCCTGCACACATGGTCGTCAGGGAAGCGTCCCTGATTTCCCACATTGCGCAGGAGCAGCATATCACGGGGCTGAGCTCTCCTGTCATGACTTACCCTTAGGTTAATTAGTTACTCTCTTAATTAAAAAATACTAATTATATTAGGGGCCTTGTTCTACCTCTTCTTTCTTTTGGGCCTCCTTATCTCGAGAGACAATGGATACGCGCCTGGAGGTGGTCAGTGGTTTGTGAAGCAGCGCCTGGAGTGGCTATAGAGGCCAATTCTGGAGTGACAGGCTCTTCCACAGGTGCTGCAGAGAAATTTGTTTGTTGGGGCTGTTGCACAGTTGGCTCTCCCCTTGCGCCTCTGTCTTTTTTCCTGCCAACTACTAAGTCTCTTCGACTCGCCACAATTTAGCCCTGTCTTTATGGCTGCCCGCCAGCTCTGGCGAATGCTGGCAACTGACTCCCACGACTTGTGATCAATGTCACACGATTTCATGTCGCGTTTGCAGACGTCTTTATAACGGAGACATGGACGGCCGGTGGGTCTGATACCAGTGGCGAGCTCGCTGTACAATGCGTCTTTGGGGATCCTGCCATCTTCCATGCGGCTCACATGGCCAAGCCATCTCAAGCGCCGCTGACTCAGTAGTGTGTATAAGCTGGGGGTGATGGCCGCTTCAAGGACTTCTATGTTGGAGATATAGTCCTGCCACCTGATGCCAAGTATTCTCCGAAGGCAGCGAAGATGGAATGAATTGAGACGTCGCTCTTGGCTGGCATACGTTGTCCAGGCCTCGCTGCCGTAGAGCAAGGTACTGAGGACACAGGCCTGATACACTCGGACTTTTGTGTTCCGTGTCAGTGCGCCATTTTCCCACACTCTCTTGGCCAGTCTGGACATAGCAGTGGAAGCCTTACCCATGCGCTTGTTGATTTCTGCATCTAGAGACAGGTTACTGGTGATAGTTGAGCCTAGGTAGGTGAACTCTTGAACCACTTCCAGAGCGTGGTCGCCAATATTGATGGATGGAGCATTTCTGACATCCTGCCCCATGATGTTCGTTTTCTTGAGGCTGATGGTTAGGCCAAATTCATTGCAGGCAGACGCAAACCTGTCGATGAGACTCTGCAGGCATTCTTCAGTGTGAGATGTTAAAGCAGCATCGTCAGCAAAGAGGAGTTCTCTGATGAGGACTTTCCGTACTTTGGACTTCGCTCTTAGACGGGCAAGGTTGAACAACCTGCCCCCTGATCTTGTGTGGAGGAAAATTCCTTCTTCAGAGGATTTGAACGCATGTGAAAGCAGCAGGGAGAAGAAAATCCCAAAAAGTGTGGGTGCGAGAACACAGCCCTGTTTCACACCACTCAGGATAGGAAAGGGCTCTGATGAGGAGCCACCATGTTGAATTGTGCCTTTCATATTGTCATGGAATGAGGTGATGATACTTAGTAGCTTTGGTGGACATCCGATCTTTTCTAGTAGTCTGAAGAGACCACGTCTGCTGACGAGGTCAAAGGCTTTGGTGAGATCAATGAAAGCAATGTAGAGGGGCATCTGTTGTTCACGGCATTTCTCCTGTATCTGACGAAGGGAGAACAGCATGTCAATAGTTGATCTCTCTGCACGAAAGCCACACTGTGCCTCAGGGTAGACGCGCTCGGCCAGCTTCTGGAGCCTGTTCAGAGCGACTCGAGCAAAGACTTTCCCCACTATGCTGAGCAGGGAGATTCCACGGTAGTTGTTGCAGTCACCGCGGTCACCTTTGTTTTTATAGAGGGTGATGATGTTGGCATCGCGCATGTCCTGGGGTACTGCTCCCTCGTCCCAGCACAGGCATAGCAGTTCATGTAGTGCTGAGAGTATAGCAGGCTTGGCACTCTTGATTATTTCAGGGGTAATGCTGTCCTTCCCAGGGGCTTTTCCGCTGGCTAGGGAATCAATGGCATCACTGAGTTCCGATTTGGTTGGCTGTATGTCCAGCTCATCCATGACTGGTAGAGGCTGGGCTGCATTGAGGGCAGTCTCAGTGACAGCATTCTCCCTGGAGTACAGTTCTAGGTAGTGCTCAACCCAGCGGTCCATCTGTTTGCGTTGGTCAGTGATTATGTCCCCCGATTTAGATTTGAGGGGGGTGATCTTCTTGATGGTTGGCCCAAGAGCTCTCTTCATGCCATCATACATTCCTCTGATGTTTCCGGTGTCTGAGGCCAGCTGAATATGACTGCATAGGTGTTGCCAGTAGTCGTTTGCGCAACGCCTAGCTGTTCTTTGTGCAGTACTTCTGGCTGCTTTAAGTGCTGCGGATGTTAAATCGCTGGGGGCTTTCTTGTAGTTCAAAAGTGCAATGCGCTTAGCGGCTATGACAAGTTCCAGCTCTTCATTATGAGATTGAAACCAGTCTGCATTTCTCTTCGCACTTTTGCCGTAGGTGGTCAAAGCTGACTCATAGATGGCGTCTCTGATGTGGGCCCACTTGGTCTCAGCATCCCCTGTGGGAGTGTTTTGAAGGGCTGTTACAAGTGAATTTAGAAATTTTTGTAACAGCTGTGGGTGAGAAATTCTGCTCGTGTTGATGCGCGGGTGGCCCTTCTGCTTGGAATGATGCAACTTCTTTGGTCTGAGTCTAACCTTGCTGCACACCAGGGAATGGTCGGTGTCGCAGTCCGCACTGTGGAAGCTGCGTGTGATTTGAACACTGTTTAAGGCGGCTCGCCTTGTGACAATGAGGTCTAGCTGGTGCCAACGACGTGATCTTGGGTGCCTCCATGATACCTGGTGACAGGGTTTAGTGTGAAAGAACGAGTTGGTGATGCAGAGGTTATGATAGGTACACAACTCAAGCAGTCTCTGCCCGTTCTCATTCATCCTTCCAACGCCATAGCGCCCAAGGCAGGAGGGCCATGAGTCATGGTCGGCCCCAACCCTTACCTACTTCAACCTAAAGTCCTTAAAAAAAACTTTAGTAGTACTCACCTTATCACCAGAGATATTTTTTCCAACAAAAAAAAAACAACTTTCCCCTTTTATTAAGATATTCTAACAGCTGCTACTCACCAATCACCTTGCAGCTCTCCTCTGATGTCATTGTTTGCCTTTTTGTCAAAACTCTGGCGCGCTGGAAGAGGTTCGACTCCTGTCCGCTCCACTCCCGGAAGGTAATTTAGCCCCTAGTTGCTCATACTCTCTTACCAGAACCTCTCTCTTAGTCCTACCTATAGCATTGGTACCTACATGGATGATGTCAACTGGATCCTTCTTCTCCTACTCCATGTTCCTCTCCAGCACCAAGATGTCCTTGACCCTGGCACCAGTCAGGCAACACAGCCGTCACGACTCTCGCTCTTGACTGCAGAGAACAGTATCTATCTCACACTCTCGGCTGCTGAGAACAGTGTCTATCCCATTAACTATCTTTGTTTTAAATTCATTTCACGGGATGTGGGCATCGCTGGAAAGGCCAGCATTTGTTGCCCATCCCCAATTGCCCTTGAGAATGTAGTGGTGAGCTGCTTTCTTGAACTGCTGCAGTCCATCTGGTGCGGGCACACTCACAGTGCTGTTAAGGAGGGAATTCCAGGATTTTGATCCAGCAATGGAGAAGGAACGGCAATATATTTCTAAGTCCGGATGGTGCGTGGCTTGGAGGAGAACTTGCAGATGGTGGTGTTGCCATGTGTCTGCTGCCTTTGTCCATCTAGGTGTAAGAGGTCACGGGTTTGGAAGGTGCTATTGAAGGACACCTGGTGAGTTCATGCAGTACAACTTTTAGATGGTACACACTGCTGCCACTGTACGTATGTGGTGGAGGCAGTGAATGTTCAAGGTGGTGGATAGGTTGCTGATCAAGCCGGCTGCTTTGTCCTGCGTGTTTCTGGAGCCACACTCATCCAGGCAAGTGGAGAGTATTCCATCACACTCCTGACTTGGGCCTTATAGAATGTGGACAGGCATAGGGGAGTCAGGAGGTAGATTACTCACTCCAGAATTCCCAGCCTCTGAGCTGCTCTTGTGGCCACAGTATTTATGTGGTTGATTTCATTCAGTTTCTGGTCAATAGTAACCCACAGGATGTTGATAGTGGAGGACTCAGTGATGGTAATGCAGTTGAATGTGAAGGTGGGATGGTTAGACTCTCTCTTGTTGGAGACGGTCATTGCATGGCGCAAATGTTACTTGCAACTTAGCAGCCCAAGCCTAAACGTTGTCCAGGTCTTACATATAGACACGGACTGAGCATTTGTGAATGTACAATCATCAGCGAACATTTTGACCTTATGATGGAGGTCATTGATGAAGCAGCTGAAGATGGTTGGGCCTCAGACACTACCCTGAGGAACTCCTGCAGCAATGTCCTGGGTTGAGAAGATTGGCCTCCACCAGCACAACCATCTCCTTTTGTACTAGGTATGACTCAAATCAGTGGAGAGTTTTCCTCCTTGATTCCCATTTACTTCAATTTGGCTAGGGCTAGTTGATGCCACACTCAGTCAAATGCTGCCTTGATATCAAAGGCAGTTACTCTCACCGTGAGTTCAGCTCTTTTGTCCATGTTTGGACTAAGACTGTAATGAGGTCAGGAGCTGAATGGGCCTCGCAGAACCCAAACTGAGCATCATTGAGCAGGTTGTTGCAGTTTAAGTGGCGATTGATAGCATTTTCGACGACACCTTCCATCACTTTGCTGATGATCGAGAGTAGACTGATGGGATGGAAATTGGCGGATTGCTTTGTCCTGCTTTTTGTGGACAGGACATACCTAGGCAATTTTCCACATTATTGGGTCGATGCCAGTGTTGTAGCTGTACTGGAACAGTTTGGCTATGGGCAGGGCTAGTTCTGCAGCACAGGTCTTCAGTACTACAGCCGTGATGTCTTCAGGACCTGTAGCATTTGCAGTACCCAGTGCCTTCAGCTGTTTCTTGATATTAGGTGGAGTGAATCGAATTGGCTGAAAACTGGCATCTGTGATGCTGGGGACCTCAGGAGGAGGCTGAGATGGATCATTCACTCGGCACTTCTGGCTAAAGATGGTCACAAATGCTTCAGCCTTTTCTTTTGCACCTAATCTGCTGGGCTCCTCCATCAAGGAGTCTCCTCCTCTGGTTAGTTGTTTAATTGTCCAACATCATTCACGACTGGATGTGGCAGGACTGCAGAGCTTTGATCCGATTCATTGATTGTGGGATCGCTTAGCTCTGTGTATTGCATACTGCTTACGCTGCTTGGCATGCAAGTGGTCCTGCGTTGTAGCTTCACCAGGTTGACATCTCATTTTTAGGTATGCTCGGTGCTGCTCCTGGCCTGCCCTCCTGCACTCTTCATTAAACCAAGGTGATCCTTTGGTATGACGGTAATGACAGAATGAGGGATATGCCAGGTCCTGAGGTTACAGATTGTGGTTGAATACAATTCTGCTGTTGGTGGTGGTCTACAGCACCTCATGGACATCCAGTTTTGAGCTGCTCGATCTGTTCTAAATCTATGCAATTTAGCATGGTGGTAGTGCCACACTATGTCCAGACTGGCCAAGAGAGTGTGGGAAAATGGCGCACTGACACGGAACACAAAAGTCCGAGTGTATCAGGCCTGTGTCCTCAGTACCTTGCTCTATGGCAGCGAGGCCTGGACAACGTATGCCAGCCAAGAGCGACGTCTCAATTCATTCCATCTTCGCTGCCTCCGGAGAATACTTGGCATCAGGTGGCGGGACCATATCTCCAACACAGAAGTCCTCGAGGCGGCCAACATCCCCAGCTTGTACACACTACTGAGTCAGCGGCGCTTGAGATGGCTTGGCCATGTGAGCCGCATGGAAGATGGCAGGATCCCCAAAGACACATTGTACAGCGAGCTCGCCACTGGTATCAGACCCACCGGCCGTCCATGTCTCCGCTTTAAAGACGTCTGCAAACGCGACATGAAATCCTGTGACATTGATCACAAGTCGTGGGAGACAGTTGCCAGCGTTCGCCAGAGCTGGCGGGCAGCCATAAAGACAGGGCTAAAATGTGGCGAGTCAAAGAGACTTAGTAGTTGGCAGGAAAAAAGACAGAGGCGCAAGGGGAGAGCCAACTGTGCAACAGCCCCGACAAACAAATTTCTCTGCAGCACCTGTGGAAGAGCCTGTCACTCTAGAATTGGCCTTTATAACCACTCCAGGCGCTGCTTCACAAACCACTGACCACCTCCAGGCACGTATCCATTGTCTCTCGAGATAAGGAGGCCCAAAAGAAAAAAAAAGAAGTGCCACACAACATGTAGGGTAGCTTCAGTGTGAAGACGGGACTTTGCTTTCACAAGGATTGTGCAGTGATCACTCCTACCAATACTGTCATGGATAGATGCATTTGCAACAGGTAAATGGGCAAGAACAAGGTCTAGTAGGTTTTTCCATCTTGTTGGTTCCCTCACCATTTGCAGCAGGCCCAGTCTGGCATGTCCTTAAGGAGTCGGCCAGCTCGGTCAGTAGTGGCGCTACCGAGCCAGTCTTGTTGATGAACATTGAAGTCTCCCACCCATAGTACATTTTGTGCCCTTGCCACCCTCAATGTTTCTTCCAGGTGGTGTTCAACGTGGAGGAGTACTGATTCATCAGCTGAGAGGGCGGTAGATGGTAATTAGCAGTATGTTTCCTTGCCCTTGTTTGATCTGATGCCATGAGACTTCATGGGGTCTAGAGTCAATGTTGAGGACTTCCAGGGCAACTCCCCCCTTTTTCCCTGGCTGGGGAGTCCAGAACCAGAGTCTCAGAATAAGGTGCATGGCATTTAGGACTGAGACAAGAAGGAATTTCTTCACTCAGAGGGTGGTGACTCTTTGGAATTCTCTGCTCCAGAGGGCTGTGGAGGCTCAGTCGTTGAGTATGTTCAAGACTGAGATCGATAGATTTCCACATATTAAAAACATCAAGAGATACGGTGATAGTGCAGGAAAATGGTGTTGAAGTAGAAGATCATCTATGATCTCAATGAATGGTGCAGCGGGCTCGAAGGGCTGAATGGCCTACTCCTGCTCCTATTTCTTATATTATGTTCTCCTGACGGTATACATTTGTACTGCCACCTCTGGTGAGGGTTTCCTGATGGTGGGACAGGACATATCCAGGAATGGTGATAGTGTGTCTGGGATATTGGATGTAAGGTATGTTTGCATGAGCTGGACTATGTCAGGTTGTTGCTTGACTAGCCTGTGGGACAGCTCTCCCAATTTTAGCACAAGCCCCTAGATGTTAGTAAGGAGGACTTGGCAGGGTCAACAGTGCTGGGTCTGCCATTGTCGTTTCTAGTGCCTCAGTCGATGCTGAGTGTTCCGTCCAGTTTTATTCCTTTGCAATTTTTGTGTCGCAGTTTTGTACCACTGATTGGCTTGCTAAGCCATTTCAGAGAACAGTAAGAGTCAACCACATTGCTATGAGTCTGGATTTGCATGTCGGTCAGACGATGCAAGGACAGCAGATTTCCTTCCCTAAAGGACATTAGTAAATCAGATGGGTTTTTATGACAATTGATGGTAGTTTCATGGTTACCATTACTGAGCCTAGCTTTCAATTCCAGAGTTTTATAAATTAACTGAACTTATTAATTAATTGAATTTAAATTCCACCAGCTGCCGTGAACCCATGTGCAGAGTATTAGCCTGGGTCTCTGTATTACTAGTCCACTGATATTACCACAACGCCACCATCTCCCCGACTACTACATTCCTTTTAACTCCCCCAACTTGAATGGCTACCTGCACCACATTTTGGTCAGTTTGCTCATCCTTCCTGCATTCCCTGCTCTCGTCCACTCAGGCTGCTAGAACCTCGAACCTGTTCAACAAGTGCAAGGGCTGAGGCTCCACCAGATCTTTTGGATCCCCAAACCTGTCTCACTCAGGATCACATCTTCCTGTACCTGACCATGGACCAAATCTGAAGTACTTAACCTATGGGCTATGACTGCCTCCTGGAACAAAGTGTCCAGGTAACTTGTTCCCTCCCTAATGCACTGCAGTGTCCAAAGTTCGGACTCCAGCTTATTATCACTGAGCCGAAGTTCCTCGAGCTACAGATACTTGCTGCAGATCACACTGGTGTTCACCAACTCCCACACATCATACGCCCTGCTGTTACACTTATGTAAAGACCTGTGATTGAGAATACAAGAACTCAACCTGAAGTGTTATAAAAATGGACTTTTCTTTTACAAAAGTGGACAATGTGCTTCAAAATGGCCGCCAAAGGTCAAAAGACCTGGTCCTGTACATTCAAACAGTCTTACTGTCTGGCAAGGACAGGAGGATACATTCCAAAGCGAAGCGGTGTCAACTAGACCCATCAAGAGACATTTCTGAATTGAATAGGTTCTTCTAAAACAAAGAAGGGGTGAAGTAGCCACAGCATGGGCTATTGTCGGTCACCACAGAGGGAGGATGATCTATGTCTCCCAACAGAAGCAAGATGTGAGAGACTTCTGGTTTAAAAGGTAGCTCTCTGGAGAGAGATCCAGGACAAAACATCACCAAAGTCTGTCCAGCTGAGAGCTGGGAGAAAATCCAGCAAGCCAAAAGGAAGGTGCCCTGCTGTGAATTCCACACTCAATTTGTGCACCCAGTGAAATGGAAGTGATCTCCTGTCTTCAGACTGAAATTTCAACCAACAGAAAAATCTACAAACACCCCAGGCCTGCAATGTTAAAGAGAAACTGACCTCAGAGAAGATTCAACAAGTTTACCGGTGAACCCCGAAACCCTACCTCACTTCAAGCCACTTACCTCTTTTCCTCTCTTTCTGTCTCTTCTTGTGTGTGTGGGTGAGTGCGCGGGAGTGAATGTGAGAGTGGGTGCGGTTGCGACCATTTTGGCATAAGGCATATTGCTCAAATAAATAAATAAATAATCATCTGTTTTAAACATACAAGAAAACCTGCCGCTGTAAAACACAAAGGGGTTAAAACCCTAATAACAAAAGCACCTGCTATGGTTAGATGGGAGTTCAACAGAGGGGACCACCCATACCCCTCACCACGGGGCCAGAACACCTGTCATCTCTATTGTATTTTGTTTAACTAATTATGGTTTAATGTTTTGAAATGTCACTCAATGATTATTTGTAGCTATATTAAGTAGTTTAACTGGTTGAACTACGAATTTAATACATTACATATATCTCTCATCCTAGTTTAAACAACTGCCCTAGTTTAGAGAGAAGAAAAATCATAAAGCTCACCAACCAATCACCTACCTGCTCACCTAAAAATGCTTCCAGACATCAGCTCCCAGGTCTTACTCCATCTTTTTTTTCAAAAAAGATCAAAACAGCACCTCTTCCCTCCACTGCGCCAAATTCCCGAGTTAAGTACTCCATTGAAGTGGATTCCGTACTAATTATTCTGTGCATTAGCAAAAGCCTCTTGTATTTATACTGGCAAGAATTCCAAAGCCCTGAGTCAGTCCCTGCTGACCAGGTAACCAGTTCTAACTAGCTACCTAATTAACTAACTGCAGCTGCCCACTGACAGGCTGCTTGTTTACTGCTGACTAACATGGTGAAATAAACTACAAGTCCAAATTAAAGTTAAGTTAAATACTAAATGCAAAACTTGACAAGATTTTAGAAAGAAATTAACCCTTAAAACACTCCGAATTCCCTCATTCACTCACCAAATTCCTAAGTTAAGTAATCTGCAGACACGTACTCTGTCAAAGTGGACTCCGTGCCACTTAACATGCCTGTACCCCTTTGTAGCCTCTTTGCATCCTCCTCACGGTTTACTTTCCACTTACCTCTGTATCTTCAGTAAATATGGGTACATTACACTCATCATCGATATAGATTAAAAATAGCTCAGGCCCAAGCGCTGATCCTTGTGGTACCCCACTAGTCATAGCCTGCCAACCTACTCTCTGTTTTCTATCAGTCAACCAATCCTCAATCTGTGCTAATATATTACCTGCAATCCCATAAGCCCTAATTTTGGATCAACATCATTCCAATAGATTAGACAAAACAATGGCTATAATAGACTATTAACATAACCCTTTCTTGATTAGAACATATTTGATATTGACATGAAAGCAGAGATCATACAATGATTACAGCACAGGAGGAGGCCATTCGGCCTGCCGTGTCCTTGCCAGCTCTCAGCAAGGGCAATTCAGCTAGTACCACTCCCGTGCTCTTTCCCTGTCGCACTGCAAATCGTTCCTCTTCAGATGCTGATACAATTCCCTTTTGAAAGCCAAGATTGAATCTGCCTCCACCACCCATTCAGGCAGTGACTTTCAGATCCGAACTATTTGCTGCGTAAAAAAAAGTTTTTCCTCATGTCGCCCTTGATTCTTTTGCCAATCACCTTAAATTGGTGTCCTCTGGTTCTTGATCCTTCTGCCAATATGAACAGTTTCTCTACCTACTATGTCTAGAGACCTCATGATTTTGAGCACCTTGATAAAATCTCCTCTCAACCTTCTCTGCACGAAGGAGAACAACCCAGCTTCTCCAACCTCTCGACGTAACTGAAGGACCTCATTCCTGGAACCATTCTTGTACATCTTTTCTGCACCCTCTCTAAAGCCTTCACATTCTTCCTATAAAACGTGGTGCCCAGAATTGGACACAATACTCCAATTGAGGCTGAACCAGTGTTTTACAAAGGTTCTTCATAACTTCCTTGCATTTGTACTCTCTGTCCCTACTTACAAAGCCTAGAAATCTGTATGCTTTTTTTAAACCGACTTTCTCAGCCTGTCCTGCCACCTTTGACGATTTATACACATATTGATTATGTCCCAGGTGTCTCTGTTCCTGTACCCCCTTCAGAATTATTCCCTTTATTTTCTATTGCCTCTCTTCCTTCTTCCTACCAAAATGCATGAATTTGCAATTCTCTGCATTAAATTTCATCTGCCAAGCATATGTTCATTCCACCAGTCTATGTCCTCTAAAGTCTATCGCTATCCACCTCACAGTTCACAATACTTCCAAGTTTTGTGTCATTTGCAAATTTTGAAATTGTACAATGCACGCCCAAGTCTAGATCATTAATATAGGTCAAGAAAAGCAGTTGTCCTACTACCAACCCCTGGGGAACCCCACTGTACAACTTCCTCCAGTCTGAAAAATAACCGTTCACGACTACTCTGTTTCTACTCAGCCAACTTCATATCCATGCTGATACTGTCCCTTTTATCCCCTAGGCTTCAACTTTGCCAGCATGCCTATTAGGTTGTACTTTATGAAATGCCTTTTGGAACTCCATTTACCCCACATCAACCGCATTACCCTCATTAACTCTCTTAGTTACCTCATCAAAAAACTCAAGTTGGTTAAACACAATTTCCCTTTAACAAATCCGTGCTGGCTTTCTTTAATTAATCCACACTTGTCTTAATGGCAGTTAATTTTGTCCCGGTGTGTCGTTACTAAAAATTTTCCCACCATCAAGGTTAAATTGACTGGCCTGTACTTGCTGGGTTTATCATTACACCCTTTTTTTTTTCAACAAGAGTTTAACATCTACATTTCCCCAGCCTTCTGGCACCACCCCGTATCTAAGGAGTACTGGAACATTATGACCAATAGTTCCACAATTTCCTCCCTCATTTCCCTCAACATCCTCGGATGCATCCCATTCGGTCCTGGTTACTTATCAACTTTAAATACAACCAGCCTAATACCTTCTCTTCATCAGATGAGGTACACGGAAGGCATGATATCTAAGCTAAGGAGTGCACCCAGAATCTAGAGATTCTGAAGAAGAGGAGACATGAGGGCACTTCTAGGAAACATCGGTAAGGAGGAACAACTTATATTTATATAGCGCCATTACATAATTAAACATCCCAAGGCGCTTTACGGAAGCATTATAAAACAAAGAATGACAACTGAGCAACAAAAGGAGATATTAGCTCAGATGACCAAAAACTTGGTCAAAGAAGTAGGTTTTAAGGAGTGTCTTGAAGGAGGAAAGAGAGGTGGAGGGGTGGAAAGGTGTAAGGAGGGTATTCGAGCTTGGGGCCTAGGCAACTGAAGGTGCAGCCACCAATGGTGGAGCGATTAAAATCAGGGATGCAGAACAGGCCAGAATTAGAGGAGCGCAGGTATCTTGGAGGGTTGTGGGGCTGGAAGATAGGGAGGTGTGTTGCCACAGAGGGATTTGAAAACAAGGATTAGAATTTTAAAATCAAGATGTTGCTTAACCTGGAACCAATGTAGGTGAGCGAGCACAGCGGTGATAGGGGAATGGGACTTGGTTAAGACACAGGCAGGAGAGTTTACAGAGAGTAGAATGTGGGAGACCAGTCAAGAGTGGGTTGAAATAGTCAAATCTAGAGGTAACAAAGGCATGAATGAGTGTTTCAGCAGATGAGCTAAGACAAGGGCAAAGTCGGGCAATATTACAGAGCTGGAAAAAGGCAGTCTTAGTGATGACACAAATGTGAGGTCAGAAGCTCACAACAAGTGAACAAACTGGCTTGATCTCAGGCTTTTGCCAGGGAGAGGAATGGAGTCGGTAGCTAGAAAATGGAGTTTGGAGCGGGGACAAAAAACAATGGCTTCAGTCTTCCCTATATTGCCAGCTCCCTCACTCCGTAAGTCAGTGAAATGAAAGCCCAGGGATACAGGAGAAGGTGGCAGGTTGGGGAAGGGAAACAAAGGGTAGTAGTCGGCAGATGTTTTTGTGAATGGAAAGCTGTTTCCAGTGGCATTCCACAGAGCTCAGTGTTGGGTCCCTTGCTGTTTGTGGTCTATATTAATGATTTGGACTTAAATGTGGGAGGCACGATTGGGAAATTTGTTGATTACACAAAAACTGGACGTGTAGTTGATAGTGAAGAGGATAGCCATAGACTCCAGAAAGATATCAATGGTTTGGTTGCGTAGGCGGCAAAGTGGCAAATGGAATTCAATCCATAAAAGTGTGAGATAATGCATTTGGGGAGGACAAATAAAGCAAGGGAATACACAATAAACGGGACGATATTGAGAGTGGTAGAAGTAGTGAGAGACCTTGGAGTGCATGTCCACAGGTCCCTGAAGTTGGCAGGACAGATAGCTAGAGTGGTGAAGAAGGCATATGGAATGCTTTCCTTTACTGGCCGAGGTATAGAATTCAAAAGCAGGGATGTAATGCCTGAACTGTCTAAAATGCTGGATAGACCATAGTTGGAGTATTACGTACAGTTCTGGTCACCACATTACAGAAAGGACATAATTGCTCTGGACAGAGTACAGAGGAGATTTACAAGAACGTTGCCAGGGCTTGAAAGGTGCAACTATGAGGAAAGATTGGGTAGGCTCGTGTTGTTTTTCTTAGAACAGAGGAGGCTGAGGGGTGACTTAATAGAGGTGCACAAAATTATGAGAGGCCTAGATAGACAGGATGGACCTGTTTCCCCTAGCAGAGGTTTTCAATGTGATATCACCGCTTTATTTTATTAGTTGGATATATGTGTTATTGATGTTGCATGGCAAAAGGGAGATGGAGACTTGTGGGTTTAGTTTAGTTTAGTTTAGAGATACAGCACTGAAACAGGCCCTTCGGCCCACCGAGTCTGTGCCGACCATCAACCACCCATTTATACTAATCCCATATTCCTACCACATTCCCACCTGTCCCTATATTTCCCTACCACCTACCTATACTAGTGACAATTTATAATGGCCAATTTACCTATCAACCTGCAAGTCTTTTGGCTTGTGGGAGGAAACCGGAGCACCCGGAGAAAACCCACGCAGACACAGGGAGAACTTGCAAACTCCACACAGGCAGTACCCAGAATTGAATCTGGGTCGCTGTAGCTGTGAGGCTGCGGTGCTAACCACTGTGCCACTGTGCTGCCCCAGTTGGGTGAGGTGGGGGCGGGGGGGGGGAGCTGCAGGGCCTACGATTCCTATATCCTTATGTTTTCTGATGTTGGAGAGTGTTGGCAGTGGAAACCTCATTCTCCAAGATCATGGCTGGCAATGGGATTTCACAGACCTGGGTCTTTGAGCAGTGATAGCTCTCCAAGCTGGAAGGTGAGTTCGCATTTCTTCTGTTGTAAGGGCTCGGTGGCAATCGGGTGAAATGCTGCTGACTCTGGGTCGTCCTTGCGACCATGCCAGCCTGCAGTTCACCCTGAGGTCTGGGATGGCATGGCCAGGTGTCTTCCACTGCCTGGTCTCCAGCCACCTCTTGAGTGAATCCTACCTCCACTTCATAACCCTCTTAAGTTTCCACTCAGTTCTACTCCAAGGTGGAGTGGCGTTCCATGTGGTGGTCCTCCTCATCCATCTCCAGGCCTCTTTGTATTGTCATGTTGTGCAGGACGCAGCAGATGACCATGCTACGAGACACTCTGGCTAGCTCGTATTGGAGGGCACCACCTGACTGGTCAAGGCAATGGCAGCGCATCTTCAAGAGGCCAATGGTCCGTTCAATGCAGTTAGTAGGTGGCTCTGGTTGTTGCGCCTCTCTCTCTCTGTCTAGGTTGTGGAAAGGTACCAGGAGCCATCTCTTTAGGGAATCATCCTTATCTCCCAGCAGCCACCCACAGAGTCTGGATGTGGATCTGAAGAGGTGTGGCACCTGGGACTCTAACAGGATAAAAGTGTCATGACAACTGCCCAGGAATCGGGCACAGACTTGCAAGATTTGCTTTCTGTGCTCACAGACCAACTGGACATTCATTGGGCAGTTGAGAAATCTGACTGGCTGGACTGTAGATGCCTTGATGGCTACATGCGTCTAATCGATGACTCCCCTGGACCTAAGGGGATCCATCGATGGCGGCAAAGTCCAGAGCTCTCTGTGCCTCCATTGGCCCGTCTGTGTCAAATTGGATGTAGTCCCCTGCCCTCCGGAATATGGCATCCGTGACATGCCGGATAGCGTGATGAACTGCCCACTGAGAGATGCCGCCTAGGTCTACAACTGATCCCAGGAACGATCTAGTTGCATAGAAATTTAGGGTGACTGTGGCCTTGACGGCTGCAGGCAAGGGACTTCCATGGGGGCAACGAGGCCTAAGGTTATTGTGGATCAGAGCAATAAATGTCCAAGAAATGTACTGTGTAACTTGGACAGAAATGGTTCGGTTTTAACAAAAGCAATAGTGGTACTATAAGCTAAAAGATTCAGTTCCTCCTCATAATTCAAACCATAGGGATTACCATAGAACCAGAGAACCATAGAAAAATTATGGCACAAAAGGAGACCATTCAGCCTGTCGTGTCTGTGCCAGCCAAAAAAAAAACTAGACACCCAATCTAATCCCACCTTCCAGCACCCGGTCCATAGCCTTGCTGGTTAAAGTACTTCAAGGTGCATGTCCAGGTACCTTTTCAAAGAATTGAGGGTTTCTGCCTCCACCACCATTCCAGGCAGTGAATTCCATACACCCACCACCCTCTGGGTGAAAAAGTTTTTCCTCATGTCCCCTCTAATCCTTTTACCAATCACCTTAAATCTGCGCCCCCTGGCATACTTCAAGAATGACGTGTTACTTTGTTACTGTAATCCCTGCAAAACCATTAAGTGTAACCGAGGTCTGCACTGGTGCTGGTTCCGGTGAGTTTCCTCCTGCCCCCGCTGAGGAAAGCGGTGCTAATGGTGGTTGTACACTCTGGTCCATCTCTGCAACTGGCCCCGTGGGAAACACAAGAAAGCGGAAATGAGAACTCGTCCTACTGGACAATCGCCCCAGCACGACCATCCCCTTAAAAAATAGCCGTAGCACACATTGGGCATGAGTTTCCTTCATGCCCTTCACCTCAAGATAAGGCAATCAAATGACCCTGCTGTTCACAGCCTCCTGCCTAAATACACTCCACTGACTGACTTGTGGGAACCCTGGTGATCTACAGCGCCACCTCTTCCATCAGAGGAGTGTGGAGTTGGACCACATGATGACACATTCTGGCCATTTCCTGAGTGTTATGGGTTTACTTCTCCTGCAGGATGAGGGAAGAATGATTCATGAGTGGATTGCCCTTTCTCATCACTTCGAGCATGACATACATGTGAGCTGATGTGACCCTCAATGATGTTCCCTTCTGAATGGTACTCCACATATGAGGGCTGCCGTCTCAATGATGAGACTGGACACTGGATCTGACTATGTTCAGGAGAACTATAGACATTCTGTGAGGATAGCGTGTCTGCATGCTGGCATTTAGAGTTGGTGACCTATTAACCGGGTGCCTCTGGCCACTCACCTTACCAGTCCTTGTCGGGTCATTGAATCTCTTCCTGCACTGATTCTATGTCCTTCTGCTAAGTCCCTAGCTGTCGACCTCCATGGCAACCTCCAACCATGCCCTCTGGCCTCTCTGGGGGATTTCGCCTTCCTGTCGCCGGGAAAAGGACATCTCTCCTGTCTGTATCCATTAACACCTCAAGGGAGGCATCAGAAATCATAGTGCTGCTTGGGGGTTGGGGGCGTATGCCCATGTCTGCAGTGGCTCACTGAGCTCCGTGCTGCTGCATATCTTCAGGCAATGGCAAGCCCAGTCATGGCTGCTGTTACAACCAGATGAGGGGGGGTCTAGGGGTTCCCTCTCAGCCTTTGCCTTGTTTAACCATGATGGGGTTTAATTTTAAAACACGGTTTTGAGCTCCCCCTTAGTGAATCCTTGTTTACTACTCCAATTGCAAGGCAAAGAAATCAAACAGGTTTCCTTAGATTTAAACAAGGTAGAAGTTTATTAATCTTAAACTCTAATCCGGTTAACGACTACGAACATGCGATGCGACCATGCTAGCATGTGTACACGATAAACACCCACGCAGATAGAGACAGAAAAAATAGAAGGAATAAAGGAGAAAAGTTTGAGGCAATAGCTGCTGGTTACAGTCCTTTAAGTTCAATGTGGAGTCTTTGGTTGCCAGTAAGTCTTGCAATTCATTGGGACCCAGTTCACGTTTCAACTTATTCCAATGTAGGAGTCTTTTCTCTCGAGGTTTGTGCGTCTTCCATGGGTCCGGTGGCTTGGGAGAAAGTGAGAGAGAGCTGCTTCCTTGTTCCAGCTTCCAGTTCAAAACTGCCTTCTGAATTCAAACAGTCCTGTGGCTAGTTCAAAAAACCTGGACCAGCCAGTTAGTCATGTGACCAACTGGTTTAATCAGTCCTGGCTTTGTGGATTGCATCATCTTAGCAGGCCCTGGAATGCACTTCCTTACACTGTCAATGCCTGGTGATCAAAATCCATTTGGGTTAACTGGAGCAGGGAATAGTCCTGCGTCTCCACAAGCAGTGTCTCTTAGTATGCAAATGTCCTTCCAGCCCAGTGTCTGGTGATCTTCAAACAAGCCATTAACTCCAGCAACAGTTTTAAAATCAATGTTCATATGACAAAATTAATGTGCCTCATTCTTGGCAGGTGGGGGGGTCTGAATGACACTGCGATTTGCCTTGTAAAATTCCCCTCGGTTTCCAGGTCTTGCCTCCAGGACACTCCCGGCGCCTCTAATTGGCCACCAAACCCATCCACGGGCCAATTAGGCCCTTTGCATTTAAAAATGATGTCGCAAGTGTCAGGACCCGGAAATGTTCTGGGCACTGGGTTCCTGACCCTGGAACAAAAGTTCAGCCCCAAGCGCTCATATTATGCCACTCATAGGTTTCGAAGACCTTTGTGATGTTGTGAAATAACATCCAAAGGTCACTGAAAAATATACTGTTTATTCTATTGACAGATCGTTTCCAAGAAGAACCATAAGCAAACTGACTCCACTCCCAATGGCATCTAATTTCCACTTTAACTAAACGCCTATTTTGTAATTAAGTATATTTGCATATTGCAGTGCTTTGAATATGCAGCCAGACAGGAAACAGAGAAATGAAAAGTCAAAGAGGAAGACGAAGGAAAGGTTGTTTCATCAGTATAAATAACTAGGCAGCAATGCCAAACAAATCAGCTACAGCAAAAGCAAACAATAAGCAAAATTGGTACAGTATTATGCAACCATTTAACCTCAGACATGAGGGGTCACAAACTCATTTGCATATGGAAATTGAGTATCAGCAGATCTCATTCAGAGATCCTGTTTTTAAGCACACCAAATATATCCTCTGCTTCATAAAAGTAGTACTTACACAGTATGCTCAAGTAAAATTAAGCCTCGACTTCGCCCAGTTGCAAAAAGCAAAAATGACTGGTCTTCTATGCAGGCAAACTACACACCTCATTGCTCTGTATGCCAAAATTAGAAGTGACATCATCACATTCACAAGACAAGGTACGTACGGATGGTGACCATGCAGCCCATCAAAATTCATCCAGCCAAAAAGATCCGAAAGTCTTTCCATTTCATCATCTGTTTCTGAAGTATAATCCATGTGTATATCACTGTTAAGAACTTCCTAATATCAAGTCTAAATTTACCCTTTACCAACTTGAACAATTAGCCTCGTAGCTCTTGTCTGCACTACCTCGAACACCAGACTGTCACTATCATGTCAGATGATGAGAACAGGACAGAGCACACTCGTGCAGCTTGATCAGAATACTCTACAGTTTGGTCATGACTTCCTTTGACTTGCATTCTACTATTCAAGCTATTTCGTTCCCCATGCTATTGACTGTTAATTACTGCACTGCAATGGTTCGATATTTTGGGCGCCAAGTCAATAAGACACATTAATCTCTTTTAGCTTCATTTTTAGTTATTTCAACACCATTCGTGGTGTGTGTATGTGTTTGTTTTTTCTTCCTAAATGCATTAATTTACTTTTTTATTTATTTATTTAGAGATACAGCACTGAAACAGGCCCTTCGGCCCACCGAGTCTGTGCCGACCAACAACCACCCATTTATACTAACACTACAGTAATCCCATATTCCCTACCACCTAGACTAGGGGCAATTTACAATGGCCAATTTACCTATCACCTGCAAGTCTTTGGCTGTGGGAGGAAACCGGAGCACCCGGCGAAAACCCACGCGGTCACAGCGAGAACTTGCAAACTCCGCACAGGCAGTACCCAGAATCGAACCCGGGTTCCTGGAGCTGTGAGGCTGCGGTGCTAACCACTGTGCCGCCCAACAGGAATTTATCGGAATTAAATTTCATCTGCCACTGCTTTGCTCACTTGGATATTTTATCTAACTCATTCAGTAATTTCTGAGCCAGCTCCCCCAAATCCATTGCCCCTCCTAGTTTGGTATCATGTGGAAACTTAAATTGCACTGAGTTTCTGAATCCAAGCCATTCATTACATCAGAAACAGCAGTGGACCCTAAAGGGTCTCCACCCAGCCCAACACAAATACTTATTGTTTTCTACACCTCAACCAATTTCTTATACATTCCCAAGAATTACCCTGAAACCCCACTGATTTGACTTTGCACAATAGCTTTTCTTGTGGAATCCTGCCCTACATTTGTTTTCTGTACCTTTGAACCCAAAGCTTAACACATCACGTGTTAAAACTATAGCCTCTAGCACTAAACCAGAAATTTAACTACACAATAATAAATCTTAAGAAATCAAGAGTTTCAATTATAAGAGGAATAAAAACCATACTTACATTATGCAAGAAAAATGTCTGAAATGTTCTCAGAGTTTCAGCTTAAAGGTTTCAATAAAATGCAGTCAGTGGCTAAATTGAATTATGAGAAACCAAAGGAGACTAAAACGGATTAAAACTAAGAAGGCTTATGTAAACAAGAACAAGATGCTGTGGATGCTGGAAATCTGAACTAAAAATAAAAAATACTGGAGATACTCAGCAGGTCAGATGGCAGCTACGGAGAGAAAAAAAAAGTTAAAATTTCAGATCAATGACCTTTCACCTGAACTGGAAAAAGTTACAGATGTAACAGATTTTAAGGAAGTATAGAAGCAGAGAAAACAACAAAAGGGAAGATTTGTGATAGGGTGGAAGGGGGAAAAGACTTCATGCAAAAAGGATGGTGCAATGAGATGGAGATGGCAATGGGACAAGTAGGAAACATTAAAATAAAAGTAAAATACTGTGGATGCTGGAAATCCAAAGTAAAAACAGAAAGTGCTGGAAATACCCAGCAGGTCTGGCAGCATCTGTGGAGAGAAAACAGAATTAAAGTTTCAGGTCAATGACCTTTAGCTAGGCCCGCATTCTCACCCTTTCATGCTGCAAATTTATTTTCAGGTGCCTATCCAATTCACCTTAAAGCAATGTCCTCTGATTCTCGACCCCTGCACCAAAGGGAAAAATTTGTCTCTATCTACTCTGTCTCTACCCCTCACAATTTTGGGCATCTCGATCAAATCTCCTCTCAACCTTCTGTTCTCAAAGAAGAACAACCTCAGCTTCTCCAATCTATCCTCGTAACTGAAGACCCTCATCCCTGGAACCATTCTAGTAAATCTTTTCTCTTCTTCTTTGGCCTCCTTGTCTCGAGAGACAATGGGTAAGCTCCTAGAGATGGTCAGTGGTTTGTGGAACAGCGCCTGGAGTGACTATAAAGGCCAATTCTAGAGTGACAGACTCTTCCACAGGCGCTGCAGATAAAATTGGTTGTCAGGGCTGTTACACAGTTGGCTTTCTCCTTGCGCTTTTGTCTTTTTTCCTGCCAACAGCTAAGTCTCTTCGACTCGTCACTCTTTAGCCCCGCCTTTATGGTTGTCCGCCAGCTCTGGCAATCACTGGTAACTGACTCCCACGACTTGTGGTCAATGTCACAGGACTTCATGTCGCGTTTGCAGATGTCTTTAAAGTGGAAGCATGGATGCCCGGTGGGTCTGATACCAGTGACAAACTCGCTGTACAATGAGTCCTTGAGGATCCTGCCATCTTCCATGCGGATCACATGGCCAAGCCATCTCAAGCACCGCTGGCTTAGTGGGGTGCATATGCTGGGGATGTTGGCCGCCTCAAGCACTGCTGCTTTCGAGATATGATCCTTCCACCTGATGCCAAGGATTCTCCGGAGGCAGCGAAGATGGAATGAATGGAGACGTCGCTCTTGGCTGACATACGTTGTCCAGGCCTTGCTGCCGTACAGCAAGGTACTGAGGACACTGGCTTGATACACTTGGACCTTTGTGTTCCGTGTCAGTGCGCCATTTTCCCACACTCTCTTGGCCAGTCTGGACATAGCAGCGGACGCCTTTCTCATGCGCTTGTTGATTTCTGCATCTAGAGACAGGTTACTGGTGATAGTTGAGCCTAGGTAGGTGAACTCTCGAACTCTGCACCCTCTCTAAAGCCTTCACATCCTTTTTAATGTGTGGCCAAACCAGTGTTTTATAAAGGTTCATCATAACTTCCTTGCTTTTTATACTCGTCTCGATTTATAAAGCCCAGGATCCCATATGCCTTTCTAACCACTTTCTCAACTTGCCTGCCACTTTCAACAATTTGTGCACATAAACCCTCTTGACTGGGGGGTGGGAGGCCTAGTAAAATGGTGGTGAAAGGCATCAGGAGGGGAACCCAACGTTTTCCCGCCGCCATGGGATATTACCAGCGGTGGGAGCCTTGTGACATTGCTACACACTGGGCAGCCAATCAAGCAGCCCATTATTGTCACTTCCAGCACCCACTGGCATTTTACCATTGTTGTTAGGGGCCACTGCCAAGTCGGGAGACCGTCGGGCGGGCCTAGTTTATGGTCACCCCATGGCCCCATCACAGTAAGTTTAAAAAAAAAACTTTCCTGGTCTTTGAGAACACCTCCATGCTGAGGCACACTCCTCTTCTTCTGGCAGCCTCAGCAACAGCCACCTCCATCAGTGGCACTGCCAATACTGCCAGCACTCTAATTGGGCCAGCAGCTCTGGGAGGTGGGCCATCGCCCTCAATTAGATGGCAGTCCTGACGGCGACCGTTAAAATGCCACCCAGGTCCCACTGCCAGACTATTTACCTTCTGAAAAAATCCAGCTCTCTGCTCCTGCACCCCCTTTAGAATTGTACCCTTCAGTCTAATAATGTTAATTTGACAGCCATCTAAGAAGCTGATCTGTAAGTTAATCTCAACAAATTTTATTAATCTGAGACACTGATCTCAATAATAATTCAAACATCAATGATCCATCTAATTCCAAATCATGGTCATATCACTGAACTGTCTTTACAGGCAATGTCAATATTGGAGTACAGCAGCATAGTGGTTACTGGACTAATAATCCAAAAGCTGGCACTAATGATGCAGAGACATAAGTTCAGATTCCATCACACTATCTGGGGAATTTGAATTCAGTTGATTAATAGATCTGGAATTAAAAGTTAGCATCACTAACAGTGACCACGAAAAAACCAAATTTTCGATTCAGTAATATCCTTCAGAAAAGGAAACCTGCTGTTCTTACCCAGTCAGGCCTATATGTGACTCCAGCACCACAGAAATGTGGTTTACTCTCAACTGCTCCCTGAAGCAGCCCAGCAAACCACTCAGTTTTATCAGACTGCTACAAAAATGTATACGGTGAATAAAATTGGATGGACTGCTCGACATCAATCTAGGCATCGAACTCCTGCGAAGTCCTCCTCAAAAACATCTGAGGACATGCCAAAATTAGGAGAGCTGTCCACAGACTAATCAAGAAACAGCCAAACACTGTCAAACTCTCAATCACAGCCATTGGCTACCATCCCTGTGTACCTCCTGTCCCACCGGCAGGACACACTCACCAGATGTGGCGGCACAGTGGTATACTGTTGAGAGGGAGCTGCCCTGTGAGTCTTCAGCATTGACTCCAGACATCATGAAGTCTCATGCCATCAGGTCAAACATGGGCAAGGAAACCTCCTGGTTACCACCTGCTGCCATCCTTCAGCTGATGAACCAGTGTTCCTCCATGTTGAACAGTACTTGAACGCAGCACTGAAGGCAGCAAGTGCACAAAGCATACTCTGGTTGGACGACTCGAATTTCCATCACCTTGGTCGCACCATTATTGGCCAAGCTGGCCAAGACCTGAAGAACACAGCTGCCAGACTGGACCTAGAACAAGTGGTGGGAAGAGCAACATGAAGGAAAAGCTATTTAACTTCGTCTATAGATGCACCTATGACAGTATTGGTCGAAGTGACCGATGCACAGTGCTTGTACATATTAAGGGCTGTATTCAATGCAGCCAGAGGGGAGCCAGACACTAGGCCAAAAAGGCAAGTGAAACCCCACCTCGGACATCTGGGGGACCCCCAGCTGCATTTTACTGCATTTGGGCAATTACCTGCCAGCACTGGGGACCCCATCTCTTTAAGGACCAGGGATCCTGCCTCCAAGAGCTACTGGCCTTCTGCAGATCCAGCAGCGCTGAAAGGAGCGGTGGCCACTGCTGGAACTGCAGCAGTCACTGGACCAGAAGCAGCCATGGAGCCTTGGACGGCAGGTAAGTGGGACCGGGCTGTCAGGCAGACCCCAGTGAAAGGTCGAGGGGGGGGGGGGGGGGGGGGGAGGATATGGTTGGTATTTGAGGGCAGGGGTTGGGTGGTAGCACAGGGGCAGCCTTTGCTGTGGGGGGCTCTCTGTGGGCCACAGACTGCTCAAGGAGGAGGGCGTCTCCCCCTTAAAAGCCCACAGCGGTCAACTGGAATTACTGGACGGCCTCCTCACATAGGGGAGCAACCCTCCACCCCCACCACCCTGGCTGCTGGCAAATTGCCAGTGGGATCAGGGAGAGGCCCTGAAGTGGTCATTAATTAGCCTTAAGGGCCTCAATTGGCCTCTGGCAGGAAGGCTGTCCTCGGCCTTCTCTGCCCCGGACTAAATTCCAAGGTGTTGTGAAGGTGCCAGGCACTCCACCCAATGCCTTCCCTTGCAATTTTATGCCCGCCCCCACCACCCTGCATGTCTCTACAGGGATCATAAAATTCAGCCCCAAGTCTCATTTTCACACTGAGGACACGAACCATCATGTTGTGTGGCACTACCACTGTGCTTAATGGGATAGATACAGAACAGATCAAAACTGGGAATCCATGAGGCACTGTGGGCCATCAGCAGCAGCAGAATTATATCTTAGCACAATCTGTGACCTCATTTCTCAACGTATCTCTCACTCTACCATTACCATCAAGACATGGGACCAATGTTGCTTCAATACAGAGCAGCACCAAGCACACCTAAAAATAAGGTGCCAATCTGGTGAAGCTACAGCATAGGACCAAATGCATTCTGAATGGCAGAAGCATCATGCTATAGACAGAACTAAGCGATTCCACAACCAATGAATCAGATCAAAGCACTGCAGTCCTGTCACATCCAATCGTGAGTGGTGACAGACAACAACGCATGGGAGGACAAGGGTCCACTGACATCCCCATTCTCAATGATGGTGGAGCCCGGCATGAGTGCAAATAGCAAGGCTGAAGTGTTTCCAACCAACTTCAGCCAGAAGTGTCGAGTAGATGATCCATGTAAGCCCCCTACTGAGATTCTCACCATTACAGAAGCCTGCCTTCAGCCAATTCGATTCACTCCATGTGATGTCAAGAAACAGCTGAGCGCAATGGATATAGCAAAGGCTTTGGAACTTGATAACATCCTGGCTGTAGTGAAGACTTGTACTTCAAAACCAGGCATGCCTCTAACCAAGATGTTCCTATACAGCTACAACACTGGTATCTACCTGACAAAGTAGATAATTGCCCAGGTATGTGCTGTCTACAAAAACCATTCCAGTCAATCATCACCCCATTGGTCTACTCAGTCATTATCAAAGTGGAAAGGATCATCAACAGTGCTACCAAGTCGCACTTACTCACCAACAATTTGCTCAGCAGGACCTCTCAGCTCCAGACCTCATCACAGCCTTGGTTCAAACATGGACAAAATAGTTGAATTCCAGAAGTGAGGTGAGAGTGACTGCCCTTGACATCAAGGCAGTATTTGATCAAGTATGTCATGAAGGATCCCAAGTGAAATTGAAGTCAATGGAAATTGGGAGGGTAGGGTGGGGGGGGGGAGCTCTCCAATGAATGGAGTCAAACCTAGCACAAATGCAGGATGGTTGAGTGTTGGAATATAATCATTTCAGCCCCAGGACATTGCTACAGGAGTTCCTCAGGGCAGTGTCTGAGGCACAACCACCTTCAGCTGCTTCATCAATGATCTTTCCTCCTACATAAGGTCAGAAGTGGAGATGTTCACTGATGATTGCAGTGTTCAGTTCCATTCGCAACTCCTCAGATACTGAAGCAGTCTGTGCCCATATGCAGCAAGATCTGGACAGCAGTCAGGCTTGGACTGATAAGTGGCAAGTCGCATGTGCACCACACAAATGTCAATGACCACCTCCAACAAAAGAGAGTCTAATCATCTCCCCTTGATATTCATCATCAGTACCATTCTAGAATCCCCCTTGATGTCCAACAGTATTACCACCATCGAACTCTCCACCATTGGGGGTCACCATTGACCAGAAATTAACTGGACCAGCCATATAAAACCAGTGGCTACCAGAACAAGTCAAAGATTAGGTGTTCTGCAGTGAGCGACTTACCTCCTGACCCCTCAAAGCCTTTCCACCATCCGCAAGGCACAAATCAGGGCTATGATGGAATACTCTCCACTTACCTGGGTGAGTGCAGTTCCAACAGCACTCAAGTTCAACAACATGCAATACAAAGCAGCCTACTTGATTGGAACCCCATTCACCACCTTAAACATTCATTCCTTCCAGCATTGGTTCTGCAAGATGCACTGCAGCAACTCCCCAAGGCTTCTTCGACAGCACTCCCAAACCCAAAGCCTCAACCAATGAGAAGGACAAGCACAGTTTTTTTTTTAATCTGTTCTTGGAACGTGAGCATTGCTGGCAAGGCCAGCGTTTATTGCCTATCCCTAATTCCCCTTGAGAAGGTGGCGGTGAGCTGCCTTCCTGAACTGCTACAGTCCATGTGGTGCAGGTACACCCACAGTAGTATTTTCTGTAGCCATTTGATGAAACCGAGTGGCTTGCTACGCCATTTCAAAGGGCAGATAAGAGTCAACCATATTGCTGTGGATCTGGAGTCACATGTAGGCCAGACCAGGTAAGGATAACAATTTCCTCCCCGAAGGACATTAGCGAACCAGATGGATTTTGACAACAATCTGGTAGTCTTATGATTATCAGTGAGACAAGCATTTTATTCCGGATTTATTAATTGAATTTTAAACTTCCTCAGCTGTCGTGGTGGGATATGAACTCATGTCGCCACAGCATTAGTCCAGGCCTCTGGATTACTAGTCCAGTAACATTACCACTACCGTTCACCGTAAGCACATGGAAACAACACCACCTACAAGTCAAACACCATACTGACTTGGAAATATATTCTTGTTCCTTCTTTGTTGCTGGGCCAAAGTCCTGAATCTCCCCATGAAACAGCACTGTGGAAGTACCTTCATCACACAGACTGCAGCGGTTCAGGTAGGCAGCTGATCACCACCTTCTCAAAAGCAATTAGGGACGGGCAATAAACACTAGCCTTGCCAACAAACACACCCAGCAAACAAATAAAAAAAACATTGTGTTAGTAAACCCTATTTATAGCAGTTGATATTCTTGATGTTTCAGTATTGTTAAGCATGATTTTGAAATTAACAATTATGAGTGCATGACTTGCTGTCTTCTTATTTGATGATTTGGCAGTAACTTTTGGGTATCTTATTGGAAGTTGGAAATGTAAACTGAAATTCTAACTGAACATGGTGATGTAAGATCATTCGGTGATCCAAACGTGGCTTCATTGACTCCTAAGCTCAGGGTGGCCAGTAAATCCCAGACTGTTCCTTAGCGAGAAGTTAATGGGAAGGGGGTTAAGAATTCATCTCATTCCTTGACACATATTTGTCAGGTTACCAAACTCAGTGTTTTTACATTAAAGATGCAATATTGATGTTCTACTTAACATAAAATATAAAAAGAGGTTTCACTGGAATTTGACACTATTTGGTAGACTAAAGCAGTGCAACACTACAAATTTCCACCCCACTACACGCTTTGAAATAAACATGAGGAAAAATAGACTGTACTTCATAAGTATAGAATTATAGACCAGTCAGCCGGACGTCGGTAGTGGGGAAAATTCTAGAGTCCATTATAAAAGATTTTATAGCAGAGCACTTGGAGAACAGTGGTAGAGTCAGCATGGATTTACGAAAGGGAAATCATGCTCAACAAATCTACTAGAATTCTTCGAGGATGTAACTAGTAGAGTTGATGAGGGGGAGCCAGTGGATGTGGTTTATTTGGACTTTCCGAAGGTTTTCGACAAAGTCCCACATAAGAAATTAGCGTGTAAAATTAACGCGCATGGGATTGGGGGTAGTACATTGCGATGGATAGAAAACTGGTTGGCAACCTCACATTTTTCCACATTATATTCCATCCGCCACGTTCTTGCCCACTCACAAAGTCTGTCTAAATCCCCTTGAAGCTGCTTTGCATCTTCCTCACAACTCACCTAGTTTTGTGTCATCTGCGAACTTAGAAATATTACATTTGGTCCCCACATTCAAATCATTGATACATATTGTGAACAGCTGGGATCCAAGTATTGATCCTTGTGGTTCCCCACTAGTCACAGCCTGCCAACATGACAATGACCCATTTATTCCTACTCTGTTTTCTGCCTGATAACCATCCTTAATCCATGCCAGTATATTACCTCCTATCCCATGTGCTTTAATTTTGCTAACCAACCTCCTGTGGGGGACTTTATCAAAAGCCTTCTGAAAATCCAAGTACACTACGTCCACCGACTCCCCTTTATCAATTCCATTGGTAATATCCTCAAAAAACTGCAACAGGTTCGCCAAACTTGATTTCCCATTCATAAATCCATGTTGACTATGTCCAATCAGATTATTATCCAAGCGGCCATTTATCACATCCTTTAGAATAGATTCTAACATTTTCCCTACTACTGATGTAAGGCTAACAGGTCTGTAGTTCCCTGTTTCTCTCTCTCTCCCTTCTTAAATAGTGGGGTGACATTTGCTACCTTCCAATCTGCACAAACCACTGCAGAATCTATAGAATTCTGGAAGATGATCATCAATGCATCCACGATGTCCATAGCTACCTCTTTCAACACTCTGGGATGTAGAATATCAGGTCCTGGGCACTTATCAACCTTCAGCCCCATTAATTTCTCCAATACAACCTTCTTACTAATTCTAATTTCCTTCAATTCCTCATTCTCCCTAGTCCCTTGGATCTCGAATCCTGGGAGGTTTCTTGCATCTTCCTCAGTGAAGACAGACACAAAGTAATCATTTAGCTTCTCTGCCATTTCACTATTCCCCATTATAAATTCTCCTGACTCTGCCTTTAATGGACCCACATTTGTCTTCGCCAAACGTTTCCTTTTTACGTACCCATAGAAGCTTTTACAGTCCATTTTTATCTTTTTTGCTAGTTTACATTCATATTCTATTCTCCTTTCTTCATCAGTTTCTTGGTCCTCTTTTGCTGTATTCTAAAATTCTCCCAATTCTCAGGTTTACTACTATTTCTGGCAACTTTATAGGCCTTTTCTTTTAATCTTATACAATCCTTATCTTCCTTCTTTAGCCACAGTTGACTGCCTCCCTTTGCTTTTGGGGTTTTTGTGCCTTGAAGGAATGTATAGTTGCTGTAATATTCTTTGAAGACTATCCATTGCCTATGTACTGTCATATCTTTTAATGTATTTTCCCAATTCACCTCAGCCAGTTTTCCCCTCATACCCTCATAATTTCCTTTGTTCAAATTTAACACCTTGACTTCAGATTGAACTACCTCACTTTTAAAAGATTAATTAGCCCTTTCTCATTACATAATGCTAGATCTAAAATAGCCTGTTCTCCAGTCGATTCCTCAACATACTACTCTAGAACACCATCCCTAACACATTCCAAAACTTGCCTCCACAGCATTAGTGCTCAATAGCTTTACCCAGTCTATTTGCAGATTGAATTCACCCATAATTACTGTATTACCCATGCTACAATGCTTCTCTAATCCCCTGATTAATACCATGCCCCACACTACCACTACCGTCTGTTGGTCTAAAACAACTCCTACCAACAATTGCTGCCCCTTGCTGTTTCTTCGCTCCACCCAAACAGATTCCACATTTTGTTCTTCCAATAAGAGATCCCATCCCTTAATATCAGTGCAACACCACCACCTTCATTTCCTTTTTGCCTGTTCTTCCTAAATGTCGAATATCCTTGAATATTCAGTTCCCATTCTTGGTCACCCTGTTAGTCACGTTTTCGTAACGGCAATTAGCTCATACCCATTTACCTCTATTTGCGCCTTTAAATCATCTACCTTGTTGTGGATACTGCGTGCATTTAGGTGCAGTGCCCTTAACCTTGTTGTTTTGACAATATTCTACTCTAAACCTAGCTGATGCTTGCATTTGTTTCACCTGCCTTCAAATGTCGCTTGCTACTTTTCTACCTCCTGTTACCAACTTTACTTCCTTCCAGTTTGAGCTACCCCTCAGGTTCCCATCACTCTGACAAGCTAATGTAAATCCTCCCCAACAGCACTAGCAAATCTCCCTGCGAAGATACTAGTTCCGGTCCTGTTGAGGTGTAGCCCATCCATCCTGTACAGGTCCTCTTCTCTCCTTGGAAGTTCTTTCCCTTTTTCTGCAGACTTTTTAAAGAGATGGAACAGGCTAGGCTGAGCTGGGGTTGTTTTTTTCAACTCCAACCCCTTTTAAACAGTTCATTCCCAACTCCAAACAATTCAGAAGTCAAACCGTAAACAGAAAATCCAACTTCTGACCCGTCCCTTCTCTGCACACATCTTGCCCAGTTGCCAGGGTTTCTCTCCTATTTTTAACTTGAGTCATGTGACAACCAGTAAATGTGGTCAAACAAGTCCTTTCAGTGTCCTCTTCATGACCCTGTTGGAAAATAACTGGTCCAACATTTCTTCAGTTTGACTATGAATTCCTCAAAAATATATTTAACAAAAAGAGAAGCGCTTTCATAACAATAATGGATAATTACCTTCCGAATGATCATAGTGTTAAGACCGAGGTGGGAGGAGTGCATTGTTTATTCAAGTCATTGTTAAGACCCAAACATTTCAACCAGGGGACAGGTCACAAAATATTATTTTAAATTTTCCCATTTATCGATACGGTCAATCATATACTCTATTTTTCCCAGAATAGAACACACTAACCAGGTTTCTTTACTGAAAAACAAAATTATCAGTTTATTATAAAACAAATCTCAACTAGTAATGAAGTAAAACATGAACACAAAGATTGAAAATTTAAGTCCCTTTTTTTTAACCTAAGTCCCTTCACACTCTCACACATTATACACTGGTTAACCAAAAAAATAAAAGGGATTTTTATAAATTCAGAGTTCTGTTACAGACAAAAACTCTTGGGCAGATTACTTGCTCATTTTTGAAGACTACAGCAGATGAGATATGTTGTTCCAAAACTGGCATACAGTCTAACTTATGAGTACACGTAGACAGGTCACTGAGATCTTTTAGAACTGTTGTTTTCAGGTGGCATTGAAAATTAATTTAGCAGGCTTTCTTCAAAGACAGGAAACAAGATGAAATGGCTCAGTGGACTTCTCAAGGTCCCTCAGAGATGCTGGAAAGCGAGCTAGGTTGTGGTCTTCTCTCCTTTTTACACTTCTTCAGCAGACTTGACTTTATCAGCCGCTCACTCCAGTAGGTAAAACACACACAGACCCGCAACCAAAAAGCTTGAGCGTTTTTTTTCTGTGATCCCAGGTGCACTGCTGCTGGGCTTATCCAATCAAGGGATGCTTATCACTTCTCCCGTTACCAGGCTCTCTGTTCTATCTTTAACTTGAGTCATGTGACAACCAGTAACATTGTTGCCAATCTAGTTCCTTCAGTGCTCCCTTGATGGCTCTTTGTTTAAACAAATCGGTCCAACATTTATTCAGTTTAACTATAAAATCCTTTTAAAATATTTAACAAAAAAACAGAAGCACTTTCATAACACCTCCACCCTCAGAGGAATGAAACACCATTTTTCAATGTGTTTCATTACAACGTGTGGGAAAAATAGAAGATAAAACATTTTAAAAGACATTTTCACACTCAAAACTCATTTTGTTTTTCTTATAGTTAATACAATTGTGCTCTGTACCCTCTGTTCATGCAGATAACTTGAAAAGTTAGATTCTCGATAAAGCATCTGCAATAACATTATTTTTGCCTGCAATGCGGACAATCCTCAAGTGATAAGGTTGTAACAGTAAACTCCATTGGAATAGTCTGGCATTCTGGTTTTTAAATTTTCCACACTGTTTATCGTCCAATAAGCCGACTGCAACCTTCGAAACAGAGCCCCCCAGTTGTTCCAAGCAAGGAATTGGGTAGGAGTCTGTCTTTGTTACTGCATTAATTTTTCTGTTGTCTATACAGACAAGCATGTTCAGACCCAAACGATTCAACCAGGGGATAAGGTAAGAGCCCAGGGGATCCAGGACAATTTTGATCCAAAAATGGCTTTGTGGCAGGAGGCAGAGGGTGATGGTCGAGGGCTGTTTTTGCGAGTAGAAGCCTGTGACCAGTGGTGTACTGTAGGGATCGGTGCTAGGACTCTTGCTGTTTGTAATGTACATTAATGATTTGGAGGTGAATATAGGATGTATGATCAGTAAGGTCACAGATGACACAGAAATTGGTGGTGTCGTAAATAGTGAGGAGGAAAGCCTTAGATTACAGGGCAATATAGATGGGCTGTTAAGATGGGCAGAGCAGTGGCAAATGGAATTTAATTCTGGGAAGTGTGAGGTAATGCAAATTGGGAGGAGCAACAAGGCAAGGGAATATACAATGGATGGTAGGACCCTAGGAAGTACAGAGGGATCTTGGTGTACTTGTCTATTGATCACTGAAGGCAGCAGGACAGGTAGATAAGGTGGTTAGGAAGGCATATGGGATACTTGCCTTTATTAGCCGAGGCATAGAATATAAGAGCAGAGAGGTTATGGTGGAGCTGTATAAAACGCTAGTTAGGCCACAGCTGGAGTACTGCGCACAGTTCTGGTCACCGCACTATAGGAAGGATGCGATTGCACTGGAGAGGGTGCAGAGGAGATCCACCAAGAAGTTGCCTGGACTGGAGCATTTCAGCTATGAAGAGAGATTGGATATGTTAGGGTTGTTTTCCTTGGAGCAAAGAAGGCTGAGGGGGGACATGATTGAGGTATACAAAATTACGGGGGACACTGATTGGATAGATAGGAAGAAACATTTTCCCTGTTGCGGAAGGGTCACTAACCAGGGGGCATAGATTTAAGGTAAGGGGCAGGAGGTTTAGAGGGGAGTTGAGGAAAAAATGTTTCACCCAGAGGGTCGTTGGAATCTGGAACGCATTGCCTGAAGGGGTGGTAGTGGCAAGAACCCTCACAACATTTAAGTAGTATTTAGATGAGCACTTGAAATGCCATAGTATACAAGGCTACGGGCCAAGTGCTGGAAAATGGGATTAGAATAGGTGCTTGAAGGCCAGCACAGACACGATGGGCCGAAGGGCCTGTTTCTGTGCTGTACGACTATTACTTTAGGGGATGAAGTGTTAATATTACTGCTTTTACAGGGTGAACCGTTGAAAGCACAGTTCAGTGGTCCATATAAAAATGGTCAAGAGAATCGGTGAAGTACATTGTTTGATTGATACCCCAGATCGCCAGAAAGCGAACTGGCTGTGTCTTATCAATATGTTAAAACAATCGCCGGGAGGAGGATAAGCAAGCACAGGTATGTCAGGTAGTAGGGACAGTGAAGGATGCAGGGGATAGTGAGGATAAGGCAGAAGGTGGCCTAGATAATTCTCAAATTGAACCTCCTACTATCCTGTTGGCTAATACTGAATTGTCAGGGGGATTGGACACTATGGTCAGATTTAGGCACCAATACAATTGGTGAACTCCAGCTGCTTTGACTGGATTCAATTAGTTGGTTCTCTAGCAGTTATTAAATTTCTGCTTTTACCTGGGCCTGTTTCTCTGGATTTCAGTGATAAGGATGCTGTTTTATAGGAACGGATTCCCCTATATCCACATCATGTGTGGCTAAGGTTGTACATCCTGGCTTATACCTACAGACTCTTTTAAATGCTGTCAGTGGCCTTGTTAGATCTTCTCGTTTGTCTGCATCCAAGTATGAAAAAAGAGTGTCCAATCTCCCTAACAGTTCAGTATTAACTAACCGGATAGTAGGAGGTTCAATTTGAGAATTGTCCAGGCCACATTCTGCCTTTTCCTCATTATCCCTTGCATCCTTCACTGTCCCCATTACCTGACATACCTGTCTTGCTTATCCTCCTCTCGGCAATAACATTGTTTTAGCATATTGATAAGACACAGCCGATTCTTTTTCCGGTGATCTGGGGTGTCAATCAAATAATTTACTTCATCAATTCTCTTGACCACTTTGCATGAGCCGCTGAACCATGCTTTCAAAAGGTTCACACTGTAAAGGTCATCCCTTGTTGAAATGTTTGGGTCTTAGCATGCTTGTCTGCCCATTTCTTCACAGATGTTTGGGAAGCTTTAAGGTGATCCTCAGCCACTTTGCAAGCTCTCATGAGCCGTTCCCAGAACACGGATACATAATCTAGCACAGAAGATTCATTCCCCTGTTCCAAAAATCTTTCTTTAATTAGTTTTAGAGGACCTCTTATCTCATGTCCATAAACTAATTCAAAAGTACTAAAACCTGTAGACTCATTTGGTGAATCACTAGTGGCAAACAAAAGAAATTCTAGCCCTTTATTCCATGGTGATATTCATGACAGTATGCCCTGATCATTGTTTTGAGGGTCTGATGGTACCTCTCCAAAGCTCCCTGTGTCTGTGGGTGGTATGTGGAAGACTTTAACTGGGTTATACCCAAATTACCCATAACTTCCAGAAAATTTTAGACATAAAATTGGAACCTTAATCTCACTGAACCTCAATTGGTAATCCATATCTCGTGAAGAATTGGGTTAACTTCTCTACCACTACCCGAGCAGAAACTGTTCTCAAGGGAATGGCCTCTGGGAACCGAGTAGCCAAATCTATGATAGTGAGTATATATTGGTGTCTCATTTTGTTTTCGACAAAGGTCCAACATAGTCTACCAACACCCTCCTAAATGGTTCCCCAAAAACTAGTATGGGAATTAGAGGTGACGGTTTTATGGCAGGTTGCAGTTTTCCCACAATCTGGCACATATAGCATGTTTTACAAAACTGCACCACGTCCTTGGAAAGACCTGGCCAGTAAAAAATGTTGATTTATATGTGATTTGGTCTTCCGGATCCCCACATGTCCCGCTATAGGAATTTCATGCGCCATCCTTAATAGTTCTGGCGATACTTTCGCGGTACCACTATCTGATGAACTACCATCCATTCTTCGTCTGCAGGTCTGTGAGGAGGTCTCCACTTCCTCATCAGAATCCCATTTTTAATAGAATAACCTTTCAGAACTCCTTTTGCTTCAGCTTCTGTCAGAGCTGATGGTGCCACTTTATTTAACTCTGAATCAGCTTGCTGAGCTGTGAGTAGAGAAGACTTATTAAATATTTCCTTTGGATTGTCCAAATCCCCAAAAGAAAGTTTCAGATATTCAGCTGTCTGTGGTGCCAATTTTACCTCCAACAATGGAACCTGATTAGCCGCTGCTCGGCTTACTACACATGAAGGAAAAATTCCTCGAACCTTTTCCTGCAACTGTTCTGTCTCTTTAACTTCACTTGTTTTTTCTGTGACTACTGGAGAAGCTACTACAAAATAAGTGACAGCCATTCACTGGTTCATTCCTCAGAGCAATGCCTTGACCAGAGTCAAGCTGCCTGGTTTAAATTTCAAACAAAGCTTGGGAGTTAACTGTCAGTCACCATAAACTGGTGCATTCTCCATGGCAACGCCTCTACCAGAGTTCACTTGCCAACCAATCAACACTCTCTTCTCATACAGTATAAAGTTGCTGTTTTCCCTTACGTTGTTATTCTTGAGGATTGTCCTGATGAGTGCAAGATGAAAAGCTTCGACAACATGTCTCTATTTTCAGCAATACGCAACTAGTAATGAAGTAAAACATAAACACACAGACTGAAGATGTAAAGTCCCTTTTTTTTAAAAAACTTAGTCCCTTCACACACACACATATATACACTGGTTAATCGCAAAAATAAAAGGGATTTTTATAAATTCAGAGCTCTGTTACAGAGAAATAAAAAACTTGGGGAGATTACTTGCTAATTTTTGAAGAAAACAGATGATCTATGTTGTTCCAAAACTGGCATACAGTCTAACTTATGAGTACCCGTTGACAGGTCACTGAGATCTTTTAGAACTGTTCTTTTCAGGCGCCGTTAAAAAGTAAGTTAGCAGGCTTTCTTCAAAGACAGGAAACAAGATGAATTGACTCAGTGGACTTCTCAGGGTCCCTCAGAGATGCTGGAAAGCGAGCCGAGTTGTGGTCTTCGCTCCTTTTTACACTTCTTCAGCAAACGACTTTATCAGCCGTTCACTCCAGAAGGTAAAACACACGCTGACCCACAACCAAAAAGCTTGAGTTTTTTTTCTGTGATCCCAGGTGCACTGCTGCTGCTATGCTTGTCCAATCAAGGGATGCCTGTCACTTCTCTGTCCCTGTTACCAGGAGTTCTGTTCTATCTTTAACTTGAGTCATTTGACAACCAGTAACATTGTTGCCAATCCAGTTCCTTCAATGCCCCCTTGATGGCTCTCTCCTTTAAAAAAAATGGTCCAACATTTATTCAGTATAACTATCAATTCCTTTAAAAATATTTTTAACAAAAACAGAATCACTTTCATAACAATGGAAAAGCACACAGGTTATATGCACCACAAATCTGCCCATTAAGATTTTGATCCCTGCTTTGGCCAACACTGAAAATGAAAATCATGTAGCATTGCACAGCTACTAAATTAGATCATACGTGCACAAACCCACCCAAAGCAACAAAGAGCCTATGACATATTTTGCCCTAAAGTTTTCAGACTGTTAAAATAGTAGCGTTAAACTAGAAATCTTAAAAACTGAAATAAGCCAGTGAACTGAATGCGGAAACAAATCCATTATTTAAGCACAGATAATCCAATCTAATGCAATTTAAATCTTCTCAGATGGTAAAATGTATTATTAATGTACAATTTTAATGACTGCAGTTCATGGAGTTTATTTACACACAATAAATACAGGAGAAGAAAAAAGTAATCAAAGCAACATTTATTTTTTCTCTTTCCTCCCTCCTTAATCAATACAACTGTTACATCAAGCAGTTGGGAACAAAGAACAAAGAACAGTACAGCACAGGAACAGGCCATTCGGCCCTCCAAGCCTGCACCGATCTTGATGCCTGCCTAAACTAAAACCTTCCACACTTCTGGGGACCATATCCCTCTATTTATTAAATAACTATGGGTTTCAAGTGCATAGAGATAAATATTCTTGGAACTGTACAAAAATTCAGAATTCTTTTAGTTCACTTTTAGAAAGGTGACTGGAGTTGGTGTTCACTGAATAGCTGATTTGTCTAATACCACAGGAATTGATGACACTGTTTCCCACTCTAAATCAGTCATGCCTTCAATATACTGGAGGTGCAGCCTGAAACTTTAAAAAAAATATATTTATAAATTATATTTCACTGTTATGAATGAAAAGCAAACAAAATTCAAGGAAGTAAAATATAAGGGTTTCATGCCTTTTTCCTTGAAATTTACATAAAAACATAAAATGTTGCACGAGCACAACAGGTCAGTCAGTATCTCAGAGATTAATATTTCACATATTCCACATAGGACATACCTCGATCGCTAGCCTGAGCTGAGTTCGCAGATCTCAGCTAGGATGGTTATAGGAAGACAAGTAGAATATGTTTGAGTTTTTAAAAAAATGGATTTTCTCTATTTGTAACCTCTATAAATTCACTACTACAATTCCCAATTGCAACTTTATTAAAAACATATGTCAACTGCTATCTTCCTGCCACTCCAGACCCCACTCTTAATGATCTCTTGCAAATTCTGTGAGCCCTTCTTTCTAACATTCTTGATTCTGATTCTGCATACAATGAAAGCTTTTTCTATCTCTCTTATTTTCTCCAATTCTCCTTGATTCAGCAATGCCCCCCTAATGATCTACTGTTTTGACTGACATTATGTTTTATACCGACATGGTCTCTGTCCTTTGGATTCCAAGAAGACTTGGCTATGAACATATTGATAACCTGCTTTGTTTCTCCATTTTCATTTATTCCTAGTCCATTTATCCTCTGAAATGCTCACCCTATCCCCAAGAACTGATCCCTTCTATCTGTGAAACTACAAAGCTCTAATGCCCCATATCTATAAATTTTAAAGTTATGAAACTTTCTGTAAATCTCAAAGTATCTATCACTTTGAAAGTTTTAGCCTCATCCATGAGTTTTCAGCATGCCCATCTTACTCATCATCCTGTAATCTACACTGCACATCACATCAACTTAGCCTTGTAATACTCTGGAATCTGTCATTACATTGGATATCTTCAAAGTCTTTGATAGGATCTGGCATTATGCACTTCTAAACAAGTTACTATCATATGCTCAGACATGTTCATGCCTTTCTAGCTCCCTCTCAAACAACATTTGGTGTTGCCAGTGGTGCATTGTCTGATTTATTTTCTATTAACAATGATTTCCCCCATGATCTCTCTTCCAATTTGTTCCATTAATGCCTTCCTAAACAGCAGCCAATTATTCTGCTGACTCCGCCACTCTATATTCATTATATTTTACACCCACAGTGCACTCTAAATCCTTATTTCATCACTGTGGCTGCAATTCCAGTTTAACCTCTTTCACTTCCTAGGGTGGATGATGAAAATCTTGTTTCTTTCAATTCTTTCATGTCTTTCAAAAGTCTAACCCGCAGCGGATACCACTTAACCTTGATGGCTTCACTATTAGTCCTTCCTCATCCATCACCATGACCTCACTCTCTCCCCAGACCACAAACAGAACTCACTCTCCTACAGTGCTCAGTTGTCTCCAAAGAATGTCTTTTACTCTTGCAATTATACAGCGCTGTGAACACAGGAAGATCCCAAGATGCAGAGAAACAGATGAGCCAGGAGAAATGTTCCTATGCTCTTATATGAAAGAGTGATCAAGAAGATAGATTTTAAGCAGGCTTTTGAAGTGGGGGGGTGGGGGGTGGAAGAAACAGATTAGCAGGACAGCAGAAGGGTTTTGGGGGGTGGGAGGTAAGGAGTAAGCTGAAGGCTGTGCCCCTGATAGTGAAATAGAGGGAGGAGGGAGGCACAAGAAGAAAGAGTCAGAGTACTAAAAAGCAAGGACGAGGACATAAGGCTGCAATAGGTTTGAGAGCTAGCGTGCGGCAAGGCCTTGCAAGAATTTATAAATAAGGAACAGGATATTGAATTTGATCGGTTGAGGACAGGAAGCCAAAGAAGGTTGGAGGACATGGGGGTAATAGGCAAGCAGCTTTTATTATGGAACAGAATGCAAGCTACGGAATTTTTGACAGAATAATTCTTTCCCCAAAACAACGCTTAATTCCCACAGTCTCCAAATCCATCTAATGTTTAATAAATGCTGCTGCCAGCCGAAGGTGGCTCTTCCAATATTCCTCTCATGTTCAAGCAAGATACAAGAAAAATCTTATCTACTTGATAGTACTGCTCTCTCACTTGCAGCTTCAATCTCTTTTCCTATGTTGCTAACTTCCTTGTATCTATTTTATCAATATTGCAATGATGATTCTTCCTCTGAACTTTTCCTTGTGTCATCCTACTAAGCTGCAAATAAGCACCACATTGTTGAAACCTCATTCTGTTGAAATCAAACCTCATCACATACCGTCAGGTACTCACTTTCGTTCCTTGGAATTTAAAATTTAGAATTCTGTACCTCACAACCTTTGAAAAGCAAACTTGCCATCAGCTAATCACCACTCCTAATATATCCCAACTTGTTCTGCATCCTGAGCCTTGAACCTGCTCAATTTTAAGGAAAATTGCTAAAACATTTTGACAGAAGATTCCCCCATCAGTAGACATAAGAGATGGATGACCAGGATAAAGCAATTGGTAAAAGTCAGATGGTTTCATTGTGATACCTGAGACAACTTAACTTCGTTTCCTTGTTCTCAGGATATGCACAGTCACACTTCAGCAGCTTCATTATTCAAAATTCAGAATACTGGAAGAATATTTTGTTCCCACTATGGGTCACTTAGGGCTTAAGTTAAATTTTTAATGTCACCTGCAGCCAGTACTTATTCAGCAAAAGTGACAGAAAAACAATAAACTACTCCCAGGACAGTACACAATATACTTCATGCCATAAGTGCAATTTTATATTTTTATGGGAACACAGTCTATCAAATGGATAGCGACTGTTGCTACTAATTTACATTAGAAATTAAGTGAGGCATAAAAATTCATCTTATGCATAAAGCTACATTGCTTTAATTCGCTTCATCCATCAATAAGTCCCATGACAGAGGTTTAAAAAATATGTACCACAAAAAGAAATCCCTGAATAACTTGGTCACAGAGTTTTACAACACAGAAACAGGCCCTTCGGCCCAATGCACCTGCGCCGACCATCAAGCACCCGTCCTAACTAATCCCATTTCCCGCACTTGGCCTGTAGCCTTGTATGTTATAGCGTTTCTTGAACGTTCTGAGGGTCCCTGCCTCTACCACCCCTTCAGGCAGTGCTTTCTAGATTCCAACCACCCTCTGGGTGAATAATTCTTCCTCAACTCCCCTCTAAACCTCCTGTCCATTACCTTAAATCTATGCCCCCTAGTTACTGACCTGTCCGCTAAGGGAAAAAGTTTCTTCCTACATATCCCATCACTGCCCCTCATCATTTTATATACCTCAATCAGGTCCCCCCTCAGCCTTCTCCGCTCCAAGGAAAACAACCCCAGCCTATCCAGTCCGTCCTCAGAACTGAAATGCCCCAGCCCAGGCAACATCCTGGTGAATGTCCTCTGCACCCTCTCCACTGCAATCACATCTTTCCTATAGTGTGACAACCAGAACTGTACACAGTACTCCAGCTGTGGCCTAACCAGCGTTTTATACAGCTCCATCATAACCTCCCTGCTCTTTTATTCTATGCCTCGGCTAATAAAGGCAAGTATCCCCTTTGCCTTCCTAAACACCTTATCTACCTGAGCTGCTGCCTTCAGTGATCTATGGACAAACACCCCAAGGTCCCTCTGACCTTCTGTACTCCCAAGGGTCCTACCATCCATTGTACATTCTATTGCCTTGTTAAACCTCCCAAAGTGCATCACCTCACACTTCTCAGGATTAAATTCAATTTGCCACTGCTCCGCCCATCTTACCAGCGCATCTATATTGTCCTGTAGTCTAAGGCTTTCCTCCTCACTATTTATGACACCACCAATTTTCGTGTCGTCTGCGAACTTACTGATCATACCTCCTATATTCACATCTAAATCATTAATTTACACTACAAACAGTAAGGGTCCCAGCACTGATCCCTGCGGTACACCACTGGTCACAGGCTTCCAATCAGGAAAACAACCCTCAACCATCACCCTCTACCTCCTTCCACGAAGCCAATTTTGAATCCGATTTGCCAAATTACCCTGGATCCCATGGGCTTTTACTTTCTTAACCAATCTCCCATGTGGGACCTTATCAAAAGCCTTACTAAAGTCCATGTAGACTACATCAACTGCTTTACCCTCATCTACACCTCTAGTCACCGCCTCGAAAAATTCAATCGAATTTGTTAGACACAATCTCCCCCTGACAAAGCCATGCTGACTATCCCTGATTAATCCCTGCCTCTCCAAGTGGAGATTAATCCTGTCTCTCAAAGTTTTAAATTCACAAAGAGGCTGAAGCTAGGGCCAGATTGAAGTTAACATCGGTGTTTTTGTGCAATTAGCTACATGATTACTTTCCAAAAGAATTATACCTTAAATGAGACTTCTGAACAACCCTAATGAACCCCAAATTGTGCAGCGAACAATAGAACAACAGCAAGAGCTGTATCCTTTAAATGAAATATGATGAAAAAGGTTCTTCTTCTTTGGCCTCCTTGTCTCGAGAGACAATGGCTAAGCACCTAGAGCTGGTCAGTAGTTTGTGGAGCTGTGCCTGGAGTGGCTATAAAGCCCAATTCTAGAGTGAAAGACTCTTCCACAGGCACCGCAGATAAAATTGGTTGTCGGGGCTGTTACACAGTTGGCTCTCTCCTTGCACTTGTGTCTTTTTTCCTGCCAACTGCTAAGTCTCTTCGACTCGCCACTCTTTAGCCCCGCCTTTATGGCTGTCCGCCAGCTCTGGCAATCACTGGCAACAGACTCCCACAACTTGCGGTCAATGTCACAGGACTTCATGTCACATTTGCAGACATCTTTAAAGCGGAGACTTGGACGGCCGGTGGGTCTGATACCAGTGACGAGCTTGCTGTACAAAGCATCCTTGGGGATCCTGCCATCTTCCATGCAGCTTACATGGCCAAGCCATCTCAACGTCGCTGGCTCAATAGGGTGGATATGCTGGGGATGTTGGCTGCCTCGAGGACTTCAGTGTTGGAGATACGGTTCTGCCACCTGATGCCAAGGATTCTCCGGAGGCAGCGAAGATGGAATGAATTGAGACGTCCCTCTTGGCTGACATACGTTGTCCAGGCCTTGCTGCCATAGAGCAAGGTACTGAGGACACAGGCTTGAAACACTCGGTCTTTTGTGTTCCGTGTCAGTGCGCCATTTTCCCACACCCTCTTGGCCAGTCTGGGCATAGCAACGGAAGCCTTTCCCATGCGCTTGTTGATTTCTGCATTGAGAGACAGGTTACTGGTGATAGTTGAGCCTAGGTAGGTGAACTCTTGAACCACTTCCAGAGCATGGTTACCGATATTGATGGATGGAACATTTCTGACGTCCTGTCCCATGTTCGTTTTCTCGAGGCTGATGGTTAGGCCAAATTCGTTGCAGGCAGCTGCAATCCTGTCAATGAGTCTCTGCAGACACTCTTTTGAATGTTAATGCAGCATCGTCAGCAAAGAGGAGTTCCCTGATGAGGAGTTTCCATACTTTGGTCTTCGCTCTAAGACGGGCAAGGTTGGACAACCTGCCATCTGATCTTGTGTGGAAGAAAATTCCTTCTTCTGAAGACTTGAACGCATGTGAGAGCAGCAGTGAGAAGAAGATCCCAAACAGTGTAGGTGCGACAACACAGCCCTGTTTCACGCAGGTCCTCTTCAAGGATGGCCACACAACCATACACACCCTCCAGCAAGATGGAATGGATAACTCTGTTGGTGGTTGTGCCAGCTTTGACTTTTGTCTGCTTGATTCGCCTCGTTGGGGTATCAGTTTACTGGAGATAGTGTTTTCAGACAGCGCACTTCTATGTGGAGGATAGCAGTTCACCACGAGTGGTTCCAAATGAGAGCATTCCCATTATCACAATTCCAGGTGATATGAAGGCCATTCCAGTCAAGCAGTTTGTAAAGCATATTAATGAACTGTCTACTAATAACCAACATGGATTCTCTGAAGAATTTGAGCCGGGAATGAAGTTCCACTGGTGAGCTGGATGGCGACCACAAGCGCAGCATCAGCCTGGAGAATGCCGACATCGAAGAGGCTGTGCAGGTTGTGGACTGGCCCGTTCGCCAAGGTCGCAACCCCCGCCGGACGCCTCCCCCCTCATACCACCTTCCCCTCTACACCCCCTCTCCCCTCGCATCCCCTTCCCCCATCACACACCCCCTCCCCGCAGCTCCTTCCCCGCACCCCCTTCCCTTGAAAAAGGTTACATCAAAATAATAAAGCATAAATTACTCTTCACAATTGCAGCACAAATACAATAAGCAATAAGCAAGTGAGGTATGACTAAATCAGAAAATTGAAAAATACATCATCTATAAGCCCAGCCATGAACTTATACAACCCACAATGTAAAAGACTGTACAACAGGCTGATTAGATTGAAACCTGGCATCAAAAGTTGGTCAAGTACTAATGAGTATGTGTGTGCATTTTCTCCATGTTAACTAATATTTTTGTAGACTGGCCTTGCTAAGTGACTTTTGATGAATACTGATGCAAAAGCAACAGTATGCCTTTAGAAAAAGTAAAAGCAAAATACTGCAGCAGCTGGAAATCTGAAACAAAAACGGAAAGTGCTGGAACCACAAGGAAGATCAGTCACCATCTGGAGACAGAATAGACAAGTTTAGAAAGTTAGGTGCAGACTCTAGAATTTCTTTTGCCTCTTATTTTTCAGTTCTCAAGAAAGGTCCACCCACAAATTGCAAATCTTCCTGCTCTCTCCACAAATGCCAACCGATCTGCTGTGCATTTCGAACATTTTCAATTTTTATTACACTGTGACTCAGGAGTCAGGTAGTAATTTCTGAGCACAGTAAAGAAAAATCTTGGGGAAGCACGAGGGGATGACCACAATAGACAGCGGACAATTTTCATGGTAGGTGGCATCCAAGCTCATTGTGAAATTAGTGCTCATGAAATGCAGCTTCTATGTTTTTCCTGCAGCTCAATACCAATGGACAACAGGACAAAGAATTGACCAATATGTGTGCTTTTTAAATAAATTAACTCAGGTGTTGACCAAGACATGGGAGAACTTGGAGTAGGCGGTGGCATAGTGGTATTGTCACTGGACTAGTAACCCAGAGACCCAGGGTATTGCTCTGGGGACATGGGTTCGAATCCCACACCATTATCGATTGTTGTAAAAACCCATCTGGTTCACGAGTGTCATTTAGGGAAGGAAATCTATTGCCCTTACCTGATCTGGCCTACATGTGACTCCAGACCCACAGCAATGTGGTTGACTCTTACATGCCCTCTGAAGTGTTGTATCTAAGCGCTACGAAGTCAATAAAAAGGAATGAAACCAGACGGACCACCTGGCATCGACCCAGGCACCGGAAACGACAAACCTAGTCCTGTTGACCCCGCAAAGTCCTCCTTACTAACATCTGGGGACTTATGCCAAAATTGGGGGAGCTGTCCCACAGACTAGTCAAGCAACAGCCTGACACAGTCATACTCACAGAATCATACAATACAATGTCCCAGATACTGCCATCACCATCCCTGGGTATGTCCTGTCCCATCGGCAGGACAGACCCACCAGAGGTGGCGGCACAATGGTGTACAGGAGGGAGAGAGTTGCCCTGAGAGTCCTCAACACCGACTCCTGACCCCATGAAGTCTCATGGCATCAAGTCAAACATGGGCAAGGAAACCTCCTGCCGATTACCACATACCGCCCTCCCTCAGCTGATGAGTCAGTACTCCTCCATGTTGAACAATACTTGGAGGAAGCACTGAGGGTGGCATGGGCACAGAATGTACTCTGGGTGGGGACTTCAATGTCCATCACCAAGAGTGGCTCAGTAGCACCACTACTGACCGAGCTGGCCGAGTACTAAAGGACATAGCTGCTAGACTGGGCATGCGGCAGGTGGTGAGGAACCAACAAGATGGAAAAACATGCTTGACCTCATCCTCACCAATCTGCCTGCTGCAGATGCATCTGTCCATGACAGTATTGGTAGGCGTGACCACCGCACAGTCCTTGTGGAGACTAAGTCCCGTCGTCACATTGAGGATACCGTCCATCGTGTTGTGTGGCACTACCATCGTGCTAAATGGGATTGATTTCGAACAGATCTAGCAATGCAAAACTGGGCATCCATGAGGCGCTGTGGGCCATCAGCAGCAGCAGAATTGTACACAACCACAATCTGTAAGCTCATGGCCCGGCATATCCCCCACTCTACCACTACCATCAAGCCAGAAGACCAACCCTGGTTCAATGAAGAGTGCAGGAAGACATGCCAGGAGCAGCACCAGGCATACCTCAAAATGAGGCGTCAACCTGGTGAAGCTACAGCACAGGACAACTTGCATGCCAAACTGCATAAGCAGCATACAATAGACAAAGCTAAGCGATCGCATAACCAACGGGTCAGATCTAAGCTCTGCAGTCCAGCCACATCCAGCCGTGAATGGTGGTGGACAATTAAACAACTAACTGGAGGAGGTGGCTCCACAAATATCCCCATCCTCAATGATGGGGGAGCCCAGCACATCAGTGCAAAAGATAAGGCTGAAGCATTTGCAACCATCTTAAGCCAAAAGTGCCAAGTTAATGATCCATCTCGGCCTCCTCCTGACGTCCCCAGCATCACAGATGCCAGACTTCAGCCAATTCGATTCACTCCATGTGATATCAAGAAATGACTGAAGGCACTGGATACTGCAAAGGCTATCGGCCCTGACAACATTCCAGCAATAGTACTGAAGACCTGTGCTCCAGAACTTGTCATGCCCCTAGCCAAGCTGCTCCGTACAGCTACAACACTGGCATCTACCCGGCAATGTGGAAAATTGCCTAGGTATGTCCTGTACTCACAAAGCAGAACAAGTCCAACCCGGCCAATTACCACCCCAGTCTACTCTCAATCATCAGTAAAGTGATGAAAGGTGTCATCAACAGTGCCATCAAGCAACACTTGTTTAGCAATAACCTGCACAGTGACACTCAGTTTGGGTTCCGCCAAGGCCACTCAGCTCCTGACCTCATTACAGCCTTGGTTCAAACATGGACAAAAGAGCTGAACTCGAGAGGTGAGGGGAGAGTAACTGCCCTTGACATCAAGGCAGCATTTGACCGAGTATGGCATCAAGGAGCCCAAGCAAAACTGGAGTCAATGGGAATCAGGGGGGAAACTCTCTGCTGGTAGGGTAGTGTCCTAGGCGCAACCATTTTCAGCAGCTTCATCAACGACCTTCCTTCAATCATATGGTCAAAAGTGGGGATGTTCGCTGATGACTGCACAAAGCAGCACCATTCGCGACTCCTCAGATACTGAAGCAGTCAATGTAGAAATGCAACAAGACCTGGACAATCTCCAGGCTTGGGCTCATAAGTGGCAAGTAACAGTCATGCCACACAAGTGCCAGGCAATGCCCATCTCCAACAAGAGAGAATCTAACCATGTCCCCTTGACATTCAACAGCATTACCATCGCTGAATCCCCCACTATCAACATTCTAGGGGCTACCATTGACCAGAAACTGAACTGCAGTAGCCATATAAATATCGTGGCTACAAGAGCAGGGCAGAGGCTAAGAATCCTGAGGCGAGTAACTCATCGCCTGACTCCCTAAAGCTTGTCCACCATCTACAAGGCATAGGTCAGGAGTGTGATGGAATACTCTCCACTTTCCTGGATAGGTGCAGCTCCAACAACATTCAAGAAGCTCGACAACATCCAGGACAAAGCAGCCTGCTTGATTGTTTGTGGATGGGGTGTCATTCATTCCCTCCACCACCGACGCACAGTGGCAGCAGTGTGTACCATCTACAAGATGCACTGCAGTAACGCACCAAGGCTCCTTAGACAGTACCTTCCAAACCCGCGACCTCTACCAACTAGAAGGACAAGGGCAGAAAATGCATGGGAACACCACAACCTGCAAGTTCCCCTCCAAGTCACACACCATCCTGACTTGGAACCATATCACCATTCCTTCACTACCGCTAGGGCAAAATCCTGGAATTCCCTTCCTAGCAGCACTGTGGGTGTACCTACCTCACATGGACTGCAGCAGTTCAAGAGACAGCTCATCACCACCTTTTCAACGGCAATTAGGGATGGGCAATAAATGCAGGCCTAGTCAGCGATGCCCACATCCCATGAGTGAATTTTAAAAAAACTTTATTTTTTTTATTCGTTTGTGGAATGCGAGTGCCGCTGGCTAGGCCAGCATTTATTGCCCATCCGTAATTGACCGTGAACTGAGTGGCTTGCTAGACCATTTCAGCGTGTACTTAAAAGTCAACCACACAGCAGATTTCCTTCCCCAAAAGTGAACCAGATGGGTTTTTAATCATGCCATGGGTTGTTTTACATCCACTTAAGGGTAGATGGGGTCTCATCCAAAAGACGGCACCTTTGACAGTGCAGCATTCCATCAGAACAGCCAGCCTAAATTAAGCGTTGAAGTCTCTGGAGTGGGACTGGAACCCACAACCTTCAGATTCAGAGGCAAAAAAAAAAAACCACTTTCAGGGGACAGTTGTACAACTGCTTTCACACTATAACTTCAGCCAAGTGAAGCTAGCTCAGTTCTTTTGCCAATTATCTTCAATTTGTGTTCTCTAGTTATCGACTCTTCTTCCAGTGGAAACAGTTTCTCCCTATTTACTCTATCACAACCCTTCATACATTTTACAACCTCTATTAAATTTCCCTTAATCTCCTCTACTCTAAGGGGAACAATCCACGTTTCTGTAGTCTATGTATATACACAAAAATTTGAATATGGCGCACAACTCCTGTCAATATTTTTAATCTGAAAACTTTCAACATGTTGCACTTTGCTGATGAACCAACTGAATCACACACAATGCTTTCACAAGGGGGGCAGTTCAGATAAGGTTCACTCAGTTGACTCCTAGGATGAAGGGGTTGTCTTGAGGAAAGGTTGTGCAGGTTGGGCCTATACTCATGGAATTTAGAAGAATGAGAGGTGATCTTATTCAGACAAGATCTGAGGGAGCTTGACAGGGTAAATGCTGAGAGGATGTTGCTCCTCATGGCAGAATTGACAACTAAGCGACATAATTTCAGAATAAGGAGTCGTCCATGAGGAGGAATTTCTTCTCTCAGAGGGTTGTGAATCTTTAGAATTCTCTACACCAGACAGCTGTGGATGCTGAGTCATTGAATGTATTCAAGGCTAAGATTAACAGATTCTTGAACTGTAGGAGGGTCAAGAGTTATAAGAAACAGACAGGAAAATGGAGTTGAGGCCAAGATCAGATCAGCCATGATCTAACTGAATGGCGGAGCAGGCTCGATGGGCTGAATGGCCTACTCCTGCTCCTATGTTCCTACGTTTGGACAAAGCAACAAAACTTTCAGAACCTTACAGGATGAGGGGACCCAACCTCGTACATCAGTGCTGGAAATTCTGCAAACTGCATGTGTTAAGGTATGACTGGAAGGCCTGTCTAAATGAGGTAAAAATATTCATTTGAAGCCCAGCCTTTGAAAACAATTCAGCAGGTAAATTTCATCGTCTTATTATGCAAGTGATTAAAATTGAATTTTTAAAAATATTATTTAAAGCCTTATTTTGGATATAGTCAGTGTTTTTTTTCCCAGAAAGAACATAAGAAATAGGAGCAGGAGCAGGTCACACGGCGACCTCAACACCACTTTCCCGCACTATCCCCATATCCCTTGATGTCATTGGTTCCAGAAATCTACAAACAGACTGGAAAATTAATTCTAAAAATCTTATTTTAATTAAGTATAAGATATAAACTTATTAACTATTTTCTAGTATATGCACAGACAAGGTACTGATTGGACAATTAGAAAAGAGAACAAAAATATTATTTATACAGCAGGTACTTTTGTCCCACAAAATTGAAAAGGATTGAACTTGTTTAAGCCATCTGGGTCTTTTGAATTATTATATTCCTCCTCATTGGCTGCTGTCCATATCAATCATAGCAATCCACTGCCAGATGCGGTAATACTCCAACCCCAAAACTGCTTTCCCAGTGCTCTGTGAACTGAGGATCACCCAAATGCTCCCAGACCCAATGACCCAAGCACTCATCTGATGAAATGCCTTTGAAACATAATCACTGTTGTAATAGAGAGTTACAGGGAAAGGGTAGGAGGGAGCAGGGAGGAGTGAAATGGCTCCCACCCACTATGTGGGGGATGTGGCTTGGGGTAAAGCTGAGGTGAGTGGCAACAGAAAGGAAAGATACAGGGATTCTGTGGGTATAAGAATGGGAAAATAGGGAAAGAGATAGGAAAGGTGTGTTCTACTGCAGAAAGCCAGGTGGTGAAGGCCCGAACTAGTGCCAATCATTAACTATCCAACAGACGAAGAATAACAAGGTGTGTGCTTCGGACAACATTCCTGCAAAGATCTATAAAGCTGGTGGTCATGAACTCTTAGTCAAACTCTTCACACCTTTCTACAAAAATCTGGGAAGGAGGTTTACTACTTCCCGACTTCTGCAATGCCAACACTTTCACTTTTTAAGAAGGGTGATAAATCAATTTGTAGGAACTAGAAACAAAACCCTTCTGTGCACAGTCGGGAAGATACTCACACGATTCCTCCTGAAACCACCTCCGACCCATCAGTGCAGACATACTTCCAGAGACCCAATGTGATTTCTGGCATCCAGGGGAACCACAGATATTGGGCTGAATTTTACAAGTCCGCCCGCGATCCAAAGCACGGCAGCTCATTTAAATTGCCAGGGTGGGCCCCGCCCCCGATCACATGGAGGGGGGCTGCCCGTCCCCGACAATGGCGTCAGCTGCCTCTGCATAGGTGCTGATGCCATTTTTAAAGGGCTTTGAGCCCTACCGTTACCTTTAAATATTTAAAGATGCAGTGAATAAAAAAAAGTTACTTTGCCCCTCTCCCACCACCCCACCCCCAATAACCATAAAATTAATTACTTGGCCTCTTCCCCCCAAAACACTTAGCTTGTACACCTGACCTTCCCCCTCATCCCCCCCCACCTCCCCCCCCCCCCACCAACCAAGTGCACAAACTTTCACCTCAAACCCTTCACATCATCCCCTATACCAATGATGCTACTTTGACCCCACTATATCACCACCGCCCCCAGGGAGAAACTTACTTCTGCACCCTCCCCACAAGTGTTCTGCCTTGTCTCCCCAGATGGGGATCTGAAGGCGCGGGAGTGCCGGCCAATGGCAGGAAAATAGTAGCAGGACGGAAGGTGGTGGCATAGGTATGATTAATTCATTAATTTTAATTTAATTAAATAGGTTAATGGGGTCCCATCGCCAAGCGGGCCACCACAGAGCCTGAACGCCAATATCGGGCTGGGCCCTTCCGGCGTCGGACTGCATGGCAGCCCTCTCTCGGAAGTATTCCACCCTCCTGACATGAACCCCGACGTCGGAGGGGGTCTGTAAAATTCAGCCCATTATCTTTGTCATTTGACAAATCTAAGAAAAATGCCCGGAACATGCAAAGAGCTCTATGTGGCCATTATTGATCTATCCAAGAGCTTCGATCCCATTAAGAACAAAGCTCTTTGGAAAGCCCTCCAGTGACTTGGATGTCCAGCAAAATATGTTACTATTCTGCAACTCTTGCATGATGGTATGACAGCAACCGTCCTTTGCAATGGATTGGAGACTGAGCCCTTTCGTATCCGAATGGGCATCAAGCAAAGCTGTGTGATTGCACCGACTCTCTTCACTGTTTACTTCAGCCTGGTCTCAGAACTCATTCGTGGCCAACTTTCACAAGGGGTCATGATTGAGTTTCGACTCAACGGGAAGCCTTTTAACCTTAACTGGCTGACAGCCAAGACTAAAGTGACTCTCCAGCACATTCACAACTTACAAAAAGCTGATGACTGTTCAGTTGGGGCCCACACTGCGGTGGAATCTTGAGTACAGCAACATTGCCGATGGCAGGACTGGAAGTTACTTCTGCTTCTGCCGCAAATCCCGTTTCTCACATGATTTTGTATTTAAATTAGCCATGTGGCGACAAGCACGGGGACATGTGGGATCATGCTGACCCCGGCTGAGGAGAAGGCATTTAAGATCGCGAGAGAGGAGGTAGGCAGGGTGAGTGGAGATGGCGAGGCAGGAGCTAAAAGGAATAAGGATGAAGTGTCAGCTCTGCTCTCACAGCCATATGTGGAAATGAAGGAGATTGTGTGAACTCATGTGAAGTGCAGGCTTAAAGTGCCTCTGTATGTGTCTCCACTGCAGGTGCCCGCACTTGAGTCTCAGAACACCGCATAGCCCAAGAATCCTCCTTTGGGGAGGAAGAAGAAGCCAATGCCCCAGAGGGTGCAATGTCACCTGCCTCTTCTTTCACCTCTGCCAGCGCAGATACATCTACACCGTCCGCGGGGTGGGGGGTAGTGTAAAATTAGTATCAGGGTCACAAGTTGGTATGTACGACACAGACATGTCCCAGCAGCTGAGGGAGCATGTGTGTCAGTCAGGTTCCGTGAGAATCAAAAGGACTTTCCTCTGTTCATTGCTATGAGACGTCTGCTGGATGTGCAGCAAACCCATGTGAAAAATACGTCGGAGATGCCTGAGGTGCCATGGAGGAGTCCATGTAAGCCATGACATTTGCCATGTCCATTTGAGTGTATGGCTTCCTCAGTTAAGAGTCTGCCAAGCACCGTAGCAAGTCTAGTTGAGCACTCAAGCCACCTGCAATCTGACCTGCACTCCATCGCTGTTGGCTCCATGCAGCAGAGTGTAAGGGAGAGGGGTCGAGGAACCTGGACCTTCCCCCCACCCCGTGCTCCTTCCCATCAAGGAGACAGGAAGGTGCCATTGTGCACACAGATGGAGGACCGGCATGTGCCAGCTGCCCCGGGACCTTCTTCTCAGATAACCCCGAGGGTAAGCAACGTCTCGTCCTCCACCCCCGCAACACTGACCCCCTTACCTCCAGCAGGCGAGTACCCAAGGGATACCCAAGCAACATTGCTGCACACCCCCAGTCGGATGGAGCCATAAAGGCCCCGTTTCTCCCTGCCACGGTCATCCACAGCGATGGGGCAGCGAACTGAGCCGACTGCCTCCACCTCAGCTGTTAACGTTAGGGTAGCACCTAGACGTAGTGGGAGAAAAAGAAAATTGAAACAGTTTGATCACCAACGTGGCACAGGTGCTGTACAAATTGTCACGATTGAAAAGATTCATTAATACATTTTTATTTCATGCAAAATTAAATCCACTCTCGGTAATGTTTTGCTTGGTTACAGATGGATACAAAGAAGTTTTTTGGAAGCCTATGGCAGGAATGCAATGATGTTTACAAAGCATCTCAGGAAATGGCCAGAGTCCATAGCTTATTGCAATTTGAGCCTTCACTCTTAAATGATGGCGGTTTTCCTATTGATGATTGACAACTTTTGCCAATACTGCTGTGCCTTACGTTTGTTTTCTACAATCATAACTTAACGCTGCTTGCAGTAGCATTCATTGTAGCCCATGGATGATTTCAAATGCCGATCACATTAAAGTGCAGCAATGCTTCATTAAGATTGCAGCAATGAATAAGACCTCATGTAAAAGGGAATTTGTGTGTGGAATTGTTGTTATATTCCCGACGTTCCTTGATGATGTGGCTTATTGTTGGCTGAAACATGCATAAATGAAGTTCTCCCTGATGTCCCTTGCATGTCTCTCCATGGCCCTCACATCATGACAGCATCGTTGGCATTGTTGTCCTCTTTGTCACTGTCTTGATAGTCATCCTCATCGGAGGAGGACTGGTGTTCCTCCTGCTCCTCCGCCTGCAGAATGTTGCTACGTCTAATTGCAAGCTTGTGAAAGGCACAGTAGACAACGATTATTTGTGACACCCTCTATGGCGCGCACTGAAGAGCCCCTCCAGACCAGTCACTGCAAAGGAATCTCATTTTCAGCATGCCAGTGGTATGTTCAATGATGGCTCTGGTGGATGCGTGAGCAGCACTGTGGGGATGCCATACTGATGTCATCAACCATGTACAAAGTGGGTAATCCTGCTGACCATGCAAATTCCCTTCCTGGTTCCCATGTTAGCTGATATTGTTAACTGTTACCTCTCTTCAGGTACTGTCCCTCTTCACATTTGCTGTCATCACTGATCTCCTCAAAAAAACTCTTTGCAAACTGCCACCCCCCCTCCAACATCCTTTTCCTCTCAAAAGTCCTTGAACGTGTTGTCACCTGCCAAATCTGTGCCCATATTTCTCAGAACTCCATGTCTGAATCCCTCCAATCAGGTTTTTGCCCCTGCCACTGTACCGAAACGGATCAATGTCACAAACAACATCCTATGTGACTGTGACAAAGGCAAACTATCTGCCCTCCTATTTCTCATCTACAAGCTGCCCCTCGGCGACAGCATCTGATAAAACAGCGTTAGTTTTCATATGAACACTGATGATACCCAGCTTCACCCCTCTCAACTTCTCCACTGTCTCTGAATTATCAGACTGCTTGTCTGACATTCTGTACTGGACGAGTAGAAATTTCCTCCAATTAAATATTGAGAAGACTGAAGCCATTGTATTCAGTTCCCACTAATCCAATTTAATTACGGGGCTGCAGGATATCGCTATCTGGAGGAGATTTCAGAGATGGGGAGGGGTGAGGGCATGGAGGAATTTGAAACAACGATGAGAATTTAAAATTGAGGCATTGCTTAAGCGGGAGACAATTTAGGTCAGTGAGCACAGGGGTGATGGGTGAATGGGACTTGGGTGTATGTTAGGACAATCTCAAGTTTATGGAGGGTAAAATGTGGGAGGCCAACTAAGAGTGTGTTGGAATAGTTAAGTCTAAAGGCAACAAAGGCACGGATGAGGGTTTCAGCAGCAGATGAGCTGAGGCAGGGGTGGAGTCGAGCAATGTTATGGAGTTGGAAGCAGGCGGCCTTAGTGATGGCACACATATGTGGTCGAAAGCTCATCTCAAGGTCATAAATGGCACCAAGGTTGTGAAGAGCCTGGTTCAGCCCCAGACAGTAACAAGGGACAGGGATGGAATCAGTGGTTTGGGGATGGAGTTTGTAGTGGGAACTGAGATATCTGTGCCTCTCTAATTCTAGCCAGTTGAGCATCCAATTTAATTGCTCCGCCATTGTTGGTCGTGCCTTCAGCTGCTAAGGTCCTAAGCTCTGAAATTTCATCTATAAACTTCTCTGCCACTCCTCCCTCCTTTAAGATGCTCCTGACAACCTCCTTCTTGACTAAGCTTTTGGTCATTTTCCCTAATATCACCTTATCTATCTTGGTGTCCTATTTTGCTTTATAACACTCCCTTGAAGGACCATGACACATTTTATTATGTTAGAGCCATCATATAAATACAAGTCATGGCTGTCTAGTGCGGATATTTCTTCTCGTGGATCAAGCCACAATGAGATGCTAGCACGATTAAAGGCATCAGGCCTCAGAGCAGTCCTGAGGCACATTCAAAGTCTGAAGATTAGGTAGCAAAATGTTACTGACCCAGTGGTAGGACAGCTGGGCGTGGGGAACGGTTTATTTGACGGGAAATAAAACTAAAAGCATTAAGCAGTGGGGGCAGGAGGAACGGGTCACATTGGAAGTGATGCTATAGGAAAGTTTGGGAGCGGCTTAGACTTAACAGAGCACTGGGCATTGGAAGCTGTATATCATCAGGATGGATGACTACTAGACAGCTACCTGCAAGAACTAACCTGGTAGAGTGGGAGGGATAAATTTCAAAGCCGAACAAACATATAAAGATTAAAATAAATTGAGTTATTCACAATGTTGCAGGGCGCAGCTGTGAGGAAGAAGCCAGCAGTAGATCAGCAGAGTCTACAGATCTACATGGTGGCACAGCTGGACCCCAGAGTGAGACATGGAGTGTGACAACTCCCTGATCAGATTAACACAGGAAATTCGGTAAGACGGCTACCTACAGGTGTGACTGTTAAATTGCAAATTCTATGGGAAATATTTACATAACAGTTTTCAATGGAACACTACAGAAGCAAATATATGCCCCACATACATACACACTATACATATATAAACACTAAGTATTACAATTATAGCATGCAATGCATATTTTTAAAATACAAAGCTCTTTGCAGAAACACAAATATCATACATCATAAAACATTACCATTAAATGTACATCACAGTACTGGACAACCCCATTTATACAAAAGAATGTATTTGAATTTTCAACAGTTTGATCTGCATTTGCCTGAGCATTCAGTTAGTTGTTCATGTTCAAGAGCTTATTTCACTCAAATGGAATGAAAATTGTTTATTAGCATGAGGTTATCTGAGTTTCGTAGCAGTCCATATCAGTTTGGACTGATAAGTGGCAGGTGATATTCATGCCACATAAATGTCAGGCAATGATCATCTCCAATAAGAGAGAATCTAACCACTTCCCTTTGACATTCAACAGCATTACGATTGCTAAATCCTCTACCATCAACAGCCTGGGGTTTACCATTGGCCAGAAACTGGACCAGCCATATAAATACAGTGTCAACAAGAGCAAGACAGAAGCTGGGAATCCTGTGACGAGTAACTCACCTCGTGACTCCCCAAAGCCTGTCCATCATCTAAAAGGTACAAGTCAGAAGTGTGCTGGAATACTGTCCACTTACCTGGATGAGTGCAGCTCCAACAATGTTCGAAGATTGACACCATCCAGGATAAAGCAGCCCCCTTAACTGGCACCCCATCGACCCCCTTAACCATTCACTCCCTCTACCACCGGTGCACAGTAGCAGCTGTGTGTACCATCTACAGAATGCACTGCAGCAACTCACCAAGGCTCCTTCGACAGCAACATTCAAACTCACAACCTCTACCACCTAGAAGAACAAGGGCAGCAAGCACATGGGTACACCACCACACCTGCAAGTTCCCCTCTAAATCACACACCATCCTAACTTGGAAATATATCGCTGTCCCTTCACGAGCACTGGGCCAAAATCCTGGAACTCCCTCCCTAACAGCACTGCACCACAAGGACTACAGCAGTTCAAGAAGGCAGCTCATTACCACCTTCTCAATGGCATTTGAGATGGGCAATAAATGCTGGACTTATCAGCAATGCCCATATCCCATGAACAAATAAAAAAAACACAATATGGAGACTGGCAAAAGGAGGAGGATGCAAAAATGCTTCAAGTGGATTTGCAGAGGCTAAGCGAATGGGCAAAAATTTGGCAGATGAAGTACAATGCGGAGAAATATGAGGTTATCCACTTTGGGGGTAGTAAAAACAAAAAGAGTATTTCTTAAATGGTAAGAGGCTGGGAAGTGTTGAATTTCAAAGGGACTTGGGTGTCCTTGTTCATGAGTCAATGAAAGCTAACATGAAGGTACAGCAAGCAATTAAGGCGGCAAATGGTATGTTCACCTTCATTACTCCTATACTCAAATCCTGGAGTAAAGATGTCTTACTGCAATTATATATAGCCTTGGTGAGACCGCACCTGGAGTATTGTGTGCAGTTTTGGTCTCCTTACCCAAGGAAAGATATACTTGCCATAGAGGGAGTGCAATGAAGGTCCACCAAACTAATTCCCGGGATTGAGGGACTGTCCTACGAGGAAAGATTAAATAGACTGTGCCTTTATTCTCTGGAGTTTAGATGAATGAGAGGTGATGTCATTCAAACATACAAAATTCTTAAAGGGGTCGATAGGGTTGATGCAGGAAGGATGTTTCCCAGGCTGGGGAGTCCAGAACCAGTGGACACAGTCTCAGAATAAGGGGCAGGCCACTTAGGGCTGAGATGAGGAGGAATTTCTTCACTCAGGGGGTGGTGAATCTTTGGAATTCTCTGCCCTAGAGGGCTGTGGAGGTTCAGTTGTTGAGTATGTTCAAGACTGAGACTGATAGATTTCTTCAAGGGTTACAGGGATAGTGCAGAAAAATGGTGTTGGAAGTAGATGATCAGCTATGATCTCACTGAATGGCGGAATGGGCTCGAAGGGCTGAATGGCCTACTCTTACTCCTATTTCTTGTGTTCTTGAAAAATTACACATGTGCAATAGGGCTGGAGTTATGCACATTGTTGGAACAGGAGAGTTGAACCCAGTTCCTATTCTGTGCTCGATCATGTCTGATACTAACCATAAGTACAAAACAGGAATAGTACTTCAGTCTCCAGTCTTCCTGACTATGATAGAACCATAGAAAAATTACAGCACAGAAGGAGACCATTCAGCCTGTCGTGTCCGTGCTGACCGAAAAAACTAGCCACCCAATCTAATCCCACCCTCCAGCATCTGGTCCACAGCCTTGCTGGTTACAGCAATTCAGTTGCATGTCCAGGTACCTTTTAAAAGAATTGAGGGTTTTTGCCTCCACCACCATTCCTGCCAGTGAATTCCAGACACCCACCATCCTCTGTGTAAGAATGTGTTTCCTCATGTCCCCTCTAATCGTTCAACCAATCCCCTTAAATCTGTGCCCCTGGTAATTGACCTCTTCAGTAGGGGAAACAGGCCTTTCCTGTCCACTTATTTCTAGGTCACTCATAAATTTATCATCTTCTTCTTTGGCCTCCTTCTGTCGAGAGACAATGGGTAAGCGCCTAGAGCTGGTCAGTGGTTTATGGAGCAACACCTGGAGTGGTTATAAAGGCCAATTCTAGAGTGACAGACTCTTCCACAGGTGCGGCAGATAAAATTGGTTGTCGGGGCTGTTACATAGTTGGCTCTCTCCTTGCACTTCTGTCTTTTTTCCTACCAACTGCTAAGTCTCTTCGACGCACCACGCTTTAGCCCCGCCTTTATGGCTGTCCGCCAGCTCCGGCAATCACTGGCAACTGACTCCCACGACTTGTGGTCAATGTCACAGGACTTCATGTTGCGTTTGCAGACGTCTTTAAAGCGGAGACATGGACGGCCGGTGGGTCTGATACCAGTGACGAGCTCGCTGTACAATGCGTCCTTGGGGATCCTGCCATCTTCCATGCAGCTCACATGGCCAAGCCATCTCAAGCGCCGCTGGCTCAGTAGGGTGAAAATGCTGGGGATGTTGGCCGCCTCGAGATATGGTTGGAGATACGGTCCTGCCACTTGATGCCAAGGATTTTCCGGAGGCAGCAAAGATGGAATGAGTTGATACGTCGCTCTTGGCTGACATACGTTTATTTATTTTATTTAGAGATACAGCACTGAAACAGGCCCTTCGGCCCACCGAGTCTGTGCCGACCATCAACCACCCATTTATACTAATCCTACATTAATCCCATTACCCTCTCACATTCCCACCTTCCCTCAATTCCCCTACCACCTACCTATACTAGGGGCAATTTATAATGGCCAATTTACCTATCAACCTGCAAGTCTTTGGCTGTGGGAGGAAACCGGAGCACCCAGCAAAAACCCACGCGGTCACAGGGAGAACTTGCAAACTCCGCACAGGCAGTACCCAGAATCGAACCCAGCTCGCTGCAGCAGTGAGGCTGTGGTGCTAACCACTGCGCCTCGCTGCCGTAGAGCAAGGTACTGAGGACACAGGCTTGAAACACTGACTTTTGTGTTCCGTGTCAGTACGCCATTTTCTCACACCCTCTTGGCCAGTCTGGACACAGCAGCGGACGCCTTTCCCATGCGATTATTGATTTCTGCATCGAGAGACAGGTTACTGGTGATAGTTGGGCCTAGGTCAGTGAACTCTTGAACCACTTCCAGAGTGTGGTCACTGATATTGATGGATGGAGCATTTCTGACGTCCTGTCCCATGATGTTCATTTTCTTGAGGCTGATAGTTCGGCCAAATTCGTTGCAGGCAGCCGCAATCCTGTCAATAAATCTCTGCCGACACTCTTCAGTGTGGGATGTTAACGCAGCATCGTCAGCAAAGAGGAGTTCCCTGATGAGGACTTTCCGTATTTGTGTCTTTGTTCTAAGACAGGCAAGGTTGAACAACCTGCCATCGGATCTTGTGTGGAGGAAAATTCTTTCTTCTGAAGACTTGAACGCATGCGAGAGCAGCAGTGAGAAGATGATCCCAAACAGTGTAGGTGCGAGAACACAGCCCTGTTTCATGCCACTCAGGATAGGAAAGGGGTCTGATGAGGCACCGCTATGCTGAATTGTGTCTTTAGTAGCTTTGGTAGACATCCAATCTTTGCTAGTAGTCTGAAGAGACGACGTCTGATGAGGTCAAAGGCTTTGGTGAGATCTATGAAAGCATTTCTCATGTAGCTGCCGAAGGGAGAACAGCATGTCAATGGTGGATTTCTCTGCTCGAAAGCCACTGTGCCTCAGGGTAGAAACACTCAGCCAGCTTCCGGAGTCTGTTTAAAACAACTTGAGCGAAGACTTTTCCCAATATGCTGAGCAGGGAGATTCCACGATAGTTGTTGCAGTCACCGCGGTCACCCTTGTTCTTATAGAGGGTGATGATATTGGCATCGCGCATGCCCTGTGGTACTGCTCCCTCATCCCAGCACAGGCAAAGCAGTATATGGAATGCTGAGAGTATAGCAGGCTTGGCACTCTTGATTATTTCAGGGGTAATGTCACCCTTTCCAGGGGCTTTTCCACTGGCTAGAGAATCAATGGCATCACTGAGTTCCGATTTTGTTGGCTGTTCGTCCAGTTCATCCATGACTGGCAGAGACTGGGCTGCATTGAAGGCAGTATCAGTGACAACATTTTCACCGGCGTACAGTTCTAGGTAGTGCACCACCCAGCAGTCCATTTGCTTGTGTTGGTCAGTGATCGTGTCCCTGATTTAGACTTGAGGGGGGCGATCTTCTTGATGGCTGGCTCAAAAGCTCTCTTCATGCCGTCATACATTCCTCTGATGTTTCCGGTGTCAGAGGCCAGCTGAATACGACTGCATAGATGTTGCCAGTAGTCATGTGCACAGCGCCTGGCAGTTCTTTGTGCAGCACTTCTGGCTACTTTAAGTGCTACTGCAGTTAACTCGCTGGGGGCTTTCTTGTATTCAACAGTGCAGTTCGCTTAGTGGCTATGACAGGTTCCAGCTCTTCAAAGTGAGATTGAAACTAGTCTGCATTCTGCTTCTCACGTTTGTCATAGGTGGTCATTGCTGAGTCACAGATGGCGTCTCTGATGTGGGCCCACTTCGTCTCTGCATCCCCTGCAGGAGTGTTTTGAAGGGCTTTTTCCAAGTGAATTTAGAAACTTATGTAACCACTGTGGATAAGAAATTCACTTAGTGTTGATGTGCGGGCGGCCCTTCTGCTTGGACTGATGTAGCTTCTTTTGTTTGAGTCTAACTTTGCTGCACACCAGGGAGTGGTCGGTGTCGCAGTCCACACTGTGGAAGCTGCGTGTGATGTGGCCACTGTTATAGAGGCTCGCCTTGTGACAATGAGGTCCAGCTGGTGCCAACGACATAATCTTGGGTGGCTCCATGAAACCTGGTGACAGGGTTGGGTATGAAAGAACGAGTTGGTGATGCAGAGGTTGTGATAGGTACACAACTCCCGCAGTCTCTGTCCATTCTCATTCATCCTTCCAATGCCATAGTGCCCAAGGCAGGAGGGCCATGAGTCATGGTCGGCCCCAACGCTGGCATTTAAGTCCCCCAGCAGGAACAAATGTTCGGTATTAGGAATGCTACTAATGATATTATGGAGTTCCTCGTAGAACTAGTCTATAACTTCATGTGGGGAGCAGAGTGTTGGAGCATAGATGCTGAGTACATTTACTGGACCAGAGGCGGTGAGTACCTCAATTAAGTCACCCCTCAGCTTCCTCTGTTCTAAGGAAAACACAACCCTAGCCCATCCAATTTTTCCTCACCACCACGATGACCAGTTGTGACAGCAGCTTGGCAACAGGCGCCATCAAAAACAACAACTCACAACGTCACTCGGCAGCTTCACCTGCAGCGCTTGTGGCAGAACCTGCCTCTCAAAGATTGGGCTTCACAGCCATCAGCAAAGGTGCACCAAGAGACCCAAATAAATGGATTGTTTGCTGCGTTCCCAACATCTTTCGTAGATGAAAGGATGTCAACCATTTTAACATTGTGCCCAAATAATTGCAAATCCACCAAAAATCTCCAGCTTGTCAGCAATTCTCATCTATGCAGACATATGGCTATAAAATGCACTCTGGAATCTGACAAATTTTGACAAATCTACAGCGTTTCCAGCAAGTACAATTCCATTATCCCTAATTAAAACTTCAGATAGTGTATAGATAATTTAGAGCAACAATAAACATGCAAACATGGCTTTGAAAAGCAAAAGAAAACCTGCAAAACACACAAAATAATAGCAATAATAACACAACGCAACAAATCTAATGCTATTGCTTTAAGTAAATACAATGGCTTGCACCTCCAGAAACTCCAGTTTTTCCTGCCCCAGGGCAAGTCATGTAATTCATTGTTGCTCCTGAGTTTAACAAGTGTAATAAATGAGTTAAGCTCTGCAAGTTTTTAAATTGTTCTCCAGAAGGAATTCATATCAGTCGACTTAACTAGCAATTAAAATTGCAGAGTTTGAATTACAAAAGCAGAAATATTACTTTATAAAAGCAAAATACTGCTGATGCTGGAAATCCAAAATAAAAACAGAAAATGCTGGAAATACTCAGCAGGTCAGTAAACATCTACGGAGAGAAACAGAGTTAACATTTCAGGTTGATGATCTTTAATCAGTTTTCGCCAGTTCTGATAAAAGATCAATCCAAAATGTTAATTCTGTTTCTCTCACCATAAATATTACTTTGTCAAGTGGTTAGCACACTCTCAGGTGAATTTAAACAAAGTCAAAAACTATTGCTTTGACTGCTGACCTTTTCTTTCCCCTCTCATCAAACACCTCCTGCATACAAAAAACATGGAATCCAGCATCTGCAGACATAATAAAAACTTGCACATGGCTTTCCAGCATACTTAACCTTGAACGTAAATAATTTCAATGAAATAATTCAGGTTTATACAAAAAACTTGCTGAGAAAAGTAGAGGATTAGTAAAATAACAAATCTGTGCTCAAACACGGCGTAGCAGAACAAATATTTATTTCACTGTTAAGTAAGTTCATTGTTAAAAGAGGAAATTGGTATACTGTAATGATACTTCCAAGAGAATACAATGAGAACAATTCATTGTACAAATGTAACGCAACCAAAACTCGACTGTAAAGAGTGTAGAGTGCACTTATGTTCAAATACTTCACAACGTTAGCTGAATATATTAATGTAGAAAGAAAAGAAACAAAAGTAAAGAAAATAAAACTGTATTCCTGTAGTGTTCTTTCTGACCTCAGGACATCCGAAGTCACTTCATAACTAAAACAGAAGAGTTAACAAAACGAGCGTCAATCCTATAGAAAGTGAGTCTGGGGAATTAATAATGGAAAATAAGGAGATGGCAGATAAATTGAACAGGTACTTTACATTGGTCTTCACTATAGAGGATTCAAGCAACATTCCAGAAATAACTGTAAATCAGGAAATGGAAGGGAGGAAGGAACTCAAGAACATCCCAATCACCAGGGAAGTGGCACTGAGCAAATTGTTGGAGCTGTGGGCTGACAAGTCCCCTGGTCCTGACGGACTTCATTGTAGGGTCTAAATGTGGTTGGCGAGATAGTTAATGCATTGGTTTTAATTTTCCAAAATTCCCTAGATTTGGGGAAGGTTCCATTGGATTGGAAAACAGTGAATGCAACTCCTTTATTCAAAAAGGGAAGCAGACAGAAAGCAGGAAACTTTAATGCCAGGAAAGCAGTTAGCTTAACATCTGCCATAGGAAAGATGTTAGAAACTATTATTAAAGATGCATAGAAGGCACTTAGAAAAATTGAAGGTAATTAGGCAGAGTCAACATGATTTTGTAAAAGGGAAATTATGTTTAACCAATTTATTGGAGTTCTTTGAAGTAACATGTGCTGTGGATAAGGGGGAACCGGTATACGTACTGCAGTTAGATTTCCAGAAGGCATTTGATAAGGTGCCACATCAAGGGTGATTGTGGAAAATAAAAGCTCATGGTCCAGGGGATAACATATTGGCATGGATAGAAGATTGGCTAGCTAACAGGAAACAGAGTAGGCATAAATGGGTCATTTCCTGGTTGGCAAGTTGTAATGAGTGGTGTGTCGCTGGGATCAGTGCTGGGGCCTCAAATCTTTACAATTTGTGTAAATGACTTGGATGCAGGGACCGAAGGTATGGTTGCTAAATTTGCTGATGATACAAAGATATGTAGGCAAGTAAGTAGTGAAGAGGACATCAGGAGGCTACAAAGGGATATAGATATGTTAAGTGAGTGGCCAAAGATCTGGCAAATGCAGTACAATGTGGGAAAATGTGAAATTGTTCATTTTGGCAGCAAGTATAAAAAAGCATATTATCTAAATGGTGAGAGATTGCAGAGCTTTGGGATGCAGAGGGATCTGGGTGTCCTACTGCATGAATCACAAAAGGTTAGTATGCAGGTACAGCAAGTATTAAGAGTCATAGTCATAGAGTTTTACAGCACAGAAACAGACCCTTCAGCCCATCGTGTCTATGCCGGCCATCAAGCACCTAACTATTCTAATCCCATTTTCCAGCACTTGGCCCATAGCCTTATATGCTAGGATGTTTCAAGTGCTCATCTAAATACTTCTTGAATGTTGTGAGGGTTCCTGCCTCTGCCACCCCTTCAGGCAGTGTGTTCCAGATTGCAACCACCCTCTGGGTGAAAACATTTTTCCTCAAATCCCCTCTAAACCTCCTTCTCCTTACTTTAAATGTATGCCCCTGGTTATTGACCCCTCCGCTGAGGGAAAAAGTTTCTTCTTATCCAACCTATCAATGCTCCTCATAATTTTGTATGCCTCAATCAGGTCCCCCCTCAGCCTTCTCTGCTCTAAGGAAAACAACCCAAGCCTTTTCAGTCTCTCTTCACAGCTGATATGCTCCAGCCCAGGCAACATCCTGGTGAATCTCCTCTGCACCCTCTCCAGTGCAATCACATCCTTCCCATTGTGTGGTGCCCAGAGCTGTACACAGTACTCCAGCAGTGGCCTAACTAGCGTTTTATACAGCTCCATCATAACCTCCCTGCTCTTGTATTCTATGCCTCGGCTAATAAAGGCAAGTATCCCATATGCCTTCCTAACCACCTTATCTACTGGTACTGCTACCTTCAGTGATCTATGGACAAGTACACCAAGGTCCCTCTGACCTTCTGTACTTCCTAGGGTCCTACCATCCATTGTATATTCCCTTGCCCAAAATGCCTCACCTCAAAATTCTCAGGATTAAATTCCGTTTGCCACTGCTCCGCCCATCTTACCAGCCCATCTATATCATCCCACAATCTAAGGCTTTCCTCCTATTTATGACACCATCAATTTTCGTGTCATCTGCGAACTTACTCCTATATTCACATCTAAATCATTAATGTACATTACAAACAGCAAGGGTCCCAGCAAGGGTACACCACTGGTCACAGGCTTCCACTCACAAACACAACCCTCGACCATCACCCTCTGCCTCCTGCCACAAAGCCAATTTTGGATCCAATTTGCCTCTTACCTTCTTGACCAATCTTCCATGCGGGACCTTATCAAATGCCTTACTGACGTCCATGTAGACTACATCAACTGCTTTACCCTCATCTACACATCTAGTCACCTCCTCAAAAAATGCAATCAAGTTAGACAAACATGATCTCCCCCGACAAAGCCGCAGCCTCACAGCTCCAGCGACCCGGGTTCAATTCTGGGTACTGCCTGTGTGGAGTTTGCAGGTTCTCCCTGTGTCTGCGTGGGTTTCCTCCGGTTTCCTCCCACATGCCAAAGACTTGCAGGTTTATAGGTAAATTGGCCATTAGCAATTGCCCCTAGTATAGGTAGGTGGTAGGGAAATATAGGGACAGGTGGGGATGTGGTAGGAATATGGAATTAGTGTAGGATTAGTATAAATGGGTGGTTGATGGTCGGCACAGACTCGGTGGGCCGAAGGGCCTGTTTCAGTGCTGTATCTCTAAAAACTAAAGCCGTGCTGACTATCCCTGATTAATCCCTGCCTCTCCAAGTGGAGATTAATCCTGTCCCTCAGAATTATTTCCAATAGTTCCCCTACTAATGATGTTAGACTCACCAGCCTGTAATTACCTGGTCTATCCCAGTTACCCTTCTTGAATAATGGCACCACATTCGCTGTCCTCCAGTCCTCTAGTACCTCTCCTGTGGCAAGAGAGGATTTGAAAATTTGTGTCAGAGTCTCTGCTATCTCCTCCTTGCCTTACATCACAGCCTGGGATACATCTCATCTGGGCCTGAGGATTTATCCACTTTTAAGCCCACTAAAAAATCTAATACTTCCTCCCTTTCAAGGCTAATATGTTCAAGTATATCGCAATCCCCCTCCCTGATCTCTACACTTACATAGTCCTTCGCCATAGTGAAGACAGATGAAAAGTAACCATTTAAAACCTCACCTATGTCCTCCGGCTCCACAGATTGCCACTTTGGTCCCTAATGGGCCCCACTCTTTCCCTGGTTATCCTCTTGCCCTTAATATACATATAAAATGCTTTATGATTTTCCTTTATCTTGCCTGCCAATGTTTTTTCATGTCCCCTCTTCGCTCTCCTAATTACTTTTTTTAAATATATAAATACCTCCCCTACACTTTCTATACTCCTCCAGGGCCTCTGCTGTTTTCAGCACTCCGAATCTGCCATAAGCCTCCTTTTTTTCCTGATCCAATCCTCTATATCCCTTGACATCTAGGACTTGTTGGTCCTATCCTTCACCTTAATGGGTACATGTTGGCTCTGAACCCTCGCTATTTCCTCCTTGAAGGACTCCCATTGGTCTGATGCAGACTTTCCGACAAGTAGCTGCTCCCAGCCCACTTTGGCCTGATCCTATTTTATCAGATTGAAATCGGTCTTCCCCGAATTCAGTACCTTTATTTCCAGCCCATCTTTGTCCTTTTCCATAACTACCTCAAATCTTAGAGTTTTTATAAATTTTATTTTGGAGATACAGCACTGAAACAAGCCCTTCGGCCCACCGAGTCCGTGCCAACCATCAACCACCCATTTATACTAATCCTACATTTAAACCCATATTCCTACCACATCCCCACCTTCCCTCAATGCTCCTACCACCTATCTACACTAGGGGCAATTTACAATGGCCAATTTACCTATAAACCTGCAAGTCTTTGGCTGTGGGAGGAAACCGGAGCACCCGACGAAAACCCACGCAGTCACAGGGAGAACTTGCAAACTCTGCACAGGCAGTACCCAGAATCGAACCCGGGTCGCTGGAGCTGTGAGGCTGCGGTGCTAACCACTGCGCCACTATCCGAAATGCTCCCCCACTGACACTTCTATCACTTGTCCAGCTTCATTCCCTAGGAATCGGTCTAGTACTGCCCCTTCTCTTGTAGGACTTTCTACGTACTGGCTCAAAAAGCTCTCTTGTATGCATTTTAAGAATTCCACCCCCTTTAAGCCTTTTGCACTCGGAAAGCTAATAGGTTATCTTTTATTGCAAGGGGATTTGAATACAAAAGTAGGGAGGTTATGCTTCAGTTATACAGGGCATTTGAGAGACCACATCTGGAATACTGTGACAGTATTGGTCTCCTTATTTAAGGAAGGACGTAAATGCATTTAAAGCAGTTCAGTGAAGGTTTACTAGACTAATACCTAGAATGGGCATGTTGTCTTATGGAGAAAGGTTGCACGGGCTAGAATAGAATCACAGAAAGTTTAAGGCACAGAAAGAGGCCACTTGGCCCATCATGTCTGTGCTGGCCAAAAAACGATCCACCCATTCTAATCCCATCTTCCAGCATTTGGTCCATAGCCCTGCAGCTTACAGCACTTGAGGTGCATATCCAGACTCCTTTTGAATGAGTTGAGTGTCTCTGCCTCGACTACCCTTTCAGGCAGTGAGTTCCAGACCACCATCACCCTCTGGGTGAAAAAGTTTTTCCTCATCTGCCCTCTAATATTCCTACCAATCACTTTATATCTATGCCCCCTCGTCACTGACCTCTCTGCTGAGGTGAATAGACCCTTCACATCAACTCTATCCAGGCCCCTAAAAATGTTGTACATTTCAATCAGATCTCCCCTCAGCCTTCTCTGTTCCAAGGAGAACAACCCCAGCCTATCCAATCTTTCCTCACAGCTGCACTTTTCCAGTCCTTGCAACATCCTCGTAAATCTCCTCTGTACCTTCTCTAGTGCAATTACATCCTTTCTGTAATGAGGTGACCAGAACTGCACACAGTACTCAAGTTGTGGCCTAACCAACGATTTATACAGTTCCAGCATAACTGCCCTATATTCTATACCTCGGCTAATAAAGGAAAGTATTCCACATGCCTTCTTAACCACCTTATCGACCTGTCCTTCAGGGATCTGTGGACATTCACTCCACGGTCCCTTACTTCCTTTGCACTTCAGTATTTTCCCATTAATCGGGTATTCCTTTGCCTTGTTTGACCTCCCCAAATGCATCACCACACACTTCTCCAGGTTGAATTCCATTGCCACTTTTCTGCCCATCTGACCAGACTATCAATACCTTCCTACAGCCGACAGCTACCCTCCTCGCTATCTTCCACACGGCCAATCTTTGCATCATCAGCAAACTTCTTGATCATGCCCCCTACATTTACATCCAAATCGTTATTATGCACCACAGAAAGTAGGGGACCCAGTACTGAACCCTGCAGAACGCCACTGGAAACAGCTCTTCAGTCACAAAAACACCCAACAATTACCCTTTGTTTCCTGCCACTGAGCAAATTTTGCATCCACTTTGCAGCATTTCCCTGGATCCCATGGGATTTTATTTTTTTAAACCAGTCTGCCATGTGGGACCTTGTCAAAAGCCTTGCTAAAATCCACGTAGACCAAATCAACTGCACTACCCTCATCTATCTTCCTTGTTACTTCTTCAAAAAATTCGTTTAAGTTGGTCAGACAAGATCTTCCCTTAACAAATCCATGCTGACTATCCTTGATTAACCTGTGCCTTTCTAAGTGACAGTTCATCCTGTCTTTCAGAATAGATTCCAATAATTTGTCCACAACTGAGATTAGATTGATTGGCCTGCAATTATGCGGTCTGTCCTTCGCTCCCTTTTTAGACAGAAGTACAACGTTAGCAATTCTCCAACCCTCCGGCTTATAATTATAATTAGGCTTGTACCCGCTGGAGTTTAGGAGAGTAAAAGGCAACTTGATTGAAAAATAAAAAATTCTGAGGTGTCTTGACAGGATGTATTTGAAAAGGATGTTTCCTCTTGTGGGAGAATCTAGAACGATGAGTCACTTTAAAAATAAGGGGTCGCCCATTTATGACAGAGATGAGGAGGGTTGCGAGTCTTTGGAACTCTTCCTCAAAAGGCAATAAAAGCAGAGTCTTTAAATAGTTTTCAGGCAAAGGTAAATAGATTCTTGATAAGCAAGGGGGTGAAAGGTTATTGGGGGTAGGCGGGAATGAGGAGTCGAGGTTACAATCAGATCAGCCATGATCTTATTGAATGGCAGAGCAGTCTCGAGGGGCCAAGTGTCCTGCTCCTAATTCCTACGTTCGTATATCCAAGTAATGTGTCCAGTTCTAGACCCTCACATGGCACAGGCTACAGAGGCCCTAGAAAAAATTTCAGACTACTATTATATTAATACTTTTTGTCACACAAAATAATGCCCTAGAGAGTGATAGACCGATATTCATGGTCAGAGGAAGCATTGTCAGGAATTTCACTGACATGCCACAAAAATGAACGACAACCTTCCTTCTGGTCCAATGAGCTAATGGATATGTGTTATGTGTTTCCAACTATTCTGCCTAAGTACTGCTGAGAGACCAGTTTGTATAATTTTAGTCAAATCAAACAGAATACATTGTTAACACTTGCCAGCAACTTAAAAGTATAACTACTTATATTTCTTATATCTGCCAGCTATACAAAATTGTTATTCTTGGACTTTGATGTCTGCGAGCCAGTCCCCAGAGCTCAATGACTAAGTCACAGTGGAGGAGCTATAAATGTTAAAAGCAACAGGATTCCATCAACTTTCAGTTACAATTCAACCTTGTGACTGTACTCACAGTATATTAATTATCAGTAATACCTCTTCTATCCAGCAAGTTCTCTTTTCCCATGTCGACTTATATTGTGAATCTTTCAAATGGATAATCTTTAACCCTGAAATACTTCAAGCTTTGTGAAAGAGAACTTCAGCATCCTTTTAACACCAGTACTATTGCTCCTGTCTATTATTTTTCCCACAACTTGACAACTGCAAATAGCAATAGCTTCTGTATTGTTAGAATAAAATTTGTGTTTTATCTACATCATGACCATCAAAGCTGGTTTTCTTCCTCTTTGAAGTCTGCTTTCCTCCTCCCTGATTTGTTACTCACCAAAGTCGAATGTAATCCAAGTAAACAATTGGAATACATAAAACACTCCTCCCAATTCAGATTTTTTCCTCAATCACATTGCAGCAAAAAACTCTAGCCAATCACAATGAAGCAAAAACAAATCTGCACCATCATGTTGCAGCATAAAACATTTCTCTTCAAATACAGCTGTCATTCTTTGTATCTGTTCAAAAAATACATATGTGTCTTTAAATGCTGCGAATTCTATGCAAGGGATTACCAAATGCTCCTAAGAATAAAATGGCAGGCAAATCATGACATACTTTCAACTTGCTGAGGTCCAGACTCTTCACTGAAGCTTCCTTTTCTCAGAGGAAAACGAAAAGGAGATATTTGGGTTTCTGCAGATGTGTGTTTTTTTTCCTGTCCCTTTTCCTCCATTCATTCATGGGATGTGAGTGTTGCTGGCAAGGCCAGCATTTATTACCCATCCCTAACTGCCCTTCAGAAAGAGGTGGCAAGCTACCTTCTTAAACAGCTGAGGTTCATGTGGTGAAAGTGCTGTTAGAGAGGGAGTTTCAGGATTTTGACTCAGCCACAGTGAAGGAACAGCAACATCGTTTTCTGAAGCACCCGTCCTCACCATCCCACAATATTGAGGTTCTGCTGCTTAATCCAGAATTCAATTCCTTGAAATCCATTTACAGAACCTCAAACTTATTCTTATCTTTGTCAATGGTTCAAACATGAACTATAACCCAATTGCTCACTTCCCATTTTTTCAGATTTTAACTGCTGTTACAGATTTTTCTTTTTATCTCTCTCATAACCCATCTTTTTTCCTTCTCAATTAATTCATAAAAATCTGGAATTGAAAGCAGTAATGGTGACCATGAAACTACTGTCAATTGTCATAAAAACCCATCTGGTTCACTAACATCCTTGAAGCAAGGAAATCTGCCGTCTTCACCCTAGTCTGGCCTACATGTGACTCCAGACCCACAGCAATGTGGTTGATTCTTAACTGCCCTCAGAAATGGCCTAGCAAGCCATTCAGTTGTACATAACCGCTACACAAGAGTTAAAAAGGAATGAAGCCAGACGGAACACCCAGCATCGACCAAGGGACTGGAAACAACAATGGCAAACCCAGCCCTGTCAACCCTGCAAAGTTTTCCTCACTAACATCTGGGGGCGTGTGCCTAAATCGGAAGAGCTGTCCCACACCCTTGTCAAGCAACAGCCTTTCATACTCATACTCACAGAAACATACCTTACATCCAATTGTGACACCACCAGCACCATTCCGGAGTATGTCCTGTCCCAGTGGCAAGAGACAGTCACCAAAGATGGCAGCTCAATGGTATACAGTCAGGAGGGAGTTGCCCTGGGAGTCCTCAATAATGACGCTGGACCCCATGAATTTTCATGGCATCAAGTTAAATATGGGCAAGGAAACATCCTGCTGAGTACCATCTACTGCCCTCCCTCAGCTGATGAATCAGTAATGTTGAACACCAATTGGAAGAGGCACTCAGGGTGGCAAGGGCACAGAATGTACTCTGGATGGGGGACTTCAATATCCATCACCAAGACTGGTTCAGTCACACCACTACTGACCAAGCTGGCCAAGTCCTGAAGGACACAGCTGCTAGACTGGGCCTGCAGCAGGTGGTGAGGGAACCAACAAGACAGAAAAACCTACTACCTGCCCTCACAAATCTACCTGTTGCAGATGCATCGGTCCATGAAAGTATTGGTAGGAGTAACCACAACACTATCCTTGTGAAAGCAAAGTCCTGTATTCAAACTGAGGATACCCTCCATGGTGTTTGTGGCACTACAACCGTGCTAAATTGGATAGATTCAGAACAGATCAAAACCAAGCATCCATGAGGCACTGTGGACCACCACCACCAGCAGAATTGTATTCAACCACAATCTGTAACCTCATGACCTGGCATATCCCTTACTCTAAAATTACTAGCAAGCCAAGCGATCAACCCAGGTTCAAAAAAAAGAGCACCAGGCATACCTAAGAATAAGGTGTCAACCTGGTGAAGCTACAACAAAGGACTATGTGTATGCCAAACAGCGGAAGCAGGATGCAAAACACAGAGCTTAAGCAATCTCACAGCCAACAGATCAGATAAAAGATGTGCAGTCCTGCCACAGCCAGTCATGAATGTTAGACAATTAAACAACTATCCAGAGGAGGTAGTTCCAAAAATATCCCCACCCTCAATGATGGAGGAGCCCAGAACATCAGTGCAAAGAAAAGGCTTAAGCATTTGCAATGATCTTCAGCCTGAAATGTTGAGTGGATTATCCATCTCAGCCTCCTCCTGAGGTCCCCAGCGTCACAGATGCCAGTCTTCAGCCAATTCGATTCACTCCACGTGATATCAAGAAATGGCTGAAGGCACTGGATACTGCAAAGGCTATGGGTGCTGACGACATCTCAGTTGTAGTACTGCAGACTTGTGCTTCAGAACTAGCCGTGGCCCTAGCCAAGCTTTTCCAGTACAGCTACAACACTGGCATCTACCCGACAATATGGAAAATTACGTAGTTATGTACTGTCCACAAAAAGCAGGACAAATCCAATCCGGCCAATTACTGCCCTATCAATCTACTTTCGATCATTGATTCACTTTCTCCTTTAACTTGGACGTTGCCAAACGTACATGAACATCAATCTGTTCTGCAACAAAACCTGTTTTACAGTGGAACTAAGCAGGACAGAGGCTTGGTATGAGGTTCTGTTGACATGACGTTTCGATCCGTAGCTGATCATTATCTTCACTTTTGGGCTGCTGCTGTTTTTCTATCAGCAAAGTGATGGAAAGTGTCATTGACAGTCTGTCAAGCGGCACTTACTCTGCAACAACCTGTTCACTGATGCTCGGTTTGGGCTCTGCCAGGGCCACTCAGCTCCCGAACACATTACAGCCTTGGTCCAAACATTGACAAAAAAGCTGAACTCAAGAGGTGAGGTGAGAGTGTTTGCTCTTGATATCGAGACATCAAGGAGCATAAGCCAAATTGAAGTCAATGGGAATCAGGAGGGAAACTCTCCACTGGTTGGAGTCATGCCTATTCCTCAGGGTATTGTCCTCGGCCCAACCATCTTCAACTGTTTCATCAATGATCTTCCCTCCATCATAAATGTCAGAAGTGGGGATGTTCGCTGATAATTGCAAAATCTTCAGTACATTTTGCAACTCCTCAGATACTGATGCAGTCTGTGTCCATATGCAGCAAAACCTAGACAACATTCAGGCTTGGGCTGATAAGTGGCAAGTAACATTCACGTCACACATGTGCCAGGCAATGACGATCTCCAATAAGAGAAAATCTAACCCCCTCCCCTTGACATTCATAGCATTACCATTGCTGAATCCCCCACTATCAACAACCTGGAGGTTACTACTGACAGGAAACTGAACTGGATCAGCCACATAAATACTGTGGCTACAAGAGCAGGTCAGAGACTGGGAATTCTGTAGCGGGTAACTCACCTTCTGACTCCCCATCTACAAGGCACAAGTCAGGAGTGTGATGGAATACTCTCCACTTGCCTGGATGAGTGCAGCTCCAACATCACTCAAGAAGTTCAACACCATCAATTAAAAAGCAGCCCTCTTGATCAGCACCCCTTCCACCATCTTAAACATTCACTCCCTCCACCACCGACGCACAATGGCAGCAGTAGGTACCACATACAAGTTGCACTGCAGCAACGCACCATACCTCCTTTGACAGCACCTTCCAAACCGGTGACCTCTTCAGCCTAGAAGGACAAGGGCAGGAGACATATGGAACATCACCACCTGCAAGTTCCCCTCCAAGCCACACACCATCCTGACCTGGAATTATTTTGCCGTTCCTTCACTATTGCTGGATCAAAATCCTGCAACTCTCACCTTAACAACACTGAGGGCGCACCTGCACCAGATGGACTGCAGCGGTTTAAGAAGAAAGCTCACTGCAACGTTCTTAAGGACAATTAGGATTGAGGAATTTTAACTTACTCTTCCTGGTTTAGGCTCGACGTGGCACAGTCAGGATTCTTCAATGAGTTGCAACCATCTTCAGCTGCTTCATCAATGACTTTACCTCCATCATAAGGTCAGAAGTGAGGATGTACACTGATCATTGCACAATCCTCGGTATCATTCGCAACTCCTCAGATACTGAAGCAGTCTGTGCCCATATGCAGCATGCCCTGTTCGCACAATTCCAAGGTCTCCTGCATAGTAAAGGCTGCACTGTGCTGAAATGAATTCCTAATTAATGCAATTTCCAGGGCAAAAGCCCATAGAAAACCTGTAGGTAACTGTAAGTGTAATGAATGGCTCGCACCATCTGGAAAATCTGGACCATTGTCTTAGTATACCAAGCACCTTTGCAATAATTTGTACTAGATAAATTGACAACTGTCCTATTTTCATAAGCTTCACAGTAATTGACGTGCTGACCACTTTCTCATGACATTTTCCAAACCAGGTCTACTCTTGGTTTGCTGGTTTGGAGTAGTTTTACTTCCATGTCCCTTTTACAGTAGAAATAGTTCAGAAAAGCAAATCTATCCCTGAAAAATAAACCAGAAAAGAATAATTTTTTCCAGCTAGTCAACTTCTCAAGGGGTTTAATTGATGTGATATAAACTCGAAATGCAAAAATTTTGCTTTTGCATTTTACGACCTTTCTGATTCGCTTTTTTTGAGGTACCATAGTACAAGATTACGTAAACCAATGAGTCCGTTACATTTTTGGCAGAAACGTGGCTCTCTTGAACCATATTTCATAAGCTTCATAATTCGTCACTTTATATTAATATAGTTTCTAAACCAGGGCTTTTGCTTGGTGTAAAAAAAATAGAAAATTGACCATAATAAAATGAATGTGTCCATACAAATGGTAGAGAGCACGTGCTCATTTTAATACAAAAATGTATTCATGGGAAGAAAGCACTGACAGGAAGCATGAAACTGAGATATGCATTGATCTTTGACAAATTAATTATCGTACCAATGAAGCAGGGGTAAATTCAACAGGCCCTTGTCTACAACGGTTTTAATGTTATGCAAGACCCATGTTAGCACCACCTCTTTCTAAAGCATGGGTCTTACGCAGCTGGTTGCAAGCTGAAAATAAACCTGATGCATTTCACCAAGGCCAGCAACTGGGAAGACCCTTTTTAAAAAAAAACATGGCCATCAGTCTCAGCAAATTGAACAGTTTATCTTCATGTTGCAGCCAGGTATGCAAGACCTAAACATCAAGAACCTTTAGTGCTAATCTGGATCTTTCAGAGCACAAAAGCTGCATACAGTATCACAGCAAAACCAATGTACACTTTTGTTGCCAAGGCAATAGTTCTAAACAGGCTATCCAGAATAGTGATTCCCATTTGCACTCACACACAACATCCCACAGGAATAGAAACAGATTCGCACTTGCTAATAGAAATGCAAACCACCAAGCATGTCTCCTGGGTTCTTAGGAACATCTGTAGGTGAGGTGCTTTCCACAAGTCCAATGCCCTAATTAGTTTATTGTGCTAACGCCAGAAGCAACATTAACTTGAACAAGAATGTGGTGAAGTAAATAAAGTGTTGCTGAGAGCTGCTGAAATCCAACTGAAGAGGAAAGTGTAAACACGGTCACTGACTTTTAAAAAAATGTGAACACAAGGCAAAGAGCTTTTCTGGGTTGAGTTGGTCGCTTACCTATTGGGGAGGGTGGGCCAATCACAAAGTTTCACTTTTTTTTTTATGTTATCCAAATGCTGTGGAATAATTCTTGTTCATACTGCAAGAAATAATCATGCAAATAAAAAGGCATTAAGTCAGGCGTTGGATGGGGCAATGGTCTTTAGCTCTGAAACCTGGGTTTGAACTCAGTTTGGAATGACAGGTTGACAGTCTTTGGGCTGCAAGTGGAATGAGTTTTAGCAGCTATAATTCAGTTCCTTGTGGGCATAGGCTGCAGTATAAAATTGCACCTGACACCAAGTTATAAATCTCATTCAGGAAAGTCAAGCTGGTGTGGGAAGTGGTAAACTAGTAGGGGTGCGCTTCTGAACCTGCATTAGGGCATACGGTTGGGGCAGAGCAAAGGTAATGTCGTTTTAATTACTCTCAAATGCAAAGCTCCTGCCTAAGGCTAAAGCATGAGATAAAAAAGCCATTCTGTCCACCATATTTTACTCTACATATGGACCATCTTAAACCTGATCCAGAAATTTTAGATTTTGACATCATGTGCCTGAAATTGAAAGTGTTCCGTTCACCCGCAGTTACAGCCCTCACCTGACGTACACAACACTTGTAAAGAGAAAATTTTAAGAACCCATATTCAGAATTTATAAAAATCATCCAAACTCCTTTGTACACATTATTGAGCTATGGGATTTTTGTCTCTATTCTGCTATGGTTGTTCTGCAACGTTTCAAACTGGGGGGAATCCAGATGTTATCCTCATAAGTAAAATTATCCAAATGCCACACAATATTTTTGTTCGTAATGATCAAATTGCCATCAATTATGTTTAGATTCTACAAATGCTACCTGATCCAAAGTGGATGAACATCTGAATCTATTAGAAGATTTATGCATACATTTATCATAATTCTAATGTAATTAATAGTATGGGTTCTGACAGAAGGTCATTGACCTGAAATGTTAACACACTATCTCTTCACAGATGCTGCCCGACAGAGTATTTCCAGCATTTTCTGTTTTTATTTCAGATTTCCAACATTCGCAGTATTTTGCTTTTGGAATGGTAAAGTGGTTGGTTTCCACCCATCTGTTGCTGAGACTAATGCAACTGAGACAAAAAACTCAACAATGTTGGGGGTATTCCACCACCAGTTTTATGAAACTAGGTTCTAAAGCCTGAAATTATCCATGTTACCTATTCATGAACATCCTTGAGTTCATGTTATTTTAAATATAGAGTGCCCAAAATTATATTCAATATTCGAAATCAACCTTACAAATCTGCTGTCAACTCTTATGTAGTAAACCCACCCTTAGCCCTTCTGTTCTCACTATCTATCTCACACATTTCTTTCCTTTGTAATGTATGGCCCTTGAACACATTGCTTTTTGAATCTCATCAGCCGAGTTCCTACCTCTCACACAGCGGAATGGGACAGCCCTTGTTTGGTTTCACTTTTACTGCCATGGGGTTTGGGATCATTTGACCAACTTTCCATAGAAAAGACTTAGACATTTGTGATTATGAATATGTAAATGAGCAAAAGCCACATAGAAAGGTGTTAGCTTTTTGTGACAGCCTCAAGCTGATTGGCAGATGAGAGTTATTTAAAATATGGAATGGCTGTTCTTGCACAGATTCCAAACAATAGCCAATTTGCTAGCAAGGTCTGGTCATTCAGAAAAGCACCAAGCACCTTGTAGTTGACAACCTCCTCTAATCGCTACTGTTCTTTGGGGAAGAAAACACTTGCAAAAATCAGGACAGACACCAAAAGACAGGGTGCAACAGACTGCAAGGGATGGTCTTCTGCTTAGTCAGGCAGAGGTCATGCTTTTACATGAAATAAAAGGCACCCAAATAAGTTAATGGATGTTTCTTATTTTTGTAAAAGTAGGCAACAATAAGTTATACTGATTGCATGTAATGAGAGACACGTGTTACAATGTCCTGTATATTTGGTAGACTACAGATCAGCACATACATCTAAAAAGGCAAAAGCTCAACTTGTGTTGGGGCAACCATGGTCAACAAATACGATACCATATAGAGTGAAGCTAAAAGAGGCATGTACAAATGCAAAAAGTGGAAATCCAGTGGACTGGACGAGCTATAAAAAGAAGCAAAGGGATACAAAGAAAGTATTAAGAGTCGCAATAAGGAAATATGAAAAATATAAGCTACATTGTATATTATAAAAGATGTTAGTTAGGCTTAAACAGCAAGACAGTGGCTAGGGAAAATATGAGCCGATTAAAGCCAAGTGCAGGCGATGCTGTAATCGACAGTAAGGAATGGCAGACTTGTTAACTGAGTACTGTGTAGCTGTCTTTTCAGTAGAAGTTGAGCATCAAAAGTACAAGGGAAACTAAGAATTAATCAAGGCAAAGAACATATTGTATTTAATGTAACTAAAAAATTGATTATGGAGAAAATAATGAGACTTAAGATAGCCAAAACACCAGGACCTGATGATTTCCACCCAAGGATATTAAAAGAAATAGTGAGAAAATTGTAATGAGTTAGTAATAATCTACCAAAATTCTCTTGATTCAGGAACTGTGTCATTGGATTGGAAAATTGCTAATGCCCCTCCACATTCACGATGGCTGTCAGTTGCAGGAAAGTCAGTAGAAAATCAAACTGGCCACCACATGAAAATCAACACAGATGTATTTAAGGGGAAGCTAGATAAACATTTGAGGAAGAAAGGAACAGAAGAATAAGCTTGACAGTTAGATGAAGCGGTGGGGAAGGCAGCTCATAAAGGGCAAAAGAACATGAGAAATAGGAGCGGGATTTGGCCATATGCTAATCTTCTGCCTCAAATCCACTTTTCAGCTCACTCCCCATATACCTCGATTGTCAAAGACCAAAAATCTATCCATCTCAACCTTGAATATTTTCAATACTTAGCATCCACACCCCTCAGAAGTACAGAATTCTAAAGATTCACAGCCCTCTGAAGGAAGAAATATTTCCTCATCTCAGTCCTCAGTTTTGGGATGGACTGCATGGGCCAAATGGCCTGTTTCTGTGCCATATATCTGATGTAAATGATCGACCCCTTACCTTGAGACTGCCCCCGTGTTCCTGGTTCCCCAGCCTCAGGGAACAACCTCTCAGTGTCTACCCTGTCAAGTTTCTTCAGTGTACTTCCATTCGATCACCTCTCATTCTTCTAAACTCCAGAGACCTCTCATCATAGGGCAACCCTCTCATCCCAGGAAGCACCAGCATGGACTAGATGAGCCAAATGGCCTGTTTTTGTGCTGTGGATCTGATGTAACTCAATGTAACATGCTTTTCTCTTTACAAAAAAAAAATCTAAAAATGCTCTACATCAGCAAATCTTCAAGCTAGAGAGAATAGGGAAAAATGGCAAGGGATAGGGAGACAAAAGCATTATCTCAAATACGATACCAAGGTTTACATTGCAAATTAAAGAAATATTCCGTCAACTACAATACAACATCTTATAAAACCTTGGCTTTTGAAAGGTCAGTTATACTGATTCAACTTCAGACTGAAAACTTTATCCATGCTTTCATCACCTGAAGACTTGACTTCTTCAATGATCTCCTGGTCAACATCTCATTATCATCGTTCTGTAAATGTCAGCTTATTCAAAACTCTGCTGTCCATACTCTAATGCTGTACTAAGACCTGGTCACCTATCTCTTCTGTCTTGACTTATCTACAATGACTCCTGGTACCCCCCCCCACCTCCAGTCTAAATCCCTTCATGGCCCTGCAGCCTCCTCCAGCCCTACAACCATCGCTCCACCATCCCCTCTCCCCCAACCCTGAACTCAATTCGTTCAACTCTGGCCCTCGTGTGCACATCCCCCTTTCCTTTGCCTCACCATTGGTGGCTATCACTTGTTTAGGCTTAACTCTCCATAATGCTTTAAGTCCCTCTGCCTCGCCACCTCTCTCTTTTCCTTTAAGAAACTTCTTAAAACCTACCACTTTGGGCCACCCCTCCTAATATCATATCATCCATTTTTCCCTGATTGTGCTTTGGCAGTGCACAGGGATATTTTTCTATATTAGAGACACTATATAAATGTAAGCTGATGCTTTTGTTATGCATGTTTACTCTTCCTGTTGCACTTACATCAACTCAGCATTTAAATCTTGTGAAAACTGCATAATAGTACCTTGTATTAATATAGCACCTTTAAAATATTGTCCCAAGACACTTCATAGATTCACCAGCAAAAATGAACACCAAGCCAAAGAGTGAGACATCAGAATGCAAAATCAAAACCGTAGTCAAAGATCTGGTTTTTAAGGAAGGTTTTACAGGACCAGATGGAGGTGCAGAAGTTTAAGTAGGGAATTCTAGAGCAAAGGACCTAGGTGGCTGAATGCAGAGTTGTCAATGGTTGGGCAAAGGGACAGAATACGTTAAAGGCCAGTGTCAGAGGAACAAAGAGATCTTGAAAGGTTGTAGGGCTGGTGGAGATTAGAGACAGGGAGGGGTGAGTCTCTAGATGATTTTGAAAACAAGGATGCACATTAAAAAATTGGGGCATTGCAAAACCAGGAGACAATGCAGGTCAGTGCACACAGGGGTGATGGGCGAATGGAACTTGGTGCAAGTTAGTGCATGGCAGCAGAGTTTTGAACAACCTCAAAGTTTATGGAGGGTGCAACATGGGAAGCAGTCTGGAAGTAACAAAGGAATGGATGAGGATTTCAGCAGCTGATGAGTTGAAGCAGGAGTGAGAATGGGTGATGCTCGAGAGGCAGAAATGGGGGGTCTTGGTGAAGGAGAGAATGAGGTTAGAGGCTTAGTTCTGGGTCAAATAGGATGCCAAGGTTGTGAATAAGCTTGGTTTGGAGTCAGTAGCAAGGGAGCAGAGCTTTAGGTGGGGACCGAAGAAAAAGGCTTCAGTCTTCCCAACATTTAAGTCGATGATATTTTTGCTCATTCAATCTGGCAAGCAACGTGATAAATCAGAGGCATTGGAGGAGTTGAATGAAGTGGTAGAGATAGATCTGAGTGTTGGCAACATACAAGTGTAATATCAGTATTTTTGGATGATGTCGCCGAGGTCCAGCATGCAGATGAGAAATAGGAGGACCAGGAACAGATCTTCAGAACACTCCAGAGGTAACTGTGTGGAGTGGGAAGAGAAGCCATGGCTACAATTAGATAGTTAAGAAGTCATGTGAAGTCATTCATTTTGATGGCAGGAACATAGAGGGACAACACAACATAAGGGGTACAACTCTAAAGTGGGTGCAAGAACAGAGGGTCTTGGGGTATATGTGCATAGGTCACTGAAGGTGACAGGACAGATTGAGAGAGTAGTTAATAAAGCATACAGTATCCTGGGCTTTAGTAATAGGAGCATAGAGTACAAAAGCAAGGAGGTTATGTTAACCTTGTATAAGACACTAGTTCAGCCTCAGCTTGAGTATTGTGTCCAATTCTGGGCGCCACACTTGAGGAAAGACATGAGGGAATTGGAGAGAGTACAGAAAAGATTCACGAAAATGGTTCCAGGGATGAGGAACTTCAGGTATGAAGACAGATTGGAGAAGTTGGGACTGTTTTCCTTAAAGAAGAGAAGGCTGACATGAGACTTGATAGAGGTATTCAAAATCATGAGGGGCCTGGACAGAGTAGATGAAGAAAAACTGTTCCCACTCATGAAAGGATCGAGAATGAGAGGGCACAGATTTAAAGTGATTGGTAAAAGAAGCAAAAGCAACATGAGGAAAAACTTCTTCACACAGCGAGTGGTTAGGAGCTGGAATGCCCTGCCTGACAGCATGGTGGAGACAGGTTCAATCAAGACATTCAAAAGGGAATTAGACTGTTATCTGAAAAGGATGAATGTGCAGGGCTACAGGGAGAAGGCAGAGGAATGGCATTAGGTGAACTGCTCTTTTAGAGAGCCAGTACAGACACAATGGAATGAAAAGCCTCTTTCTGCACTGTAATAATTCTGTGAAGAATGGTGCCAGGTAAGTGCAGTCCCAGCCAACTGGACAACAGTGGAGACGCACTTGAGAAGGATGGTGTGGTCAACCGTGTCAAAGGCTGCAGACAGGTCCAGAAGGACGAGCAGCGACAGTTTACCTTTGTGACAGTCACAAAGAATGTTATTTGTAACTTCGATAAGAGCTGTTTCAGTATTGTATGGACAAAAACCTGATTGGAGGGACTCAGACTGGGAATCTGGGTAAGATGGGCATTGATTTGGGACGCAAAAGGATGATTGGAGTTAGGGCAATAGTTTTCAAGGACAGAGGGGCCAAGGGTTGATTCAATAAGTAATGTAACAACATAGCTATTATTTTTAGATATAAATGAAGCAGAATGACTTGCTGTCAATACTTTCCCTTTTAAGTACAATAATGTCAAGTAGTTGGGTTCAATTTTGCCTTACTATATCAAAAAAAAGCTTTGTGCACTGCTGTAGACTTAATGATTTCTTTTTAAAATTACCAAAGCAATTTTATTCTTGAGCTCTTGATACTGAAAATTTCTGAATAATAACCAGCACACTTTTAATAAACAAAAACGAAATTATGGTCCTTGGATAGCTTCATTCTGTTTAAATTTTGAATAATGTCATTTATATTTTTCCTAGCAGATGCTGAGAGACTTTACAAGGACACCAGGTTCAATCAGAACCCTGATTAAAGTTCCATCTGGAGCTTAATGGATTCACAGATCTGTTACAATTAACAAAGTCACCAGTGTCAATCTTCACAACTGTATAAGAGCCTTCAGTTCCCATGTCTACAACAAAATATTTTTAATCAAACAGCCTCGATCCATTTACAATAAGTGGAAGAAAAACATGCATGTTTGCCAGTTTAGAACTAAACATGCTGCAAAGCAACTGAAAATTATGTCCTGGCACACAACAGACCATGAAATACTTATGAGACTACTCCTAATAGGAAACTAACCCTGCTAAATTTTGTCTTATTGTTTAGAAGAGTTAAAAGGTTCTTTTACAATATTTCTGCAATATATTTGGTACAAAAATAAATTCAGTCACATGCAATTTTGGTCTCTAGAATTGCAGCACCATTCCCGTAACATTAATTTTAGACCAGGACTACTACTTAAGTGTGCACACACACTTATTTTTCCTTTTCATTCTCAAATTTCAGGAAGTCATGTTCAATGGTCCCAGACAAATTTTGCCCAAGTCCAGTTGGCAGCTCATTTGCAATCCATATTCAAAGTACTGGTAACTCTCCTCTCCTATTGTTAAAAGCTGAAAGAACTGACTTTTCATCCACCTCAACCATATATCACAACACCTCCACCAAGTCTCATGCAGTCGTTTACAATGATTTCAAGCAGCTTCTCTCAATTCTGCTAAATTAAATATTCAACTCTGCACTCTTCAATTCAGCTCAAAAGAGGTCTTAACTGGAATTGCATCACCAACTAAAAAGTTCTTTACCATACCAAATTGGACAAATCACATTTCTGGCATAAAATTGATACTTTAGAATTTTTAAAAATAAAGTCAGTCTATATGTCGAATGACATAAATGTTCAACTTGTCACCAGACCATAACTCCTACATTCACGGGAGACGACGACATGGGGTCTTCAAAAAAATTGTAAATCCTCTATTATTTTATTACTGGTTTCTCATTTCGAAGTGCAATCTAAGAGGGGTAGAAATAAATGCTAAACACTAATCCCAATATCTTACAGAAGGACTGTGGTTAATTCTTTTAGTCATTAAGCAGCCCATTCACATTTCAATAATATACCTGATTCATCCTACAAACATCCTTATTAGACAATCAATCTAGATCAGTGCATCAAGTTGTTCAATTTTAGTTACACGAAGTACATTCTACAGTGGCAATTGATGGCCAACGAGAAACTAGGTATGGCAATTACATGTGGCCAATGACAACCAAAGCTTAACAGTTAGCTGAAAGTTGACTAGCAAAGTTAAATGGCATTGCAAAAGTAAACAAGTGAGAAATAATAGCTAGCGAAGATTATCAATTTGCTGTAGTTCATTTTTATCCATGATTACAAGGTAGATTTCTTTCTATAATAATAGCTGCATTAATTTAATCAGTTTCAAACAGGTCAAAACACAGACTTCATGTTGAGAGCCCCGTTACTATTTACAGAACAGCAAGATTGAATTACTATCCAAAACATGCATCTACTAATTGAAGGCTGTATTAGCCTCACTCTCAAGCCTGTTACCAAGGAGACCATAACAACAAATTTATGAATAATTTAAGAATGCAGGTGGCTTTTTAAAATCTTGTGTATCCAATCCAATCAGTTTTAAAGGGTAACTACCAGATGAAAAAATGGTCAGAACTCCTTCATTTTTTTGTCACGTGCCATATTGCCAATTTCAACAAAAAAAACAATTTACATCATATTTTACTACACAGTAGTTCATCCTGAAGGCTGCTGAAAAGATGAGTATCATGTCGGACTGAAATCCTATTATTGCCACATCTTGTTTATCCCTACTTTTACTGGCAGATTGAAAGTGGCATTAACAGGATTTCACTGTAGTAGCACTGCAGCAAGCCAGTGCAGTCAAGAAGCAACAGAGTCAAACACATAATTATATTATATTAAATATGTACCAAGGCTTTTTGCATCATTACTTAATCCAAGCGAGTACCTATCAAGTGGCAATAGTGCTACAAGCACCATCCATTTACCAGCAAATGAAATGGCTATAATCAAAATTCCAGAAGTAAGGAAGATCTTATTCTTCTTTCCACATGGTGATTTACCATGTTATACATAATTACATTTTGATACAAAATTGAAGAACTGCATACAGTTAAATGATTAACAGTTTTAAAAAGGAGTCAACTACAATATTTTTTTTCAAAAACCATTACTATAACATCTAATGAAAAAAACACAGAAGCTGAAAGTTTTTACAGCATACCATAAATGCTTTAAAGTAGTTTTATTGAGTCCTCAACTTTCTACATTGGCTATAACTTTGAAGAGCCAAAGCCCAGGTACAAAGGCAGTCTCCATGGTAAACTGAATCAGGGAGTAAACAACCAGTTTCGAAAAGCACCCATATTCAAAGTAACAGCCCTAACAGAGCAGCAGCATCAGCCTATTTTGTTTATTTTAACATGGAAACTTCACTTTTTTTGTAAAAACATTCCTTTCATTCTGCTCTCCCCCATTCGTTCTGGAATTGATATTTTCAGATCCTACGTTGAAGAATATTTTTAAGTCAGTTATTGGCACTCTTACTACACAACATTATGCAGATCTCTATATGTTACGTAGAATTTACCAAACCCCCAAAAGGTTTTAAATACTCATCCAAATGTTGTTAATAAACAGCTTTTTTGTATATTTGGAAGAATCAAATGAACTGCAAAATCAAACGTTGGCAAAATCAGCAAAATGTAGAGCATTAGGTCTGTAACACCACAAACACAAAAATGGCAAAACCGGGCAGTGACAAACAGCTCAATAAAGTTCAAAAAGTCCATAGAACCCCCAGAGGTTTTTCGAGGCAGGCAACCAAATTATTCACATTCCACTTACCATACATCTTACATAAAAAAGCAATGATACTTTAAGTGGAAATTGCACTATCTTGTCTCTATGGTTTGCTAACTCAAATTAAATATGAAAAACCTGATCAGCTAAAAAGCTCTGCTTTAAATAAATAATATCACTACAACATAATTTTTCTAATTACTGCATATGCTTAAAGCATTAAATTGGCGTTTTTAGTTCTAGTGGAGAACACAGGAGGAGAGTTGGGAGGACCTATTTTACTAATATGAATTTATCACATTTGTTGTAATACTTAAAGATAACATTCACCTTTAAACAACAGTAAATATATAATTTGGTTAAATTGTACTTCAGTTCTGTTGCAATTGCTCAGAAATTCCTTCCATTTTATACCTCACACATCTTTATGTGTTAAGTTTTTACATTAATCATGAGGCGGTGTAAGGAAATTACACATATCATTTCCTAGAGAAGTGACATTGCTACTTTCTGGATGCAAATGGGCATCACTGGCACAGCCATATTTATTGCCTATCCCTGAGAAGAACCTTCATGCAAATGAATGCTTTGCTCAGCCACTTCAGAGGACAGTTAAGAGTAAACCAGCTTCTTACTTCCAGAATTTTTTAAAACTGATTTCAAATTTTCAAACAATTATGGTGGTGTTTTAATTCACATTCAATAGATTATTAGTCCAGGTTCTGGATTACTAGCCCAGTAACATAACCACAATTCCAGATAATTCCTTTATTCAATTAAATCTTCAAAGGTGTCAATCGTTATCTGACGCAATTTAACATTCATTATAAGATCAAAAGTGGTAAACAAGTGTTCTAAGGGTAAAAGTGTATTTCTATACAAGTTATAACAAACGTAAGCAGTATAGTTTATGCTAAAACTGGACACTGAATCATGGGGGATGAAATGATTATCAGCTGCAGTCAGCTCTGAAATCTGGTAATCAATCGCCCATTCTCTCCCATGTTAAGAAGTAATCACGAGATCAGTTCAAGAAAAACCTTGTGTTTTTTCAATCTAACTTTCCAGAACACCTACCCATTTTCCCATTACAGCTGTTTTAACCACCCATTCTAGCAACCTCTTCCAGTTGTTGACCACACACTGTTCTAAGAAATACATCCTGGCAATTAGTCCCAAACTTCATAACCCTGAATCTATGCACTCTTTTTCTGCTGCCTTGATGTACCTAAAACTGTTCAAGTTTACTTTCTCGATCCCATTAAGTATTTTACTTACTTCCCATATCCTGTTTGAGCAGAAACAAAATTGATTTTGTTCTGAAACTCAGATGCAGACCAACATACAATCTGCAATGCAATTTCCATTTTTGAGGTGAGGTCAATAGCTCAAGTCTAAAAGACACTCATTTCTTCTTATAGGCATAATAAATCGTGGAACTACAATAGGAGGAAATTTGCACACATCGGATCAAGTAGATTGATTTGGTACTGTATTATCATTCCCCCACAAAACAGACCAAATACTTGTTGGAAAACTCTCTGCCATTTTTCATCAGTAACTGAAATTTATTATGTCCAAAATAAGGGTATAAAAAGGTTTTAAATTTTAAAAACTTTCACAACAACATAATTAAAAATGTCCACTGAATTGTCTGTTAGGTCTTCCAATGCCTGTATTGGATTTTTTATTTGAAAGCCTTGGCCTCTCACAAAAGCCTGGGCTTGGGCCTTTATATTTTACCCAAATCTAAGATACTATGAGCTGAATTTTGATTGCACATTCTCAGATTGCACAATGTACCCAATTTCCCAGACTGCATCAGGGACATTCACTTATTTGTACTGATGCAATATTTTCTTTAGCTTCTGGTAGCTTCTACACGGTTGTTTTTTCAAGATTATTTGAAAAAGCTTTAGAACACAATTCATAAAAAAATATAAACTTTTCTTGAATAGTTTTTAAACAGAGATGTTGAGTGTGAAGTTAAAAAAATACAATTTTTTAAAAATTCATTCATGGGATGGGGGTAACTGGCAAAGCTAGCATTTACTGTCCATCCCTAATGACCTTGAGAAGGTGGTGCTAAATCACTTTCTTGAACTGCTGCAGGTGTAGGTACAATACAGTGCTGTGCGAGAGGGAGTTCCAGGATTTTGACCCAGTGACAACGAAGGAACGGTGATGCATTTCCAAGTCATAATGCTGTGTAACCTGGAGGGAAACTTGCAGGTGGTGGTTTCCCCATGCGCCTGCTGCCTTGTCCTTCTAGATGATACAGGTCGCGGATTTGGGAGTCGCTGTCGAAGAAGGCCTGTGGAGTTGCTACAGTGCATCATGTAGGTGGCAGACACTGCTGCCACAGTGTGCCGGTAGTGGTAGAAATGAATGTTTAAGGTGGTGGATGGGTTGCCAATCAACCAGGCTGATTTTCCCTAGATGGTACTGAACTCCTTGAGTGTTGTCGGAGCTGCAACCATCCAGGCAAGTGAAGAGTATTCCATCATGCTCCTGACCTGTTTCTTGGAAATGGTGGAAAGGCTTTGGGGAGTCAGGAGGTGGATCACTCACTGCAGAATACCCAGCCTCTGACCTGTTCTTGTAGCCATTATACACAAGTTGTTAGAACTATATGCACAGTGGGAGAAGAAAGAGGCTTCACAATCTTGGAATTCATTTCTGAAGAAAAACAGTATGTGTTGTTTTGCGAAACGGCAGGTTCCACCTTCACAGTAATTCCAAATGAAAGGATCTCCCCATGTAAAACTGCAGCAGCCCCACTGCAGTACCATCAAACTCCAGGGCCTTCACCCAAGTTTTGCCAAGCCCCAATCTCATTCCCCAGTGCTGCCATAAACCCAGGATCATTTCAGCTATAAAAACTGTTAGGGGTTAAACATTACAAGAATAAATATACATTATTTACACTGTACAGAATAATGCACATGGAGTTCAATTTCCAAAGCAGCAGTAACAAATTCCAAAGTAATAGAATTTAACATAGTCATTGTAAATCATGGCATAAACACCCTACGTGTTATAGAGCAGCATATCCTCCAACTTACTGTGGCCAAGACCACGAGAGATGTATTTGTAATACAAGTCATGCAACCAGCGTGCATTTATTATTTCATACTTACTTCCTCTGTCACACCTGCTTATAACTCAAACTATCCATAATATATGTCTCCCTGTCCGCCATTGCCAGAGCTGTGGCACCTCAAACTGCATCTGCCAGCTACATTCACAATTATCCCTCCTGCCACTAAAAGTTAGCGGTTTTAAAATTTTGTACTTTCCAATATTTTTTAAAATTAGTGGAAGATAAGGGTGATTTAGCTTTTAACTTTGAGAGAAACTTAATCAGTTGAGAATTAAATGTGATCTAAATGCAGCTGGGCATCAAGGTATGTAGGGTTTCAGGCAGGTATGAAATTTAAATAAATGTGGCCCTTTTTTTTTTTAAATCAGCTTTCCAGAGAAGCACACCAGCCAGGGCTTATATTAACACGTCAATCCACGCTCAATCTAGTCCAACAGGCTTCGGGGGTAGTACAACAACCAAAAATTAAATAACTAATAAATATAGCCATCAGATAATTGATTTAATAAGTCAATCTACCCTCAATACATACAAGCGGGCTTTGGCAGAAGCAGGCCAACTAGGAATTAATAACTTCAATGTTTGTATCCTACATAAATGCATCGGGCATTAGGAGGTGTGCTCCAACTGTAAATTAGTGAATTAAATGCATTTTGATAAATATATCCAATGCAGCTTCAGGTGCAGGACACCATCCATGAATTGAATAGGTAAAAGTGCATCAAACTTCAGTGACAGTGACAAAAAATATTCTTCTCATTTTCTGTCACAAACTTTACAAAGCTTTACCTTCTCAGACGTTTCTCTGTTGGTGGTTGGTCATGTGCCTCAGAAGACTAAGTGGGTTGTACAGAGTCACATTAGAGTAACATGGTCTGTGATGAGAACAAACATCATGGCCTAATGTTCTTATCCAGCTAAACAGCCCTTCTTGAAACCAATGTCAACAAGTTCCATACAACTAAGATTTAGACAACTACATTTGAACAGAAATCTTCTATTCCATTTGCATTACTGAAAAGCTTTTTTTCTCATGAAGTGTTAAGCAGTTTGCTTTCTAAAAATGCCTGTAAATAAATAAAACACTTTTAAAAAAAGTCTTTTCTGATTTTTGATTTGCCTTTCAATATCGCATTTCATTTCAGCTTGCAAAGTATGAGCATTTGTTCCACTGCATATCATTAAAGATTACTATTTTTGTAAAGCATATAAAGATACACTTCCTTAAAACAGAGTTTCTCATGGTAATCATAGTCCCCAGGGAAAGCAGAATTTAAGAAATGTCAAATCTTACAGAATAATTTTTGTAATGATAGAATAATTCTAAGAAACTAGTCTTTGACAATCACAAAACAAGCTGCATTGCCAGCACCAAGGGATTGAATGGGGATATTTGGCAGGTGCTGTAGTTTATCACAAAACCGTCTAAAATAATTGGAAGTGACAACCAGCAGCACCACAAATGATTTATTAGTCTTTCACTCAGCTTCCTCGGGGCCAAAATAAATAATTTACTGAGTCAGTGTCTTCAAATCATTAATACTTCTCTATGTATCCAAAATGTACTAAACTCTGGTGGTTATTTCATAATATTAAAATACAATATAAAGGGATTTTTTCACCACTTAACAGTATCTGAAGGTTAACTAGTCACACCAAATGCACAGTGCATCCTAGACAATATCCTATCAATATATTAATATTGCCACCTGGAAAGCTGCCAATTTTGTCAGTGATGATGCTGAGGAAAATATGCTGCTGTTCCTGATTAGCTTCAAATAATTCTGCATCAAAAGCTGAGAAAATAGTGCAATTAGTACAGCAAAGCTTTTCAACTGCTTAAAAACTTACATTGAAGAAACAGGCCCAGAGTGCAAAAATACACTGTCACTTTCAGTTTTGTCTTCTATATTGCAGCTTTTAAATATTCACATTTGAAATTTTAAAAGTTGCACAGGCCTAAAGATTTAATCAAATAAAGCATTTTAATTTTAGTAATTAAGACTCAGATTCACTGAATTTTAATTTGAGATAATCTATTTATTGATTTTACAAAAACCACATACAGGGCACATGTGCATTAGCACCCACTGCATGTCACTTATGAATAACTACATCCAGCCAAAAACCAAGAATTGGAGCCAACCCACGTTTTGCATCAATTTCTTTGCTTTCAAAGGTAATTTTACAGCCCTTCAATCAGCCGAAGAAATCTCCTAACTTAATTTTAAAATTGGGTGGGAAGAAATATTTGCCTATAACAAAACAAAACATTTGTGCAGCATTTTTTTAAATCAACATTAGATATCTCCAATAATTAGATATCTCCAACCACACTTCGAATGTGAGTTGGCAAATTTGGCTATAGAAACTTGTAGTGTGCCTTAGGTTTTAACTTTTGAAAATATGATAGAGACACAAATGATTTAACAATGAACAAAGAAATATTTAAGAAAGGGATTATGTTTAAGGAAGTCAATCTCCCAAGCAGCTTTTAAGTACTGAATCATAATAGCCAATTTTAAATTTGTTTTTCTGAAACAAACCCTAAGCAAAAGTCACATTTTTGACATAGCAACCAAAGAAGAATTTCTCCAAATTATTTTTCGAAATATTTTCAGCTCTTTACAACTCTGCATAGACTGGTAGAAAAGTAAGCTAGAGATAGAAAATAAAGCTGTTTAAGTCTAAGAATGACATATTTAAATTAATTGTTTATTCAACTGAGTTTCCTACAAGATGTCTAGTTTGAACTTCTGTCTCAACCTAAATTTGCAATCACGATTCTCGCAGGGGTACAGGTACAGTTAAAAAGTAAGAAAAATAAGAAAAATATTATAATTTTATTGAATTGAAACCCTTGGCACAATACTAGTAAGTGTAATTGCCCTGTCAAATTCTAATTGTGTGGGCTGCTGACAAGCTTTGTAGTTTGTCTGAAGCACTTTCTGTTTTAAGAGCGTAAAGTCCATGCAGCCCACCAACCAGAGTTTAACTATGATTATTCTACCATGGATTTCGCCTATTCTTCTCACCCTCCTACCCACTACCTGTTCATCACCTATTTTAATTAACATAAGGGTTCCTTCATTTGCCTCACTGCTCAAGTTAAATAGCTTGCTTACTTTTACCTCTTCAGTACCTTTTATCTTAAAAAGCTGCATCATGCCTCCCATAGGCTCCCTTCCTCAAAAAAAATAGTTCAGTTGTTCGAGCCTATTCCCATAATTCAGTCTGCCAAGGTCTGGAATCGTCCTCTCCTAAACCTTTTCGAATTCATCAATATCGTTTTTGAGGTAGACTGATAAGAACTGCAGACTATACTCCAAAATTAGTGTCACTATTTATCTGCATAACAGCTTGTTCTGAATTATAACTCAACATTTTCTAAATACATGCCAGTAACTGATTTGTCTTACTGATGCTCCTCAAAACTAATCTTTTCACAATATGACCAGTAATAACTTACACTCCTCTTTAGCTTTCACCAACAAATACCTCTTCAGATGTTGTCCAGAATCACTTGTTTTTGTAATCTTTCGGAATCATAGAAAAGGTTACAGAAGGAGGCCATTCAGCCCATCAAGCCCATGTCTCACAAGCTAAGTGAATATCCCACCATCAATATCTTGGGGACCAAAAACTTAACTGGTCCAGCCACACGTGGCTACAAGAGCAAGTCAGAAGCTCAGAATTTTGAGCGAATAACTCACCTTCTGACTCTCCAAAGCCTGTCCACCAGTCACAAGGCACAAGTCAAGGATGTGATGGAATACTCCCCACTTGCCTAGTGGAGTGCACCTCCATCAACACTCAAGAAGCTTATCATCCAGGACAAAGCAATCCACTTGATTAGCACCCAATCCACCACCTTAAGCATTCAATCCCTGCACCACTGGCACACAGCAACTGCAGTGTGTATCATCTACAGACGAACTGCAGCAATTTGCCAAGAACTCTTCGCCAGCACCTCCCAATCCAGCAACCTCTATCATGGGAACACCACCACCAAGTTGACTTCCAAGTCACACATCATCCTGACTTGGAACTATATCGCTGTTCCTTCAACGTCACTGGGTCAAAATCCTGGAACTCCCTAGTTAACAGTACTGTGGTTGTACCTATACCACACGGACTGCAGCAATTCAACAAGGCAGCTCACCTTCTCAATGGCCAATAAATGCTGGCCTTGCCGGAGACACCCACATCCCCTGAGCAAATAAAAAAAATGTTAGGTCTGATTACTATTTAGTCATGCGACTGCCTGGCAATACCAAGTGCTGTAGGTTTACTGGATAGGGCTCCTTCAAATGCTTGCCTCAACAAGTAGCATTTGTCAGTTCATAGGATGGCTTCTGTCACCAAAGGGGCACCATATGGAACCTTTTGTTGGATTTCACTTCTAATCTTGAATTATTTTGTTGGTTTCCTTTGCATACAAGCCCTAAAACAGGCATCAAGAAAACAGGAAATATCAAGAACAAAGACTTAAGTAAAGACTGCTAGATCCAAGAACAAAGTGAAATTCAAGGCTCAACTACTGAAAGAGAGGAGCAAACGTCAAGAGGATAACCCGGTGTTCGGAGCTGCAACTTAAGTTGGGCAAATCTGCGGTAAGTTTAATGTTTTAAATTATGTAATTTTTTTTTTTAAAAGGCATCTATGTTACAAATTTATTAACTGTACAAAGTACAGTGGACTGCTAAACAATATTACTGAAACAATTTTCACTTTTTTTTGAATGAACAAATTTGTTAGTTGTGCAGTGGTGTATAGTGATATAACACAAGTGGCTAAGATTACCCAACCAAGAATAATGGTTAGTTCTATTATCCGCAGCACACTGGACTTCTACAAATCCTTTCAGGTTTCTTTGTGTCATTGCATACAACTTTCTCACTTAATGATGATGGCTAGTCCAGAAATTTGATGGGTGGAGGCCAAGGGGATGCTTTGTTTATTGATGCACTAAGGACCATCTGCGTTGCATTATGTTTGTTGATTATTGATGCTGGATCTTTGATAAACAGTTTATTTGATGCACTGGTGGTATTTTGTTTATTGCATGTAGTATCATGCTGTGGAAGTGGAATGAAACGGGTGGATGTGTAACTGGTGTCACTCAGTTTGAGGCATTGATTAGATGTGCTCAGCCTGAGGCAGAAGGCTAGCTAATTCTGGCCTGACTGCAGAAATCGTGATACTACAGATACCAGTGTTTAAAAAAAGCATGTTGCTATTGTCATGAAGACCCCCACCTGCCAAGAATGAGGCATATTAATTTTGTCACATGAACGTTGATTTTAAGCTGTTGCTGGAGTGAAGAAATGACTTGTTTAAAGATAACCAGACACTGGGCTGGAAGGACATTTGCATACTAAGAGATGCTGCTTGTGGAGACAAAGGACTATACCCTGCTCCAAATAACCCAAATGGATTTTGATCACCGGACATTAATGATGTAAGGAAACACATTCCAGGGCCTGCTAAGATGATACAATTCACAAAAACAGGACTGGTTAAACCAGCTGATCACATGACTGGTTCAGGTTTCCTGAACTGGCCACATGACAGTTTGAATTCAGAAGGCAGTTGGCAATTGAAGCTGGAACAAGCAAGCCTCTCTCCTGGCTGTCTCTCTCGCCTTCTCCCAAGCCACCGGACCCATGGAAGACATGTACAACTCAAGAGAGAAAAGACTCTGACAACGAAACAAGTTGAAGCGTGAACTGGGCCACAACGAACAGCAGGATTTACTGGCAACCAAAGACTCCACATTGAACTCAAAGGACAGTAAATAACTAAGAGATATTGCCTCAAACTGTTCCCCTTTATTCTTTCTACTTTTTCTGTCTCTATCTGCATGTGTGTTTATCGCATATGCATGCTAGCATGCTCGCGTCGCATATTCGTAGTCGTTAACTGAATTAGAGTTAAGATTAATAAACTTCTACCTTTCTTGTTTAAAATCTAAGAAAACCTGTCTGAATTGATTTCTTTGCCTTACAATTGAAGCAGTGAGCAAGGGTTCACTGAGGGGGAAGCTAAAAACACTGTGTTTCTAAAATTAAACCCTGTTATGGTTAAACCAGGCAAAGACTGAGAGGGAACCCCTAGACGCCTCCTCAACTGGTCGTAACACTATGCATATGAAAAAATATATTTTTAGTTTGTCTGTTTATTTTTCTCCCAAGCTCCAATGGATCCCATAGTCCACATTGCTACTAAATCCTGTAAGATCCAATAATGTGCAAGTTTGAATCCTGAAAGTCTAGGATAACAAAAGGCATTAGGATTGCAAATACTTAACCCAAAGCTACTTAGATATACATTTTCAGTATGCAGTGCAGAAAAGGTGAAGTGTTACACTAAAACCATACTTTTTAGAAAAGAAAGCATAGGTCAAAATGTAAATTGCCCTGCTTTTTTTCTATTTCATCGCTCACGAATTCAAGATTTTAAAATCTGGTTAATTGTTTTTCATGCGACTCAAGCCCTCCCTTTCATGTGATGAATTAATATGTATATTCTAAAACATAACCAGCAACCATTTACAATAAAACCTGTCCAAGTCAAAGTAACAATTAACTCAAAAGAGCTGCCAGATTAAGAGATTTTATAGACCCATGTTCAATTGAATCTTTGAAAGGAAATTTAAGGCATTATATAGTAAATAATTGCCAATTTTGCTTAAGAACAGAATTAAAGGAACATACAAGACCACAAAAGACCATCAGAGTCCATCTGGTCATATCTGGAAATGGTATACAAAGCAATATAAAACTCAAAAGACTTGAATTTATATCACGTGTCTCAGAAACGTCTCAAAATTCTTTATAAAGAGAATTACTTTGATGCTCAATGACGTGTATAGGAACACAATTTTACACACTACAGACCTACAGAACAAATGGGAAAAGGAACAAGAAAAGGAAATAGATTCTACAAAAAGCAACTAGTGCTAAGCAAAGAGAAACTAAATCTCAAAATGAAAACCAGATCAGTTACCTCAAACGTCAGAGTAGGTTGATTTAGATTGCTGTGCACCTTCTGGACCAGAGTTCCCATCTAGTTGATCAAAGTCTGCAACAGAGACAAGATTCTGAAGTTAACTCAGTTTGGGTGATCTCAGCCAGTTCTTAACAGCCTTACTACATTAGTTTCCCAACACAATTTAGCAACAAGAATATCTGATGCAGGAGATATTCTTCGAAGACTAGAATTAAAGCAAATTGCAGGGCAGTGCTACACTACGTTAGCTTTTATTTTCAATTTATATAAACGTTTTGAAGACACAAGAATATAAATTTTTTATATTATTAAATTGGTGGTACATCCTGAAATAGTACGATTTTTAACAGATGAAACTTCCAGGAACACATCCAGCCAGAGCTGGCAACCCCAATGTATGGAGGCGCCATAGCTGATGAGTTAGTAAATAATAATGATCTGTAACTTATATACAATAAAATAAGACATTAATGAAAAGTGAAGATTGAAGTGAACAGATTTTATTCCAATACCTATTTCTTGTACCATCAGCTAATGGGAACAGCTTTTCTTTGTCTACCTTAGCTATACTGGTCATAATCTTGTGTACCTCTATTAAATGCTCCAAAGAGAACTCCAGCTTCTCTAATCTAACCTTGCAGCTAAAATCCCTCATCTCTGCAGCCATTCTGGTAAATCTCCTCTGCACTCTCTCAAGGACCCTCACATCCTTCCTAAAGTGTGGTGACCAGAACTGGATGCAATACTCTAGCTGTAGCCTAACCAGAGTTTAATAAAGGTTCAACATAATTTCCCTGCTTTTGTACTCAATACCTCTATTTATGAAGCCCAAGATTCCAACTACTTTCTCAATATGTTCTGCCACCTTCAAAGATCTATGCACATGAACCCCCACACCGCACCCCCCCAGGTGCCTCTGTTCCTGTACACTCTTCAGAACTATACAATTAAGTCTATATAACCTCTCCCTATCTCTTCTGCCAAAATGCATCACCTTACACTTCTCTATATGAAATTCCATCTGCTACTTGTCTGCCCATGATGTTAGCTTTATCCTGTTGCAGTCAATCGGTATCATCCTCAATGTTTGTCATATCTCCAAGTATGGTATCAGCAAGTTTTGAAATTTTACTCTGTATTCCAATATCCAAACATATAAAATATATGATAAAAAATATATATAGTGGTCCTAGCATTGACTCTTGGGAAACTATCCTCCAGTCTGAAAAACAACCATTTACTCACAGCTTTCTGTCCTTAAGACAACCTTTTATCCAAGCTGATACTGACCCTCCTATTGCATGAGCCTCAATTTTGTTAAACAGCCTTTTATGTGGCACTTTGCCAAATGCTTTCTTAAAATTCATATAGACAACATCCACTGCTTTCCCTTCATCAACCTTCCATGTTACTTTATCAAAAAATTCAATTAGATTAGTCAAGCACGATCGTCCTCTTACAAATCCATGCTGGCTTTGTAATGCACTGCTTTCCCTAATTAACTCAAACCTCTCCAAGTGTCTATTTATTTTTTTTCCCTAATTATTGTTTCTAAAACCTGACCCACCACTGATGTTAAACTGAACAATCTGTATTTACTTGGAATGTCCTTACATCTTTTCGTGAATAACGGTGTCACATTTGCCACTCTCCAATCCTCTGGCACCTCCCTTGTATCGAGGGAAGATTGGTTTTGATTTAAGTTTGTTTCTTTGTGGCAATAATGACTGAAGGTATGGCTTTGTTGCACAAAACAGTCTGGTGAAGTCGGAAATAAGTTCATGCTTTTGATGTTCCAAATACTGAAGGTCTCATCTTTACATGGGGAGCTACCAATGCACTTCTTCACCTAGGCCTGCCTTTGCACATCTCTTTGGGGCATCCTTTAACCAGGTCTTCAAACTGACTAATATAGAATTTTATGGTTATTGAAAGTATTATCTCCTGATTCTGTAATTGGAGTGCAAGTCAGTGAAGTGAAGCTTATTTAACCATCTGAAATTAGAGAATCAGGCTATTTAAACAGATCAAAAAGAGGGACATTGCAGTTCATAGCAACTGTGCTTGATTGATAGGATGCAAGTCCTAGTCTTAACTGCCTCTAGGGAGAATACTGAATGGATGCCAAGCACCTTCCATCTGTAATTGATCTGTGTTGCCCTACCAGAGCTACAATACTGGAGACATGAGCAGCTAATGTGCAATTTCCATCTTAGCTCAGAACTGAGATTGGAGATAGCAGCTCAAATACCACGCACGCCATACAAAAATAGACGGGAAACAACATTTTACTCACCATGGCCGTTCCATCCATATGTGGTGCAGCCTTGTACTTTTTTTATTCTTTCATGGGATATGGGCGTCGCTGGCAAGGCTAGCATGTGCTGCCCATCCCTAACTGACCTTGACAATTGAATGGTTTGCTAAGCCATTTCAGAGGGCAGTTAAGAGTCAACCACATTGCTGTGGGTCTGGAGTCACATGTTGGCCAGACCAGGCAAGGACAGTAGATTTCCTTCCCAGAGGACATTAGTGAACCAGATGGGATTTTATGACAATTGATGATAGTTTCGTGGCACCATTACCGAGGCTAGCATTCAATTCCAGATTTTTTATTAATTAATTGAATTTAAATTCCACCAGCTGCCATGGTGGGATTTGAACCCAACTCCCAGGACATTAGTCTGAGCCTCCGGATTACTAGCTCAGTGACATTACCATTATGCCATCATCGACCAAGACCCAGTCAGACAATCTCCTAGGAGTGGCAAAGGAGGAAAGAAAAAACTGAAGCCAATTTAGGAAAAGCTCTCTGATCCCAAAGACAATCAAGGAAAGCTCTACTCTAACTCATGTTATGTGTCAGCCTTGGCTCACTCTTACCTCGGAGCCAATAGGTTGGGGGTGCAAGTCCCACTCCAGAAATTTGAGCACATAATCTAGGTTGACACTTCAGTGCAGTACTGAAGGAGTGAATTTTGCAGAGGATGGAGGATAACAAGAAAAGCATGGATGAAGGTTTCAATGGCGCGGACTTTGGCAGAGGAGAATGCGGGCAATGTTACTGAAGTGGAAAGTGGTGATCTTTATAGTGGAGAGTGTGAGAAGTCAGAAGCAATGCTTAGGGTCAAAGAGAACACAATATACTGCAGCCTGAGATAATGGCTTAAAATCCCAATGCCAATGGTTATGCAGACACCACTTCGGGAGCATGTCTGGCCCACGGCAGCCAGAAATTCTAGTACCTATCTATGATGGTCCCTCCTGACCCTGGCTATTGTCATCACGGCCTACTGTGCAAGGGGTTCAATATTTTGAAACAAAAAAATGCTGTTAAATAGTTTCCTATGGGGGCTCAGGCCATTTAACTAGCATGGGCCCCACTGTTTCAGGCCACATTTGCACTTTTGCGGTCACAACACCTCAACTCATTGGCTTCCACTGATATGTCAGGTCCTTACATAGCTGAAAGAGTGGCAGCTCATGACTTAGCAACTCCCTGTCCCTGGCTCCAACTACTGCCATCATTTGTTTTGCAGGAGGCAAATGGAGGTTCCACCCCTTACAAGGCAAAAGGAATGTTAAGGAAACAGTGGAGATGAGGTGTAACCAAATTTTAGGGGCAGGGGGAGGGGGTGGTAAGGACAGGGGATTCTACCAGCCTCTCGCTAGAGGTATACAGGAGACCAATAGAACCCCCAAAGAATTTCAGCCCTACTATGCCTCGAGTGCAAGGTGATAAGAAGCAATATTGCCAAATCAGTCCAGAGGTCATGCTGAAACTGTACCATGACTACAATTGTGGCTGTCACCATACCAGTGATAGAGAAAGTGTACAGGAGATGAACAGGACACAAGCCTCAAAAAAGACTTCTGGAGAGCATCTTAGAGATATATAGGATACTGAAAAAAGAAATGAAACTGATGCAACACTTTCAGACAAGAAGCCTGATAAACTAGTAGGCACACTCTTACCAGAAAGCTCCATATTTCACTTGGAATGTGAGCACCACCATTTCTGTAAACAGTAACACACATTTCAACTCCATTATGCATCACTATCTCCTCATAAATAATGTAAAATATGTCAACAAAAACATATCAAAATCCATTACTATTGTAGATGGTTTTGGTTTAATAAATCAAGTATACCTTTAAAGGAATTATGATATAAATTGTGAAAGAAAACCACATACATCACTAAAAAGGATTGTTTTTCAGTGCATAATGTATGAGCCTATTGTCACAGCATCTGTTGGCTATATAATGCATTTTCACAAACAATTTAGGGTGGGCTATTCACACTGAAGAATGCTTAAAAATGGGCATTCTTTTCATCCTATTTTACTAAAGAAGTAAAGATTTATTGCCTTCCAGCTTTTTGGAAAGATAAAGCTTTAGATAGTTTTAGTACCAAACGTTCTGCACATAGTAATTACTTCATTTGTGGTTTTAGATGACGACTTAACAAAACCTGCATTTTAGTAAGTTTCAGCTTTCCTCCTACTTTCCTGCACTGAAAGACTTTGATGCATCCCCATGCTTCCATTCTTGTAAAAAGAAAAGAAAAAATAGCTACAAGGGTTTAATTCCTGAATACTTCAGTGAGATAGAAGGCAAAATATTAGCACAAACCTGACCTAATTAAAGATCAAGCATTTTAGCTATTTTCTGCAAAGAAAAATTCCTGTGGTGGATTAATTGAATAAATGCCATCAATTGCTTGCTTTATTAAATATATATCTACTGGGAAGTCATGAAGAGTTTTGGAAATAGCAGCAACTTACTTCAGAAAACAAGTTACTGCTCAGTCACCCAAGGACAAAAAAAAAATAACACTTTATTACACTTGAAGCATCTGTAACTCAACAAAGCAAACAAGTAAAATATTTTTACAAAAGTTCAAAATTTATCTAACAGCACATGAAAATATAGAAGAAATGCTCATTTAGCTAATCAAGCCTATCCAATCCAGAGTCTATGGATGATTATTGTAGCAAGGGCTTCCATAACACCTGTTGATCCCATGTTTGCCCGTACTCTAATCAAAGGTCATCAACCTGAAATGCACAGGAGCATCAAAAAGACGGCAGATCTTGAAGGGAGACCGCAAAGAGCTCCAGAGCTGCTCCACAGCCGAAGGAAGAAGCGGACAGTCGGTGAGTAGCTGTGCAGATATTCAGGCTGCACCACAGAAGCGTGGTGGTCTGCAAGCAGAAACCAGGTCCAGCAATCAGGCTGCAAGTCACAGCGATAGTCGAGGATCAGGTGAGAAACCTTTTGGAAAGGATGCATTTATTGTTTAATGGCGCACTGGGCAGGCAGGGATAAAGGTCGATTCTTGGCGAAAGCAACTCCGGAGTCAGCAGCCATTACTTGAGCAGACTGCGTAGGAAAAGCACAGGGACACCCGAAAAGAATGGGAAACCTCAGAAAAGCGTGAGAACTACCAAAAAGAGCGGGAAACACCTCCAAAAAGAGCGGGAAACACTGCCATTAAAGCAAAGATACATTTCTTAAAAGAAACAGAAATCCTAAAGAGTTATGAAAAAATGGATTCAAAATACACAATGCCTGAAAGCTTCCAGAATTCAGAAGGACCCAATCAGATACAGAATAGCCTGATATGGAGAAAAAAAGATTTCTAAGATTTAGAATACCTTCTCAGCTATACACCAAATCTGAAGCGGTGCAAGTAAATACTCTACTAAACTCCATGGGTGCTTGTTGATGACGTGAGCATAAGATAAGGAATCAATGAGGCTTCAGACAAGTTTGATGATGTTTTACAAGCCTGCAATAAATACTTTAACTTAAGGAGCAATAAGATCCTGGAAAGAACAAAGTTTAATAAAAGGAGCCAGGAACTGAACGAATCAGGGACACTTTCATTAATGATTTGTACAGATTGGCGGAGGGATTTTTTTTTTTTTTATTCATACATGGGATGTGGGCATCACTGACTATGCCAGCATTTATTGCCCATCCCTAATTTCTCTAGAGAAGGTGGTGGTGAGCTGCCTTCTTGAACCACTGCAGTCCATGTGAGTTATGTACACCCACAGTGCTGTTAGAAAGGGAGTTCCAGGATTTTGACCCAGCGACAGTGAAGGAACGGCGATATAGTTCCAAGTCAGGATGATGTGTGACTTGGAGGGGAACTTGCAGGTGGTGATGTTCCCAAGCATCTGCTGCTCTTGTCCTTCGAGGTGGTAGAGGTCGCGGGTTTGGAAGGTGCTGTCGAAGGAGCCTTAGTTGCTACAGTGCATCTTGTAGATGGTACACACTGCTGCCACTGTGCGTCGGTGGTGGAAGGAGTGAATGTTTGTGGATGGTGTGCCAATCAAGCGGATTGCTTTGTCCTGGATGGTGTTGAGCTTCTTGAGTGTTGTTGGTGTTGCACCCATCCAGGCAAGTGGAGAGTATTCCATCACACTCCTGACTTGTGCCTTGTAGATGGTGGACAGGCTTTGGGGAGTCAGGAGGTGAGTTACTCGCCGCAGGATTCCTAGCCTCAGACCTGCTCTTGTAGCCACGGTATTTATATGGCTACTCCAGTTCAGTTTCAGGTCAATGGCAGTCCCTAGGATGTTGATAGTGGGGGATTCAGCAATGGTAATGCCACTGAATGTCATGGGGAGATGGTTAGATTCTTTCTTGTTGGAGATGGTCAATGCCTAGCACTTGTGTGGCGCAAATGTTACTTGCCACTTATCAGCCCAAGCCTGGATATTGTCCAAATCTTGCTGCATTTCTACACGGACTGCTTCAGTATTTAAGGAGTCACGAATGGTGCTGAACATTGTGCAATCATCAGCGAACATCCCCACTTCTGATCTTATGATTAAAGGAAGGTCATTGATGAAGCAGCTGAAGATGGTTGGGCCTAGGATACTACCCTGAGGAACTCTTGCAGTGATGTCCTGGAGCTCAGATGATTGACCTCCAACAACCACAACCATCTTCCTTTGCGCTAGGTATGACTCTAACCAGCAGAGAGTTTTTCCCCGATTCCCATTGACTCCAGTTTTGCTTGGGCTCCTTGATGCCATACTCGGTCAAATGCTGCCTTGATGTCAAGGGCAGTCACTCTCACCTCACCTCGAGTTCAGCTCTTCTGTCCATGTTTGAACCAAGGCTGTAATGAGGTCAGGAGCTGAGTGGCCCTGTCGGAACCCAAACTGGGTATCACTGAGCAGGTTATTGCTAAGCAAGTGCCACTTTAGGCACTGTTGATGACACCTTCCATCACTTTACTGATGATTGAGAGTAGGCTGATGGGGCGGTAATTGGCCGGGTTGGACTTGTCCTGCGTTTTGTGTACAGGACATACCTGGGCAATTTTCCACATTGCCGGGTAGATGCCAGTTATATAGCTATACTGGAACACCTTGGCTAGGAATGTGGCAAGTTCTGGAGCACAGGTCTTCAGTATTACTGCCGGAATATTGTCAGGACCCACAGCCTTTGCAGTATCCAGTGCCTTCAGTCGTTTTTTGATATCACGCGGAGTGAATTGAATTGGCTGAAGACTGGCATTTGTGATGCTGGGGACTTCAGGAGGGGTCCAAGATGGATCATTAACTCGGCACTTCTGGCTGAAGATTGTTGCAAATGCTTCAGCCTTATCTTTCGCACTGATGTGCTGGGCTCCCCCATCATTGAGGATGGGGACATTTGTGGAGCCACCTCCTCCAGTTAGTTGTTTAATTGTCCACCACCATTCATGGCTGGCTGTGGCAGGACGGCAGAGCTTAGATCTGATCCGTTGGTTATGGGATCGCTTAGCTCTGTCTATTGCATGCTGCTTATGCAGTGTGGCATGCAAGTAGTCCTGGGTTGTAGCTTCACCAGGTTGACACCTCATTTTGAGGTATGCCTGGTGCTGCTTCTGGCATGCCCTCCTGCACTCTTCATTGAACCAGGGTTGGTCACCTGGCTTGATGGTAATGGTAGAGTGGGGGATATTCCAGGCCATGAGGTTACAGTTTGTGGTTGAGTACAATTCTGCTGCTGCTGATGGCCCACAGCACCTCATGGATGCCCAGTTTTGCATTGCTCAATCAGTTCGAAATCTATCCCATTTAGCACGGTGATAGTGCCACACAACACGATGGACGGTATCCTCAACGTGAAGACGGGACTTCATCTCCACAAGGACTGTCACTCCTACCATTCCTGTCATGGACAGATGCATCTGCGGCAGGCAGATTGGCGAGGACAAGGTCAAGTATGTTTTTCCCTCGTGTTGGTTCCCCCACCACCTGCATCAGACCCAGTCTAGCAGCTATGTCCTTTAGTACTCGGCCAGCTCGGTCAGTAGTGGTGCTACTGAGCGACTCTTGGTGATGGAAATTGAAGTCCCCCACCCACAGTACATTTTGTGCCTTTGCCACCCTCAGTGCTTCCTCCAAGTGGTGTTCAACATGGAGGAGTACTGACTCATCAGCTGAGGGAGAGTGTAGGTGGTAATCAGTAGGAGGTTACCTTGCCCATGTTTGACCTGATGCCATGAGACTTCATGAGGTCCGGAGTTGATGTTCAGGATTCCAAGGGCAACTCCCTCCCTACTGTATACCACTGTCCCGCCACCTCTGCTGGGTCTATCTTGCCGGTGGGACAGGACATACCCAGGAATAGTGATTGCAATGTCTGGGACATTGTCTGTCAGGTATGATTCCTTGAGTATGACTATGTCAGGCTGTTGCTTGACTCGTCTGTGGGACAGCTCTCCCAACTTTGGCACAAGCCCCCAGATGTTAGTAAGGAGGACTTTGCAGGGTCGACAGGGCTGGGTTTGCCGTTGTCGTTTCCGGTGCCTAGGTCGATGCCGGGTGGTCCGTCCGGTTTCATTCCTTTTTATTGACTTCGTAGCGGTTAGGTACAACTGAGTGACTTGCTAGGCCATTTCAGAGGGCATGTCAGAGTCAACCACATTGCTGTGGGTCTGGAGTCACATGTAGGCCAGACCAGGTAAGGACAGCAGATTTCCTTCCCTTAAACACATTAGTGAACCAGATGGGTTTTTACAACAATCGACAATGGTTTCATGGCCATTAGACAAGCTTTTAATTCCAGATTTATTAATTAAATTCAAATTCCACCTTCTGCTGTGGTGGGATTCGAACCCATGTCCCCAGATCAATACCCTGGGTCTCTGGGTTACTAATCCAGTGATAATACCACTGTGCCACCGCCTCCACTATATTATGGAGAACTGAAGTCTGAGTTGATAAGGGAACGAATAGTGGTGGGAATAGCTGATGAGCCTTTATCAGATATCTTAGTCAAAAGATTACCTCACCCTCGAGAAAGCCATTCAGATGGTGCAACAGGCAGACGTCAGAAAACAAAATAGAGCCATCCTGCGGGCTGAAGGGAAGCCTTGGATGAGAAAGAATCTGATGACTGTACAGTTCCTGAAGCCGAGGACATGCGAAAACCCTCACAGCTCCAGCGACCTGGGTTCGATTCTGGGTACTGCCTGTGTGGAGTTTGCAAGTTCTCCCTGTGACTGCGTGGGTTTTCGCTGGGTGCTCCGGTTTCCTCCCACAGTCAAAGACTTGCAGGTTGGTAGGTTAATTGGCCATTATAAATTGCCCCTAGTATAGGTAGGTGGTAGGGGAATTGGGGATGTGAGAGGATAATGGGATTAATGTAGGATTAGTATAAATGGGTGGTTGATGGTCGGCACAGACTCGGTGGGCCGAAGGGCCTGTTTCAGTGCTGTATCTCTTAATATAAAATAAAATAAAATAAAATAAATATAAAAGCACTCTAAAGCAAAGAAGGTACACTTGGGGTGGGGGAGAAGCGTGCAAGACACCGTGAAGCCCTGCCAGCACAGTGGAGCCAGAAAGACCCACAGACGTGAACAGCGTCCTGCTAACAAAGCTGAATGCTTTAACTGCAATAAGACAGGTCATTTTGTAAAGATATGCCAGAGCAAGATCTCTTCTCACAAAAATGCCAAACAGCCTTCACACATTGAGCTGTGAATGAAGTGGAACAACTTCCATTGGAAGACAAACCAGGAGATTTCCTAGGGGCAATTAATGACCCCAATCAGGCATTCTGGACGGCAAACATTTGTCAATGGACATATTACTAAGTTCAATTTGAACACAGGTGCAAGTGTTGTCAGACTAAGAGCTATGGGTGTTGACGCATTGCTTACAACCAGCAGACACTCAATTACAAGGTCCAGGAGGGATTGAACTGAAGGTCAGGGGAAAGCTACAAACACTCCAATATAGGGGAAAGCAAATAATGGAAACCCTGTACGTTCTGAAAAACCAATGAGTTTCGTTGTTAAGCAGAAAAGCATACTTAGGCCTACAGCTAATTAAAAAAGTGGATAAAATCAATAACAGCCAGAGTTCAACTTTCAAGCATACTTTCCAAAACTATTTTCGGGTCTGGGAAGACTGAAGAATGAGTACAGGATAACATTAAAAGATTATGTCAGAGCGGTATATATCTTTACGCCAAGGAAGATACCACACCCGTTGATAAACCAAGTTCAACATCAGCTGGAAGAGGTGACCAGGATGGGAGTCGTCTCTCCTGTCAGGAAGACAACAGAGTGGTATTCGGCTATGGTTCCAATTCCAAAACCAAATGGTACTCTTCGTATCTGTGTGGACTTAACGCAGCTTAAGAAAGCCGTGGCAAGGGAAATCCAACCTCGGTCCTCGGTGGACGAACAGCTGGCAAAGCTATTCAAAAGCATAATGCTCACTAAACTTGACGTGAATAGTAGCTTTTGGCAGCATCTGTTGGACAAGAAGTCAAGATTACTTACAACATTTCTCACAACATTCGGACGATTTTGCTTCAATCGTTTACCATTCGGTACAACATCTGCACCTGAAATCTTTCAAAAGACCATGTCCAACATTCTGCAAGGCCTCAAAGAGGTGATATGCCGCATGGACAACATCCTGGTCCATGGGAAATCCTTCGAAGAACGTGATCAAAGAGTAAAAATGGTTTTGAGTTGTCTTCAAGAAGAAGGGCTGACACTGAATGATGTGTGAATTCTCGGAAACGTCTAATCGCTTCTTGGGACAAATTGTAAGTAGCAAGGGCATGTGGCAAACCCATAAAAGCCGAGAGCCATTAGTGAATTCACAATCCCAACATCTCCAAAGATTCCTTGGAATGGTGAATCAGTTGGCAAAATTTTTACCCAATTTGGTGCAAGTAACAGAACCATTAAGACAGCTCTTGAAAAAAGATCAAATATTGTATTGGAACACACATCAACAGCAGGCATTTTAAAGAATTAAGGAGATGCTAGTTGTGCATTACAACCCTTCATTACCAACCATAATTGCCGCAGATGCCTCATCTACAGGGTTAGGGGGATAGTCCTCTTTCAAGAACAGCCAAATGGATGTTGCAGACCAATCTATTAAGCATCTAGAGCTTTGTCCGAGACAGAGACAATGTATGCTGTCATTGAAAAAGGAGCACTTGAAGTTACGTGGGATTGCGCTAAGTTTTCTGATTGCATTATTGGTCTGAAAGTGGTTATTGAGACAGACCACAAACCCTTAGTTTCCTTACTGGATAAGAAGGAAAGTGCAAGGATGCCTCTGAGAATGCAGCGATTCCAACTAAAGTTGATGAGATATACCTACAAGACGGTATATGTTCAGGGAATGATGCAAACCTCGACTGATGCATTATCAAGAGCAAATGTTGACCACCCTACACAACAGGATGTTAACTTTGTTGAAGAAACAGAATTGTATTCACAGAACACAGCATCACAGTGGCCAGCAAGAACACAGAAATTTCAAGAAATTCGTCACGCTCAAAAGCGGGATGAGTAATGCATTCGGATACGCCACTATTGTACACAAGGTTGGCCACAGGAACGTCCTAGTGGGAAGATAATGAAAATTTTCTTCAAAGTCAGGAGACACTTCACAATCGGAGATGATTTGCTGGTGTATAATGACGGACTGGTCATTCAGATTTCTCTTCGAACAGATATCTTGGCAAGAATCCGTCAATGCCACATGGGAATCACAAAAGGCAGAGCACAAGCTCAATCATCTGTTCGGTGGCAGGAATATCTAAAGACACAGAAAACATGATCTTGAATTGCCAGGTATGCGCAGTGCACAGACCAGATCAAAGGGAACCTCTGATAACTGCACAATTTCCAACCAGACCATGCGAACGTCTAGGAATGGATTTATGTATGTACAATGGAAAATCTTACATCATAGTCTTCGATTATTTTTTAAGATGGATTGAAGAGAAAAAATTGAACTCAACGACAACAGAATCTGTTATTAGAGCTTCCGAGGAGATCTTTGCAACGCATAATATTCCTGACTAGATTGTCAGACAATGGACCACGGTTTGCAAATAAATTCTTCACACAATTTGCAAGGAAGTGGGAATTTGAACATCTCACAAGTTCCCCTCATTACCCTCAATTGAATGGTGAAGTAGAGTGTGAACTATTAAATCACTGTTGAACGAAGATCTTCCAACTACACTATTGAATTATCAATCTACTCCATTGTTATGTGGACTTTCACCTTCAGAGCTGTTGACGGGAAGGAAGCTAAAAACTTAACTTCCCATTCTACCCAGAAAACGACTTCCAGTGAGAAACATGCAAGACTACAAAAAAGTTCAAGACAAGGAGAAGTCTTACAGGAACCAACAAGCTCACAATTACAATAAGAGATTTCATACCAGAAACCTACCAATGTTAAAGGATGGAGAGAAGGCATGGATAAGAGATCTAGGACATGAAAGTGGAGTCATCCAAAGAGAAGTTCATCTGAGATCTTATGTAGTACTCACTCGTGATGGCACTTTGCGCCGAAATAGGAGAAAGCTTATCCCTATTCCTCAAACACAACAATCAGTCATGTATCTGGAGGAACCAGATGATGATCAAGAAACCCAGAAGCAACACGATACACCAAACATTGGTCAAGGCCATCCACGTTGTCGAACAAGACTTTCAAGGAAGACTACCGATCTTCCAAGTCCAAGTCCAACAAGAACACAATCAGGGAGAGTCATGAGGCCTGCTGACAAATTGAGTTTGTGATGTCAGAGACTTGGGGAGAGATCAGGTAGTGTGTAAAGTCAAAATGAATGAATGTATACATATCAAAACAATATATGGACAAAGAGTTGGGGGGAGATTAGTACAAGGGTCTGAAAGGGTTAACGCGCGAGACAGTGAGATTAACCCCTCCCACTGTAGTGATGATGTAATAGTCACATAGTTGGCTTGGAGGAAGCTAGACGCATGAGGGGTGCTAGCTGGACACGCTTACTGAGTTATAAAATAAATGAGCTACTATTTAGCCATACAATAACTCAGACATATGTAAACAACGCTTGAACTACACTAATTATACACAAGTACTTGCAGCATTTTCTGTTTTTATTTCAGATTTCCAGCATCTGCAGTATTTTGCTTTTGTACTAATTTCTTTTCCCCGAAAAATCAAGCAATGTTGTTCAATATCTATATTCCCTTTAACTGCACTTCTTAATAAATCTAGAAAGGCAGCATCTTTTTAAAACGTAAACTAGATTATTTTTCTTCAATTTGATTTTAATTTAAAGGCAGAGGATATAAGGCAGAGAGAAGCTAGGTGGTTGTTCTTAAAGAAGGCTGAGAGGAGATTTGATAGAAGTGTTTAAAATCATGAGGGTCTAAACAGAGTAAATAGCAATGGTTCCTATTAGTGAAAGGATCTAGAACCAGAGGACACAGAGTTAAAGTGATTGGCAAAAAAAAATGGCAGCATGAGGAAAACAAATGTGGAAAAATGATTGTCTGGAATTCATTGCCTGAAAGGGTACTGAAGTTAGATTCATTTGTGGCTTTCGGAAGGAATTCAATAAGTACTTGAAGGAAAAACATTTGCAGAGCTACCGGGAAAGGACAGAGGAGTGGGACTAGTTAGGATGCTCTTGCAAAGAACCAGCACAGACTTGATGGACTGAATGGCTTCCTTCTGTGCTGTAGCCATTCTATCATTAAATTGATTGGTTAAAAAGTAAATTCTAAAAATGCTTGTTATTGGGAAGAAATTTTATGGTTAAAAAATGAAAAATGTATGAAAAATATACATTTCCATACTTTTAAGCATACCAAATATACTATTGACTCTCAAAATTCAGCTAGACGCTATATGGCAATGACAGGATACCAGAAATTTGATGGGTTGAAAGGTCTTCCTTTTGTCATCAACTTTTATTGCCTTTTTCTTTAAAAAAAAAAGCATAATCTAATCTATAAAAAAAATTAAAAATTAAACTTTGCTTATTTTTTAAACGTACAATTGCTCTTTTGGCTTCAATTTTTTTGTTATTCTTTCACAGGTTATGGTGTCGCTGGCTAGACCAACATTTGCTGCCCATCCCGAATTGCCCTCGAGAAGGTGGTGGTAAGCCACTTTCTTGAACCAAGTGGTGTAGGTACACCCACAGTGCTGTTAGGAAGGGAGTTCCAAGATTTTGACCCAGCAACAGTAAAGGAACGGCGATATAGTTCCAAGTCAGGATGGTGTGTGGCTTGGAGGGGAACTTGCAGGTTGTGGTGTTCCCATGCATCTGCTGTCCTTGTCCTTCTAGGTGGAAGAGGTCTTGGGTTTGGAAGGTACTGTCGAATGAGGCTTGGTGAGTTGCTGCAGGGCATCTTGTAGATGATGCACATTGCTGCCACTCTGCATTAGCAGTGGAGGGAGTAAATTTTGAAGGTGGTGGATGGGGTGCCAGTCAAGTTGGTTGCTTTCTCCTGGATGGTGTCGAGCTTCTTGAGTGTTGTTGGAGCTGCACTCATCAAGGCAAGTGGTGAATCACAGTCCTGACTTGTGCCTTGTAGGTGGTGGACAAGCTTTGGGCAATCAGAAGGTGAGTTTCTCACTACAGAATTCCCAGCCTCTGACCTGCTCTTGTAGCCACAGTACTTATATGGATGGTCCAGTTCAGTTTAACCCCCAGGATGTAGATAGTGGGGGATTAAGCAATGGAAGGTCATCGATGAAGCAGCTGAATATGTTTGGGCCTAGGACACTACCCTGAGGAACTAAAAACAAGAAATGCTGGAACCACTCAGCAGGTCTGGCAGCATCTGTGGAAAGAGAAGCAGAGTTAACGTTTCGGGTCAGTGACCCTTCTTCGGAACTAGCACATATTAGAAATGTCAAAGGTTATAAGCAAGTGAGGCAGGAGTGGGGCAAGAGATAACAAAGGAGGTGTAGATTTGACAAGGTCACAGAATAGCTGACCAAAAGGTCATGGAGCAAAGGCAAACAATATGTTAATGGTGTGTTGAAAGACAAAGCATTAGTACAGATAGGGTGTTAACGGACTGAAGATTGAACAGCAGCAAGTACAAACATGAACAAAAAACAGTGGGTAAGCAAACTGAACAAACTAAGATGAAATGAAATAAACAAAAAAAAAATTGTAAAATAATGTAAAAAAGAAAAAATAACTAAAAATAAAAGTAAAATGGGGGGCCCGTCATGTTCGGAAATTATTGAACTCAATGTTCAGTCCGGCAGGCTGTAGTGTGCCTAATCGGTAAATGAGATGCTGTTCCTCGAGCTTGCATTGATGTTCACTGGAACACTGCAGCAAGCCCAGGATAGAGATGTGAGCATGAGAGCAGGGGGGAGTGCTGAAATGGCAAGCAACCGGAAGCTCAGGGTCCTGCTTGTGGACTGAGCAGAGGTGTTCCACAAAGTCTGCATTTGGTCTCCCCAATGTAGAGGAAACCACATTGTGAGCAGCGAATACAGTATACTACATTGAAAGAAGTACAAGCAAATCGCTGCTTCACCTGAAAGGAGTGATTGAGGCCTGGGATAGTGAGGAGAGAGGAGGTAAATGGGCAGGTATTACACCTCCTGCGATTGCAGGGGAAGGTGCCATGGGACGGGGACGAGGTGGTGGGGGTAATGGAGGAGTGGACCAGGGTGGAGCGGAAGGAACGATCCCTTCGGAATGCTGACAGGGGAAGGAAGGGGAAGATGCGTTCAGCAGTTTGCCACTGCCACAGTGATGTCCTGGGACTGAGATGATTGACCTCCAACAACACAACCATCTTCCTTTATGCCAAGTATGACTCCAACCAGTGGAGAGTTTTCCCCGATTCCCATTGACTCCAGTTTTGCCAGGGCTCCTTGATGCCATACTCGGTCAAATGCTGCCTTGATGTCAAGGGCAGTCACTCTCACCTTACCTCTGGGGTTCAGCTCTTTTGTCCATGTTTGGACCAAGGCTTAATGAGATCAGGAGCTGAGTGGCCCTTGCGGAACCCAAACTGTCCACTAAAAAAGCATATACAAGTTAGAACTGGCTACAAAGATCAAAATTATATATAAATTGAGCAACAGGTTAACTTCAATAGGGTAAAATAAGCAACAGTTGTAAACGTTTCACCCCTGCAGTCATTTTTTTACTGTGGTAACACAGTTGGTTCAGAAGAAAATAAAACAGAGCAAATGACTGAATATTGCTAGGATGACTGGCTTATGGAAGATTTCCTTAAAAAGCAAGTGAAAGAAGGACATTAGGAAAGAACTGGAGAAGTCAAGACAATTAAGCCATTCTGAGCAAAATGAACTGTGTTGGTTTGATCAATACCAAAAATAGTCCTGGAAGCTCATGTGAGCAGCAACATATTCAAATTTATTTTGAAAGTAATGCAATGAAATCTTCTGAAATCTCTGGTCCTCCATTATTAATTGAACATACTAGAATCAGAGATGAAATAAAACAGATACAGTAAAAAAGCAAATAAATTGGAAGCAAAATGGGTTGAGGGGCTCATATACAACAGAGTATGACCACGGGCAATAAGTTAAAGTAATAAACTGTAGTAGGGAACTTTTAATGAAACATATTTTAGCATTTAAGTTTCAAGAAAAATACTAAATTGACTTCTCTATATAGTGCAAGAATGGATTTGATGAGAGTTTTCCTACTAAACAGATGCTGTACTAGACTGGTACTGTGCATGATTAAGTCAAATGTCTAGGCAGTTGGATTAAATAGTCATTCACTGAGATTTTGAACAGACTGTAGGTGCTAATATTGCACATTTCTTCTGGTAGAGTGCATGTACAGAAAGTGAAACATCTGAATTCGGAACAATAGACTAAAAGACAAAGGGGGCAAGTAAAAGATCAGTACAAACTAAATGAGAAAAGACTGTGAACTCTGGCATTAGATTGCTCATAAAAGAAACATACTTGGAAAAGCCTAGTGAATGCTCGCTCTTATTGCAATAGCATTGATATTTAGACAAAACACTTTACTGCACGCATCTGAGTGAGGTATGCAGAAAATGAATTTGTTTAAGACAAATGAAATTTGTTTAGAATGCAAGACATAGAAACATAAAATTTTACAGCCCAAAAAGAGGCCTCAGCCCATCATGCCTGTGCAGGGCTCTCTAAGCAGCTAACCATTTATATTCATTTTTTTTTTCCCTTTATCCCGTGCCTTTTTAAATTCTGCTCTTTCAAATGTTTGTCCACTTCCTTTTTAAAAGACTCTTCATTCACTACCATTCCATGTCCTAACAACCCTCTGTAAAAATAAAATAACAAATTCTCCTACCTCGCTCCTAATTCTTTGGGTGACGATCTTAATGTTGTGCCCTCTGGTTACCAACTCATTAACTAAATAAAAGATTTTCCTAATTGAACACCTTTGTCAGATGATGGTAGTAATTTTCGTAAACTTTCTACAATCAATAATGGCCTTATCAATAGCATTTGTCTTTCAATGATCTATTTGTTTGGTGCCTTTGAAGTGAACAAGATATCTGAAATTTGCTTCTTGCCTCACAAAGTTCATGGTGAAACAACTATGGCGCAAAGTACAACACTGAACAGAAAGATGGCAAACAGATTCAGAGTCCAAATCTTGCACTGTGTTCACTGAACCATCTCTGGATTCTGACAAAGCAGCCAGAAGTGGATATACATTCATGCAAAACAGCGGAGGTAGCATACTATAGTGAGAGCTACGCAATCCCACAAACAACAAATAAGATCAAAGCTCTGCAGTCCTGTCACATCCAGTTGTGAATGGTAGTGGACAACACAACAACTAATGGGAAGAGGAGACTCCGCAAATATCCCCATCCTCAATGATGGCAGAGCCCAGCACATCCACTGCAAAAGGCAAGGCTGAAGCATTTGGAAACATGCTGAATCAGAAATGCTGAGGGGATCATCCAGTTCAGTCTCTCTGCCTGACGTTCCCACCATCACAGATGCCAGTCTTCAGCCAATTCAATTCACTCCATATGATCAAAAAATGGCTGAGTGCACCAGATACAGTAAAGACTATGGGCCCCAACAACATCCCATAGTGCTGAGCATGTGTGCTCCAGAACTAGCCACACACCAAGCCAAGCTGCTCCAGTACAGCTACAACATTGGCGCCTATCTGGCGAAGAGGAAAACTGCCCAGGTATGTCCTGGCCACAAAAAGCAGGACAAATCCAATCCAGCCAATTACTGCCCCATCAGACTACTCTCAGCATCAGCAAAATGATGGAAGGTGTCGTAGACCGTGCTACCAAGCGGCGCTTACACCTCACCAATAACCTGCTCACCAATGCTCAGTTTGGGTTCTGCCAGGACCTCTCAGCTCCAGGCCCCATTTTCTAATCCAAAAATATACTTTATTCATAAAATTTGTAAAAATGCATTACATAACAGTTTAAATCTGACATCACATACAGTGCAATACAGATCAGTTTCATTCAACACAGTACATGAGGTGCCTCATACACTTGCCATTACAGGTTATATTTACAATGTACATTTACATTTTTTGCCAAACATTCATACAGCCCGAGTGGTTTTACACGAGTTCCAGCCCCTCGGTATACTATAGCAGTAGGGCCTTACACAGTGGCCATTCCCCATTGAGCATCCGCAGCAACTGCCCCAAGCTTTAGTGCGTCCCTCAGCATGTAGTCCTAGACCTTGAATGTGCCAGTCTGCAATACCCAGTTGCTGACAGCTCTTTGCACTGGTGAAATTTGAATTCAATTAATAAATCTGGAATTAAAAGCTAATCTAATGGTGACCACGAAACCATTGTCAATTGTATGAAAAACCCATCTGGTTCACTAATGTCCTTTAGGGAAGAAAATCTGCTGTCCTTACTCGCTCTGGCCTACATCTGACTCCAGACCCACAGCAATGTGGTTGACTCTTAATGCCCTCTGAAATGGCCTAGAAAGTCGTTCAGTTCAAGGGCAATTAGGGATGGGCAATAAATGCTGGCCTAGCCAGCGACACCTACATCCCACAAATGAATACAAAAAACCAGCAAGTTTCAGGTAGGCCACAGTGTGTCTTTCACCAAGTAGATGGTCCTCCAGCAGAAGTTCATGTTTATTTCAATGTGCATCCCCGGGAACAGCCCGTAGAGCACAGAGTCCTACGTTACGGAGTTGCTTGGGATGAACCTCAACAAAACCCTACTGGGGAGTGTTTAAACTAACTTGGCTGAGGTGTGAGAACTAGGAGTTAAATTTAGAGAGGAAAACTAAGCTGCACAAAGAATTGAGAGCGACAGATAGCACCTACAGTAGGAAATAGTAAGGCATCAGGTGGGGTCAGTGTTAGGGGGAAATGGAATAAGGTCTAAATTAAGTTTACTGTGCATGTATATGAATGTGCAGAGTGTGGTAAATAAGATTGGTGAGCTGCATGCGCAGATAGCCATGCAGAAATATGATGCAGTGGCAATAATGGAAAGCTGAATCAAAAAAAGGGCAGGACTGGATACTAAATTTTGCTGGATACAAGGTGTTCAGGAAAGACAGGGAAGGAAGGAAGGAAAGATAGCTGTATTGAATAAAGAGAACATTACAGTGCTGGAGAGAGAAAATGTCCTGGAGGGGTCCAGGACAGAATCGATTTGGTTGGAGCCAACAGACAATAGAGATACCATTATATTGCTGGGTATTCTGCAGGCCACCAACTAGTGCAAAGGATATAGAGGAACAAATTTCTAGGGAAAATTACAGAGAGGGGCAAGAATTATAGAGTGATTATAATAGGGGACTTTAATTATCCTAACATAGACTGTCATAGTAGTAGTGTAAAAGGCAGAGAGGGATAGGAATTTCTAAAGCAGGAGTGTCCAACCTTTACTCATGAGGGGCCACAGAACAAATGTTGTCCTACATAGGGGGCCGGTGAACAAATTTTGGAAGGATAAAGGCATTAGAAATTTATTTAACTATCAATACAAAAAAATGTGCATTTTGTGAACAAGCTTTAAATGAGAAAACTAATTTATTAACTTACTTTCTCGTCACTATATTTCGTGAAATAGCTGGCATTGTATTTGCTTGCACAAGCAGTCAATGTCTGCCCGCACACTTGATGTAGTGATGCAGAGTATTCCGGCTAGATGTCTATCTGTCAGGAATGGTCTTGGTCGCTCTCTTTTTTTCTCTCTCTCTCCCTATCTGTGTCTGTCTGTCTCTGGCTCTCTCCCTGTCTCTGCACATCTCTCTCTCTCTCCCTGTGCCTGTCGGTCCCTTTCTCTTCATGTCTGTCCCTCTCCTTCCCTCTTGCCAGGCCTAGGCTGCAAGCCTCAAGCTCACCTTCACGCCAGTCAGCATGTTATTGGTTCCTTAGACTGACCGCGACTACCGTCTCCACTGTGACCTGCTCGACTCATTAACACCCAGGGTCACAAAAACACAAGAAATAGGAGGAGTAGACTATATGGCCCATTGAGCTTGATCTATCATTCAATACGATCATGGCTGATCTTAGGCTTCAATTCCATTTTCCCGCCCACTCACCATATCCCTTGATTCCCTGAGAAACTAAAAATCTGTCTATCCCAGCCTTAAATGAATTCAACGATGCAGCATTCACAACCCTCTGGGGTAGAGAACTCCAAAGATTCACAACCCTTTGAGTAATTTCTCATCTGATTGGCCTCTTATCCTAAGACTGTGCCCCCATCTTTTAGATTCCCCAGCCAGTGGAAATAATCTTTCAGCATCTACCCTATCCAGCCCCTTCAGAATCTTGTATGTTTCAATTAGATCGCCTCTCAATCTTCTAATCTCTAGAGAATATAGACCCAATTTATTCAGCCCATCATCGTAGGGCAACCCCCTCATCCCACGGACCAATTTAGTGAACCTTCACTGTACCACCTCCAATGCAAGTATATCCTTTCTTAAATGTACAGACCAAAACTGGGCGACACTGCCGGGCTGCAGCCAATCGCCATGCAGGCCCACCTTCCCTTACCCCGCCCCTTCCAGGAGAGCCCCCCCTAGCCAATCAGGGCATGGCATCTCTCATGTTCCATTCCTTGGCTTTGAAAATAAGTTGCTTTTTTTTTTGATAATTATCCCGAATGCTGACTCAGAACAACCAACCTATTCCTGCCCCAATAAGTGCCTTTGACTTGGTATTTTTTTTAAAATTTTGAACCATTAACTGGAAGAGCTGGGCCCGGCGTACACGGTGCTCTCTGGGAGTTGAATTCCCGGATTATGGTTTCATCCATAGAGACTGGTAAGCAGAGGGATTACATTTCCCAGCAGGCGCTCACCGAAAACAACAGGGCTGCACTGTGAACCGCCAATCAGCGCTCACCTGTTGTCAGTCACAGAAAGCTTTGGCGGGCCAGAAGAAAATTCTCATCCCTGAAGCAAAAGGCCGAGGGCAGAAACCACACAGCGAGGAGGAACGGCTAGATACAGTTTACATTTGCGGGCTGGATGGAAACCTTTGGAGTGTGATCAGGAGAATTTTCCACATGTTTCCAGTCCAACCAGGAAGGAGGCATTTCTGGAGGTGGGTCAAGTGAATTAAGTGACAGTAGCAGAATATTTAGGGGACAGTGACCATAGCTTCATAAGGTTTAGTTAACTATCGAAAAGGACAAGGAGCAATCTGGAATAAGGATAACTGGGGGAGGGCCAACTTCGATGAAGTGAGAACAGATCTGGCCAAGTAAATTGGAATCAAAGACCAGAAGGCAAAACTATAACTGAACAATGGGCTGTTTTAAAAAGGAAATAGCTCGGGTACCGTCAAGGTACATTCCCACAAGGAGGGAACAGTAGGGAAAACAGATCCAGAGTTCCCTGGATGATGAAAGAGAGAGAGTAAAATGAAGCTGAAAAAGGGTGCATATGACAGATGTCAGGTGGATAATACAATCCAATATAGACGGTTCAGAGGGGAAGTGAAAAAACAAATAAGAGAAGCTAAGAGAGAGTATGAGAAGAGACTCATGGCTGACATAAAAGGGAATTTAAAAATCCTTTATAGGTAAATAACTAGTAAAAGGAGAACTTGGGCCGATTCTGGAGCTAAAAATGGATTTATGCATGGAGGCAGAGGACATGGCTGAGGTACTAAGTGAGTACTTTGCATCTATGTTTACTAAGGAAGAAGATGCTGCCCAAGTCACATGGTGAAAGAGGAGGTAGTTGCGACACTGGACAGGCTAGAAATTGAAGAGAAGGTATTTGATAGCCTGGCTGTGCTTAAAGTTGAGAAGTCACCAGGAGCAGATGAGATGCAACCAAGGATACTGAGGGAAGTAAAGGTGGAAACTGCAAAGGCACTGGTCATAATCTTCCAATCCTCATTAGATACAGGTGTGGTGCTCGAGGACTGGAGAATTGCAAAGTTACACCCTTGTTCCAAAAAGGGTGTTAGGACAAGCCTAGCAACTACAGGCCAGTCAGTTTAACCTTAGTGGTGGGAAAGCTCTTAGAAATGATAATTCAGGACAAAATAGAATCATAGAGAGATACAGCACTGAAACAGGCCCTTCGGCCCACCGAGTCCATGCTGACCATCAACCACCCATTTATACTAATCCTACATGAATCCCATTTCCCTCTCCCATCCCCACCTTCCCTCAATTCTCCTACTACCTATCTACACTAGGGGCAATTTACAATGGCCAATTTAACTATCAACCCACAAGTCTTTGGCATGTGGGAGGAAACCGGAGCACCCAGAGGAAACCCATGCGGTCACAGGGAGAACTTGCAAACTCCACAAAGGCAGTACCCAGAACCGAACCCAAGTCGCTGGAGCTGTGAGGCTGCGGTGCTAACCATTGCGCCGCCCTAAAATAAATAAATAGCCACTTGGACAAATGTGGATTAATTAAGGAAAGCCAGCGCGGACTTAAGGGCAAATCGTGTTCATCTAACACGCTTGAGTTTTTTGATAAGGTATCAGAGAGGGTTATTGATGGTAAGGCGGTTGATGTGATGTACATGGACTTCCAAAAGATGTTTGATAAACTGCCACATAACAGGCTTGTCTGCAAAGTTAGAGCCCATAGAATAAAAGGGACAGTAGCAGCATGGATACAAAACTGGCTGCGTGACAGGAAACAGAGAGTAGTTGTGAACGGTTGTTTTTCCGACGAGAGGAAGATATATAGTGGGGTTCCCCAGGGGTCGGTGTTGGAACCCCTGCTTTTCTTGATATACATTAAAGTCCTAGGCTTGGGTAAACAGGGTACAATTTCAAAATTTGCAGGCGACACAAAATTGGAAGTATTGCTCACTGAGAGGAGGATAATGATCAACTTCAAGAAGACATAGACAGGCTAGTGGAATGGGCAGACAAATAGCAGAAGAATAGAATGCAGAAAAGTGTGAAATGATTCATTTTGGTAGGAAGAATGAGGAGAGGCAACATAAATTAAAGGCGACAATTCTAAAGGGGCTGCAGGAGCAGAGGGACCTGGAGGTAATAGGTGCACATATCATTGAAGGTTGCAGGACAGGTTGAGAAAGCAGTAAATAAAGCATATGGGATTCTGGGCTTTATAAATAAGAGCATAGAATACAAAAGCAAGGAAGTTATGACAAACCGGGAAGAATACCCAGTTCGTTCTCAACTAGTGTATTGTGTTCAGTTTTGGGCACCTCATTTTAGGAAGGATGTTAAGGCATTACAAAGAGTGCAGAAAATATTCACAGGGATGAGATACATCAGTTACATGGATAGGTTGGAGAAGCTGAGGCTGTTCTCCTTGGAGGAGAAGATTTGATCAAGGTGTTCAAAATCATGAGAGGTCTGGACAGAGTAGATAGGGAGAAACCATTCCCATTGGCTGAAGGATTCAGAACCAGAGGACACTGATTTAAAGTGATTGGCAAAAGAAGCAACAGTGACATGAAGAAAAACCTTTTTATCCAGCGAGTGGTTAGGATCCGGAATGCACTGTCTGAAAGTATGGTGGAGGCAGATTCAAATCGAGGCCTTCAGTAAAGAGAACTGGATAATTATCTGAAGCAAAAACATTTGCAGGGCTACGGGGAAAAGGCAGGGGAGTGGGAATGGCTGAGTTGCCCTTGCTGAGACCTGGCATGGGCACAATGGGCCAAATGGCTTCCTTCTGTGCTGTAACCATTCTATGAAAAAAATCACTGCATCTCTTTCCAGACCTGCTTTATGAAGGCAGATTCCAGAAGGTGAATGATAGTCTCTTCCCTGCCACAGCCACCTCGAGGGCACCATGCGGAAGTGGTGAGACTCTTAGACCCACATCCTTCCTGGTGGACTCAGCACACGAACAAGAATGGGGAGAGAGGACAGCCCTCCCTGACTCCAGACTTGATCGGAAAACTTTTTCATTCCCACCCATTGATGGAATCTGTGCTACCGATGTTTGCGTAGAGCACATGATCCAATTGCGGATTCCCTCCCCAAACCCAATTTTTGGAAAGCACGTCCATCATCCAGGTGTGTGAAATTCTTCAAAGACTTTCTCCTGATCCAAGCTGATGAGACAGGCGTCCACCTCCCAACCCTGAGTAGCGCGAGGCTATCAGAGACCTTTCTGCCAGGTACAGTGCAGGTCTGATTGGAGTAATCAGAGACTTGACCCGACTGGCGATGACCTTGGACAGAATTTTGTAGTCCACATTAAGCTGTGAAATGGACCATAAATTTCTGATTTCCTCCCTCTCCCCCTTCTGCTTGTAGATGAGGGTGATGATGCCTTCCTCATGGATTCTGACATGCTGCTGACCAGAAGTATACTCTCGTACACTTCCAGCAGGTCTGGGCTGATCCAATCTCAGAGTCGAATACAACTCAGCCAATAAGCCAACGCATCCAGGAGTTTCATTCATCCCGAAGGACCTGATGGCCTTTGTCAGCTTGTCCAGAAGTTAGCAGTTTGTCAAGACTCTTTCACCATATCCTTGTTATATACTTTTGAAGAGATACTTTTGCTCAGTGACGCTCAGTTTGGGTTCCGACAGGGCCACTCAGCTCCTGACCTCATTACAGCCTTGGTTCAAACATGGACAAAAGAGCTGAACTCAAGAGGTGAGGTGAGAGTGACTGCCCTTGATATCAAGCAGCATTTGACCGAGTATGGCATCAAGGAGCCCAAGCAAAACTGAGGTCAATGGGAATCAGGGGGAAAACCCTCCGCTGGCTGGAGTCATACCTAGCGCAAAGGAAGATGGTTGTGGTTGTTGGAGGTCAATCATCTGAGCTCCAGGACATCACTGCAAGAGTTCCTCAGGGTAGTGTCCTGGGCCCAACCATCTTCAGCTGCTTCATCAATGACCTTACTTCAATCAGAAGGGCAGAAGTGGGGATGTTCACTGATGACTGCACAATGTTCAGCACCATTCGTGACTCCTCAGATACTGAAGCAGTCCGTGTAGAAATGCAGCAAGACTTATCCAGGCTTAAGCTGATAAGTGGCAAATAACATTCACGCCACACAAGTGCCTGGCAATGACCATCTCCAACAAGAGAGAATCTAACCATCTCCCCTTGACATTCAACAGCATTACCTTTGTTGAAACTCCCACTATCAACATCCTAGGGGCTACCATTGACCTGAAACTGAACTGGAATAGCCATATAAATACTGTGGCTACAAGAGCAGGTCAGAAGGTAGGAATCCTGAGGCGAGTAACTCACCTCCTGACTCCCCAAAGCTTGTCTACCATCTACAAGGCACCAGTCAGGAGTGTGATGGAATACTCTCCACTTGCCTGGATGGGTGCAGCTCCAACAACACTCAAGAAGCTCAACACCATCCAGGACAAAGCAGCCCGCTTGATTGGCACCCCATCTACAAACATTCACTCCCTCCACCACCGACGCACAGTGGCAGCAGTGTGTACCATCTACAAAATGCACTGCAGCAATGCACCAAGGCTTCTTAGACAGCATCTTCCAAACCCACAACCTCTACCAACTAGAAGGACAAGGGCAGCAAATACATGGGAACACCACCACCTGCAAGTTCCCCTCCAAGTCACACACCATCCTGACTTGGAACTATATCGCCGTTCCTTCACTGTCGCTGGGTCAAAATCCTGGAACTCCCTTCCTAACAGCACTGTGGGTATACCTACCCCAAATGGACAGCAGCGGTTCAAGAAGGCAGCTCACCACCACCTTCTCAAGAGCAATTAGGGATGGACAATAAATGCAGGCCTGGCCAGCGTCGCCCACATCCCATGAATGAATTATAAAAAAATTACTGAAGACAAATGTAGGTCCCTTAGTCAGAAGCAGGGGAATTCATTATGGGGAACAAAGAAATGGCTGACTAACTAAATGCATACTTCGGTTCTGTCTTCACAAAGGAGGACACAAATATCATACCAGAAATGTTGGGGAACACAGAGTTTTGTGACAGAGGTGAACTGAAGGAAATCAGTATAAGTAGAGAAATGGTGTTGGGGAAATTGATGGGATTGAAGGCCGGTAAATCCCCAGGGCCTGATGGTCTGCATTCCAGAGCACTTAAGGAAGTGGCCTTAAAAATAATGGATGCATTGGTGGTCATCTTCCAAGATTCTATAGACTCTGGAACAGTTCCTACAGATTGGAGGGTAGTTAATGTAACCCCACTTTTTAAAAAGGGAGGTAGAGAGAAAACAGGGAATTATAGACCAGTCAGCCGAACGTCGGTAGTGAGGAAAATTCTAGAGTTCATTATCAAAGATTTTATAGCACTTGGAGAACAGTGGTAGAATTGGACAGAGTCAGCATGGATTTACGAAAGGGAAATCATGCTTGACAAATCTACTAAAATTCTTCGAGGATGTAACGAGTAGAATTGATGAGGGGGAGCCAGTGGATGTGATTTATTTGGACTTTCAGAAGGCTTTCGACCAAGTCCCACATAAGAGATTAGTGTGTAAAATTAAAGAGCATGGCATCGGGGGTAGTGTATTGCGATGGATAGAAAATCGGTTGGCAGACAGGAAACAAAGAGTAGGGATAAATGGGTCTTTTTCCAAATGGCAAGCAGTGACTACCGGGGTACCGCAGGGATCGGTGCTAGGACCCCAGCTATTCACAATATATATTAATAATTTAGATGAGGGAACTAAATGCAATATCTCCAAATTTGCAGATGATACAAAACTGGGTGGGAGGGTGAATTGTGAGGAGGATGCAGAGAGGCTTCAGGGTGATTTGGACAAGTGGAGTGAGTAGGCAAATGCATGGAAGATGCAGTATAATGTGGATAAATAAGAGGTTATCCACTTTGGTGGCAAAAACAGGAAGGCAGATTATCTGAATGGCTATAAACTGAGAGAGGCGAATACGCAACGAGACCTGGGTGTTCTCGTACACCAGTCGCTGAAGGTAAGCATGCAGGTCCAACAGGGGGTAAAAAAGGCAAATGGTATGTTGGCCTTCATAGCGAGAGGATTCGAGTACAGGAACAGGGGCGTCTTGCTCCAATTATATAGGGCTGTGGTGAGGCCACACCTGGAATATTGTGAGCTGTTTTGGTCTCCTTAACTGAGGAAGGATGTTCGCGCTATAGAGGGAATGCAACGAAGGTTTACCAGATTGATTCCTGGGATGGCGGGACTGACGTATGAGGAGAGATTGAGTCGGTTAGGATTATATTCGCTGGAGTTCAGAAGAGTGAGGGGGGGATCTCATAGAAACCTATAAAATTCTAACAGGACTTGTCAGGGTAGACGCAGGAAGGATGTTCCCGATGGTGGGGGGGTCCAGAACCAGGGGTCATAGTCTAAGGATACGGGGTAAACCTTTCAGGACTGAAATGAGGAGAAATTTCTTCACTCAGAGAATGGTGAGCTGGTGGAATTCGCTACCGCAGAAAGCAGTTGAGGCCAAAACATTGTATGTTTTCAAGAAGGAGTTAGATAGAGCTCGTGGGTCTAACAGGATCAAAGGATATGGAGCGAAAGCGGTAATAGGTTACTGAGTTGGATGATCAGCCATGATCATAATAAATGGAGGAGCAGGCTCGAAGGGCCGAATGGCCTACTCCTGCTCCTATTTTCTATGTCTATGTTTCTATGTTTAAATACTGATTCCATTTTTTTTTTAAATGATAAAAATTCTGCTTCAGTTGACACTTGGGCAATCCATGCCATATTCCAATTACCCTTCATGTGAAAAGGTTCTTCTAATCTACCTCTATGTGACTCCACCCTGGTCCACTCCTCAGTCACCCCAACAACCCTTCCTTTCCTACGGTATTTTTCCATGCAAGTGCAGGAGATGCAACACCTGCCCTTTTACCTCCTCCCTTCTCACCATCCAAGGTCCCCAAACACTCCTTCCAAGTGAAACAGCAACTTAGTTGCACTTCTTCCAATTCAGTACACTTTATTCACTGCTCACGATGTGATCTTCTCTACACTGAGGAAGCCAAATGCAGGATGGGTGACCACTTTGTGGAACATCTCCGTTCACTACGCAAGAATGAACCTAAGCTTCCTGTCACTTGTGATTTTAATTCTCCACCTTGCTCCCAACTCTGACTTTTCTGTCCTTGGCCTGCTACAGTGTTCCAATGAAGCTCAACACAAGCTTGAGGAACAGCACTTCATCTTTCAACTGGGCACTTTACAGCCTTCCAGATTCAACATTGAATTCAACAATTTTAGATCATAACCATTGCCCCTATTCTGTTTCCTGTTTCTTTGTTGCTGCATGACATAACATGTTGAGGATTTACTCTCTTTTTACTTATACTAAGACATAACGCAGACTGGTGTCAACAGAGTTTCACTTTTTCATCTCAAAGCCACACTTGGGCACCCTAAGCAAAAGTGAAGCAAGTGCTCACAAGTTCACTTGAGACACTTTGCATTATTTTCAGGGATATCCTTCACTAGACTGGTTCTTCGCAATGGCTTCAGAACAAACAGCTGCCAAAATCTAGCTTCAGGAGCCAAGATGAATGGCTAATCTTGACAATACATTAGTTTCTGTATATGTTCCCATTTCTTGTTAACTTGAGGATCAACCACATGATTCAAACAAAGAAGAAAGCAATTGTGGTGACCCCTGCAGAATTGTTCTGTTGACTCTCCATGATTCCCCAGAGACAGGGTGACATCAGGTATGGTATGACCTCCCCACACAGTCTTCATTGATGGTTTGGTCCTAGAAAGGAAAGTCTATGAATGCAAATTTATCTTGCTTCACTAAGAGGTGCTCAGAACCTGATAAGCACAATGGAAGAAAATGCAACTAGGTTTGAGACACACCTGGAAGCCTTTGATCTAGCAATACTTTGCTGGGAACCTGATCATGTTCTTAAGAGGCTCATGTTTGATGCATGAGTCTATGAAATACTAAGATGCGCTTGAGAAAAATGATAAGGCACTTATATAAATGCAAGTTTGCCTTTCGCTTCACTTTATTTCAGTGGGCTGCCAACATACAAAGAAGCTCACAACTGCATATAAAAAGGAACTATGTTGTATTGCAAGCCAACCTGATCTGCTTGTGTATCCAGCGAACTGGGACTTTAACCATCATCACTAGAAAAAAATTGTGTGGTCATTTATCTCATTAGTGTTTGTGGGACCTTGCTGTGCATTTCCCTGCATCACAACAGCAACTACACTTCCAAAGAACTTCCTCAACTATGAACCAAACTGACTGCAAAGCCAAGAGCAGTGCAACTGGCTCGTCTGGGGAGCTGCACTCAGGCCCCAATTCCAGATTCAGACTCCATTTTCATTAGAAAAGCAATAACAGTGGAGGGAAAAGAACGAACTTTGTATCCATGCTACTGTCATAAAGTGAATGTATGCTTAAAACATACAATTTTTCTTTGTAACTAGAAAGTTCCATTGTGCATAAACAACCTTTATTTCACAGATCAACCTCAACCACTCAACCTTCATGACATATGCCTCAACCTCCTCTCTCTCCACTTCATTTGTTAGTAATTGGTATTGTAATATATTTGATCTATTTATCAGCTCAAAAAGAGGATTAAATCTCATACTTTCCAACAAATGTATTGAAAATAGTGAGATACAGCATCTATTTTTGGGGAAGGAATTATCCCCCTCTTCACCCGCCAGCAATGATGAATAGAAACTGGTAACAACCATAAAATATGTCTATAAATGGATTGTGTCATCCTGGCTAAGGAGAGTTATATTAGAACTTTCAACAAGTGCGAAAAGAAGAATGCGATACTCAAAATGAAATCTGGAGGGTTATTCACAAAGTATCTAAGACAATACATGACTTTTTTTGTAAAGTGATGGTTGCTTAAGGACACTGTCCTTTTCATGAACCATGTCTGATTTTTATAAATGTAACTGTACGAATGTGTTGAGGATGGGGAATGGTAAAATACTTTATAACTATTTGGGGGGAGGGGAATCCAATTTTCTGAATTTGTAAAAAGAGAATGCATTGTTTCCAACAAAAAGGGATGACCTTTCCTCAGCTACTAAAAACCTTTCTCTTAACCAAAGATCACCATAGTAACAGGGCAGCAAGTTGCAAAATCAGCAATAGATAATATAACTGTCCTTTCAGCTCATCCAAGCTTACTGGGTTTCATTGACAGATGGTATATAAAGTTCATATGCATTGGATGCCACACCAACAAGAAGCACCACAGAAAGGTATGCGAAGATGAAAGGTTGAGTTATTCCACTCCACTTCTAATCTCATTCTTTTCAAGAGGATTCAAGGAAAGGTCAGATAGGTGACCTCAAGCAACCAGCCAAAAAAGTTGTGATGGAGATCTGGAAGAGAACCTTTAAGCACCAGAGATGCAGGACCCCAAAGTACACATATGGAACATGGATTGGTCATGCCCAGAGGGAGTTTCATGCATTTGTTACTAAAATTGAAATATTTTGACAGCATAGACAGAAGTGTCCATACCCTCTCAAAAATTAAAATCAGGGTCTTTAAAATTGCTCACGAGGTCCAGAGACCCCTAGGGCACTTTTCAAGTCAGTTCGGACACCAACACCGGGCTCTCAGATGGTTTCTCTCAAATGAGATGCTAACCAACACTTGACTTCCAGATTTATACTGCAGTTTCAGTATCACTGTGAAGCCAAAAGTGACTTTGCAGAGATATTAATATTGCTGTATATATTGTTATAAACATAAGCAAAAACAGTAGAAATATGATCATTGCAGAATGAACTGAATAGAACATATTTTTTAAAACATCCAACTTATGCAGAAATACTTTCAAGTACACTACATCTGGTGTTTCACACAAAATACAGTAAGCATGGACAACAGCTAACATTGAGTGAAGTATGGTACTGTAGTTGACCTGTGAACTTCTAATGTGGTCAGGCACATTTTACATTGCCATGAATAGAAATCCAATTTGAAAATTTGATTAGCCACAATATGGATATAAAAACTTAAAACATACACATTTAATATTCAATATACCATCACTCTATTTTGGTTGTACTTGACAGGTGCAAGTTATGAAGCCACTTATTTTATCTACTTGTTACAGAGTTTCAGTACTCTTCTGCTTAAATCCATGCATTTTATATCTCACTTCTATTCTGAATTAACTCCCAAAAGCTTCTTCAAAAATAGAGGCAAACTGCAAAATCTCCAGAAGCATCATGAACCAACAAATTTCCAAATGCATCAGGGAAGAAAAGTCTTGGAGAATGATGCATTAAGTGTAATTCATTAGATAAAAGGATTGGTAAATTGAGTCTAATGGCATCATTTGCAGCAGACCTGAAATCAATTGGCTTCCAATTATTCTGGCATCACTCCATTGCTTTTTCACTAGTGAATGTTTGTGCTCATAAAAAAATGAAAGATGTTAGTAACAGGGAATAAGCAATTTTTTGTTTGAGCACCTAGCAACTTCAAGCAGTGAAAGGTTAGGTACAGTATGGTTAAATTCAGAATTACACTCTCTCTAGTATGCCCAATATTAAAAAAGTACTCTTTGTTGTGCCAGAGTGGTATTTTCTATTTCACACAAAAGCCACTAAGAGTTTCCTCTCTGAAACTGAGTTTTGTGCTGTAGACCTCTAACCACAAAATACTGGGTACAGCGTTCCAAAACTAATTTTGTACCAGCCCTTTACACCCAAGGCTCTCATCTCATCAATCTGCGAGATTCAAACTCAGTTTCCAAAGGGAAAAGTCCACAGTTTCTAACCCAATCTCCCTTACATCTTTTCCTGAGCACATTTTCTCCCACCACCTTGGTAATAGACTTTGGCAAGATTAGCATATGGAAAACTGATCTACAGAAGTAAAATAGCAAAAATAAGTAGATTCTACCATGTAAAAGTTCAAATGCGCAACTTATTTTCTTACTAATAAACAACCATTTTGTATCTCTACTCACATTCCCTCCAATTACATAGATTAAAGAGATAAGCATGTATCATACCACACAGTTTTATTCATTTATTCAGCCATATCAAAGCCAGTTTGAAGCAGTGTATTCACTAGATTTACAATCCTCCAAGAACTCTGCATTCCTCCAATTATGGCCTCTTGTGTATCCCCGACTTCCATCTCCCCACCATTAGCAGCTATGTCTTCAGCTGTCTAAGCTCTAAACTCTGGAATTCATCTGTGAGCCTCTCCTCCTTTAAGACACTCCTTAAAATCTACCTCTTTGACCAAGCTTTTAGTCACCTACCCGAATATCTCCTCCACTGGGTTGGTAGCAAGGGCTGTCGCCTCATCGAGTCAGAGTTATACAGCACAGAAACAGGCCCTTCGGCCCATCATGTCTCTGCTGGCCATCAAGCACCTATCTATTCTAATCCCATTTTCCAGCACTTGGCCCATAGCCTTGTATGCAATGGCATTTCAAGTGCTCATCTACATACTTCTTAAATGTTGTGAGGGTTTCTGCCTTTACCACACCTTCAGGCAGTGCGTTCCAGATTCCAACCACCCTCTGGGTGAAAAATGTTTTCCTCAAATCTCCTCTATACCTCCTGCCCCTTACCTTAAATCTATGGCCCTTGGTTATTGATCCCTCCGCTAAGGGAAAATGTTTCTTCCTATCTATCCTATCAATGCCCCTCATAATTTTGTATACCTCAATCAGGTCTCCTCTCAGCCTTCTCCGCTCCAAGAAAAACAACCCCAGCCTATCCAGTCTCTCTTTATAGCTGAAATGCCCCAACCCAGGCAACATCCTGGTGAATCTCCTCTGCACCCTCTCCAGTGCAATCATATCTTTCCTATAGTGTGGTGACCAGAACTGTACACAGTACTCCAGCTGTGGCCTAACTAGCGTTTTATACAACTCCATCATAACCTCCCTGCTCTTATATTCTATGCCTCGGCTAATAAAGGCAAGTATCCTGCATGCCTTCACCACCTGATCAACCTGTGCTGCTGCCTTCAGTGATCTATGGACAAGTACACCAAGGTCCCTCTGACCATCTGTACTTGCTAGGGTCCTACCATCCATTGTATATTCCCTTGCCTCATTAGTCCTCCCAAAATGCATCACCTCACACTTCTCAGAATTAAATTCCATTTGCCTCTGCTCTGCCCATCTTACCGGCCCATCTACATCGTCCTGTAATCTAAGGCTTTCCTCCTCACTATTTATGACACCACCAATGTTCGTGTCATCTGGGAACTCACTGATCATATCTCCTATATTCACATCTAAATCATTAATGTATATTACGAACAGCAAGGGTCCCAACACCGATCCCTGTGGTATACCACTGGTCACAGGCTTCCACTCACAAAAACAACCCTCCACCATCACCCTCTGCCTCCTGCCACAAAGCCAATTTTGGATTCAATTTGCCAAATTGCCCTGGATCCCATGGGCTCTTAACCTCTTAACCAATCTCGCATGTGGGACCTTATCAAATGCCTTACTGAAGTCCATGTACACTACATCAACTGCTTACCCTCATCTACACATCTAGTCACCTCCTTGAAAAATTCAATCAAGTTTGTTAGGCATGATCTCCCCCTGACAAAGCCATGCTGACTATCCTTGATTAATCCCTGCCTCTCCAAATGGAGATTAATCCTGTCCCTCAGAATTTTTTCCAATAGTTTCCCTACCACTGATGTTAGACTCACTGGCCTGTAATTACCTGGTTTATCCCTGCTACCCTTCTTGAATAATGGCACCGCATTCGCTGTCCTCCAGTCCTCTGGCACCTCTCCTGTGGCCAGAGAGGATTTGAAAGATTCTGTCAGAGCCTCTATCTCCTCCCTTGCCTCACATAACAGCCTGAGATACATCTCATCTGGGCCTGGGGATTTATCCACTTTTAAGCCTGCTAAAACAGCTAATAATTCCTTCCTTTCAATGCTAATTTGTTCAAGTATATCACAATCCCCCTCCCTGATCTCTACACCTACATCATCCTTCTCCATAGTGAACAAAGATGAAATGTAATCATTTAAAACTTCACCTATGTCCTCCGGCTCCACGCGCAGATTGCCACTTTGGTCCCTAATGGGCCCTACTCTTTCCCTGGTTATCCTCTTGCCCTTAATATACTTATAAAATGCCTTGGGATTTTCCTTTATCTTGCCCGCCAATGTTTTTTCATGTCCCCTCTTCGCTCTCCTAATTACTTTAAGTACCCCCCTACACTTTCTATATTTTTCTAGGGCCTCTGCTGTTTTCAGCCTTCTGAATCTGCCATAAGCCTCCTTTATAACCAGGTTGTGCAGGATGCAGCATACCACCATGGATCTTGACAATCACTCTGCTGGGTACTGCAGAGCTCCTCCAGAGTAGCCCAGGCCAGGAAGTGTTGTTTCAGCATGTCAATGGTCTGCTCTATCATATGTGGCAGCATAGCTTTCATTGTATGCATGCTACACACGTGTATAAATTGTGCACCGAAGTCATCAGCCCAGTTCTGATGAAGGGTCACTGACCTGAAACGTTAACTCTGTTTCTCTCTCCACAGATGCTGCCAGACCTGCTGAGTATTTCCAGCACTTTTTGTTTTTAGAATTAGAATTAGAATTAGAATATTACAGCGCAGTACAGGCCCTTCGGCCCTCGATGTTGCGCCGAGCTGTGAAACCATCTGACCTACACTATTCCATTTTCATCCATGTGTCTATCCAATGTCCACTTAAATGCCCTTAAAGTTGGCGAATCTACTACTGCTGCAGGCAGGGCATTCCACGCCCTTACTACTCTCTGAGTAAAGAAACTACCTCTCACATCTGTCCTATATCTATCACCCCTCAACTTGAAGCTATGTCCCCTCGTGTTTGCCATCACCATCCGAGGAAAAAGACGCTCACTATCCACCCTATCTAACCCTCTGATTATCTTATATGTCTCTATAAAGTCACCTCTCCTCCTCCTTCTCTCCAACGAAAACAACCTCAAGTCCCTCAGCCTTTCCTCGTAAGACCTTCCCTCCATACCAGGCAACATCCTAGTAAATCTCCTCTGCACCCTTTCCATAGCTTCCACATCCTTTATTTCAGATTTCCAGCATCTGCAGTATTTTGCTTTTATCATCAGCTATATTGTCAGCAGATAGCAACCCCATCACCCATTAGCCTCCCTTTGGTTTGCCATGGTGGCTCAAATGCAGATGGAACAGCAGCTTCTGCATAATGAAGGCATCATGACTGCTGCCAGGATTTATCTGCACAATTCGCTGCCTATGGTCACACGCCAAATGGACGTTGAGGGAATGGAATCCCTTTCGGTTCCAGTACATGGCAGAGTTGATTTGCAGCATCCACAGCGCAATGTGTATTGTCAATGGTACACTGTATCCCTAGCCTGCAATCCTAGAAGAACTATATGCTCACTTCACTTGCTTGTTTCTGGCAAGAGGCAACGTAGTTAGTTCTCTTTGAAGAGAGCCTCAGTGACCTCCGTTACACAATGGTCAATGACAAACTGCAAGATGTTGAAATATCTCCAGTTTCAGTTTGGAAGGATTCAGACACACAAAAGTTCATTCCCACAGTCACCTTCACAGCCACTGGCAATGCGATCGCCCTGCTGCGGTTGCAGATGCAGCAGGTGGCAGATTTCAGTGAGGATGTCCTTATTGAAGTTTAGATGTCTCAGACATTACTCCTTGTTGAAGTTCAGGTAGGAGAATTGATCCCTAAATGCCCTGGATGGACATAGCCTCCTGCAAAGAGCCCTTTTCCCCTCCTCCCTCTAACAGCTTGTCCTGCTTCGCATGGCCTCTGTTCATTCTTCAAGACATGTTGTATTCCAAGGGAAATGCCTACTAGTGCACCAATATCTTGGTGCAACTGGTTTGTACAGAAACTTTGAAGTCACCAAAAAATTCTTCAGCACCTGCCACACCACTCTCTGCAGACCTTTGCACCTTGAAACTACAGGAAGCACCAAACACTTGCAAAATCGTAGCAATAGCCAGAAGAAATCAATGAGCAACTAACCTGTAGGTAGTTGAATATTCCTTTAAATAGCACTGATGAGAGTTGGCAGTCGAGTTGCTCTTCACTACAGCTGCACATAATTGAACTGCTGTTACTGTAACCCCATAATTTGGTATTAGTACCATTAGCTAGGTAGGGGGGAAATAAGCCAATATTCTCACTGTTTGCTATTTAATAAACCAGGAGGAAATGTCAGAGAGGAATACCAAGGTGCACAGAATACTGGCAGAAAAAGCACTAGGGAATGGTAAGCTATTAGGTGGGGTCAGAGTAAAGATAAAGTAATAAAGTCTAAATCAGGGTTAATGTACATGTATGTGAATGCAAGAAGTGCTGATAATAAGATTGGTGAATTACAGGTGCAGACTGACATGTGGAAATATGATGTTGCGCTATAACAGAGACCTGGCTCAAAGAAGGGCTCGAAGAAGGGTCACTGACCCGAAACGTTAACTCTGCTTCTCTTTCCACAGATGCTGCCAGACCTGCTTAGTGGTTCCAGCATTTCTTGTTTTTATATCAAAGAAGGGCAAGACTGGGTACTAAATATTCCTAGATACAAGGAGTTCAGGAAAGATAGGAAAGGGAAAATAAGGGGAGGGGTGGCAGTATTAAGGAGAGCATTGCAGTGCTGGAGAAAAAGGATGTCCCAAAGGGGTTAGAGTCATAGAGTTATACAGCACAGAAACAGGCCCTTCGGCCCATCATGTCTCTGCTGGCCATCAAGCACCTACCTATTCTAATCCTATTTTCCAGCACTTGGCCCATAGCCTTGTATGCTATGGCGTTTCAAGTGCTACAGCTAAGAAACAAAAAAGGTGCAGTTACACTGCTTGGTGTCTATAGGCCACCAACTAGTGGGAATGATGCAGAGGAACATATTTGCAAGGAGTTTAGAGAGGTGCGAAAATTATAGGGTAGTTATAATGGGGGGGACTTTTATTATCCAAACATAGACTGGGATGGTAGTAGTGTAAAGGGCAGTGAGGTGCAAGAGTTCCTAGAGTGTGTTCAGGAAAATTTTCTACAGCAGTATGTTGCTAGTCCAATGAGAAAGGAGGCTAGACCTGGTTCTTGGGAATGAGGTGGGCCAAGTGGATCAAATATCAGTAGGAGAGCATTTGGGGGACAGTGATTACTGTATCATGAGGTTTAGGCTGATTATGGAAAAGGATGAAGAACAATCCAGAGTAAGAATAATTAACTGGGGGAAAGTCAGCTTCAATGGGCTAACAACGGATCTAGGACGAATAAATTGGGAGTCAAAAGTTGGCAAGAAAAACGGTAGCTGAACCTTCAAAGAAGAGATAGTTCAAGCACAGTCGAAGTATGTTCCTTGAAGGGGAATGGTAGGATAAACAAATTCAGAGCTCCTTGGATGACAAGAGAGGTAGAGATTAAGATAAAGAAGAAAAATTGTGCTCATGACAGATGTCAGGTAGTAAATCGGGAACCAGACTGAATATAGAAGGTTCAGACGGGGAGTGAAAAAGCAAATAAGAGAAGCAAAGAGAGTGTATGAACAGAGATTGGCAGCTAATATAAAAGGGAATCCCCAAGTTTTCTATAGACAGATAAATGATAAAACGGTGGTAAAAGGAGGAGTGGGGCCAATTAGGGACCAACAAGGGGATTTGCGCATGGAGGCAGAGGGCATAGCTGAGGTATTAAATTAATACTTTGCATCAGTCCTTACCAAGAAAGATGATGCAACCTAGGCAATGGTGAAAGAGGAGGTAATTCAGACACTAGAAGGGTGTAAAATTGATAAGGAGGTGTTGGACAGGCTGTCTGTACATAAAGTGGATAAGGCACCAGGAGCGGATGAGATGCATCCAAGACACTGAGGGAAGTGAGGATGAAAATTGTGGAGGCACTGGCCATAATTTTTCAGTCTTCCTTAGACTCGGGGGTGATGCCAAAGGACTGGAGAATTGCAAACGTTACACACTTGTTCAAAAAAGGGTGTAAAGATAAGCCCAGCAACTACAGGCCACTCAGTTTAACTTCAGTGATAGGGAAACTTCTAGAAAGATTAATTCGGGACAAAATTAATTGTCACATGGACAAACTTGGGTTAATTAAAGATTTCTTAAGGGAAAATCATGTTTAACTAACTGGCTGGAGCTTTTTGAAGAGGTAACAGACAGGGTTGATTAGGTGTATATGGACTTTCAAAAGGCATTTGATACAGTGCCACACAACAGACTTGTGAGCAAAGTTATAGGTCATGGAATACATGGGACAATAGCAACATGGATACGGAATTAGCTGAGCGACAGAAAACAAAGAGTAGTGGTTGATGGATGTTTTTCAGGCTGGATGAAGGTTTGTAGTGGAGTTCCCCACGGGTCAATATTGGGACCCTTGCTTTTCCTGATATATATTAATAACCTAGACCTTGGTGTACAGGGCACAATTTAAAAGTTTATGGATTATACGAAATTTGGAAGCATTGTGAACTGTGAGGAAGATAGTGTAGAACTGCAAAAGGACATAGGCAAGTTGGTGGAATGGGCGGACAGGTGGCAGATGAAGTTCAATGCGGAGAAATGTGAAGTGATACATTTTGGTAGGAAGAACATGGAGAGACATTATAAAAATAAAGGGTACAATTCTAAATGGAGTGCAGGAGCAGAGGGATCTGGGTGTATGTGCATAAGTCATTAAAGGTGGCAGGATAGGTTGAGAGAGCAGTTAATAAAGCATACAGTATCCTGGGCTTTATTAATGGGGGCATACAGTACAAGAGAAAGGAGGTTATGTAGAACTGTATAAGACACTAGTTCAGCCTCAGCTGGAGTACCGGGTCCAGTTCTGGGCACCACACTTTAGGAAGGATATGAAGGCGTTAGAGAGGGTATAGAAAGATTCACGGGAATGATTCCAGGGATGAGGAACTTCAGTTATGAAGATCGATTGGAGAAGTTGGGACTGTTTTCCTTGGAGAAGGCTGAGAGGAGATTTGATAGAGGTATTCAAAATCATGACGGGTCTGGACCGAGGAGATAGGGAGAAATTGTTCCCCCTCGTGAAAGGATCGAAAACGAGAGAGCACAGATTTAAAGTTATTGTTAAAAGAAGTAAAAGTTACATGAGAAAAAACTTTTTCACGCAGCAAGTGGTTAAGGTCTGAGGTACACTGTCTGAGTGTGGTGGAGGCAGGTTCAACTGAAGCATTCAAAAATTAGACTGTTATATGAAAAGGAAGAATGTGCAGGGTTACGGAGAGAAGGTGGGGGAGTGGCACTAGGTGATTGCTCATTCGGAGAGCCGGTGCAGACACGATGGGCCGAATGGCCTCCTTCTGTGCTGTAATAATTCTGTGATTCTGTAATAATGTTAACTGTACTTACATAAGCAAGACATAAAAAACCAGACCAAGCTAAGATATGATCTCTGCCCCCAAAATAAGCTGCTGACCCTTCAGTCTAATTTGACTCACAGATTGGCCACTTGGAGGTACACAAGCATGAGCTCCCTACAAGTCCCTGCCACTACATGTAAATGAAATCCATTACAAACACAATACAATGGAAATGCCATCTGTATTTGATTGACAGTTTTCTTTATTCTGCCATGTATCGGAACTGAAAGGGATTTCATTCCCTCAATGTCCAGTTGGCATGTAACTGTAGGCAGCAGTCATGATGCCTTCAGCAAGTCAAAAAGCAGACTTTACTGCAACACATTTAGAATTTCATCCGATTGCTTACCTCATATCAAAGTTCAGTTCTCAGTTTCCTGTTTTCTCTGAAGCACATGAACAACCAAATGTGCAAATCTAATGAAAACCAAGAACATCAACATTTGAATGCTGGAATGGTTCAGCAGTGAGCAATATAATCCTGAATCTGCATCCAATTGTATTTTTGTATCAGTACTTGAAATTTAATGTTGGATACTAGTGCATAATTAATTCGAAGATGTACCTATGATAAATAAACTGAATACTGCACTTCATGGTGAGTGCAGTAATTTGCTTTAGCTAATGGCTTATTTATCCGAGCAAAACATATTCTTATACAATTAAAATGCTGCAGTTTAAAATCAATCAATTTCAGTTTTTACTCTAGAAATACCTTTGATGTCTCAATATTTCAATACATATCCACGATAATTTATACACGATATATTAAAAGGAGAAAGAAAACTGAAGGACTATTGTAAAAGCAAACTGCTATTTTCCCCACAATTTGACAATAATGATTCATAAAGCAAGGGAAAAAATAAGTTGGCTTTGAAAGTATTTCTCCCTACAGTAATATGTTTCTTTAAAAGAGCCGCATGCATGTATTTCAGCATTGAGAACAGCCTTGCTAAAGCTACTTCAAAGAAACTTTTTTTTTTAAATACCAGAAAGACCTTTACCCCTCAAAAACTCCTACAATTCTATAAATCCCAAATTCATTCAAGTCTTTAATACTACTCCCCTTCCAACAATTTATGTATACACCTAGATAAAGTACAAGATAAAAAACTTGCCATCTAATGTGCAGTTCTTTTCCCATCTCTAGCTTCCAATTCTACACCTACACCATTCCCCAATGCAACATTTCTCCTCTTTCACGATTGATATCACTTTGGTTAGGATAAGTGACTTGGTATGGAGTAATATGCTGCAAACCCCGAGCAATAACAAGTCACTTGCTCCAACTCTTGCCAGTACTACATCTCAACTATCAGCTTGCTAGTTCACAGCTGCAAACACATTGAAATCCACACACATCACACAATCTCCTAGTTGAGCTCATTCTTTCCCAGGATATCAAAACTGTGGAACACTCTACTCAGTGTAGGTTTTAGGAAAAAAGCAATAGGGTTCTAAAACAAAAGCTTCGTAACATCTAACAATCATTTATTGGTTAACTGAAATGGAAGCAGAAGCACACAGGTCAGCCAGCATCTGTAAGGAAATAGACAGGTTTTGATGGTTCAGACATGCATCCTTCATCAGAACTGAAGACGAAAATGCACATTTAAACAAAAGGGTGAGAAACTGGAGCATGGTTAAAAAAAGGTGGCAATAAGTTTGAAATTGAAACAAAATGCAGGCATTATAAACTTCAGGATTCATCTCATCGTCTCTCCTACTCTTGCCAATTGTTAGTGCTGCACTATGGCCCTTGGGGCCTACACCCATGATAATTTGGGGGTGGGGGGGGGGTCAAAAACAAAGACTTTTGTAAACCAGAGATCATTCTCTAATCTCAATGGCTAACAGGAAAGAATTACCCCACTTCTGGATCATGGGATTGAAAGCAACACAACCAATTTTCTCTAAAGATAAATTGTTATAATGAGAGACTGTAAAAGTATTCATATAATTGCAGGAAAGGATACTTTCCTTTAGCTATCAGTGTCTAAATCCGATCCTCTCTTACAGGCGAATTAACCCTCCCATACAATTTTGCACAATCTACAAATTTAAATATCTAATCAGCCTTGCGAAAGTCAGTAAATTAAGCAAGAGTAGCAAACCCACTATGGTTTTGCTCACTCAGAGAGCTTTTTCTTATCCCTTAGTAACTTCCTGCTCCCATCTACAAAACTGACCATGACTTCTAACTTAGTTTTTTTGACTAGCTTTATACCGGTTTGAAAATGCTGAGCAGAGCTAAGTGCACATTACCGGTTCCAGATTCTCCAATTCCAGAGTTAGTTGGCTATCCTATAACACGTGCTGTAACTATGTAGATGTGGATGTTAGGAAAACACAGAATTAAATTTGTCTTTGGAGGAACAATCACTATCTGAGGTCACACAGGGAAAAAAAGAGAACACTCATGAAACAATAACCCAGCATAAGTTAGCTCTTTCAGTAGAGTAGTCGGGTAGAATGTGAAAGGACTCCACTTTATCAATTCTGTTAGTAACATCCTCAAAAAACTCCCAACAGGTTCGTCAGACATGATTTCCTATTCATAAATCCATGTTGACTATGCCCAATCAGATCATTATGATCCGAGCGTCCACTTATCACATTCTTTAGAATAGATTCTAACATTTTCCCTACTACTGATATAAGGTTAGCAGGTCTGTAGTTCCCTGTTTTCTCTCTCCCTCCCTTCTTAAATAGTGGGATGACATTTGCTACCTTCTAATCTGCAGGAACCATTCCAGAATCTATAGAATTTTGGAAGATGATCACCAATGCATCCACTATCTCTTTCAACACTGGGATGTAGAATATCAGGTCCCGGGGACTTATCAACCTTCAGTCCCATTAATTTCTCCAATACAACCTTCTTACTAATTTCCTTCAATTCCTCATTCTCTCTAATCCCTTGGAACTTTAATTCAGGGAGATTTCTTGTACCTTCCTCAGTGAAGACAGACACAGGTAATCATTTAGCTTCCCTGCCAGTTCTCTATTCCCCACTATAAATTCTCCTGACTCTGCCTGTAATGGACCCACATTTGTCTTAGCCAAACGTTTCCTTTTTACGTACCCATAGAAGCTTTAACAGTCTTCCAAACCCGCGACCTCTACCAACTAGAAGGACAAGGGCAGCAAATACATGGGAACACCACCACCTGCAAGTTCCCCTCCAAGTCACACACCATCCTGACTTGGAAATATATCGCCGTTCCTTCACTGTCGCTGGGTCAAAATCCTGGAACTCCCTTCCTAACAGCACTGTGGGTATACCTACCCCAAATGGACTGCAGCGGTTCAAGAAGGTAGCTCATCACCACCTTCTCAAGGGCAATTAGGGATGGGCAATAAATGCTGGCCTAGCCAGCGACGCCCACATCTCATGAATGAATAAAAAAAGTCTGTTTTTATGTTTTTTGCTAGTTTACATTCACATTCTATTTTCCCCTTCTTTATCAGTTTCTTGGTCCTCCTTTGCTGAATTCTAAAATTCTCCCAATCCTTAGGTTTACTATTACTTCTGGCAACTTTACAGGCCTTTTCTTTTAATCTAATACAATCCTTAACTTCCATTGTTAGCCACGGTTGACTGTCTTTTCTTTTAGCGTTTTTGTACCTTGAAGGAATGTATAAGTTGCTGTAAACTATGTAATAATTCTTTCAAGACTATCCATTGCCTATGTATTGTCATATCTTTTAATGTATTTACCCAGTCCACCTAAGCCAGTTTTCCCCTCATACCTTCATAATTTCCTTTGTTCAAATTTAACACCCTGGCTTCAGATTGAACTACTTTCACTTTCAAACATAATGTAAAATTCTATCATATTATGGTCATTCATCCCTAAAGATTGTTTTGCAAGATTAATTAACCATTTCTCGTTACATGATACTAGATCTAAAATAGCCTGCTCTATTGTAGAGTACTCAACATACTGCTCTAGAAAACCATCCCTAACACATTCCAGCAACTCGTCCTCCACAGTATTAGTGCTCATTAGGTTTAGCCAGTCTATTTGCAGATTGAATTTACCCATGACTATTGTATTACCCATGCTCCATGCTTCTCTAATCTCCTGATTAGTACCGTGCCCCGCACTACCACTACTGTTTGCTGGCCTATAAACAACGGCTGAGTTTACTGACAACACAACCACCAGGTGACGCAGTACTTGCACATGTGCAAATGCAGGCTCTTCAACTGGAACATCAGTGTCTGCGACGTTCAGGCAGCTGCCAGGATTAAAGATGGCGCTGCTCAATTTATCACAGGAATGCTGATGGCTAGATCGTTCTAGCAAACTAAACTTACATTAAGTTGGATAGAAACCCAGTAATATGCTACTATGTAGTTATAGGATACTAACTGTAATCCTCAGATCCATTTAATATTCCAGTAATCCTATTAAATACAAAAGTAATTTTATGATTGAATTTCCATTGGAAGATAGTGAATTGGCACCCCGATCAATGGAAAAGAAGATCGGGCAAAGTATAAAATGTGCTGCCAATTCGTCATTGTGATTCGTTTATATGACTGACCAGGACTGATTTCACTTGAACACAGCTACTAGCTCCCGCACTGACCACTCTCCCCCGTTGGCAACTCGCTTCCCCCCCCCTCAACCGCAAACTCCAGACCTCGCTCCTCCCCCCTGCCCCAACTTCCCTGGCCGATTGATTCCCATTCGCGCCAGCCTGTCTCCAGCCGCTTACTCCCCGCCCCAGCCACTAGCTCTAGGTCGCGCCGCTTCCCTCCCCTCGGCCACTCACTCCCACATTTCATCAGTCACCAGGCGCCGCTCAAAGCAGCAATGCTGGTCGCAAGGGGTGATGGGGCGACATTGGAGCGAGTGGCTGAGAGGAGGGAAGCGACGTGGCCCAGAGCTAGTGGCTGGGGGGGGTGGGGGTGAAAGCGGGGAGCAAGCGGGGTGGCACGAAGCGAAGAACAAGTCAGCTAGGGGAGTGGGGTGGGAGCAGCAAGATCTGGTGCAAGTGGCTGAGGGGAGGAAGCGTCAAGGCCTGCAGCGAGTTGCTGAGGGGGGAGCGCTCTAGCCTCAAAGTCTCCCATTCAGCCGCTTCCTCCAGCTGAGCTTTATCGAAGATGGACCTGGCATGGATACACAGTGACATTCCCGCTGCGCGATGACGTCATCCCACATATGTGCCTCTAAGTCCTGGCAAGATATAGCTGCGCATGTGCACAGCTTGGCACACTCTGATGCAGTCAGCGGGTCTCTGCGTTGTCAGGAATCACTTTGAAATACAACTCCTACCAATGTTTGCTGTCCCTTGCTATTTCTTAGCTCTACCCAAACGGATTTCACATTTTGTTCTTCCGATCTGAGATCCTATCCCTTATTATCAGTGCAACGCGACCTCCTTTTCCTTTTTGCCCGTCCTTCCTAAATGTCGAATATCCTTGAATATTCAGTTCGCAGTCTTGGTCACCCTGTAGCCACATTTCCGTAATGGCAATTAGATCAAACCCATTTACCTCTATTTGTGCCTTAAAATCATCTACCTTGTTGCAAATGCTGCGTGCATTCAGGTAGAGTGCCCTTAACCTATTCTTCTTGACATTATTCTGCATTCTAAACGTAGTTGATGCTCATCTTTGTTTCGCCTGCCTTCTAATGTCGTTTGCTAAAATTCTATGGTACAGAAAAAATCTCCAGCACTACAATCATGTTCTACCCTCTATTACTCCATAATTGATACGTTACAAAAGAACTTTAAAACAATGGTAATCTGGGAGTACAAATACACAAATCTCTAAAAGTAGTGCACAGGTTAACAAAGCCATAAAAAAGCAAACCAAGCACGCGGATTTATTTCTAGAAGGGCAGAATTGAAAAGTAAAGAAGTTATGCTAAATGTGTATCAAACCTTGGTTAGATCTCACCTGGAATTAAAGGCCTGCTTAAGTCGGGAAAAAGAACCCAACCGATCAACAGCGGACCCAGGCCTGACCCGGCCCGAGCCCAACCCCACTCGACCCGAGCCGAGCCCGAGCATTCCTTTACTTACCTTCTGACTGGGAAGCTCCACGAAGCTGCAGCGCATGTGTGATGACATCATAGTGATGTCACTCGCTCACTGCGCAGACTCAATTTTGTCCCAGACTCCCAGCTCAGTTAAGTTTTTTTATTTTGAACACTTACCAGCAGAGCACTTAACGTGTGTGTCCGGCCCGATCACGACCCGGACCCGGACCGACCCCAAAAGCCAGACCGGAAGAGGCGCCCGACCCGAACCCGACACGTCGTCGGGCCCCGTCGGGTTCGGGTAGCAGGCCTTTACCTGGGATACTGCATATAATTCTGGGCATCATACTATAAAAAAAGATATAGAGGCACCAGAGAGGGTGCAAATACGATTTACACAGACGATACCAGAAATGTGGGGATATAACCTTCAGGGGATATCGATGCTGCTTCCTGCTCTCGACCCGAACTGGAAAACTTCATCAACTTTACTTCCAATTTCCACCCTTCTCTCTCTCATTTACATGGTCTATCTCTGACACCTCCCTTCCCTTTCACCACTTCTCTGTTGCCATCTCTGAGGACAGGCTGTCCCCTAATTTTCATTATAGGCCCACCGACTCCCATGGCCACCTTGACTACACTTCCTCATACCCTGCTTCCTGTAAGGTCTCAATTGCATTCTCCCAGTTCTCCATCTCTGACGCATCTGTTCTGATGATGCAACCTTCCACAACAGTGCTTCTGATATGTCTTCCTTTTTCCTCAACCAAGGATCCACCCCCCCCCCGACACATTTCCCGCACTTCTGCTCTCAGCCCTTCCCCTCCCTAACAGAAATTGTTGAACTCAATGTTGAGTCCAGAAGCTGTAGAGTGCCTAATCAAAAGATGAAGTGCTGTTCCTCAAGCTTGCGTTGATGTTCAAAGGAACAGTGCAGCAGGCCAAGGACAGAAATGTGGGCATCAGAGCAGGGCTATGAGTTGAAATGGCAAGCAACCAGAAGCTTGGGGTCATGCTTGCGGACTGAGCAGAGGTGTTCCGTGAAGCAGTCGCCCAATCTGCGTTTGGTTTCCCCAATGTTGAGGCAACATCCGAAGGATCATCCTCTGCCATTTTCGCCACCTCCAACGTGATACCACCACCAAACACATCTTCTCCTCCCATCAGCATTCCGAAGGGATCATTCCCTCCATGACACCCTGGTCCACTCCTCTATCACCCCTGACACCTCATCCCCTTCCCATGCAATCACAGGAGATATAATACCTGCCCTCTTACCTCCTCTCTCCTCACCATCCAAAGCCCCAAACACTCCTTCCAGGCAAAGCAGCGATTTACTTGTACTTCTTTCTATTTGGTATACTGTAGTCTTTGTTCACAATGCAGTCGCCTCTACATTGGGGAGACCAAACGCAGATCAATTCGGCACTCGACAGCCTTTCAGACTCAACACTGAGTTGTCTTTTTTTTTATTTTATTTTTTAACCATATGCCTGCCTTAAACTTGGTTTTTCACGTGCTTTTGGACAGAGTTGTTCATTATTTCATTATTAACACTCTCTCTGGACTAATGCTTTGTCTTTCACAGCAACTATTAACACTCCCTTTGCCTTTGTCCCATGACAGCTTTGTCATTTAATCTCTCCTGCCCTCTGCCCTTAAAACCTATTACATTTCTAACCTTTTGCCAGTTCTGATGAAAGGTCGCCTAAAACATTAGCTCAGCTTCTCTTTCTACAAATGCTACCTGACCTGCTGAGTATTTCCAGCACTTCCTGTTTTTATGAACAGGCTGGGTCTCTTTTCTCTAGAAAGGAAAAGGCTGAGGGACGACCTAAGAGCAGTCTTAAAATTATGAAAGGCTTTGATAGAGAAGACACAGACAAAATGTTTCCATTTGTGGAGAAGAAAAAAGCTAGAGGCCCTTAATATAAGACAGTCACCAAGAAATCAAATAGGGAATTCACTAGAAACTTCTTTGCCCAGTGAGTGGTTGAACATGGAACTCACTACCACAGGGAGTCGTTGGAAGTGAATAGAATAGATGCATTTAAAAGGGAAGCTAGAAAAGGTGAGGGAGAAGGGAATAGAGGGTTATGTTGATAAGAGTTAAATGAGGAAAGACTGGAGGAGACTCGAGTGGAGCATAAATGCTGGATGGATTGGTTGGGCTGACTGGTTTGTTTGTGTGCTGCATACCCTATGTATGTAAATGCTTGCTCTCAAAAACCACCCGGATAGCAGGCCAAGGTGGACATACTGAATGTACTGTGCTCGTTTTAACATTCCTCTCCTGATGTTCCACTCAAAGGGTCCATTCTAGTTTTTATTCAGACAATAAAGTTATTTGGAACACAAGCATAGAACAAGACACAGTCCAAGAGTCACAGACCATATACTATTAGTCTTTTTTGGAGAATTCTCTTCCAAATCTTTTAAAATCCAATTTTGATAATGCCAGAGTACAATTCTATAGGTGTCAGGCATCCTCCAATACCTTGCCTACGTAGCTATTCATCACAAGCAACACTGACCCTGCACAGTGTATCAGCAGAGTATTTCACAATCAGGGGGATGCAGGGCAGTGGTGGGGTGGTTAGCATATTTCTTCTCGTAGTTATTGTTGCAACGGAAGGCTGCTAGTCTTTGAATAATAACGTCTGCATGATTCAGGTTCGAGTGATTTTAAACAAGTTTTAGCATAGTGATTAATAACAGTATTGTTCTTGTATAATTGTTCTACTGTACTACATTAACAAGCATGGACTTCAAGGTTATTAAGCTTAAACTCAATCATGAGGCGATGGACTTCTAAGAGCTCTATCTTTGGTAGGCAGCGTGCTTTATCTTTATTAGTATTTGGACTGCATGTGGACATCTCTGTCCTTACCTTCTAGTTATTAATTATCCCACCAAGTTGACTCAATGCTACCAACTCAAAATAAGCTGTTTATGTAGCATTCTAATCTCCCTGATGTCCATTTTGGTCTTGCTGGCTTTTATTGCCCTCTGGAATGTGATGACTCTCCTCTTATCTGTTAGCCTGTTTCTTGCATCATCTTCCTGTAAGGACTTCAAAAGCCATCATGTCACAGGACAGGCAGGGTCAGATGGGAAGATGGTCAACTTGTAATGCTCAATATCCCACAGGGGGCATCAGAACCAAGACTCCACTTGCATTCTTTCTAGTGGGGTCCTCATTTGTGGGAGACATGTGCTTCCCCTTACAGAGAGGGGCTACCTACTCTATTTTTTTAAAAAGGCAAAAACAAAAGCTTAAATGAAAAGTTAAGTTGGATCACATAAAATACACATCACATAGTGAATGAAAACACACAATTACCCATTGGGCACCAATTACTGGAATCCTGATATGAGTGCAAACTGGAACTTTGAACATAGGCCAATAGTCAGAATAATCCTGTCTGGCAATTTGTGGCAACGCTGGTAAGTCATGGAAACTTTTTTGCTATATAGAAACAGGCAGCACAGCAGCAAAAGGAGGTGGCAGGACAAGAGAAATGGAAAAAAAAATTAATTTCCTGTGTGTAAATTAAGTTCAGTACTTGGCCATGTAAAATGATGAATACGTTATTAATACTAGTACAATATACGTAGACTCCTTCAAGAAATAAAACTACAAAGTAAATTGCACTAATTAGAGATTTGCATTCATGAATGCTACATGAGGGAAAAAAGCCTTTACACTAACCTTAAGATGCGTTCTTAATAGCATAAGGATTTCCATATCCTGTATCTTTGATATGTATATTCAGCACACAGTACTAATTATATAAATTATTGAGGATATAGCCTTACGAACTGCAGTATTTCATCACTAACAACAAACAAAATATAGCAAATATGTGCAGGCCATTGAAATTATCTTGTAATTAGGGAAAACAATCACAGGTAATCCACAACGACCCAGAAGGCATGAACTGCTGTTTAGGGGCAAAAAATCTTCCATTATGCTGTAAAACATTTCAAGAGGCAGATGGCCCAAATCACATTGCTCACGCACATGATTTTCTTGCAGAAAATACATGTTTGATTTAGGAAATAAAATAGGTTCTGGGCTTTTCAAATGTATTTTAATACTATTCGAACAGATTTTGAAAGGCATTGCATATTTTCTAATCACCTATGTTTGAAAAAAATACATGTGAACCTTTATTACAATCAACTGATAAATAGTATCATTGAACTATCAAGCACAGAAGGAGGCCATTCAGCCCCTGCCAATTCTTTGTAACAGATAACCAATTAATCCTAGAGTAAAATACTGCCAATGCTGGAAATCTAAAATAAAAACAAAAAATGCTGGAAATACTTAACAAGTCTGCCAGCATCTGTGGAGGGAGAAACAGAGTTAACGCTTGCGAGGACAGCGCCTCATCTTTCAATTGGGCACTTTACAGCCTTCCAGACTCAATATTGAGTTCAACAATGTCAGATCATAACCTCTGCCCCATTTTTCTTCCTCTGTGCTTTCTTGTGTGTTTTGGACAGCAGCTGTTGATGATGATTCTATTTACACCTCCTATAAAACCATCTTTTGTTTCTTTGCTTATCCCATTACCATCTCCTTTTGCCTTGACCATTATCCCTTTTGTAATTTAATCTCTCCTGCCTTCCACCTGATCACAGACCTTCCTTTTTGTCTCTTTCCTCCCTTTCCCTGCCTTGCTTAAAAACTGTTTCATCTTTACATCTCCCAGTTCTGACGAAAGGCCATCGACCTCAAACATTAACTCTGTTTCTCTCTCCATTGATGTGGCCAGACCAGAATACTTCCAGCATTTTCTGGTTTTATTTCCAATTAGTTCTGCTCCCCTACTCTTTTCTGATAGCCGTGCAACTGTTTCCTTTTCAACTATATAGTCCCCATCATTTACACCATTCCTGCTGACTCCAGATAGCCATTTCTATCAAACAAATGGCGCTAACCATTAACATAGATGTCAATTACAAAGATATCACCTAAACTAAGTGCACCAACTATTTTGGGTAGTTCAAGCAGCTGTTTGCACTTTGTTAAAGTAAGAAAACCTGGTCATTAAGTCCTTTCAGTCACCCCCATGGCCTTTAAAACTCCTGTGATTACTGCTCACAAATGAGTAAAAAAGACAGACGCCTTCCAAAGCAATCTGCTGAAACTCAACCTGCATTTATCTGCTGCAGTGATAAAAACGCACCAGAGGTGAAACTGACCAATCTGCTGTGTCCCTCAACCCCATCAGCCCTTCATAAGGTGAAAAGCTTCCACATTGTATAGCTTGTCTGTAGCAGGGAATATTTTGCATAAAATGATCAAAAACTCAGAAGAAAATAAGTTATAAGCGACTGTCACTCCTAATGTGAGAGATTTGGTGCATCTGACTTTTTGGGGCATGTTGTTCAACCAGATTAAAGCCTGCATTTAAAAAGCATGCAGAGGAATTTAATATATATGCTTTATGCATTTCTTGTGAGCATCATATTAATTTTTTTTGCAGTGGCTGAGAGCAGAACAAAAGGGGGAGAGACAAAGCTTCATGTTTTTTATAAATTAATTTGTTACACTGGCCACCACGTATAATGGGCAAACCAGTCACATGAACCCGTCCCCCACCCATTAGAAGTGGTGGGAACTGTATATCCAATTCCCTTTTGAAAGTTACGATGGAATCTTCTTCCATCACACTTTAAAGCAATGCATTCCAATTTGCTGTGTGAAAAAAATCTCATCTCTCATCTTCTTTTGCAAATTATCTTAAATCTGTGCCCTCTGGTTACCAATCCTCCTGTCAGTGGAAGCAGTTTATCATTATTTATTCTTAACTCCTCATAATTTTTGTACACCTCTATTAATAATCTCTCCTTGACCTTCTCTGCTCTAAGGAAAACAATCCTGGTTTCTCTCGTTTCACCACATAACTGAAGCACTTCATCATGGTATAATTCTGGTAAATCTCCTCTGCACCCCCTCAAGGCCTTGGCATCCTTCAGTCAGAAGCTGAATTTACAAATCTAAATGTTGAAAAGTTGACAATGTTTTCAAACACAAATTCCAGAAAGGTGCTAATGAATACAATATGAAGAGATCCACTATTACTACTGTAAGATTCATGCACGAGGGATTTGCACATAACATAACCAACCTACAGTATCCCCATTATGGGCAGCACAGTGGCGCAGTGGTTAGCACTGCAGCCTCACAGCTCCAGCGACCCGGGTTCAATTCTGGGTACTGCCTGTGTGGAGTTTGCAATTTCTCCCTGTGTCTGCGTGGGTTTTCTCCGGGTGCTCCGGTTTCCTCCCACAAGCCAAAAGACTTGCAGGTTGGTAGGTAAATTGGCCATTATAAATTGCCCCTAGTATAGGTAGGTGGCAGGGAAATATAGGGACAGGTGGGGATGTGGTAGAAATATGGGATTAGTGTAGGATTAGTATAAATGGGTGGTCGATGGTCGGCACAGACTCGGTGGGCCGAAGGGCCTGTTTCAGTGCTGTATCTCTAAACTAAACTAAACTTATCCAATTAAAGTGGGCCAAACAGTTTAGATAACAAGCATAAAGAGAACAAAAGTTATATCTACAGTGGTTTATAATTGCAATAATTACTCAAGACTGTTGCATAATTAATGAAGATTGTTGTGAAACAAAACTTTAAGGAGCCATTGCTACTCAAATTGTCATGTCTCCAAATGTAATTTTAATAAACATGTATTATAGAGTAACAAAATGTGTCACTTGTGATACATTTCACATCTATGTGATACATAGAATGACACCTCAGTCAGTTTTTTTAAACCTACAATTGCAAAGCACAATGTTCCTGATTTACAGTGCCATTACATTTAATCCATTACTGACATGCTGTTCTCCCTTCGACAGCTACAGGAGAAATGCCGTGAACAACAGATGCCCCTCTACGTTGCTTTCATTGATCTCACCAAAGCCTTTGACCTCATCAGCAGACGTGGTCTCTTCAGACTACTAGAAAAGATCGGACGTCCACCAAAGCTACTACGGATCATCATCTCATTCCATGACAATATGAAAGGCACAATTCAGCATAGCGGCGCCTCATCAGACCCCTTTCCTATCCTGAGTGGCGTGAAACAGGGCTGTGTTCTCGCACCTATACTGTTTGGGATCTTCTTCTCCCTGCTGCTCTCACATGTGTTCAAGTCTTCAGAAGAAGGGTGTTCAACCTTGCCCGCCTAAGAGCGAAGACCAAATTACGGAAAGTCCTCATTAGGGAACTCCTCTTTGCTGACGATGCTGCTTTAACATCTCACACTGAAGAGTGTCTGCAGAGATTCATCGACAGGTTTGCGGCTGCCTGCAACGAATTTGGCCTAACCATCAGCCTCAAGAAAATGAACATCATGGGACAGGACGTCAGAAATGCCCTATCCATAAATATCGGCGACCACAACTCTGGAAGTGGTTCAAGAGTTCACCTACCAAGGCTCAACTATCACCAGTAACCTGTCTCTAGATGCAGAAATCAACAAGCGCATGGGAAAGGCTTCCTCTGCTATGTCCAGACTGGCCAAGAGAGTGTGGGAAAATGGCGCACTGACACAGAACACAAAAGTCCAACTGTATCAAGCCTGCGTCCTCAGTACCTTGCTCTACGGCAGCGAGGCCTGGACAACGTACGTCAGCCAAGAGCGACGTCTCAATTCATTCCGTCTTCGCTGCCTCCAGAGAATCCTTGGCATCAGGTGGCAGGACCGTATCTCCAACACTTAAGATCCTCGAGACGGCCAAGATCCTCAGCATATACACCCTACTAAGCCAGCGGTGCCTGAGATGGCTTGACCATGTGAGCCGCATGGAAGATGGCAGGATCCCCAAGGACACATTGTATAGCGTGCTCGTCACTGGTATCATACCCATCGGCCGTCCTTGTCTCCGCTTTAAAGACATCTGCAAACGCGACATGAAGTCCTGTGACATTGATCACAAGTCGTGGGAGTCAGTTGCCAGTGTTCGCCAGAGCTGGCGGGCAATCATAAAGGCGGGGCTAAAGCATGGCAAGTCCAAGAGACTTAGCAGTTGGCAGGAAAGAAGTCAGAAGCGCAAGGAGAGAGCCAACTGCGTAACAGCCCTGTCAACCAATTTTATCTGCAGCACCTGTGGAAGAGTCTGCCACTCTAGAATTGGCCTTTATAGCCACTCCAGGCGCTGCTTCACAAACCACTGACCACCTCCAGGCGCTTACCCATTGACCCTCGAGACAAGGAGGCCAAAAGAAGAAGGAAACATTTAATTTGCAATTACAATACATGCATCCAGAATGTTGGTCGTAATAAATTTTTTCTACTATACCCTATTAACTGATTATATAACAGCACACCAGCAAAGTATAATAATGCAACACCAACTTCTATTAGATTGGAGGTACAAAAGGCAAATCTGTTTCATAGCTATGATACACAAATACTGTCAAAATACTGTAGCTGAATTACAGTGCAGGTAGAGTTAAAAATCACAATTTGGTCAAATTTTAAAGCGCTCTGTTCAGTTTAAGCTAACTCAGTTGGTAGAAATAAAATTCACTTCTCTGAGAGGAGACTGTCTAGAACACAGCTCCACTGATAAAAATGAACTAGCATTTGCGAGTTAGTTTGCTTATACAAAATCTCAATCCTCAACATTTTGCATATATTTTGGGCATATTCCAAACTGCAGAAATGTCCCAGTGAACGTATTCCACTTGCTTTAGAAACTACACTGGACTCATATTACTATTAATTTACCCTCCGCAAAAAGCACTTCCTCACCCACAGCAATTACAGCCATACATAAACAACAAAAAGAGAAATAGGAAGGTGAGCAAAGTTTATTTTCGTCCAGTTTCAGCTGAAATCCCGCTTTTCTCTATCTGTGCAAGTCAATGTATTCTTCAAAAAAAAATCAAGGCCTCATCATTTACCGCGAAATAATATAAAGTCACTGGTGGTCGGAACAAGCAGGACCTCTTAAGAGCTCACCTCAGGCTTTATTCGACCTCAGTAAAAGCCTTTAGTTCTAGGCCTGACAATATATCATGCGGCGCTTAGAGCCTTGCAGTGTGTCAAAGTCCCCCATCATCAACCCCAGGGACCCGGGCCTTCCGAGGCAGGTGATATTGTTTGTTTACCTGCTCCGCCGCACGGACTCCACCTCCTTCAACCCCGTACCAGTGACAGGAGACGGCAGCCCCAAGCCACCACCGTCACCAACAGCCAGATAACCAGCACTGCGTCTGCGCACCCCCGCCAGACAACAGGCACGACGCCTGCGCACCCCCGCCAGATAACCGGCTGGAGATAGTGCTCCCAGTGAAAGTGCAACATTAAAAAAATGATCTGCATTTTACACTTCCATAAATTTTTTTTAAGTTTGCATATGCATGCAACATATATATTGCTCTTACAATGTGTGTTTAGTTCTGTTGATATGTCTTAACATTGTTATGTCTTAATTCAGGAGTTGGAATCAAGCCCCCCAGTGGGACTTAAAAGCCTGACACTTTCAGGTGAGTTCTGCAATGTCAGTGTTACGAACTCACAGGACACCAGTCTGGTGTGTTCTCTGTCTTTAATGAAGCTGACTGTCTATCTCCCAGTAGTCTAAATAGTAGTATAAAAGCAAAATACTGCGGATGCTGGAAATCTGAAATAAAAACAAGAAATGCTGGAACCACTCAGCAGGTCTGGCAGCATCTGTGGAAAGAGAAGCAGAGTTAACGTTTCGGCTCAGTGACCCTTCTTCGGAACTGACAAATATTAAAAATGTCACAAGTTATAAGCAAGTGAGGTGGGGGTGGGGCAAGAGATAACAGAACCGTGACAGGGTTCCCCTTGTCCTCACTTTCCATCCCATCAGCCTCCATATCCAAAGGATCATCCTCCGCCATTTCCACCACCTCCAGCGTGATGCCACTGCCAAACGCATCTTCCCCTCCCTTCCCCTGTCAGCATTCCGAAGGGATCGTTCCCTCCGCGACACCCTGGTCCACTCCTCCATTACCCCCACCACCTCATCCCCATCCCATGGCACCTTCCCCTGCAATCGTAGGAGGTGTAATACCTGCCCATTTACCTCCTCTCTCCTCACTATCACAGGCCCCAAACACTCCTTTCAGGTGAAGCAGCAATTTACTTGTTCTTCTTTCAATGTAGTATACTGTATTCGCTGCTCACAATGTGGTCTCCTCTACATTGGGGAGACCAAGCACAGACTGGGTGACCACTTTGCGGAACACCTCCACTCAGTCTGCAAGCAGGACCCTGAGCTTCTGGTTGCTGGCCATTTCAACACTCCCCCCTGCTCTCATGCTCACATCTCTGTCCTGGGATTGCTGCAGTGTTCCAGTGAACATCAACGCAAGCTTGATGAACAGCATCTCATCTACCGATTAGGCACACTACAGCCTGCCGGACTAAACATTGAGTTCAATAATTTCAGAGCATGACAGCCCCCCATTTTACTTTCATTTTTAGTTGTTTTTTCTATTTTACATTTTTTACAACCCTTTTTTTGCATTTATTTCATCTCATCTTAGTTTGTTCAGTTTGCTTACCCACTGTTTTTTTTCATGTTTGCACTTGCTGCTGTTCAATATTCAGTCCGTTAACACCTTTTCTGTACTAATGCTTTGTCTTTCAACACACCATTAACATATTGTTTGCCTTTGCTCCATGGCCTTTTGGTCAGCTATGTGGCCTTGTCCAATCTACACCTTCTCCTTTGTTATCTCATGCCCCACCCCCACCTCACTTGCTTATAACCTGTGACATTTTTAATATTTGTCAGTTCCGAAGAAGGGTCACTGACCCGAAACGTTAACTCTGCTTCTCTTTCCACAGATGCTGCCAGACCTGCTGAGTGGTTCCAGCATTTCTTGTTTTTATTATAGTCTAAATAGTAGTCTTCGGTGACAAGATAATCAGTACCTGAGAGAGTGAAGAGGTCTACTCCCAACTTCATTCAAGGTCAGTCTGGGATGTCATCTGTCATAGTCGATGTGCGCTCACTGCGGAATTTGTTATGCCTAATACAATCCTGTCTTTAAGTAGATCATCTTTTAGTTGTGCAAATTCACAGGATTCTGCAAGCTGTGCATATGCAGTCACATATTGATCAATGGACTCTTTTTCACCTTGGGCCCTAATATTGGACACATACCACTCATATGTTACGTTCACTTGGGGTTCAAAGCGTGCCTTCAAGGCTTTCATAATTTCAGCTGTCCGTTTTTTTTTCTTCAGAGAGATTTAGGGTGGAGTACACTTTGTAACAGTCTCTTCCCCAACAGTGATAAAAGTTTAGCACAGTTGCTCTGGTTTGTTAATTAAGTCTGTCGCAATTTTGTCATTTTGCCATCGTGAGTGAAAAAACTGCCAGTTCAGCTTCATATCACCTTTCATTTCGACCAGCGTAGGCCGAGGAAAATTTGCAGCCATTGTCTTACCCTGTGCTTTCAGCTGTTTCTTTGTTCCTTTCCTGTGGCTTCCTGTGGCCTTTTTTCTGTAGCTGCACTTCTCACCCCTCTTCACCACTCATTCTCAGCTCGACTCTGACACCATGTTACGAGCTCACAGGACACCAGCCTGGTGTGTCCTCTGTCTTTAATGAAACTGACTGTAATGGCTGCCTGCAGTCAGAATGCCTCATGGCAAGTCAGGAGGCATATTGGTACAGTATTGCATTTCTATCCCAAACAGTCAGAGAAAACTTTTCCAGATGAGATTTTAAACCTAAGTCCTATGTGCCTGTTCAAGTGACCAAAACCAGGAGATATGCAGCGCATAGTTATGATCTGGAAGACAGAGTCAATAGAAACTTTCAAAAGGAAATTGGATATCAGTTTGAAAAGGGAAACTGCAAGGCAATTGGGAAAGAGTAGCAGAGTGAGACTAATTGAATATCTCTTTAAAAGAGCCTATCCCAAACATGATGATCCAAATTGCCTCCCTCTGTGATGTAAGAATGGTAGCATAGCACTAATGTTATGGGACTAATAATCCAAAGTTCAAATCCCACCATGGCAGATGGGGGAATTTAAATTCAATTAATTAATAAATCTGGAATAAAAAGCTAGTCGAAGTAATGATGATCATGAATCCACGAGATTGTCGTAAAAAAAAAATCTGGTTCACTAATGTCCTTCAGGCGAGGAAGTCTGCTGTCCAGACACTGTCTGGTCTACATGTGACTCCAGACACACAGCAATGTGGTTGACTCTTAGCTGCCCTCTGAAATGGCCTAGCAAGCCATGCAGTTGTATCAACTGCTACAGAAAAGTCAAATAAAACTAAAACCAGATGGACCACTCAGCATCGCAATGGAAATGACAAAGGCACACCCTGCCCAATCAACCCTGCAACGTCCTCCCCACCAACATCTGGGGATGTGTCAAAATTGAGACAGCTGTCCCACAGATTAATCAAGCAACAAACCTCACATAGTCATTACTCACCAAATCATACCTTACTGCCAATGGCCCGGACTCCTCTATCATCATTCGTGGGTATATCCTCTCCCACCGGCAGGACAGACCCACCAGAGGTGATGGCAGCGTAGTGTACAATCAGGAGGGTGTTCTGCCGGAGTCCTCAACATTGACTTTGCAACCCATGAAGTCTCATGGCATCAGGTCAAACATGGGCAAGGAAACCTCCTGCTGATTACCACCTACCGCACTCCCTCAGCTGATGAATCAGTGCTCTTCCATGTTGAACACCACTTGGAAGAAGCACTGAGAGTAGCAAGGGCACAGAATGTAATTTTGGTGGGGGACTTCAATATCCATCACCAAGAGTGGCTCAGAAGTGCCACCAGTGACCGAGTTGGCCGAGTCCTGAAGGAAATATCTGCCGGATTGGTCTGCAGCAGGTGGTGAGGGAAACAATAAGAGGGAAGAACCTATTTAACCTCATCCTCACCAGTTTACCTGTCGCAGATGCATTTGTCCATGATAGTATTGGTAGGAGTGACCACCTCACAGTCCTTGTGGAGATGACGTCCCATCTTCATATTGAGGGCTCCCTCTGTGGTGTTGTGTGGCACTACCACCATACTAAATGGAATAGACACTGAACCGATCTAGCAGTTCAACTGGGCATCCATGAGGCGCTGTGAGCCATCAGCAGCAGCAGAATTGTATTCAACCACAATCTGTGACCTCATGGCCCAGCATAACCCTCACTCTACTATTCACCAAGTCAGGGAACCAACCCTGATTCAATAAGGAGTGTAGGAGAGCATGCCAGGAGCAGCAACAGGCATACCTAAAAGTAAGAAGCTACAATACAGGACTATATGCATGCTAAACAGCAGAAGCAGCATGCTATAGACTGGGCTAAATGATCCCACAACCAATGGATCAGATTTAAGCTCTACAGTCTTGCCACATCCAGTCGTGAGTGATGGTGGTCAGTTAAACAACTAACTGGAGGAAGAGGTTTTAAAAACATTCTCATCTTCGATGATGGGGGAACCCAGCACATCGGTGCAAAAGACAAAATAAAAGCAAATTACTGCAGTTGCTGGAACTCTGAAATAAAAACAGAAAGTGCTAGAAATACTCAGCACGTTAGGCAGCATCTGTGGAGAGAGAAACAGTGTTAACGTTTCAGGTCTGTGGCCTTTCATCAGTTTTGGATGTAGAAAGGATGTTTCCCCTTGTGGCAGAATCTCAAACTAGGGGTCACTATTTAAAAATGAGGGGGTCGCCCATTTAAGACAGAAATTAGGAGAATTTTTTTCTCTCAGATGGTCGTGAGTCTTTGGAATTCCCTTCCTGAAAAGGCAATTGAAGCACAGTCTTTGAATATTTTTAAGGCAGAGGTAGATAGATTCTTGATAAGCAAGGGGGCGAAAGGTTATCGGGGGTAGGTGGAAATGTGGAGTAATCAGTTCAGCCATGAACTTATTGAATGAAGGAGCAGGCTCAAGGAGTGAACTGGCCTACTCCTGTTCCTAATTCATATGTTTGAATGTTCGTTGCTCAGTTTAAGTTCCATCAGGACCACATGGCTCCTGACCTCATTACAGCTTTCATCCAACCATGAACAAAAGAGCTGAATTCAAGAGGTGAAGTGAGAGTGATTGCCTCTGCTATCAAGGCAACATTTGACCAAATATGGCATCATATTTCCGAAGAAGGATCACTGACCCGAAACGTTAACTCTGCTTCTCTTTCCACAGATGCTGCCAGACCTGCTGAGTGATTCCAGCATTTCTTGTTTTTGTTTCAAATTTCCAGCATCCGCAGTATTTTGCTTTTATTATTATGGCATCAAGAAGCCCTAGCAAAATTGAAGTCAATGGGAATCGGGGGAAAACACAGGGGGAGTCATACCTAGTACAAAGGAAGATGGTTGTGGTTGTTGGAGGCCAATCATCTCAGCCTCAGGACAGTGCTGCAGGAGTTCTTCAGGGTAGTGTCCTCGGCCCAACCATCTTTACCTGCTTCATCAGTGGCCTTCCCTCCATCATCAGATTACAAGTGATGATGTTCACTTATGATTGTACAGTGTTCAGTACCATTCACAACTCCTCAGATACTGAAGCAGTTCATGTCCGCATACAGCAGGACCTGGACAACATTGGGCTGATAGGTGACAAGTGACATTCATGCCACCCAAGTGCAGGCAATGACCATCTGCAACAAGAGAAAATCTAATCATCTCCCCTTGACGTTCAATGGCATTACCATCACAGAATCCACCACCATCAACATCCTGAGATTTGCCATTGACCAGAACCTTAACTGGACCAGCCACTGTGGCTACAAGAGCAGGTCAGAGGCTTGGAATTCTGCAGCGAGTAACTCCTGGCTCCCCAAAGCCTGTCCACCATCTACAAGGCACAAGTCAGGAGTGCGATGGAATACTCTTCACTTGCCTGGATGAGTGCAGCTCCAACAGCACTCAGGAATCTTGACACCATCCAGGACAAAGCAGCCCACTTGATCAGCACCCAATCCACAACCTTAAAATTTCACTCCCTCCACCCTGGCACACAGTGGCAGCAATGTGTACCATCTACAAGATGCACTGCATGAACCCGCCGAGGCTCCTTCGACAGCATCTTCCAAACCCTTAACTGCTACCACCTAGAAGCACAAAGACAGCTGACACACGGGAACACCACCACCACCTGCAAGTTCCTCACCAAGTCACACACCATCCTGACTTGGAACTATATCGCCATTCTTTCACTGTTGCTGAGTCAAAATCCTGGAACTCCCAGCCTAACAGCACTGTGGGTATACCTGCACCACATGTACTTCAGTGGTTCAAGAAGGCGGCTCACCACCACCTTCACAGGGGCAATTAGGGATGGGCAATAAATGCTGGCCTTGCCAGCGATGCCCACAACCCGAGAATGAATTTTAAAAATCCTATAAATGTAAAATATCTTGTACCATGCTCCTCTCTTGGGTTGTCAACACTCCAAAATTATCCTGAAGTCTCCAGAAATTAAAGACTAATCCCTTGGATGCTGCTGCAAAAACCCCAGAAGAAAAATCATACAGGTAATTTGGTGAGTGAGGGAGGGAATTCTAAGTGTTTTAAGGGTTAATATCTTTCTATAATCTAGTCAAGTTTTGCATTTAGCATTTAATTTAACTACAAGTTAAGGTTAAAGTTTCTTTCATTGTTAGACAGTGGTAAACAAGCTGCCTGCTAGTGGTTGCTGCACAGTTAATTAGGTGGCTATGTTGAACTGGTCAGCAGGGGTTGACTCAGGTATTTGGAAATTTTGCCAGTATAAATACAGGAGGCTTTTGCTAATGCCTGAAGTCGACTTTGATGGAGTATGCATCTACAGTGTACTTAATTCGGGAATTTGGTGAATGAGGGAATTCGACGCAGTGGAGGGAAGAGGTGCTGTTCTGGTCTTTTAAAAAAACAAGGAGCAGTCCACGTGAGAGAGAGAGAGCTGAGGTATAGAGGCATTAATTATGTGAGCAGGTGATGATTGGTTGGTGAGTTTTTTTCCTTGAAACTAGGGCAGTAGTTTAAGGTAGGACTGGAGAAATATAAGCACTGTATTAAATTTATAACTAAACTAGTTAAACTACGTAATATAACTCCAAATAATCTTTCATTGACATTTTCAAATTTGAAACCCTAATTTGTTCAATAAAATACACCAGGGGTGGCAAGGCAGGTGATGTGTTGCAGCTGTAGCACATGGGAGCTGGTGGACACAAATGTGATCCACAGCAACCACATCCGCACTAAGTGTCTGCAGCTCGAGGAACCTGGGCTCAGAGTTGATGAGCTGGAGTCCGATCTTCAGATACTGCAATGCATTAGGGAGGGAGAAAGTTACCTGGACACTTTGTTCCAGGAGGTAGTCATAGCCCTTAGGGGCAGGAGGTTGTGACTGTGAGAGAGACAGGTGTGGAAATCCAGTAGGTAACACAGGAAGAGCCTCAGACCTTGTACTTGTCCAGCAGGTATGAAGTTCTTGCAGCCAGTGTGAGCAAGAGCAGGGACTGCAGGGAGGATGAGCAAACTGACCACAGCACCGTGGCACAGGGGACCATTCAAGTTGGGGGAGTAAAAAGGAATGCAGTAGTAGGGGATAGTTGAGTTAAGGGGATAGATACTGTTTTCTGCAGCCGAGAGCAAGAGTCCTGAAGGCTCTGTTGCCTGCTTGATGCCTGCATTAGGACATTTCTTTGGGGCTGGAGAGGAACTTGGAGTGGGAGGGGAAGAATCCAGTTGTCCTGGTCCACATAGGTACCCATGACATAGGTAGGACTAAGAGAGAGGTTCTGCCAGGTGAGTATGAGCAGCTTGGGGCATATTAAAAAGCAGAAACACAAAGGTAATACTCTCTGGAATAATACCTGAGCCATGAGCAAATTGGCTTTGGGTAAATAAGATTAGGGAGTTAAATGTGTGGCTCAAAGATTGGTGTGGGAGAAATGTGTTTCAACTCATGGGGCACTGGCACCAGTACGAAGGAAAGAGGGAGCTGTTCCATTGGTACGGGCTTCACTTGAACCGCGCTGGGACCACTGTCCTGGCAAATCGAATAACTAAGGCTGTAGAGAGAGCTTTAAACTATTCAGATGAGGGAAAATTTAGAAAGTTTAAGAGAAAGGACAAGGCAATACAGCAGGGTAGCAATATAGGTAATGAGAACCAGAGTGTGACAGGAACGGGCAGAGTGTACAAACATAAGAGTGCACCAGCAAATAGGGTCAGAGTAGGGAAAAATGGTAAAAAGACAGAATTTAAGTCTCATTATCCAAATGCGTGCAGTGTTCACAACAAGATAGGTGATTTGATGGCACAAATAGAAATGATTGGATATGAAATGATAGCCATTACAGAGCCATGGTTTTCGGTGACCAAGTCTGGCTGAATATTCAAGGGTATTTAGAAAGGATATGAAGAAAGGGAAAGGAGGTGGGTAGCTATGTTCAGAAAGGATGAGATCAATACAGTAGTAAATGATCTTAGCTCAGAAGATCAAGATGTACAATCAGTTTTGGGTGGAGATAAGAAATAGCAAGGGAAAGAAATTACTTCTGGGAGTAGTTTATGGGCCCCTAACAGTAGCTACACAATAGGACAGAGTAATCAAGAAATAATGGGGGCTTATAAAAATGGTACTGCAATAATCATGAACAATTTTAGTCTTCATATAGAATGGACAAATCAAATTGGCAAACGTAGCCTTGAGGACAAGTTCATTCAGTGTATTCGGGACAGTTCCTTAGAACAATACATTGTGGAACCAACCAGGGAACAGGCTATTTTAGACTTGGTAATTTGTAATGAGACAGGATTAATTAACAATCTTATATTAAGGGATCCTCTTGGGAAGAGGGATCTTAACGTGATAGAATTTCACAATCAGTTTGAAAGTGAGAAACTTGGGTATAAAACCAGTGTCTTAAACTTAAATAAAGGCAATTACAAAGGTATGAAGACACAGATAGCTGAAGTGGACTGGGAAAATAGGTTAAAAGGTAAGATGAGCAGACAAAAATTTGGCAGCTGGAGTATAATGTGAGAAAATGTGAGGTTATCCACCTTGGTTGGAAGAATAGAAAAGCAGAATATTATTTAAATGGAGAGAGACTACAGATTGCTGCGGTACAGAGGGATCTGGGTGTGCTTGTACATGAATCACAAAGAGTTAGCATGCAGGCACAACAAGTAATTAGGCAGGCAAATGTAATGTTGGAGTTTATAACAAGGAGGATGGAGTATAAAGTAGGGAACTGTACAGGGCATTGGTGACACCACACCTAGAGTATTGCATACAGTTTTGGTCTCCTTTCTTAAGGAGAGATATACTTACATTGGAGGCAGTTCAGAGAATGTTCAGTAAGTTGATTCCTGGGATGAAGAGATTGTCCTATGAGGAAAGGTTAAGCAGTTTAGTTTAGTTTAGTTTAGAGATACAGCACTGAAACAGGCCCTTCGGCCCACCGAGTCTGTGCCAACCATCAACCACCCATCTATACTAATCCTATATTCCTACCACATCCCCACCTGTTCTTATATTTTCCCTACCACTTACCTATACTAGTGGCAATTTATAATGGCCAATTTACCTACCAACCTGCATGTCTTTTGGCTTGTGGGAGGAAACCGGAGCACCCGGAGAAAACCCACGCAGACACAGGGAGAACTTGCAAACTCCACACAGGCAGCACCCAGAATCGAACCCGGGTCGCTGGAGCTGTGAGGCTGCGGTGCTAACCACTGCGCCACTGTGCCGCCCAATACTCATTGGAGTTTAGAAGAATGAGGGGTTATCTTATTGAAACATGTAGGATTCTGAGGAGGCTTAACAGGGTGGAAGCTGAGAGGATGTTTCCCCTCGTGGGGGAATCTAGAACTAGGGGGCACTGTTTCAGAATAAGGGATCTCCCAGTTAAGACAGAAATGAGGAATTTCTTCTCTCAGAAGGTCATTGATCTTTAAAATTCTCTACCCCAGAGAGCAGTGGAGGTTGGGTCATTGAATATATTCAAGGCTGAATTAGGCAGATTTTTGATCTACAAGGGAGTAAAAGGTTATGGGGGGCAGGCAGGAAAGTGGAGTTGAGGCTACGATCAGATCAGCCATGATCTTATTGAATGGTGGAGCAGTCTCAAGGGGCCGAATGGCCTACTCCTGCTCCTGTTTCTTCTCTTCTTATGTTTCTTATGTTCTAGGTATTTAAAAAGTTTTTTTTCCATTTTATTTGAACTCTTCTGTTAGTTATAAAAATATTGGAGATTGGGGAAAGGGACTGTTTGGAGGAAAGAGGCCATGTTGTGAAACTGCTAGGAATATGTTGACAAGGCTACTCCTGGTCTGCACGTTTTGATGCCAGATGTCATGCCATGAAAATAAAGACAGTGGTGAGCATCTCACACCTATGGAGGCAAAATCTGTAACAAATGCCTGGTATAGCAGTGGAATCCAATGCCATCTTCTGCCATCTTGGAGTAAAGTAGCAGATCCAAGAACGTTAGCTTTCATTATGCCAGCCTCCACACTGGTCAATATCTCCAATTTGGAAGTACTGACTCCTAACCTTCAAGTCAATTTCCAAGATCTTCAGGGGATTATTTCCCAAAGATCTCCAGATCACAATCTTTGCAGGGTTTCAGGATAACAGTCGCATTATTAAGTCTGTTCTCCCATTGGCTAGTGGGCACCCAAATCCTGGGCCCATTACCAGTGGGGTAACAGAAGTGAAGTCACATAATGCTGCTGTCTCTCAGGCCAGCAGAATTGGCATGTGCTTCAGACTGTTCCTTTAGATGCCTTCACATGGCAGCAAGAAGGCAGGGACAGTCTGTTCAAGAAGCCGTTGTCGGGTCTTGCTGCTCATTAGTCCCCTCAGTCAATCGCCCTAAGAAGAGGGCCCATTAATTCCCAAGTTGTTTATTTTCTATAGAGCAATCATACATCTTAAGCACACCTGGTGCTCAGGCACTCCTGCCCCTGTATCCCACTGCCTTTGGCAGCATCCAGACCCCTCAACTAATTTTCTGCCTCTGGAAGTCAGCCAAATCTGAACTTCCACCACGACTCTTGTTAGAATCCTTTGACCTTATCTGTGCCCCTGGGCAAATACATTTTGTTCCCCATTGTTACACAAATAAATTAATCACTGCAAGTTTCACAGGGAAGAAGGCATTTCCAATTTTGGCATTTGGCATAAGTAGCCTGACTTTTATTTCTGTAGTTCACATTTTTTTAAGTCCAGACCCGTCATGATTTTGAATACCTCTATCAAATCTCCTCTCAATCTTCTCTTCAAGGAAAACAGTCCCAACGTCTCCATTCTATCCACATAACTGAAGTTCTTCATCCTTGGAGTCATACTCGTGAATCTTTTCTGCACTCTCTCTAATGCCTTCACATCTTTCCAATACTCCAGTTGTGGCCGAACCAGTAACAAGTTTAACATAACTCCCTTGTTTTTGCACTCTATTCTCCTATTAATAAAGCCTAGGATGCTGTATGCTTTATTAATCACGCTTTCAACCTCTCCTGCCACCTTCAATGACTTATGCACATATACACCCAGGTCCCTCTGTTCCTGAACCCCCTTTAGAATTGCAACCTTTATTTTATATTGTCTGTCTGCCTTCTTTGTACCAAAATGAATCTAAAATGTCATCTGCCACTTGTCTGCCCATCCCACCAAAATTTCTGTGTCCTTTTGAAGTTCTACACTATCCTACTCACTGTTCACAGTGCTTCCAAGTTTTATATCATCTGCAAATTTTGAAATTGTGCCCTGTACACCATGGTCCAGGTCATTAATATATATCAGGAACAGTAAGGGTCCTAACAGCGACCCCTGGAGAACTCTGCTACAAACCTTCCTCCAGTCCAAAAATATCCATTAACCATGACTCTCTGTTTCCTGTCACTCAGCCAATTTTGTATCCATGTTGCTGCTGTCCCTTTTATCCCAGGAGCTATAACTTTGCTCACAAATCTGTTGTGTGGCACTTCATCAAATGCCTTTTGGAAGTCTATGTACACCACATCGACATTATTACCCTTATCAACCCTCTCTGTTACCTCATCAAAAAATTCCGGCAAGTTAATTAAACATGATTTGCCCTTAACACATCCGTGCTGGCTTTTCTTAATTAACCGGCATTCACCCAGGTGACTATTAATTTTGTCCTGAATTATTGTTTCAAGAATCTTCCCCACCACTGGCCTGTAGTTGCTGGGCTGATCTTTACACCTGTTTTTGAACAAGGTGTAACATTTGCAATTCTCCACTCCTCTGGCACCACCCCTGAGTATAAGCAAATTATGGCAATTTCCACTCTCACTTCCCTCAGTATCCTTGTATGCATCTCATCCAGTCCTGGTGCCTCATCATCTTTAAGTACAGACAACCTATCAAAATATCTCCTCCTTATCAATTTTGAACCCTTCAAGTGTCTGAATTATCTTTCATTCACCATGACCTTGCTGCCTCTTCTTCCTTAGCAAAGACAGATGCAAAGTATTAATTTAATACCTCAGCTATGCCTCCTGCCTCCATGCGCAGCTCAAATATAATGTGGGAAGTGTGAAGTTATCCGCTTTGGAAGGTAAAATAGAAAAGCAGAATATTTTTTAAATGATGATGAGAGAGTGGGAAATATTGGTATTCAGAGGGACCTGGGTGTCCTTATACATGAGTTACAGAAAATTAGTAAACATATGGTATGTTAGCCTTTATTACAAAGGGATTGGAGTAGAAGAGTAAAGAAGTCTGAGTGCAATTGTATAGTGCCTTGGTGAGACCACACCTGGAGTACAGTGTACAGTTCAGTCTCCTTACCTAAGGAAGGATATGCTAGCCTTGAAGTAAGTGCAATAAAGGTTCACTAGACAGATTCCTGTGTTGAGGAGATTGTCCATTGAGGAGAGATTGATTAGACTGTGTCTATATTCCCTGGAATTTGGAAAAATGAGAAGTGATCTTATTGAAACATATCAACCCCCTGATAGGTAAATGCTGGGAGGATGGTCTAGAACTAGGGGTCAAAGTCTCAGAATAAGGGGCCAGCCATTTAGGACTGAGATGAGGAAACATTTCTTTACTCAAAGGGTTGTGGATCTTTGGAATTCAAGACACGGGGGAGTTTTTGCTCTCCCCCACGGCAGGTTTTGGAGGTGGGGAGAGCATATCATAGGCTGGGATGGTGGCGATGGCGGCGGAAATCCCGCCACCTTCCCTCCTCTGCCAACATTAAGTCTGGGGCAAGACCGCCTGTGAACGACCTTCCTGCCCTGCCACCAGTTGAGGCCCTTAACTGGGCAATTAATGTCCAATTAAGGGCCTCATCCCACCGCTGCAATTAGCTAAGCGGCGGGCGGCCCTGTTGTCACAAGGGAAGCATTGCAGGAAAAGCTGTGCAGTGGGGGGGCAAGGAAAGCCGCAGTTCAGGCTGATGAATTTGCTCTAAAATACAAGTCGGTTCCCCAGTGGAAAACCTTTCCCAGTAACCCCCACAAATCCAAAAAGGATAAAGGGTGGGAAGGTGGTAGAAGCCCAAGCAGCCTGGGAGAGAAAGAAAAGCAGGAGACACAGAGGGCCCTCCTCCAGCCAAAAAGAAAGGCGCTGTAAGTAGGAGGGAGACCTGGAGACCTGTGTGCTTCCATTGTAATAAGGCAGGTCAGAGCTCACTGCTGGAAACTACAGGGAAAACCTATAGGGTTAATTAGGGCATACCCGAGCAGTGATAGAGAAGGGACCCTGATGGAAAGCACTGCAGAACAAGCTGTGGCTTTAACTGCAACAAGAGTGAGACCCAGGAAGCTTACAAGTGCAAGAAAATTTAATAGGATTCCTGAAGGTTTTCAGAGTTTTGTGTCTGAAGGGAGAGTAACCCCATGCTCCTCGAGTGGAGCAAGCAGGCCCATAGTAATTCTCAGGGACACAGGGGCCACTAGATATCTTTTACTGGGAAAGGTCCTGACCTTTCCCCCAGAGAGTGCAGTAAACACCAGAATAGTGGTGAATGGTATTGGAGGACAGTGTACACCTGCACCTTTATACCGGGTGCACTTGGAGTGCGACCTAGTTTCGGGACTGGTGACCGTAGAGATTTTCCCTAGTTTGCCTGTGGACAGGGTTGACCTGCTCCTAGATAATGATCTGGTGGGGACGAAGGTGGTAGCTTCCCCAGTAGTGAAAGAGAGACCGCAGGAGGTCAGAGAGACAGGGCACTGGCAGGAGACGGTCCCCGACAGTTTCCCTGAATGTGTAGTGAATCCATGATCAAACCATCCTCCCCAGAGGAGACTGAATTGGCACTGCAGGCAGATGACCATGAGGTCTGTCTGTCTGAGACTTTCTTTGGAAAGTTAGAAGACCCAGGGAATGAATTAAATGAATCTTCCCTAGCTGAGGCTCAGCGAGCTGACCCAGTATTGAGAGAGTTAGCACAGGCTGCCCAGTCTGAAATTGAAGCAGAGTGAGTCCCTGATTGCTACTATCTAAAGAATGAGGTACTGATGAGGAAATTAAGTTCTCCTCACAGACCTGAGAGCAAGGAGTGGACAGTGGTTCACATGTTAGTGATGCTGCAGAGGTACCGGAGAGCAATATTAAGAATGGCCCATGAAATTACAGTGGCTGTACATGTTGAGAAACAAAAGCCCGCATAAGACAATGGTTTGACTGGCCAAAACTCCACAAAGGTGGTGGTGGTGGAGTACTGTAGGAGTTGCCACATGTGCCAGGTTGAGGGGAAACCCCAACCTACAGTGAAATCTGTACCCCTCAGTCCTATATCAGTGTTTGGAGGACCCGCCAACAGAGGGCTGGTGAACTGTAAGGGACCCCTGCCAAGAACAAAAGGGGACAGGCAGGCACAAGGCTGGCAAAAGGTTAAAAAAGAAAGAGAAGAATGGACCAAGAGGGCAGGTTCAAGGAAGTCCGGGAGGAATGCCAAATGGAAACCCCTACTGTCCAGTCAGCCAACCTCGAAATATTTGAAAAGTTAGACCCCACATCCTCCTATGTAAATGCTGACACTAGAAGCACCCCACGAGAGTGGCTATCAGCATTTACAGGAACTTGCAGAGACAAAGAAAGTCCTCAAGAGGACAGAGAAATCGTGAGGGTGATGCCACAGGGGAGTGCAGTAGAATCTGGACAAATACCTGCAAGCAGGAGTGTCCCAGAGGATAAAAGGAAGATTAGCAAAGAATCCACTCCCACATTCAGGAAAAAAGGGAACCAGCCATACGCTAAAGTGAAAAGCCCTTGCATAATTCATCGAAGCTCTGAAAGAGAGTTCAGAGTGGAACTACCCACTGCCACTCCCTCTGAGCAGAACTCCAACCTAGGGCTAATTAAATCTACCTCACCCCCTGCAGACCTCAACAAGAACAAAGACAACAAAAACAAGAAATGCTGGATTCACTCAGCAGGTCTGGCAGCATCTGTGGAAAGAGAAGCAGAGTTAACGTTTCGGGTCAGTGACCCTTCTTCGGAACTGACAAATATTAGAAAAGTCACAGATTATAAACAAGTGAGGTGGGGGTTGGGCAAGAGATAACAAAGGAGAAGGTGCAGATTGGACCAGGCCACATAGCTGACCAAAAGGTCACGGAGCAAAGGCAAACAATATGTTAATGGTGTTTTGAAAGACAAAGCATTAGTACAGATTAGGTGTGAATATACTGAATATAGAACATCAGCAAGTGCAAACCTGAAGAACAAAGACACCCCAGGCAGTCATGGAAATGGGCAAACTGAAAAACTTCCCCAAAAACCACATGTTTATTGGGATGCCAAAAAGGACATTAAAGCAGCACTGCTGCCAAGAAAAGACAGGCTGTAACAACTGTTAGGATTTCTGAACGAATGAGAGAGATGCATCTGTGTTTTCCTGTCCTTATCTTCTCTCTGGTCTCTTTTAATGAAATGCTCTTTTAAAAAAAAAAAATCACATTTCATTCCGCTGGGTGTGGAGGTGTCATGAAGACCCCTACCTGCCAGGAATGAGACATATTAATTTTGTCATATGAACATTAATTTTAAACTGTTGCTGGAGTGAAGAGATGGCTTGTTTAAAGAGATCACCAGACATTTGGCTGGAGGACATTTACATACTAAGAGACAGTACTTAGAGAGACAAAAGAATTGCTCACTGATTCAATTAACAGGGATTGGTCAAAGCAATGGGGATCTACATCTTGTCGCTGTAAGAGACAGCACTACACCCCCGCACCCCCCCCCCCCAACCGAGAGCTTTGAAATCCACAAACGCTGGAGTTTGTTTAAACAGTTAGTCACATGACTAACCTGCTGGCCAACTTGAAGTTTTGAATTGTGCTCACAGGACAGTTTGGCCAGACTGCAGATTGCAAATGAACCTGGAACAAGACAGCCTCTCTCCTGGCTGGCTCTCTCTCACTTTCTCACAAACCTCCAGACCCACTGAAGTCACTTAAACCTCAAGAGAGGAAAGACTCCTACATCGAAACAAGTTAAAGCGTGCATTGGACCCCAACAAACAGCAAGACTTGCTGGTAACCAAAGACTCCACATTGAACTCAAAGGACCGTAAATAATTACCAGACATTGCCTCAAACCTTTCCCCTTTATTCCTTCTACTTCTTCTGTCTCTATTTGCGTATGCATGCTAGTGTGGTCGTGTCGCATATTCGTAGTCGTTAACGGAATGAGAGTTTAAGATTAATAAACTTCCACCTTTCTTATTTAGATCTAAGAAAACTGTCTTGATTGATTTCTTTGCCTTACAATTGGAAAGCAATGAACAAAGATTCACTGAGGGGGATCTCAAACACTGTATTTTATTTTAAATTAAACCCTGTTATGGTTAAACCAGGCAAAGGCTGAGAGGGGACCCCTAGACCTCTGTCTCACCTGATTGTAACAAAGGTCATTAAACCTCTTGCGGCACTTCACTCAGTTCCTCCGCACGACACTTCTGCTCAGGGTTTCTGCGACCTCCAGCCAGGCTTGCTTTGTCTAGCTGGGTGGTCTTCTGCCACCCTCAGCAAACAGGACCTCCTTTCTCTCCTTCACAGCCTCCAGCAGCACCTTAAGGGCTGCATCCATGAAGTGTTGGGCAGCGCTGCCCCGGGTGCCAGGCCTCTCCCTCTCCTCATGGTGAACTAGATCTTGCATGCTGATTCAAAATGGCTGCTGTGATGCCTTTAAATCAGGCCTGCACGTGAAGGGTCCCGCCTCCAACCCACACCCGCTGCCACTAATTGGCCACCGAACCCGAATGTAATATTTCCAAGTTCGCGAATGAAACAAAACTAGGTGGGAATGTGTGTTGTGAGGAAGATGCAAAGTGGCTTCAAGGGGATTTGGACAGACTTAGTGAGTGGACAAGAATGGAATATAATGTGGGAAAATGTGAGGTTATCCACTTTGGTAGGAGGAACAGAGGTGCGAGTATTTCTTAAATGGTAAGAGATTAGAAAGTGTAGATGTACAAAGGCACTTGGGTGTCCTCGTCAATAAGCCATCGAAAGCTAACGTGCAGGTGCAGCAAGCAATTAGGAAGGCTAATGTAATATAATAATAAAAGCAAAATACTGCAGTTGCTGGAAATCTGAAATAAAAACAAAAAATGCTGGAAATACTCAGCAGGTCTGGCAGCATCTGTGGAGAGAGAAGCAGAGTTAATGTTTCAGGGCAGTGACCTTTCATCAGAAGCCCAATGGTATGTTAGCATTTATCACAAGAGGATTTGAGTACATAGAACATAGAACATAGAACAGCAGTAGTGAAGCCTTGCTTCAATTGTATAGAACCTTGGTTAGACTGCACCTGGAGTACTGTGTGCAGTTTTGGTCCCCTTACCTGAGGAAGGATACATTACCATAGAGGGAGTGCAACGAAGGTTCACCAGACTTGTTCCTGGGATTGCAGGACTGTCCTATGAAGAGAGACTTGGGGAAACTGGGTCTGTATTTATTTATTTATTTAGAGATACAGTACTGAAACAGGCCCTTCGGCCCACCGAGTCTGTGCCGACCAACAACCCCCCATTTATACTAATCCTACATTAACCCCATATTCCCTACCACATCTACACCTTTCTCCTACCACTTACCTACACTGGGTGGAATTTACAATGGACAATTTACCTATTGACCTGCAAGTCTTTGGCTGTGGGAGGAAACTGGAGCACCTGGCGGAAACCCACATGGTCACAGGGAGAACTTGCAAACTCCGCACAGGCAGTACCCAGAACTGAACCCGGGTCGCTGGAGCTGTGAGGTCTAGCGTTCTGAAGAATGAGAGGTGATCTCATTGAAACCTACAAAATACTTAAAGGGATAGACAAGGTAGATGCAGGTAAGATGTTTCTCCTGGTTGGGAAGTCTATAAGCAGGGGACACAATTTCAAAATAAGGGGGAAGCCACTAAGGACAAAGATGAGGAGAAATTTATTTTCTCAGAAGGTTATGAATCTTTGGAATTCTCTACCCCAGAGGGCTGTGGAAGCTCAGTCATTGATATATTTAAAGCAGAGATTGACAGATTTCTAAATACCAATGACATAAAGGGATATGGGGATAGTGTGGGGAAAAGGCATTGAAGTGGATGATCAGCCATAATCATGGCGGAGCAGGCTCGATGGGCTGAATGACCTACTCCTGCTCCTGTTTTCCTATGAACCCGCCCTCCAGCCAATTAGCAGCCCACCTGTGCCAAAATCGCAGGATGTGACTACTTTTCCCTCGGTGCGGGGTCGGGAGCAAGAAATGCTTCAAACGCTGGGTTCCCGACCCTGGAGATAAAATCCTGCCCCAAAAATCTATCATACCTTTGTTCTATCTTTCAGAAGATCGACTGATACACACTCAAATGAGACAATACCAACTCTAAGTGAAAAAACTAATTTATTTTACATGTAATCTGTGAAGAAACAGGATATCGTTTACAATGATTTTCAATCTATTTCATAACATCAAAAAATAACAAGGATGTCACACTATCAATGTTAGTACTTTCATGCCAACTTTCATCCCATCTGTCAAGGATGAGGCATTATTAATTTCGCCACATAGACGTTATATTTCACATTGTTGATGGGAGAAGAGAAGGCCTGTTGCAAGGGGTTGCCAGGCCCCTGGCTAGAAAGACATTTTTGCATATTAACAGACAGTGTTTGGGAACAAAGGAGCTATCCCCTGCTCCAAAACAATCCACAAACAGACGTGGTCAGACCAGTTAGTCACATGACTAACTGGCTGTTGCAGAGTTTGAACTGAGAGTTTTAAATTGGAGAGACAGTGTTTGAACTGACAGAAAGCTGTTTGCTCCTGGACTAAGGAGAACTCTCCTGGCTGGCTCGCCACAGCCTCTTCTGCCTGTCTGTCCACTCCCATCTCTTTCTCACGGAACTCAAAAATCCCACTGAAGACACAGGAACCTCGAGAGAAAAGTCTCCTACAGTGAACAAGGTTTAAGAAGATTATTGGGTCCAACAGATGTACCTATAAGCAAGGACTCTGCAGTGAGCTCGAAGACCCATAACAAAAACTCTTCAGATATTGCCTCAAACGTTTTCCACTGTGTGTGAAAACCTGTGTGTGTGCTGGTTTCTTTGCCTTATAGTTGGAAAGCGGTGAACAAGGATTCACCAGGGGCGCTAAAAACACAGTGTGTTTAAAATTAAACCCTGTTAAATTAAGACCAGGTGAAGGCTGAAAGTGAACCCTAGACCTCTTTCTCACCTGTTCGTAGCACTACACTATTCTCACTCACTGAGTGTCAAGAAAACTTGCTGTGCCAAAGGGGGATTTTTAAATTCATTGTTTGGAAACCAACATTAAACTTTTAATGAAACAGGAAGAGCTGGAATTCTGTAGTTAACTTTTTTTTAAAAGTTGGCAGCCATGTTGGCCACCGCAATTGGCATTTGAACACCTTACACATTCCAAGGCCTCAAAGAGGAGACACATTTCTGATGAGCCTGTACCCAAGACAATGGCTTACTCTATTGAGTGAACCACAGGAGATTGCGTTCATTAGCAGAACATTCAGAGCCATCATGTTACATTAACTTTGAAAGCTCCAACCCTTCCAGGTGTAAACATTAATATCCTGAGGCCTAAGGGCCTGAAATTCCTAAACTTGAATCTCATTAGAAGGTTCCAGACAATACACTGAAGCAGTCATGTAACCGTCTGTCCATCTCTGTGAAAGCTGGGAGTTTTCCCTTAGGCAAGGCAGATAAGACAGTGACTGATTCTGGGCAGAAGCCAGAAGATCTCTCTCTCTCTCGCTCTCCAGAATCCTGGTGCGGGCGTGCAAACCCTTGCTGCTGGTTGCTGGATCTATAACAAAGCCACCAGGGGAAGAAAGCTACCTGCAGTTCTGTCTACAAGAAAAGCCTGAACCTGGTGGGCCAGCCACAAACTGCACATTTACTAGCCAAAGACTTCAAGAACACAACTTCAGCCGGAAGACAACACAATCATCCAACCCCACAGACTGTCTATTAATTTTTATTTGTTCTGGCCTCTACCCCTCATTACTTTGTAATCTATGTGTGTGTGTGATACTTGTTTGTGTGCCTGAATGTGTTGCATAATTTTTTTTTAGATCGGGTTTAGATTGTTAAGTATAATATACTCACCTCTTCCTTATTTAAACTCAAGAAAACCTGTCAAATTGGTTCTTTTATGATCACAACAAAGGTAAAAGGTTAAACACTTACTGAAGTGGGAAGCACATCCACTGTTTTAAAAAAAGAATAAACCCTGTTGCGGTAAAATAAGAGGAAGGACAAGAGGGGAGCCTTGTGACCCCTCCTCATCTGATCGTAACATGAGCAAAGCTGTGAAATAAGTCAGCATTACACTTATAAAGGAAGTTCTCAGCTGTTGTGTTTGATTTCTATTCCTGATTACTGCAGACTGTCGTCTCCAGCTGGACAAGAAGCTACAGGCTTTTCCTTTTTTTAAATTCTTTCATGGGATGTGGGCATCACTGGCAAGGCATCAGTTGCCAATCCCAGCTGCCTTTGAAAGCTGAGTGGCTTGCTAGGCCATTTCAGAGGGCAGTTAAGAGTCATAGAGTTATACAGCACAGAAATAGGCCCTTCGGCCCATCGTGTCCACGCCAGCCATCAAGCACCTAACTATTCTGATCCCATTTTCCAGCACTTGGCCCATAGCCTTTTATGCTATGGCATTTCAAGTGTTCATCTAAAAACTTCCTAAATATTGTGAGGGTTCATGCCTCTATCACCCCTTCAGGCAGTGTGTTCCAGATTCCAACCACCCTCTGGGTGAAAACATTTTTCCTCAAATCCCCTCTATACCTCCTGCCTCTTACCTTAATTCTATGCCCCCTGGTTATTGACACCTCCGCTAAGGGAAAATGTTTCTTCCTATCTACTCTATCTATGCCCCTCATAATTTTGTATACCACAGTCAGATCCCCCCTCAGCCTTCTCTGTTCTAAGGAAAACAACCCCAGCCTATCCAGTCTCTCTTCATAGATGAAATGCTCCAGCCCAGGCAACATCCTGGCGAATCTCCTCTGCACTCTCTCCAGTGCAATCACTTCCTTCCTATAGTGTGGCGACCAGAACTATACACAGTACTCCAACTGTGGCCTAACTGCATTTTATACAGATCCATCATAACCTCCCTCCCCTTAAATTCTATGCCTTGGTTAATAAAGGCAAGTATCCCAAATGCCTTCCTAACCACCTTATCAACCTGTGCTGCTGCCTTCAGTGATCTATGGACAAGTATACCAAGGTCCCTCTGACCATCTGTACTTCCTAGGGTCCTACCATCCATTGTATATTCCCTTGCCTTGTTGGTCCTCCCAAAATGCATCACCTCACACTTCGCAGGATTAAATTCCATTTGCCTCTGCTCTGCCCATCTTACCGGCCCATCTACATCGTCCTGTAATCTAAGGTTTTCCTCCTCGCTATTTACGACACCACCAATTTTCGTGTCATCTGCTAACTTACTGATCATACCTCCTGTATTTAGGTCTAAATTATTGATGTACACTACAAACAGCAAGGGTCCAAGCACTGATCCCTGCGGAACACCACTGGTCACAGGCTTCCAATCGCTAAAACAACCCTCGACCATCACCTTCTGCCTCCTGCCACTAACCCAGTTTTGGATCCAATTTGCCAAATTGACCTGAATGCCATGGGCTCTTACCTTCTTGATCAGTCTCCCATGCGGGATCTTATCAAAAGCCTTACTGAAGTCCATGTAGACTACATCAACTGCTTTACCCTCATCTACACACCTATCCACCTCCTCGAAAAATTCAATCTAATTTGTTAGACATGATCTCCCCCTGACAAAGCCATGCTGACTGTCCTTGATTAATCCCTGCCTCTCCAAGTTGAGATTAATCCTGTCCCTCAGAACTTTTTCCAATAGTTTCCCTACCACTGATGTTAGACTCACTGGCCTGTAATTACCTGATTTATCCCTGCTACCCTTCTTGAATAATGGTACCACATTTGCTGTCCTCCAGTCCGCTGGCACCTCTCCTGTGGCCAGAGAGGATTTGAAAATTTGTGTCTGAGCCCCTGCAATCTCCTCCCTTGCCTCAAATAACAGCCTGGGATACATGTCATCTAGGCTTGGGGATTTATCCACTTTTAAGTCCGCTAAAACCGCTAATACCGCCTCCCTTTCAATGCTAATTTGCTCAAGTATATTACAATCCCCTCCCTGACCTTTACACCTATACCGTCCTTCTCCATAGTGAACACAGATGAAAAGTAATCATTTAAAACCTCACCTACGCCCTTCGGCTCCACACACAGATTGCCACTTTGGTCCCTAATGGGCCCTACTCTTTCCCTGGTTATCTTCTTGCCCTTAATATACTTATAAAATGCCTTGGAATTTTCCTATATCTTCCCCGCGAGTGTTTTTTCATGCCCCTTCTTCGCTCTCCTAATTATTTTTTTAAGTACTCCCCTACACTTTCTACACCCCTCTATGGCCTCCGCTGTTTTCAATGCTCTGAATCGGCCATAAGCCTGCTTTTTTTCCCCTTATTCAATCCTCTATATCCCTTGACATCCAGGGTTCCCTAGACTTGTTCGTCCTACCCTTCACCTTTACGGGAACATGTTGGCCCTGCACTCTCACTATTTCCTTTTTGAATGACTCCCACTGGTGTGATGTAGACTTGCTTACAAGTAGCTGCTCCCAGTCCAATTTGGCCAAATCCTGTTTTATCATACTGAAATTGGCCTTCCCCCAATTCAGTACCTTTAATTCTGGTCCATCTTTGTCCTTTTCCATAACAACCTTAAATCGTACAGAGCTATGGTCACTATCTCCGAAATGCTCCCCACTGACACTTCTACCACTTGTCCGGCTTCATTCTCTAAGATTAGGTCCAGTACCGCTCCTTCTCTTGTAGAACTTTCTACATGCTGGCTCAAAAAGCTCTCCCGAATACACTTTAAGAATTCCACCCCTTAAAGCCTTTTGCACCAAGACTATCCCAATTAATATTGGGGAAGTTGAAATACCCTACTATTATTACCCTATTATTTTTACACCTCTCTGAGATTTGCTTGCATATCTACTCCTCTATCTCTCCCTGACTGTTTGGAGGCCTGTAGTACACTCCCAGCAAAGTGATTGCCTACTTTTTAGTTTTTAAGTTCTACCCCTATGGCCTCATTTGAGGAACCTTCTAAGATATCATCCCTCCTTACTGCAGTAATTGACTGCTTGATCAACAGTGCAATGCCACCTCCTCTTTTACACCCATCCCCCCATCACGCCTGAAGATTTTATACCCTGAAATGTTGAGCTGCCAGTCCTGCCGTTCTCTCAATCATGTCTCTGTGATAGCAATAATATCATATTCCCATGTGTTAATCAACACCCTCAATTCATCTGCCTTACTTGTAAGACTCCTAGTTTAAACTGCCCCCCAACAGCACGAGAAAAATTCCCTGCAAGGATGCTGGTCCCCTTCCAGGTCAGGTGCAACCCATCCAACATGTACAGGTCCCACCTTCGCCAGAAACAGGCCCAGTGATCCAGGAAACTAAAGCCCTCCCTCCTGCACCATCTCTTCAGCCACGTATTCATCTGCTCTATCCTCCTATTGCTGTACTCATTAGCATGTGGCACCAGGAGTAATCCAGAGATTACAACCTTTGTGTCCCTGCTTTTTAATCTGCTACCTAGCTCCCTAAATTCTTGTTGCAGAACCTCATCCCTCTTTCTACCTATGTTGTTGGTACCAATACGAACCACGACCTATGATTTTTCACCCTCTACCTTCAGAATGTCCTGCATCCGCTCCGTGACATCCTTGACCCTAGCACCAGGGAGGCAACATACCATCCTGGAGTCACATTTGCGGCCACAGAAACGCCTATCTGTATCCCTTACAATGGAATCCCCTATCACTATAGCTCTCCCACTCTTTTACCTTCCCTCCTGTGCAGCTGAGCCACCCATGGTGCCACAGACTTGACTCTTGCTGCATTCTCCTGAGAAGCTATCTCCCGCACCAGTATCCAAAGCGGAAAATCTGTTAGAGTGGGAGATGAACCCAGGGGACTCCTGCACTGCCTGCCTAGTTCTTCTACTCTGCCTGGTGGTCACCCATTCCCTTTCTGCCTGAGCAGTCTTTACCTGTGGTGTGACCACCTCCCTGTATGTGCTATCCACAATGATCTCAGCCTCGCGGATGCTCCACAGTGTCCCCAGCTGCTGCTCCAGATCCGAAACGCAAGTTTTGAGTAGCTGCAGCTGGAGACACTTCCTGCACATGTGTTCTCCCTGGACACTGGAAGTGTCCCTGACTTCCCACATTGCACAGGAGGAGCACTCCATGCTGCCGAGCTGCCCTGCCAAGACTTACCCTTAATTTACTCCCTTAGATTACTCAAAAATTCTAGATTATTTACACTAGGGACCTTGATTCCCTAAAAAATACTACTTACTATATAAAAAACCTGTAGACCTTACCTTTCTCTTTACTTTAGTTACTAACTCAGCTATTTACTGATACTCAACAGCAGTTACTCACCAATCACCTTATCACTTATAAGGTAGGTTTTGAAGTTTTTAAAAAAAAAAACTTACTCTCCCCTAATTTTTTTAAAGCTATTTACAGGCAAAAACAGCTGTAATGTACCCAAACAATCAGCTACAGGCTTCCTGTGATGTCATTAAGTCATTTTTTTCCTCTTTTGAAACTCAGTGTGCATCAACACAGAGAGAGATACTGCCGACTGCCGCCACTCCAGTCTTCAAGTAGGTGAGGGCCTTGAGCTCCGCTCTTTCTTATACAGGTCCCGCTCCAGATCTGCCACTTCCCAGGTCCTCTCTGATGCTAATTGATGCTGGGAGGCTGGTTCCTCAGACCCTGGCCTCACAGCACTATCCCAGAACCTGCCACTCCAACCCCAGCATTGCCTCAACTAGCCTCTTGAGTAAGGCTGCATGGCAGGAAAAAACTTTTTGTAGATCATAAGGAGTCCAGGCTGCTTGCCTGGGCTGGTCCCCAGTGATTGGATCCACATGCATTCTTTGCAGTGAGGTATACTGGCCTCCGCAAAGATGCATGTGGATCCAATCACTGCCTGACGACTGCCGCCGTTCTGGTCTTCAGGTAGGTCAACCACATTGCTTTGTTCTGGAGTTACAGGTAGGCCAGACCAGGTAAGGACAGCAGATTTCCTTCCGTAAAAGACAGTAGTGAACCTGATGGGTTTTTACAACAATCAGTTACAGTTTCATGGCACTATTACTGAGACTAGATTTCAATTCCAGGTTTTTATTAATTAATTGAATTTATTAATCACTTGGATTTAAATTCCACCACCTGCCCTGATGGGATTGGAACCCATGTCGCTATTACCTGGGTTGCTAAAATTACTAGTCTAGTGACAGTACCACTATGCCACCGTCTCCCCAGTAAGTCCTCTGACTCTTTATGCTTTGTAAAGGGCAAAATCTTCCTCTTTACAGTAAATGAGGGGCAGATACCCCCAAAGCAGGAATTCTTTCCCCTGACCTGGAGTTGCAGTAGTGACCAATAAGACTAGCAAGGTGAGGTATACTGGCCTCTGCAAAGATGCATCGGGATCCAATCACTGGGGACCAGCCCAGGCAAGCAGCCGGGACACCTGATGATCTACAAAAAGTTTTTTCTGCCATGCAGCCTTACTCAAGAGGCCAATTGAGACAATGCTGGAGTTGTAGTGGCAGTTTCTGTGATGGTGGGGTGGGGCCAGGGTGTGAGCAACCAGCCTCCCAGCATCAATTAGCATCAGAGAGTAGGGTATCATGGGGCTTGCAAGCATCAGACAAGCACCCAATGTGCCCTCCCACTGACCCCACAATCCAAAATAGTGTCAATGCTGGAGGAGCATTGTTAGGTGTGATCTCAGCTAACAACTGGGATCGTGATTGGAGCAACTAAAAGAGACATCATGGGCTGAACTTTCTGCAGGCAGCAGGGGTCCTGACAGCAGGCCAGAAAGACGGGAGAACCCCGCCTCGGCCCTTTGGGAGACCCTCAGCTGCATTTTATCGCAGTCAGGCAGTTAAGTGCTCGGCACTGGGGTCCCTGTCTGTCCCTTTAAGGACAGGGATTCCGCCTCCAAGAGCTTCCAGCCAATCAAAGGGCTGGCAATTCAACAGTCTCAGATGAGCACTGGGAATGGTGGCTACTGCTGGGACTGCAGTAGACCCAGGACCAGGAGCAGCACTGGAGGCCTGGAGTGAAGGTAAGCAAGGCGGGCCCACTAGGGCCAGTCAGGAAGGCCCTGGTGAGTGGTAGGTAGGGATTGATTGCTGAGGGCGGGTGTGGGTGTTGGCATGCAGGTCAGCCTTTGCCGTCGGGGACCCTCTGTGGGATGCAGAGTGCTCAGGCAGGAGGCCCCTACCCCATCCCACAGGGAGGTTGCCAGGTTTTATTGGGTGGCCTCCACCTGTGGCAGAGGGCCCCCCCCCCCCTCACTGCTGGTTAAATGCCAGCAGCGGTGGCCACTTGAGAGCCTCAATTGTCCTCTGGGCGGGAAGGCCGGCCTCAGCCTTTCTTGCCCCTGACAAAATTCAATCGGATCAGGAAGGCGACAGGTACTCGACAACCCCGCCTTCCCGATGTAATTTTTCAGATCTCCTCACCTCGCAGCCCGACCCTGGAGGGCTGATAAAATTCAGCCCAATGTGTAAACATTCACTGGAATTTTGACAAACCTCTATTATCACAATCTGAAGTGTCATACAAAAGTATAATTTCTTCAGTTGCTTCATCTAAAGCTAATATACATTATGTGCTTTGTACTTTTAACGCTTTAGGAATATAGAAAGTGTAGGGGGGCACATAAAAAGGTAATTAGGAGAGCGAAGAAGGGGCATAAAAAACACTGGCGGGCAAGATAAAGGAAAATCCCAAGGCATTTTATAAGTATATTAAAGGCAAGAGGATAACCAGGGAACAAGTAGGGCTCATTAGGGACCAAAGTGGCAATCTGTGTGTGAAGCCAGAAGATGTAGATGAGGTTTTAAATGATTACTTTCATCTGTATAATAAAAGCAAAGTACTGCAGATGCTGGAAATCTGAAAGAAAAACAAGAAATGCTGGAAATACTAAGCAGGTCTGGCAGCATCTGTAGAGAAAGAAGCAGAGTTAATGTTTCTGGTCAGTAACCCTTCATCAGAACTGGCAAATATTGGAAATGTAATAGGTTTTAAGCAAGTAAAGCGGGGGTGGGGCAAGAGATAACAAAAGAAAAGTGTTGATAGGACAAGGTCACAGAGAATAACTGAACAGAAGGTCATGAAGCAAAGGCAAATGTTAATGTCGTAGTGAAAGACAAAGCGTTAGTACAGAGAGGGTGTTAATTGACAGAAAAAAGAACATCCTTGGCCCCAAGCACAAACATGAAAAGAAACAGTGGATAGGCACAGTAGAAACAAACTAAACAAATGAAAATAAAATAAACAAATAAAAAAGAAGAAAGAAAAAATAACTAAAAATAAAAATAAAAAGGGGGACCCGTCATGCTCTGAAATTATTGAACTCAATGTTCAGTCCGGCAGGCTGCAGTGTGCCTAATCGGTAAATGAGGTGCTGTTCCTCCAGCTTGCATTGATATTCACCGGAACACTGCAGCAATCCCAGGACAGAGATACGGGCATGAGAGCGCAGGACGGTGTTGAAATGGCCAGCAACCAGAAGCTCGGAGTCATGCTTGCAGACTGAGCGGAGGTGTTCCGCAAAGCAGTCACCCAATCTGCATTTGGTCTCCCCAAGGTAGAGGAGAACACATTGTGAGCAGCGAATACAGTATACTAAATTGAAAGAAGTACAAGTAAATCGCTGCTTCAGCTGAAAGGAGTGTTTGGGGCCTTGGTTAGTGAGGAGAGAGGAGGTAAATGGGCAGGTATTACACCTCCTGCGATTGCAGGGGAAGGTGCCGTGGGAAGGGGACGAGGTGGTGGGGGTAATGTAGGAGTGGACCAGGGTGTCGCGGAGGGAACGATCCCTTCGGAATGCTGGCAGGGAGGGGAGGGGAAGATGCGTTTGGTAGTGGCATCATGCTGGACGTGGCAGAAATGGCGGAGGATGATGTTTCACATTTCATCTGCGTGAAAGAGTCATTGAGTTTTACAGCACAGAAACAGGCCCTTCGGCCCATCATGTCTGTGCCGGCCATCAAGCACCTAACTATTCTAATCCCATTTTCCAGCACTTGGCCCGTAGCCTTGTATGCTCTGCCATTTCAAGTGCTCATCTAAATACTTCTTAAATGTTGTGAGGGTTCCTGCCTCTACCACCCCTTCAGGCAGGGCGTTCCAGATTCCAACCAACCTCTGGGTGAAAACATTTTTCCTCAAAGCCCCCCTAAACCTCCTGCCTCTTACCTTAAATCTGTGCCCCCTGGTTATTGACCCCTCCACTAAGGAAAAAAGTTTCTTCTTATCTAAGGTGGCACAGTGGCGCAGTGGTTAGCACCGCAGCCTCACAGCTGCAGGGACCCAGGTTCAATTCTGGGTACTGCCTGTGTGGAGTTTGCAAGTTCTCCCTGTGACTGCGTGGGTTTTCGCCGGGTGCTCCGGTTTCCTCCCACCACCAAACATTTGCAGGTGAAAGGTAAATTGGCCATTGTAAATTGCTCCTAGTGTAGGTAGGTGGTAGGGAATATGGGATTACTGCAGGGATAGTATAAATGGGTGGTTGCTGGTTGGCACAGACTTGTGGGCAGAAGGGCCTGTTTCAGTGCTTGTATCTCTTAATTAAATAAATGCACTTATCAATGCCCCTCATAATTTTGTATACCTCTATCAGGTCCCCCCTCAGCCTTCTCTGCTCGAAGGAAAACAACCCCAGCCTTTTCAGTCTCTCTTCATAGCTGAAATGCTCCAGCCCAGGCAACATCCTGGTGAATCTGCTCTGCATCCTCTCCCTGCAATCACATCTTTCCTATAGTGTGGTGCCCAGAACTGTACACAGTACTCCAGCTGTGGCCTAACTAGCATTTTATACAGCTCTATCATAACCTCCCTGCTCTCATATTCTATGCCTTGGCTGATAAAGGCAAGAATCCCAAATGCCTTCCTGACCACCTTATCTACCTGTGCTACTGCCTTCAGTGATCTATGGACAAGTACACCAAGATCCTTTTGACCTTCTATACTTCCTAGGGTCCTACCATCCATTGTATATTCCCTTGCCTTGTTTGTCCTCTCAAAATGCATCACCTCACACTTCTCAGGATTAAATTCCATTTGCCACTGCTCTGCCCATCTTACCAGCTCATCTGTATCGTCCTGTAATCTAAGGCTTTCCTCCTCACTATTTACGACACCACCAATTTTCATGTAATCTGCAAAATTACTGATCATACCTCCGATATTCACGTCTAAATCATTAATGTACACTACAAACAGCAAGGGTCCCAGCACCGATCCCTGCGGTACACCACTGCTCACAGGCTTCCACTCGCTAAAACAACCCTCTACTATGACTCTCTGCCTCCTGCCACAAAGCCAATTTTGGATCCACTTTGCCAAATTGCCCTGGATTCCATGGGCTCTTATCTTCTTGACCAATCTCCCATGTGGGATCTTATCAAAAGGCTTACTGAAGCCCCTGTAGACTACATCAACTGCTTTACCCTCATCTACACATCTAGTCACCACCTCGAAAAATTCAATCAAGTTAGTTAGACACGATTTCCCCCTGACAAAGCCATGCTGACTATCCCTGATTAAACCCTGCCTCTCCAAGTGGAGATTAATCCTATCCGTCAGAATTTTTTCCACTATTTTCCCAACCACTGATGTTAGACTCAGCGGCCTGTAATTCCCTGGTTTATCCCTGCTACCCTTCTTGAATTATGGCACCACATTCGCTGTCCTCCAGTCCTCTGGTCCCTCTCCTGTGGCCAGAGAGGATTTGAAAATATCTATCAGAGCCCCTGCAATCTCCTCCCTTGCCTCACATAACAGCCTGGGATACATCTCATCTGGGCCTGGGAATTTATCCAATTTTAAGCCCGCTAAAACAGATAATACTTCCTCCCTTTCAATGATCAAAGTGAACACATATGCAATGTAATCATTTGAAACTCACCTATGTCCTCTGGCTCCACACACAGATTGCCACTTTGGTCCCTAATGGGCCCCACTCTTTTCCTGGTTATCCTCTTGCCCTTAATATACATATGAAACACCTTAATATTATCCTTTACCTTGCCCGCCAGTGTTTTTTCATGTCCCTTCTTCGCTCTCCTAATTACTTTTTTTAGTACCCGCTACACTTTCTATACTCCTTTGGTGCCTCTGCAGTTTTCAGCACTCCGAATCTGCCATAAGCCTCTTTTTTTTCATGATCCAATCCTCTATCCCTTGACAACCAGGGTTCCCTGGACTTATTGGTCCTATCCTTCACCTTAACGGATACATGTTGGCTCTGAGCCCTCACTATTTCCTCTTTGAATGACTCCCACTGGTCTGATGTAGACTTTCCTACAGGTAGCTGCTCCCAGTCCACTCTGGCCCGATCCTGTTTTATCATATTGAAATTGGCCTTCCCCCAATTCAGTACTTTTATTTCCGGCCCGTCTTTGTCCTTTTCTATAACTACCTTAAATCTTGCAGAGTTATGGTCACTATCCCTGAAATGCTCCCCCACTGACACTACTGCCACTTGTCGATCTTCATTCCCTAGGATTAGGTCCAGTACTGCCCCTTCTCTGGTAGGACTTTCTATGTACTGGCTCAAAAAGCTCTCCTGTATGCATTTTAAGAATTCCGCCCCCTTTAAGCCTTTTACACTAAGACTATCCCAGTTGATTTTAGGTAAGTTGAAACCCCCTACTATTATTACTCTATTATTTTTACACCTCTCTGAGATTTGCCTACATAGTGTTCACTTTGGAGAAGGACGATGTGGGTGTAGAGATCAGGGAGGGGGATTATGATATACTCGAACAAATTAGCATTGAAAGGGAGGAGGTATTAGCGGTTTTAGCGGACTTAAAAGTGGATAAATTCCCAGGCCTAGATGAGATGTATCCCAGGCTGTTATGTGAGGCAAGGGAGGAGATTACAGGGGCTCAGACACAAATTTTCAAATCCTCTCTGGCCACAGGCAAGGTGCCAGAGGACTGGAGGACAGCGAATGTGGTACCATTATTCAAGAAGTGTAGCAGGGATAAACCAGGTAATTACACGCCAGTGAGTTTAACATCAGTGGTAGGGAAACAATTGGGAAAAATTCTGAGGGACAGGATTAATCTCCACTTGGAGAGGCAGGGATTAATCAGGGATAGTCAGCATGGCTTTGTCAGGGGAAGATCATGTCTAACAAACTTGATTGAATTTTTCTAGGAGGTGGCTAGATGTATAGATCAGGGTAAGGCAGTTGATGTAGTCTACTTGGACTTCAGTAAGGCTTTTGATAAGGTTCCGCATGGGAGATTGGTTCAGAAGGTAAGAGCCCATGGAATCCAGGGCAATTTGGCAAAGTGGATCCAAAATTGGCTTTGTGGCAGGAGGCAGAGGGTGATGGTCGAGGGTTGTTTTTGTGATTGGAAGCCTGTGACCAGTGGTGTACTGCAGAGATCGGTGCTGGGACCCTTGCTGATGTAATATACATTAATAATTTAGATGTGAATATCGGAGGTATGATCAGTAAGTTCGCAGATGACACGAAAATTGGTGGTGTTGTAAATAATGAGGGGGAAAGCTTTAGATTACGGGACGATATAGATGGGCTGGTAAGATGGGCAGAGCAATGGCAAATGGAATTTAATCCTGAGAAGTGTGAGGTAATGCATTTTGGGAGGACTAACAAGGCAAGGGAATATTAAATGGGTGGTCGGACCCTAAAAAGTACAGAAGGTCAGAGGGACCTTGGTGTACTTGACCATAGATCACTGAAGGCAGTAGCACAGATAGATAAGATGGTTAGGAAGGCATACGGGATACTTGCCTTTATTAGCCGAGGCATAGAATATGAGAGCAGGGAGGTTATGATGGATCTGTATAAAATGCAGTTAGGCCACAGCTGGAGTACTGTGTACAGTTCTGGTTGCCACACTATAGGAAGGAAGCGATTGCACTGGAGAGGGTTCAGAGTAGATTCACCAGGATGTTGCCTGGGCTGGAGCATTTCAGCTATGAAGAGAGACTGGGTAGGCTGGTGTTGTTTTCCTAAGAGCAGAGAAGGCTGAGGGGAGACCTGATTGAGGTATACAAAATTATGAGGGGCATAGATAGGGTAGATAGGAAGAAACGTTTTCCCTTAGCGGAGGGATCAATAACCAGGGGGCATAGATTTAAGGTAAGGGGCAGGAGGTTTAGAGGGGATTAGAGGAAAAATGTTTTCACCCAGAGGGTGTTTGGAATCTGGAACACACTGCGTGAAGGGGTGGTAGAAGCAGGTACCCTCACGACATTTAATAAGTATCTAGATGAGCACTTGAAACACCACAGCATATAAGGCTATGGGCCAGGTGCTGGAAAATGGGATTAGAATAGATAGGCTTGATGGCTGGCGTGGACACGATGGGCTGAAGGGCCTGTTTCTGTGCTGTATAACTCTATGACGCTATGACTCTATATACAGAATCCAAATTAGTAGCCACATCTTGATGTAACTTATCCAAAATGTTTCTGAGATGATATAATCAAAACTTTCAAAAAGTGACATCAATAATGTTGAATAGGCAAGCTGTCATATCACCGAGGCCAAAAGCAGAGCGGGGGCGGCCCCTCTTCGGCGGTCAGTGGGACCTGGTGCCACATTTTGCCGGTGTCAGCCAATTAAGTGGCTGCTGCTGGGTCTGCTGTCCCTATTAAGGACAGCGGCTGGCCCCTAAGAGCTGCCAGTCGATTCAGAGAAGGGGCAGCTTCAGTAGCGCCACCACTAGTGCACCTGGAGGATGAGGGCACATCGATGATAATGAGGCCTCAACATCAGGTAAGTCAGGTCTGGGGGTGTCGGGGCCAGTCAGGCAAGCCCTGGTAAGGGAAGGAATCATGGCGAGCAGGCGGCGCCATTGCCACAGGGGCGACCCTTGCCCAACGAATGCCGAAAAAGGAGGGCTGCCCGCAACCCTCCACCCCCAACACCCCAGACCCACTGGGAGACCACCATGGTTTACCTAGCGATCTTCCCATATGGTAGCGGGCCTCCCAGCAGCTGGTAAAATGCCATTGGAGATGGGAAAAGACCCTGAATTGGTCACCGAAGTCGATCATTTTGGACTCCAGGTGGGCGGGTGGTCTGCCAACTTTCCTGCTGCTGGCAAGGTGGCATGACAGCAGGAAGACAATGGGCACACCACCCGATGCCTTCTCACACCAATTTGCCAGCCATCCCACCTCCCAGTCCATTCTCTAAGGGCTGGTAAAATCCAGCCCCATATGCGCATTTTTCTTGTGATGTTCAACAAATATAAAATTGAAAAGATTAAAACTTAATATTAAAAAGGATAATTTTGTTTTCAGTAACATTATGTATTAATGTTTGCTTTACATCTGGCCTAATCATAAAGGAGACTATCATCAACGAATTTATCTCCCTTAACATTGAGGCATGTCTAATGAAGTGTAGAAATTGAGGAGGGTGTCCATTGTCACTAGAAGATAAAAAGTTTGTTCATAAATGCTCAGAAACAATGAATAGCGTTTATGGTTCCTGAAACGTTAATATGGATGATTTTTCATCTCTGCACTGTTGGTGAGGGACCTGCTGCCAGCCGCACATCTCACAAATTTTGGTGGTGTTATACATGATTTTCCAACTGCAGTTTTAAATAGTTAGCAAATTATACAAAGCACATAGTTAAATTCCTGATATGTTTGCTCATTCGCAAGCCTTCCTGTCAGAAGCACAAAGTTTAAAAATTACCGCAAAATATTTCCTCACCCACTTGAAAGTAAATAAATAAATTTATTCCCCTCATATACTATATTTACAAAAATCATGCATCGCTGCACTGAGGAGGGCAGGTATTCTTAAAATATCAAATGGACAAAACTGTTGCATTTGCTTTTATAGTAAGGCCACAGAATATGGTTTTGGAAGGATTAAAGAAATCTTAATTTTTCCTACTTTAGGAACATTCGACCACTCAAGCCTGCTCCGCCATTCAGCTAGATCATGGCTGATCTACCTCAATGCCATTTTCCCACACTATCCCTTCTCCCTTGATATCTTTAATATCTCGAAATCTATCGATGTATGTCTTGAACATACTCATGAATGTGCTTCACAGCCCTCTGGAATAGAGAATTCCAAAGATTAACCACGCTCTGAAATGCCTCCACAATCCCAGAACTAAATCGCCTACCCCTTATTCTGAGACTGTGTTCTCTGGTTCTAGACCCCCAGCCAGGGAAAACATCCTGCATCAACCCTGTCGAGCCGTGTAAGAATTTTGTATGCTTCAATGAGATCAGCTCTCATTCTTCGAAACCATAGAGAATACAGTCCCAGTCTGCTCAATCTCTCCTTACAGGGCAATCCTGCCATCCCAGGAATCAGTCTGGTGAACCTTTGTTGCACTCCCTCTATGGCAAGTATATCTTTCCTTCGGTAAGGAGACCAAAACTGTTCACAATACTCTAGCTGCGGCCTCACCAAGGCTTTGTACAATTGCAGCAAGACTTCTTTACTCCTGTACTCAAATCACCTTGCAATAAAGGCCAACATACCAAGTATATCTGGTACAATACTTGGTGTTACTCAAAATATTTTACTGCAAGAGAGTTAAGCTCAAGACTTTAATTTAGGCTCTTCATCCAAACTTGAATAATAATAGTCCTTCCTGAATTTGCCACTTTTATATTAACCATTTTTTCTGCTGCTAGTTTTGAATTCCTTGCTCATTGCAAACAGCGGAATGGGCAGGTTGTTTGATACGATTCACCAGTCTTTGGGATGTACAGGCCGTACCCAACCAGCCCGTGCTTGCAAAACTCAAAACACAATGTCCGACCTTAGATGTGATTCCCCGATTGGACAACATTTGCTAAGTAATCTGCAGTGTGCTGAGAATTACGCTGACAACCAATTTAAGATTGTCGGTAGGGCTCGCAGTGTGGCGCATTTGCGCGTACTGGAAGCTACATATATTAATACACAGGGCCCTGTTCTTTGCAGACAGAAAGAACACACATTGTGCCTGTTTCGGCTGAACAAAATAAGTGACAACCATTCGCTGGTTCATTCCTCAGGGTAATGCTTTGACCAATCAGAGTCAAGCTGATTGGTATAAATTTCAAATAAAGCTTGGAAGTTAACTGTCAGTCACCCGTAAACTGGTGCATTCTCCATGGCAATGCCTCTACCGATCAGAGTTCACTTGCCAACCAATCAGCACTCTCTTCTCATGCAGTATAAGTAGTTGTTTTCCCTTACATTGGTTATTCTTGCGAATTGTCCTGATGAGTTTAAGACGAAAAGCTTCGACAACATGCCTCTATTTTCAGCAATTCTTAAATAAAAATTAAAAAATTATAAAATTTCAAAATGAAAAGTTTACTTTATTGCACACAGCATGCTGACATTGATAAATAAACTGATGTCTTGAATGTAATAACTAGTGTTGTTTTTCTAGCAAAGATACCTCAGAAAAATGTTGGAACACTTGTTCTGATACTGCAACTAAAAATACCATCAGTGCTTTTCCATTGCTTGACTCTGGGGGGAAGGGGAAGGGGATGGTAGTTGCAAACAGCAAGTCTTGCAATGTTTGTAAATGTCTAATCTCGCTGACTAAAATTGTTGCAAATGTCAGCACGAATACAATGTGGAGTTGTAGTCTGCTATCTGGTTGGAACTCTTTATTCAGATGATCGGGACTGGAAAGCCCACTGAATTCAAGGCCTGGGCTTCTCAGAGATGCAAAAAATGCTCTGAATGAAAACATTATTAGACACATTTCAAGTACAAAATGCTACTATATGTATAAGTGTTGAGTACATATAGGTTTTTTTTATATCTATATTAGATGATAAATTTGCGCCCTGAGTTTCTGACTGATTCTACTGAAGAATCGGCATAAAGGAATTTTTTTAGCTGTTTCTTCAAGAATTCTGCCAACCTCCTGCCAAAGGTTACAGGGGGAAATTGGGTAACCCCTGCAGAAATTCCAGGTGCATATGTCCATTAATAAGTTTCTCTATTTGGTAAGAATCCAAATGGTAGCTGATGGATTTTCAAAAAATATTTGGAGAGATTTCAATGATTTCCCCTCTGACCTTTTTGGTAAGATTTGCTCACTGTTTATTGTTGACTTTTTAATACATCAATCAGGAGATTTTCATTGGAAACATGCAGTTGTTATATGTTGCTGTTTTTATGAATGTGAAATATGGATGAATATTGTGCAGATTTGACACAGAAATATACATATATATAGGTGAGATGCCTGAACTGTGTCTCCTGAAGTGTTAGAGGAAAATGCATGTTTAATGCAAGATTTTTATATGCTAGTGGATCTCCCATGGTGTTGCTTATGGTGATTCAGTAGATATTTTGTTATACCATGGGCATGATCTTATCCTGTTCTTGGCGAGGGGAATGGAGGCAGTGGGGGCGGGGGGGTGGTGGTGGTGGTCTGTGGCAGGGAGTTGTGGTGCGGCAAGGGGTGCTGTTCTTGATGTTGTCCGGGCTCTGTACCATTTTGTCCGGGGCGGTTAAGGTGAGGACAGCCTTCCCACCCCATGCCAATTAATACCCACTTAAGGGTCTCTTCCCACCTCCACTTTGTGGAGGATGGAGAGGCCTGCCGCCGCGTAGAGATGCTGTCACATGAGACCTGATCGCCTCCAATGGTGTTGTGGGGTTTCCTCCTCTGGAGGCAATCTATAGCTCCAGAGGGTTCCCCCACCAACAGCAATGGCCGCACACAACCCCCCACCCTCCCCCCACCCCCAGGAAAACCCTCCCCCCAACCTTGCCTCCAGGGCATGCCTGACTGGCCCTGGAACCCTCGACCCCATTCACCTGTCCTGGGATCTCCGGCATCCTCAACACTGCTGGAATCCATTATTAAGAAAGTATTAGCAGGACATTTAGTAAATCATTATACAAACAAGCAGAGTCAACTTGGTTTTATGAAAGGGAAATTTTGTTTGACAAATTTATTAGAGTTCTTTGAGGATGTAACAAGGAGGGTGAATAAAGGGGAACCAGTAGATGTAGTGTATTTGGATTTCCAAAAGGCATTTGGTAAGGTACCACATATAAGGTTACTGCACAAGATAGGAGCTCAAGGTGTTGGGGATAATATATTAGCAGGAAACAGAGAATCGATATAAATGGGCATTTTCAGGTTGGTAAACTGTAATCATAGGGATCGGTGCTGGGCATCAACTATTTACGATTTATATCAATGACTTGGATGAAGGGGCTGAGTGTATTGTAGCCAAATTTGCGAACGCTACAAAGATAGGTAGGAAAGTGAGTTGTGAGGAGGACACAAAGGGTAGAATCTTATGAGTGAACAAAGAACAAGAACAAAGAACAAAGGACAGTACAGCACAGGAACAGGCCATTCGGCCCTCCAAGCCTGCACCGATCTTGATGCCTGCCTAAACTAAAACCTTCTGCACTTCCGGGGTCCGTATCCCTCTATTCCCATCCTATTCATGTATTTGTCAAGATGCCTCTAAAACATCTCTATGGTACCTGCTTCCACCATCTCCCCTCTGAGTGCTGCAGCATTCCCGACAGCGGGACCGGAAGTTATCATAATTTCCACTTCCTCCGCAAATCCCGTTTCCCACATGATTTTGTATTTAAATTAGCCATGCGGCGATAGGCATGGGGAACATGTGGGATCATGTGGCAGGGGCAGCCAATTATTGGTGGAACCCGCCATCACTGCCCCGAGCACCATGATCACCACAGATATAAAACATTTTGTGCTTCCAGCCTCAAGGATCAGCAGCCTTCCTTTCATGTAAGTATCTTCAGACTGACTTAAAGTGAAGCTTTTACTTAAATCAAAATGTTTGCCTCCCTTGTTTTGTGAAAGTCACCACCAACTTCATATCATTTATTTTCCCTACAGCCAAAGTGAATCATATGGCAACCAGCAGTCAGCATCCCGCCCCACGGTTCAGTGATGCCTCCCTGCAGGTTCTCCTCAGGGCCATCAGGGAAAGGCGGGAGGTCCTCTTCCCTGCAGATGGAGTGCAAAGCCCCTCCCACCTCACCAAGGTGGCCTGGATGGAGGTAGCAGAGGAGGTCTCGCACCGTGGGGTAACTCGTAGATCATGGGTGCAGTACCGCAAGCGCATCAATGACTTGCTCAGATCGGTAAGGGTAGGTGGTCCTGGACAAGCTGCTCCATTGTTTTCTTCCATGGCTCCATGTCTTTAAGGCAGAGGGTATGCAAGGAATGCAGTGGAATGCAGGAGGAGCCTTGGTGCCATTCAATAAAGGATGTTGTGCCAAGATGAAGATTGGCATTGTTTATGTGATTGGATATGTATTTTTAAAGCCAATGCAGAATGAGTGATATTGATGCATGTGTGCTATGGTTGTGATGCATTATTTGCCATGTCATTAAATTTGCACTGTCTGTTGCAGGATAAATGAAGCCACAACCAGCGTGAGCGTGCTAAGACGGGAGGAGGGGTTCCTGACATCAGGCTGCTGACCATGGCTGAGGAGGAGGCATCTGAGATCGCGAGAGAGGAGGGAGGCAGGGCGAGCGGAGATGGTGAGGCAGCAGCTACAAGCAATAAGGATGAAGTGTCATCACTGTTCTTGCAGGCATATGTGGAAACTGAAGGAAATTGTGTAAACTCATGTGAAGCACATGCTTAAAGTTCCTCTGTTTGTGTATCCACTGCAGGTGCCTGCACTCAAGTAGCAGAAGGCCACATGGCCCAAGAATCCTCCTCTGGGGGAGGAAGAAGAAGCCAATTCCCCTCAGGGTGCACTGTCACTTGCCTCTTCTTCCACTTCCGCCAGCACAGATACATCCACACGGTCCACGGGGTTTAAAATTAGAATCTGGGTCACAATTTGGTGTGTACAACACAGACACATCCCAGCAGCTGAGGGAGCATGTGCCAGCCTGACAATCGGAGGAGTGCTGGGGACCAGGCCCCTGCTCAGCCCCATGCTCATGATGATTCTACGAGAAGTCTGCTCTATGTGCAGCAAAGCCATGTGGAAAATATGTCAGAGATGCCTGAGGTCATGTGTGGCTTTGCGCATGCCATGGAGGAGTCCATGTAAGCCATGACGTCTGCCATGTCCCATGCATTTGAGCCTATTGCTTCCTCAGTAGAGAGTCTGGAGAGTTCTGTGGTGAGACTGGTTGAGCTCTCAAGCTGTCTGTGATCTGACCGGCACTCCATCGCTGTTGCCCTGGGCTCCATGCAGCAGAGTCTAAGCGAGATGGGTCGAGGAACCAGGACCTCCCTCAAGGTTCTCCTTCCCCTCAGGGAGAAGACAGGTGCCAGCATGCACACAGATGGAGGAGGAGCACGTGCCAGCTGCCCTGGGGCTTTCCTCTCAGGACACCCCGAGGGTAAGCAGCGTCTCATCCTCCCCCACCCCTTACCTCTAGCAGGTGAACACATGGGGGATACCCAAGCACCATTGCTGCACACCCCCAGTAGGATGGAGCCTTCAAGGCCCCGTTACTCCCTGCCATGGTCATCCACAGCAAGGGGGCAGCGTACTGAGCCGACTGCCTCCACCTCAGCTGTTAATGTTAGGGTAGCACCTAGATGTAGTGGGAGAAAGAGAAAATTAAACAAGTTTTGATCACCAACGTGGCACGGGTGCTGTACAAATTGTCACGATTGAAAAGATTCATTAATACATTTTTATTTCATGAAAAATAAATCCACTCTCGGTAATATTTTGCTTGGTTACAGATGGATACAAAGAAGTTTTTTGGAGGCCTATGGCAGGAACGCAATGATGTTTACAAAGCATCTCAAGATATGTCCAATGTCCATATTTCATTGGAATTTGCGCCTTCACTCTTCAATGATGGCGGTTTTCCTATTGATGATTAATAACTGTTTCCAGTACTGTCATGCCTTACTTTTGTTTTCTACGATCATAACTTAATGCTGCTTGCAGTGGTGTCTAGTCGCATTTATAATAGCCCATAGATAATTTCAAATGCCAATCACATGAAAGTACAGCAATGCTTCGTTAAGATTGCAGAGATGAATAAGACCTCATGCAAAAGAGAATTTCTGTGGAGATTTGTTATGGTTCTCCTCCCAACATTCCTTAATAATGTGGCTTTTTGTTGGCTGAAATGTGCAAAAATGAGGTTCTCCCTGATGGCCTTTGCATGTCTCTCCATGGCCCTCATATTGATGGCGGCATCATTGTTATTGTTGTCCACTCCTCACCCTCTTCATAGTCATCCTAATCTGAGGAGGACTGGTGTTCCTCCTGTTCCTCTGCCTGCAGAATGGTGCCACGTCTAATTGCAAGGTTGTGCAATGCACAGCAGACAATGATTATTTGTGACACCCTCCGTGGCGCGTACTGAAGAGCCCCTCCAGACTGGTCAAGGCATTGGAATCGCATTTTCAGAATGCCAATGGTGTGTTCAATGACGGCTCTGGTGGATGCGTGGACAGCATTGTACCTCTGTTCAGCAGCGCTTTGGGAATGATGTACTGGTGTCATCAACCATGTACAAAGTGGGCAACCCTCGTCACCCAGGATCCATCCATCCACTTCAGCTGGTTCCTCGAAAACTGCTGGCTCTTGGGAGTTCCTCAAAATGTAGGAGTCATTACAGCTCCCTGGGAAAGATGCGCAAACATGCATGATTCTTCCCCTGTGGTCGCAAACCAGCTGTACGTTTTGTTACGACCGACCGCTCCAGTCAAAGCCCCCAATCAAAATATACGATTCTGATTGTGGTGGGACCTACGCACTGTTAATTCAATCCTGTCATTCCACAGATCGGCTAACATATCATTTAAAACTTCCCAAATTAAAGAAAGACTAAGCCAAATTATATCATCTATTCACCCCGAATGAGGCTAACCAAACCAGGTGTCTTTAAATCAACAAATTAACTCTTTAATTAGAAGAACTAAATTCTTAAACACTATGAAGATATAAACAACATTTAAAATAGAAAAATTAGAGTCCTTGCAAATCTACAGTCCGATGTTGCTTGAAGTCCTCACAGAATGTTGCTTGAAGTCCTCACAGAATGTTGCTCAAAGTCCTCACAGAATGCTGCTTTCCTTCTCCAGCGAATTTCAACAATTAATGACTTGCTAATACTTTCAATGGAATCAAGCTGACTTTAGAGTTTTTGAGGGATAAAAGATTGTCACAGTCTAACTTCCCTTTCTTCAATTTAAATTACCAGAGATCTCTGTTTTGGCTTGACTTTTTCTTAGAATTTTGAGAGATAATAATTAACAGACTAAAATCCTATTTCTTTAGTTTAAATAGTTGAGAGCTTTTTTCACATGTGCTAAACACAGCTGTGTCCTCTGTGTTTGTGTGTTCTGTTGGAACAAACTGTCTTCAACTAAAAGCCAGTTCAAAACTGAATTGTAACAAATGTATCGCATGAGTCTCACTCCCAGTGGCTGTTTCCATAGTATCGAGAATGCACCCTTTGAATCACAGTCTCCAAATGGCTGATTCTAAGGCAATGAAAATGCACCTTCCTATAACTCCTGAGGCTTGTTGGTTCTTAAAGCAATACTGAAACCATTGGCATGTCGCAAAAAAGGCATTGGTCACCTCATAGATGCACCTGTGGGTCACAGACTGCGAGACGCCACATATGTCGCCCATGGATCCCTGAAAGGAGCTGTTGGAGAAAAAAATGAGTGCAGCAGTCACCGTGAGGGATTCCCACCGAAGCTGATCAACTGCAGGTCATGCTGCAGGATCCTATAAATTTCTATAACCATTTCATTTGACATCCTTAGGCGTCTCTGGTATTGCTTCTCTGACATTTGAAGGTAATTTGTCCTTGTCCTGAGGACACCTTCCTGTTCTGCCTGCTGCTGGTGCTCAAGCATCATGAGTTGAGGGAGAACAGCCCTCCTTAGTCTCTCTCTTTGTTCTTCTTCCCATGCTACTAGACAAATTGAGTGTATGAGATCCATGTCGCTGTGGCTTTTCTGAACAATAAATAAGTGGAGTGTGGCGATTCAGCCCTGTGTTGCTAGTGAGCTGAAATATCTTCAAATTGCAACCAGGTGAAAAACACACCCACTGTCATTTGCCTCCTCGCACTTTCCTTTCAATCCTTGATTGTCCACATAGTTTCCATTATTGTTGGAGAAAGTGGTGCAGGTGGAATTCAGGGCAAGTCTTCCCACCTTCCAACCTCCTCCTGCAACCTTCCAGCTTGAACCCATCACCCTTGACTCACCCAATGTTACTGTTACCGTTCCCTCGGTAACCATTGAGCCTCCTCCCAATGCTCTGCACAGTGTAATCATCAATGCATTCATGCCATCCCTTCCCCTGTTCCTACTCCTGTTACTATCAGCATGCCAATTCTCACCCTTGAACCTCCTCACATTGAATTGGCCATTGTTGCCAAATCCCGTTCCCCTCCATATGAAGCTGTCGAATACCGACCCATTAGACTTGACCTTACCCCCTACAGAATCCATTTGCCCCCATTGACTGTGACCATTCCCTCTGCTAGCCAGTACCCTCAACCTGCCCCACAGCTCCCTGATGTTGACAGCACTCATCCTTTCCTTTAGGCCCTTGCCAGATATCTTCACACAGTACTGATCTAATCCACCCACTGCTCCCACAGCCGATAAAATTCATCTTCACCGCCGGCATTAACCATTCACAACCTGGATGCTCCACTCTGCTGTATATTGTTGCTACTAGGAGATAGATTTGATTCCTTTAGCTTGCAGAGTTTACTGAGTCTTTATAAAGTTTTAAACAATCATTCATTTATTACATTTCAGGAACTATTTACACCTCTTAAACAGGTTCAAATCACTGCTGATATAATGCTGTTTGTCCTTCTTGGATCTCTACCAAATGTGATCTCTGCCATCATCACAGTGGGAGGTGTTATTCACACTGTCCCAAACACTAACCCTTTCAGACCCTTATACTACATCTCCCCCCAAGCTTTTGTCCATATATATTTATTCTATATACATTCATTTTTACTTTACATACTATCCCATCTCCCTCCAAGTCTTTGGCATCACAGATTCAATCTGTCAGGAGGCTTCATGACTCTCCCTGATCATGTTGTTTTTCAGACTCGGAAGATCAGTAGTATTTCTCTGAACTCTTGTTTCTTGACTTGGATGACCTTCATTGAGGTTTGTAGTATCTGGTGTTTTTTGATTTTCATGTCAATATCTGGTTCATCCACATATATGACTGATTTACATCTTTTCATAAGATCTCTGTTGATTTCCATCTCTCTGGATGATTACTCCTTCTCTACTTTGGTCTCGTATCCATACGTTGTCTTCTTCCATCAACTTGGGTAGATTTCTGGTACGATATCTCCTATCATAATTAGAAGTTTGTTGTTTCCGGTAAGACTTCTCTGTGTCTTGAACTCCCTGATAATCTTGGACTTCGAGCCCTCGAAGTAATTTTTTTAGGTAGGATAGGAAGTTGTGTTTTAAATTTTCTCCCCATCAACAGTTCTGACAGTGCTAGTCTACATAGCAATGGAGTAGATCTATAGTTTAGGAGTGCTGTTTGAAAACCTTCATTCTTCTTTAACAGTGCTTTGATAGTTCTGACTTCCCTTTCAGCTTCACCATTAGATTCAGGATATTTAGGGGAACTTGGAGGACAGGGTTGTCCAACATACGGTTTGCAGGCCAGAATCTGGCCCAGCAAAGTTTTCCATTCGGCCCACGGACATATTTCAGAGATGAGAAATTTCCCATTGTCTTCTTCTTTCAGACCAGCTTTAAAAAAAAAATCGCCCTGAGTTTCACAGCTGACAGGTGCTGCATGAGAGCGGAAACAGAGGTTTCCGAACTTCGGACAGTTTCAGAGTTTTTTTTAAAAAGGCTGCCAGAAAACCCCAAATCTGTCTGAAGTTGGGAAACTGCTGTTACCACTCTCATGCAACACCTATCAGCTGTGAAACTCAGCATGATTGAAAAAAAAACTGATCAACCGCAAAGCCGCTGTGCTGAGAGCTCCCACTCCCTGCAACTGTCAGAGAGAGAGAGAGAAAGAAGGGGGGACAGATGGGGGGGGGGAGACAGAGAGGGGAGGAACAGAGAAGGACAGAGAGAGAGGGGGGAGAGGGGGAGACAAAGAGAGAAAAAGGGGCTGACAGAGAGAGAAAGAGGGGACACAGAGAGCTAGGACGACACGGGTGGGGGGGAACAACACAGAGAGGGGGGAACAACACGGAGAGGGGGGAACACGGAGAGAGAGAGAGAAAGAGTCAGATTGAGAGAGACAGAGCGAGAGTAATCAAGATTACTCCTGACGGATGTGTATCCAGAATACTCCGCTTCGCTACAAGTATGTGGGCAAACATTGACTGCTGGTACAAGTAAAAAAATGCCAGGTATCTCACTAAATCAGTGTCCAACAAAATGATGAGAAAGTAATTCAATAAATTAATCTTCTCATTTAAAGCTTCTTCACAAAAATGCACATTTGTTGTATGCTTTGATTAATAATAAGATAATTTTTTAATGTCTTTATCTTTCCGAAATTGTCTCACCGGCCACCTATGTAAGACAAAAATTGTCATGTGGCCTCACACGTGAAAAGGTTGGACAACCTTGTTGTAAGATGCACGAATCCACATTTTTCCACAAAGTGCATGAAGTAGTCGCTTGCAATTTGAGGACCATTATCTGACACAATCTCATTAGGAATGCCATGTGTTGCAAAGATCTCCCATAACACTTGAATGACTGTCTCAGTTGTTGTCTTGTACAAACGTTTGACCTCAATGCATCTTGAGAAGTAATCGATCACAATCAGGTAGGATTTCCAATTGAACATAAATAGTTCCATCTCCAGACGTTCTCATGGTTTGGTTGGATATTGGGTTGATATAAAGGGTTCCCTCTGGTCTGGTCTGTGCACTGTGCATACCTGATAATTTGAAATCATTTCTTCGAGATCTTTTGATATTCCCGGCCACCAGATGGATGACTGAGCCCGTGCTCTGCATTTCGTGATACCCATGTTGCCCTGATGTATTTTCTCCAGTATATCAGTCCTGAGTGAGACCAGAATCACCAGCCTCTCGTCATATACCAGCAAATCATCCACAATAGTAAAGTGCCTCCTGTATTCAAAGTAGATTTTCATCACTGTACCACTGGGACATTGCTGTGGCCAACATTGCCTGCAATATTTGCGTATTCGGATGCATTCCTCAAGTTGCATCTGAGCATGACAAATTTCTTGGAGCTTTTTTGAACTTGCTGGTCATTGTGATGCAGTCAGCTGTGAATTGGACTCAACTTAATTAATGAAGTTAACATCCTGTTGTGTAGGATGGTCAACAGTAGCTCTCTGGATTCTTGGAGGCATTCTAGTGAGTTCCTTTACATCAAGCAAGGAATCTAAGGGTTTGTGGTCTGTCTCAATGACAACCTTTAAGCTGATGATATCATCTGAGAACTTTTCACAAGCCCACATGACTGTGAGAGCTTGTTTCTTTATGACAGCGTAACTCGTCTCAGTCTCAGACAATGCTCGAGACGCATAATAAATCGGTCTACAACAGCAATATGGCTGTTCTTGAAAAAGGTCTGCCCGCGACCCTGCAGATGAGGCGTCTGCTGCAATTGTGGTCAATAGTGAAGGATTATAATGTGCTAAGATATCTTGCAAAATGAGCATATCCTTGATCCTTTGAAATGCTTGCTCCTGATGTGCAACCCCAACACCATGCTTGAGCTTTCTTTAAGAATTGCCTGAAGGGTTCAGGAACTTGTGCTAGATTGGGTAGAAATTTTGCCAGTTGATTGACCATTCCAAGGAATTATTGAAGATCTTGGATAGAAGTTGTCACAGTGGTGCAGTGGTTAGCACTACAGTCTCACAACTCCAGCGACCTGGGTTCGGTTCTGGGTACTGTCTGTGCAGAGTTTGCAAGTTCTCCCTGTGACTGCTGGGTTTCTGCTGGGTGCTCTGGTTTCCTTCCACAGCCAAAGACTTGCAGGCTGATAGGTAAATTGGCCATTGTAAATTGCCCCTAGTGTAGGTAGGAGAATGGTGGGGATGTGTTAGGGAATATGGGATTAATGTAGGCTTAGTATACATGGGTGGTTGTTGGTCGGCACAGACTCGGTGGGCCGAAGGGCCTGTTTCAGTGCTGTATCTCTCGATGACTCTAATGACTCTCATCTTTTGCTGGTCTGACATTATGCCCTTGCTACTAACAATGTGCCCTAGAAAACGAATAGACGTTTTTGAGAATTCACACTTTTCATGAAGTGTCAGGCATTCTTCTTGTAGGCGATTCAAAACCACTCTAACCCGCAGGTCATGTTCTTTGACAGACTCACCATGGACTAAAATGTCATCCATATGGCATATTACTCCTTTAAGGCCTTGTAGAATGTTTGACATAGTTATTTGGAATATTTCAGGTGCTGATTTTGTACCAAATGGTAAAGATGAAAACAAAACCTTCCGAATGGAATGCTGAAAGTCACCAGTAATCTTGGTTTCACATTCAAAGGCCGAGCAAGAGGACTCGGCAGGCAGTGCAGGAATCTCCTGTGGATATTCCCCTGCAAAACAGATATACTGCTTTGGATACTGTTGGGGGGAATGGCCTCTCAGAGGAAAGCAGCTGCAACAGCCTAATTCGTTGCACCACGGTTGTCTCTGCTGCACATGGGAGGAGTAAGAAGTGTGGGAATGCAATAGTTATAGGGGATTCAATTGTAAGGGGAATAGATAGGCATTTCTGTGGCCGCAAACGAGACTCCAGGATGGTATGTTGCCTCCCTGGTGCTAGGGTCAAGGATGTCTCAGAACGGTTACAGGACATTCTGAAGGGGAAGTATGAACAGCCAGTGGTCGTGGTACACATTGGTATGAACAACGTAGGTAAAAAAAAAGATGAGGTCCTAAAAGCAGAATATAGGGAGTTAGGAAGTAAGTTGAAAAGTAGGACATCAAAGGTAGTGATATCAGGATTACTATCTGTGCCACGTGCTAGTCAGAGTTGAAATAGCAGGATATATCGGATGAATATGTGGCTGAAGAGATGGTGTGAGGGGGAGGGTTTTAGATTCCTGGGACATTGGGACCAGTTCTGGGGAGGTGGGACCAGTACAAGCTGGACGGGTTACACTTGGACAGGACCGGGACTGATGTCCTGGGGGGAGTATTTGCGAGAGTGATTGGGGAGGGTTTAAACTAAAATGGTAGGGGGATGGGAACCTTTGCAAGGAGTCAGAGGAGGGAGGATCAAAGACAAGAACAAAAGACAGTAAGGGGAATAAGAAAAGTGATAGGCAGAGAAATCAAGGACCAGAATCAAACAGGGCCACAGTGAAAAATAGTGGGAAACATAGAAACATAGACATAGAAAATAAGAGCAGGAGTAGGCCATTTGGCCCTTCGAGCCTGCTGCACCATTCATTATGATCATGGCTGATCATCCAACTAAGTAGCCTGTTCCCGCTTTCGCCCCATACCCTTTGATCCCTTTAGACCCAAGAGCTATATCTAACTCCTTCTTGAAAACATATAATGTTTTGGCCTCAACTGCTTTCTGTGGTAGCGAATTCCACCGGCTCACCATTCTCTGGGTGAAGAAATTTCTCCTCATCTCAGTCCTGAAAGATTTACCCTGTATCCTTAGACTATGACCCCTGGTTCTGAATTCACCACCATCTGGAACATCCTTCCTGTATCTACCCTGTCAAGTCCTGTTAGAATTTTATAGGTTTCTATGAGATCCCCCCTCACTCTTCTGAACAGCGAATATAATCCCAACCGATTCAATCTCTCCTCATACGTCAGTCCCGCCATCCCAGGAATCAGTCTGGTAAACCTTCGCTGCACTCCCTCTATAGCAAGAACATCCTTCCTCAGATAAGGAGACCAAAACTACACACAATATTCCAGGTGTGGCCTCACCAAGGCCCTGTATAATTGCAGCAAGACATCCCTGCTCCTGTACTCGAATCCTTTCGCTATGAAGGCCAACATACCATGTGCCTTTTTTTACCGCCTGTGCACCTGCATGCTTACCTTCAGGGAAGGGAACAAGTAATGTTAAAAAGACAAGCCTTAAGGCTTTGTGCCTTAACGCATGGAGCATTCGCAATAAAGTGGATGAATTAATCGCGCAAATAGATGTAAACGGGTATGATATAGTCGGGATTACGGATACATGGCTGCAGGGTGACCAGGGATGGGAAATGAACATCCAGCGGTATTGAGCATTTAGGAAGGACAGACAAAAAGCAAAAGGCGGTGAAGTTGCATTGCTGGATAAAGAGGAAATTAATGCAATAGTGAGGAAGGATATTAGCTCTGACAATGTGGAATCTGTATGGGTAGAGCTGAGAAACACTAAGGGGCAAAAAATGTTAGTGGATGTTGTATATAGACCCCCAACCTGTGGTGGTGATGTTGGGAATGACATTAAACAGGAAATTAGAGACGCATGCGATAAAGGAACATCTGTAATTATGGGTGAATTTAATCTGCATATAGATTGGGCAAATTAAATTATTCACAATACTGTAGAGGAGGAATTCATGGAGTATATACGGGATGGTTTTCTGGACCGATACATTGAGGAACCAACTAGAGAACAGGCGATCCTAGACTTGGTATTGTGTAATGAGAGAGGAATAATTGGCAATCTAGTTGTGCGAGACCCCTTGGGGATGAGCGACCATAATATGATAGAATTCTTCATCAAGAAGGAGAGTAATGTAGTTGATTCAGGCCTCCTCCTGAAGTCCCCACCATCACAGATGCCAGACTTCAGCCAGTTCGATTCACTCCACGTGATATCAAGAAACGACTGAAGGCACTGGATACTGCAAAGGCTATGGGCCCAGACAATATTCCGGCAATAGTACTGAAGACCTGTGCTCCAGAACATGCCGTGCCCCTAGCCAAGCTGTTCCAGTACAGCTACAACACTGGCATCGACCCTGCAATGTGGAAAATTGCTCAGGTATGTCCTGTACACAAAAAGCAGGACAAGTCCAACCCGGCCAATTACCACCCCATCAGCCTACTCTCAATCATCGGTAAAGTGATGGAAGGTGTCATCAACAGTGCCATCAAGTGGCACTTGCTTAGCAATAACCTGCTCAGTGGTGATCGGTTTGGGTTCCGCCAGGGCCACTCAGCTCCTGACTTCATTACAGCCTTGGTTCAAACATGAACAGCTGAACTCAAGAGGTGAGGTGAGAGTGACTGCCCTTGACATCAAGGCAGCATTTGACCGAGTATGGCATCAAGGAGCCCTAGCAAAACTGAGGTCAATGGGAATCAGGGGGAAAACACTCCACTGGCTGGAGTTATACCTAGCGCAAAGGAAGATGGTTGTGGTTGTTGGAGGTCAATCATTTGAGCTCCAGGACATCACTGCAGGAGTTCCTCAGCATGGTGTCCTAGGCCCAACCATCTTCAGCTGCTTCATCAATGCCCTTCCTTCAATCAGAAGGTCAGAAGTGGGGATGTTCGCTGATGATTGCACAATGTTCAGCACCATTCGTGACTCCTCAGATACTGAAGCAGTCCGTGTAGAAATGCAGCAAGACCTGGACAATATCCAGGCTTGGGCTGATAAGTGGCAAGTAACATTCGCGCCACACAAGTGCCAGGCAATGAGCATCTCCAACAAGAGAGAATCTAACCATGTCCCCTTGACATTCAATGGCATTACCATCGCTGGATCCCCCACTATCAACATCCTAGGGGCTACTATTGACCAGAAACTGAAATGGAGTAGCAATATAAATACTGTGGCTACAAGAGCAGGTCAGAGGCTAGGAATCCTGCGGCGAGTAACTCACCTCCTGACACCCCAAAGCCTGTCCACCATCTGCAAGGCACAAATCAGGAGTGTGATGGAATACTCTCCACTTGCCTGGATGGGTGTAGCTCCAGCAACACTTAAGAAGCTCAATACCATCCAGGACAAAGCAGCCTGCTTGATTGGCACCCCATCTACAAACATTCACTCCCTCCACCACCGACGCACAGTGGCAGCAGTGTGTACCATCTACAAGATGCACTGCAGCAATGCACCAAGGCTCCTTAGACAGCACCTTCCAAACCTGCGACCTCTACCAACTAGAAGGACAAAGGCAGCAAATGCATGGGAACACCACCACCTGCAAGTTTCCGTCCAAGTTACACACCATCCTGACTTGAAACGATATTGCCGTTCCTTCACTGTCACTGGGTCAAAATCCTGGAACTCCCTTCCTAACAGCACTGTGGGTGTACCTACCTCACATGGACTGCAGCGGTTCAAGAGGCAGCTCACCACCACCTTCTCAAGGGCAATTAGGGATGGGCAATAAATGCTGGCCTGGCCAGCGACGCCCACATCCCATGAATGAATTAAAAAAAAAATTCTGAGACTAGGGTCCTGAATTTTAATAAAGGAAACTATGAAGTTATGAGGCGCGAGTTGGCTATGATGGATTGGGAAACGCTACTTAAGGGGATGATGGCAGACAGGCAATGGCAAAGATTCAAAGAGCACATGGATGAACTGCAACAATTGTTTATTCCTGTCTGGCGCAAAAGTAAAACGGGAAAGGTAGCCAAACCATGGCTTACAAGGGAAATTAGAGGTAGCATTAGATCCAAGGAAGAAGCATACAAATTCGCCAGAAAAAACAACAAACCTGAGGATTGGGAGCAGTTTAGAATTCAGCAAAGGAGGACCAAGGGATTGATTAAGAAGGGGAAAATAGAGTACGGGAGTAAGCTTGTGGGAACATTAGAACTGACTGTAAAAGTTTCTATAGGTATCATAGAGTCATACAGCACTGAAACAGGCCCTTCGGCCCACCAAGTTTGTGCCAACCATCAACCACCCATTTATACTTATCCTACATTAATCCCATATCCCCTACGACATCCCACCTTCCGTCAATTCTCCTACCACCTACCCGCACTAGGGGCAATTTACAATGGCCAATTTACCTATCAACCTGCAAGTCTTTGGTTGTGGGAGGAAACCAGAGCACCTGGTGGAAACCCACATGGTGACAGGGAGAACTTGCAAACTCCACACAGGTGGTACCCAGAACCAAACCCAGATCACTGGAGCTGTGAGGCTGCAATGCTAACCACTGCGCCATTGTGCTTCCCAGGTATGTGAGGAGAAAAAGATTGGTGAAGACAAATGTAGGTCCCTTACAGTCAGAAACAGGGGAATTTATTATGGGGAACAAAGAAATGGCTGACCAACTAAATGCATACTTTGATTCTGTCTTCTCAAAGGAGGACACAAATATCATACCAGAAATGTTGGGGAACACAGGGCTTAGTGAGAGAGAGGAACTGAAGGAAATCAGTATTAGTAGAGAAATGGTGTTGGGGAAATTGATGGGATTGAAGGCCGATAAATCCCCAGGTCCTGTTAATCTACATCCGAGAGTACCTAAGGAAGTGGCCCTAGAAATAATGGATGCATTGGTGGTCATCTTCCAAGATTCTATAGACTCTGGAACAGTTCCTATAGATTAGAGGGTAGCTAACGTAACCCCACTATTTAAAAAGGGAGGTAGAGAGAAAGCAGGGAATTATAGACCAGTCAGCCTAACATCGGTAGTGGGGAAAATTCTAGAGTCCATTATCAAAGATTTTATAGCCGAGCACTTGGAGAACAGTGGTAGAGTCAGCATGGATTTACGAAAGGGAAATCATGCTTGACAAATCTATTACAATTCTTCAAGGATGTAACTAGTAGAGTTGATGAGGGGGAGTCAGTGGATGTGGTTTATTTGGACTTTCAGAAGGCTTTTGACAAAGACCCACATCAGAGATTAGTGTGTAAAATTAAAGCGCATGGGATTGGGGGTAGTGTATTGTGATGGATAGAAAATTGGTTGGCAGACAGGATACAAAGAGTAGGAATAAACAGGTCTTTTTCCAAATGGCAGGCAGTGACTAGTGGGGTACCGCAGGGATCGGTGCTAGGACCCCAGCTATTCACAATATATATTCATTATTTAGATGAGGGAACTAAATGTGCTGTCTCCAAATTTGCAGATGACGCAAAACTGGGTGGGAGGGTGAGTTGTGAAGAGGATGCAGAGAGGCTTCAGGGTAATTTGGACAAGTTGAGTGAGTGGGCAAATGCATGGCAGATGCAGTATAATGTGGATAAATGTGAGGTTATCCATTTTGGCAGCAAAAACAGTAAGGTAGATTATTATCTGAATGGCTATAAACTGAGAGAGGTGAATATGCAACGAGATCTGGGTGTTCCCATACACCAGTCGCTGAAGGTAAGTATGCAGGTGCAACAGGTGGTATAAAAGGCAAATGGTATGTTGGCCTTCATAGCGAGAGGATTCGATGACAGGAGCAGGGATGTCTTGCTGCAATTATACAGGGGCTTGGTGAGGCCACACCTGGAATATTGTGTGCAGTTTTGGTCTCCTTATCTGAGGAAGGATGTTCTTGCTATAGAGGGAGTGCAGCGAAGGTTTACCAGACTGATTCCTGGGATGGCGGGACTGACGTATGAGGAGAGATTGAGTCGATTAGGATTATATTCGCTGGAGTTCAGAAGAGTGAGGGGGGATCTCATAGAAACCTATAAAATTCTAACAGGACTTGACAGGGTAGATGCAGGAAGGATGTTCCCGATGGTGGGGGAGTCCAGAACCAGGGGTCATAGTCTAAGGATACAGGGTAAACCTTTCAGGACTGAGATGAGGAGAAATTACTTCACCCAGAGAGTGATGAGCCTATGGAATTCGCTACCACAGAAAGCAGTTGAGGCCAAAACATTATATGTTTTTAAGAAGGAGTTAGATATAACTCTTGGGGTGAAAGGGATCAAAAGATTTGGGGGGGAAAGCGGGAACAGGTTACTGAGTTGGATGATCAGCCATGATCATAATGAATGGCGGAGCAGGCTCGAAGGGCCGAATGGTCTACTCCTGCTTCGATTTTCTATTTTTCTATGTTTCTAAAGGGACTTGCCAAAAGCCACTATTGGTGTCCAGCTTTGTGAACCAGAATCCAGCTTCTGGATAATTTCACCAAACGTTCGTCCACTGAAGGCATCGGATGGATTTCTCCTGCAACAGCCTTATTATTTTGACTTAAGTCTACACAAATGCGAAGAGTGCCATTTGGTTTAGGAACTGGAACTATTCCCGAGCACCACTCTGTTGGCTTGATGACAGGAGAAATGACTCCCATCCAGGTCATCTCTTCTAGCTGAAGTTGGACTTGCTTCATTAGTGGTTGTGGTACCTTTCTAGGCCGAAAAAGACACACCGGGTAGCGTCTTTTCACAACGTGTATTCTGTATTCGGTCTTGAGTCTTCCTAGACCAGTCAATAATTTTGGAAAGTCTTTTTGGAAGTGACTCCCAGATTCTTGCTGCTTAATTTCTTCCACCTTCTTGATAAGATGAAGGTCTATACAAGCTCTTCTACTTAAAAGAGAAAATTCTTGATTCTGTAAGACATACAGTGTTTCCAATATCTGCTTTCCCTTGTATTGGAGTGTTGCCTATAGCTCTCCCTTGACTTTCAGTTCAATCCCTCCTGGACCGTGTAAATGAGCATCTGTTACTTGTTGGCAATGCATTGATAACCATGGTTTGTTGTCAGATAAAACCGTCATACGGGCTCCAGTGTCCAGTTTAAAGTTGGTGATATGTTCATTAACATAAATATCTGTCGTCCAGAATGCATGATTAGGGTCATTGATCTCACCAAGGCAGTCTTCTGATTTCTCTTCCAAAGGAAATTGTTCCACTTCATTAATAGCTCTATGTGTAAAAACGTTTTCTTTGGGACTTTTTAAAGTAGAGATTTTACTTTGGCACATCTTTCCAAAATGGCCAACATTCTTGCATTGAAAGCATTCTGTTTTGTTTGCGGTACACTGTTCTTGCCTGTGGATCATTTTGGCACCACAGTGCTGGTAGAGTTTAATGGCGTTTTGAACATTTTTTTCTGGTGCTTCTTTTACAATCCTGGACTTCAGGAACTGCATAGTCTTTGGAGATTTCCTGACCCAAGGTTTTTCTTCATCATTGAGGATTGCTGTGCTCTGCTTACGTGGCTTAGCTTGTTTCACCAGCTGTATTGTTTTTTCTAGGGTTAGGTCTTCATTAGATTGCAATAAATTTGATAAGGAATCATCAGCAATACCCACTACAATGTGGTATCTTATCATTTCTGACTTTAGGTCTCCAGTTAGCTGCTTGGAATCGGCGCGCGCTGAGTTTGAAGGAAGAGTGAAGAAAGCAAACAGTGACATCACAGCGAAGTTGTAAGTTGATTGGTTGGTGAGTATCTACTGAAAGGATCTGTGTGCAAATAGCTAGATTAATTCAATACTTTTAGGAAAGGTGGGTAAATAGTTGGAATATAGAATAACGTTAAAGCTGGTGAGTCTGCTGTTTTTTCATTTAAACAATAAGGCTTATTGTATTACCAAGGCTAAGTTTGTACAATAAGTGCTGGTGAGGTGGGGCATTAATTTAAAAACTAACAAAATAATTAATTTAATAGTTAATTAAAAGGCATTAAGGATGGTAGGGCAGGTGATGTGTTGCAGCTGCAGTATGTGGTAGTTGGTGGACGCCAGTGTGATCCACGGCAAACATATCTGCAGTAAGTTTCTGCAGCTAGAGGAGCTTTGGATCAGATTCAGTGAGTTGGAAGCCGAGCTACAGACACTGCGTTGCATCAGGGAGGGGGTAAGTTACCTTAACACTTTGTTCCAGAGGCAGTCACACCCATTGGATTGGGTCATCTGAGTTGGTCTGTGGTCAGGGACAGGAGGGTGTGACTGCAAGTGAGGCAGTTAAGGGGATCAAGAAGGCCGAAGTGGAGGAGCCTCAGCCCTTGTAATTGTCCAACAGGTTTGAGGTTCTTTCAGCTTGTATGGATGAACCGTGCTGGGACCAGTGTTCTGGCGAGTCGTATAACTAGAGTGGTAGAGAGGGCTTTAAACTAAATAGCGGTGGCAAGGGATAAAGTGAAAGAAGAAAAGTTAAATTAAAGAGAGTGGACAAGGCAAGACAGCAAGGTAGCAAGAAGGGAAATAATAATCAGAGTGTGGCAGGAAGGAACAGAAGGTACAAAATTAAGAGTGTGCAAGCAGCTGAGGCTAGAGGTTGCGTAAATAGTAAAAATACAGAACTGAAGACTCTGTATTTGAATGCGCGTAGCATTGGTAACACAATAAATGAATTGATTGCTCAAATAGAAATAAACATGTATGATCTGATCACCATTATAGAGATATGGCTGTCAGATGACAAAGGCTGGGACCTGAATGTTCAAGGGTACATGACATTTCGGAAGGATGGGAAACTAGGAAAAGGTGGAGGGGTAGCTCTGTTAATTAAGGATGAAATTAGTACAATAGAGAGAGCTGACATTAGTTCTAAAAATCAAGATGTAGAATCAGTTTGGGTAGAGATAAGAAATAGTAAAGGTAGGAAGTCACTTGTGGGAGTAATTTTTAGGACCCCTTATAGTAACCACACTGTAGGACGAGGTATAAAGGAAGAAATAATGTGGTGATTTTAATCTACATGTAGATTGGACGAATCAGATTGGCAAATGTAGCCTGGATGATGAGTTCATAGAGTGTCTTCGGAACAGTTTCTTAGAACAGCACGTTCTAGAACCAACCAGACAGCAGGCTATTCTAGATCTGGTAATGTATAATGAGACAGGATTAGTTAATGCTCTCATAGTAGAGGCACCCCTAGGTAGCAGTGATCACGATATGATTGAATTTCGCATTCAGTTTGCGGGTGAGAAAAATTGATCTAAGACTAGTGTTTTAAACATAAATAAGGGTAATTATGAGGGTTTGAAGACAGAGCTGGCTTAAGTAAACTGGGAAATTAGTTTAAGGGATAGGTGAGTAGAGAGTAGAGATGCAATGGCAGACATTTGAGGAGATATTTCATAACACTCAGCAAAGATACATTCCAGTGAGAAAGAAAGACTCCAGGGGTAGGACGCACCATCCGTGGCTAACTAAGGAAGTTAAAGATAGTATCAAATTGAAAGAAAAAGTGTACAATTCAACAAAGAGTAGTGGCAGAAGATTGGACAGAATATAAAAAACAGCAAAGAATGACTAAAAGAATAGTGAGGAGAGATAAATTAGAGTACGAGAGAAAGCTAGCTAGAAATATAAAAACGGAGAGTAAGAGTTTCCTCTTATGCATCCTCTGATACTACCTTCCATGACAGTGCTTCTGATATGACCTCCTTTTTCCTCAACCGAGGATTCCCCCCCCACTGTTGTTGACAGGGCCCTCAACCATGTCCAGCCCATTTCCCGCACCTCTACCCTCACCCCTTACCCTCCCTCCCAGAACCGTGACAGGGTTCCCCTTGTCCTCACTTTCCACCCCATCAGCCTCCATATCCAAAGGATCATCCTCCGCCATTTCCGCCACCTCCAGCGTGATGCCACTATCAAACGCATCTTCCCCTCCCTTCCCCTGTCAGCATTCCGAAGGGATTGTTCCCTCCGCGACACCCTGGTCCACTCCTCCATTACCCCCACCACCTCGTCCCCGTCCCATGGCACCTTCCCCTGCAATCGCAGGAGGTGTAATACCTGCCCATTTACCTCCTCTCTCCTCACTATCCCAGGCCCCAAACACTCCTTTCAGGTGAAGCAGCGATTTACTTGTACTTCTTTCAATGTAGTATACTGTATTCGCTGCTCACAATGTGGTCTCCTCTACATTGGGGAGACCATACGCAGTCTGGGTGACCGCTTTGCGGAACACCTCCGCTCACTCCGCAAGCAGGACCCTGAGCTTCCGGTTGCTTGCCATTTCAACACTCCCCCCTGCTCTCATGCTCACATCTCTATCCTGGGCTTGCTGCAGTGTTACAGTGAACATCAACGCAAGCTCGAGGAACAGCATCTCATTTACCAATTAGGCACACTACAACCTGCCGGACTGAACATTGAGTTCAATCATTTCAGAGCATGACGGGCCCCCCATTTTATTTTTATTTTTAGTTCTTTTTTCTTTTTTTCTTTTTTACATTTTTTTTACAATTTTTAAAATATGTTTTTTCATTTCAGCCTAGTTTGTTCAGTTTGCTTACCCACTGTTTTTTGTTCATGTTTGTACTTGCTGCTGTTTAATCTTCAGTCCGTTAATACCCTATCTGTACTAATGCTTTGTCTTTCAACACACCATTAACATATTGTTTGCCTTTGCTTCATGACTTTTTGGTCAGCTATGTGGCCTTGTCCAATCTACACCTTCTCCTTTGTTATCTCTTGCCCCACCCCCGCTTCACTTGCTTATAACCTTTGACATTTCTAATATTTGCCAGTTCCGAAGAAGGGTCACTGACCCGAAACGTTAACTCTGCTTCTCTTTCCACAGATGCTGCCAAACCTGCTGAGTGGTTCCAGCATTTCTTGTTGTTATATTAGTAAGAGTTTCTACAGGTATTTAAAGAGGAAAAGAGTAAGTAAAGTGAGTGTTGGTCCTCTAGAGAGTGAGTCCAGGTGGTTAAGGAAATGGCAGAGGAACTGAACAGTTTGCATCTGCCTTCTCTGTAGAGGATACAAATAATATCCCAGAAATAATTGTGATTCAAGAGTTGAAAGGGAGGGAGAAACTTAAAACAATTCGCATTACCAGGGAAAGGATACTGAGAAAATTATTAGAAGTAAAAGCTGACAAGTCCCCGGGCCCTGATGGACTTCATCCTAGGGTCTTAAAAGAAGTGGCTGCTGAGATAGTGGATATATTGGTTTTAATTTTCCAGAATTCCCTAGAAAGGTCCCATCAGATTGGAAAATAGTGAATGTAACTCCACTATTCAGGAAAGGAGGGAGACAGAAAGCAGGAAACTACAGGCCAGTTAGCTTAACATCTGTCATAGGGAAAATAATGGAATCTATTATTAAGGAGGTTATAGCAGGTCATTTAGAAGGTCATCTCAATGCAATCAGGCAGTGTCAACATGGTTTTGTGAAAGGGAAATTGTGTTTGACTAATTTATTAGAGCTCTTTGAGGAAGTAACAAGCAACGTAGATAAAGGGGAACCTGTGGATGTGGTGTACTTGAATTTTCAGAAGGCATTTGACAAGGTGCCGCATCAAAGGTTACTAAACAAAATAAGAGCCCATGATATAGGGGGTAACATATTAGCATGGATAGAGAATTGGTTAGCTAGCAGGAAACAGAGTAGGCATAAATGGGTCATTTTCAGGTTGGCAAGTTGTAACTAGTGGAATGCCTGCTACCCGACCCGAACCCGATGAGACTTGACGACATGAAAATTTTCTACAACAGTATGTTGCTAGTCCAACGAGAAAGGAGGCACTGCTAGACCTGGTTCTTGGGAGTGAGGGTGGGCCGAGTGGATCCAGTATCAGTAGGTGAGCATTTAGTGGATAGTGATCATTGTATCATAAGGTTTAGGCTGACTATGGAAAAGGACAAAGAGCAATCCAGGGTAAGAATAATTAACTGGGGGAAGGCTAACTTCAATGGGGTAAGAATGGAGCTGGGGCGAATAAATTGGAGTCAAAAGCTGGTAGAAAAACTGGTAGATGAACAATAGGCTACCTTGAAAAAAGAAATAGTTCGGGTACAATTGAGGTATGTTCCCTCGAAGGGGTAAAGTAGAGCTAACAAATCCAGAGCTCTCTGGATGACAAAAGAGGCAGAGATTAAGATAAAGAAGAAAAAGTGTGCTTATGACAGATGTCAGGTAGAAAATACTATTGAGAACCAGGCTGAATACAGAAGGTCCAGAGGAGAAGTGAAAAAGCAAATAAGTGAAGCAAAGAGAGAGCATGAAAAGAGATTGGCAGCTAGCATTATAGGAGATCCCAAATTTTCTATAGGCAAATAAATAGTAAAAGGGTGGTAAAAGGAGGAATGGGGCCGATTATGGACCAGAAAGGGGATTTACATATGAAGGCAGAGGGCATAGCTGAGGTATTAAATTAATACTTTGCATCTGTCTTTACCAAGGAAGACGATGCAACCCAGGCAATGTTGAAAAAGGAGGTAAATCAGACACTAGAGGGGTTTAAAATTGATAAAGTGGAAGTATTAGATATGTTGTCTGTACATAAAGTGGATAAGGCTCCAGGACCAGATGAGGTGCATCCAAGGATACTGAGGGCACTGGCCATAAGTTTTCAGTTTTCCTTAGATTTGGGGGTGGTGCCAGAGGACTGGTGAATTGCGAACATTACACTCTTGTTCACAAAAGGATGTAAAGATAAACCCCAGCAATTACAGGCCAGTCAATTTAACTTCGGTAGTGGGAAAACTTCTCGAAGGAATAATTAGGGACAAAATCAATAGTCACATGGACAAATGCGAGTTAACTAAGGAAAGCCAGCATGGATTTCTTACGGGAAAATCATGTTTAACTAACTTGCTGGAGTTTTTTGAGGAAGAAAAAGAGAGGGTTGATGAGGCCAATGCTGTTGATGTGGTATATATGGACTTTCAAAAGGCATTTGATGCAGTGCCACACAACAGACGTGTAAGCAAACTTGTAGCTCATGGAATAAAAGGGATGGTAGCAACATAGATACGAAATTGGCTGAGTGACAGGAAACAAAAAGTAGTGGTTAATGGATGTTTTTCAGGCTGGGGGAAGGTTTGTAGTGGAGTTCTCCAGGGATCTGTTTTGGGACCCTTGCTTTTCCTGATATATATTAATGGCCTTGACCTTGGTGTACAGTAAAGGCCTGCTACCCAATCCGAACCCGACGGGACCTGACGACATGTGTCAGTTTCGGGTTTGGGTCGGGTCGCTCTTCTGGGTCCGGCTTTCGGGCTCAGGTCGGATCCGGGTCCGGGTTGGACAAACATAATACTACCTTTTGCTCTGCTGGGAGGAAAAGGGAAGTTAAGTAAGTAAGCGTCAAAATTTGAAAAGCCTGCCTGAACTGGGAGTCTAGGGAGTCAAGGAGAGAAACGTGCCTCCGGACTCCACAGACTCTGAGTCTGTGCAGTGAGCGAGTGAGCACCTCTATGACATCATCACGCTCATGCTGCAGCTTCCTTCCATTTCATCCATCCAAAAGTGGTAGGTACAGTGACTGCACTGTGGATATAAAACAAATGTTGTCAACTGGAGAAAGTGAACATTCCGGTGGTCGGGTCAGGCTCAGGTCGGGCCGGGTGCGGGTTGGGTCAGGCGTGGGAAAGAATGGAAGGACTTGGGCCGGGTTGGGCTCAGGCCCGATGTGGTTCTGTTGGGTTTGGGTCATTTTTTTTTTCCAGACCCGAGCAGGCCTTTAGTGTACAGGGCACAATTTCAAAGTTTGCAGATATGAAACTTAGAAGCATTATGAACTGTCAGGAGGATAGTGTAGAACTTCAAAAGGACATAGACAAGTTGGTGGAATGGACAGTCAGGTGGCAGATGAGGTTCAATGCAGAGAAATGTGAGGTGATTCATTTTAGTAGGAAAAACATGGAGAGACAATATAACATAAAGGGTACAATTCTAAAGGTGCAGGAGCAGAGGGACCTGGGTGTATATGTGCAGAAGTCATTGAAGGTGGCAGGACAGGTTGAGAGAGCAGTCAATAAAGCATACAGTATCCTGGGCTTTATTAATAGGGGCATAGAGTACAATAGCAAGGAAGTTATGTTGAACTTGTATAAGACACTAGTTTGGCCTCAGCTAGAGTATCGCATCCAGTTCTGGGTGTCACACTTGAGGAAAGGCGTGAGGGCAATGGAGAGGGTACAGAAAAGATTCACGAGAATGGTTCCAGGGATGAGGAACTTCAGTTATGAAGATAGATTGGAGAAGTTAGGACTATTTTTCTTGGAGAAGAGAAGGCTGAGAGGTGATTTGATAGAGGTATTCAAAATCATGATGGGTCTGGACAGAGCAGATGGAGAGAAACTGTTCCCACTCGTGAAGGGATCAAGAACAAAAGGGCACAGATTTAAAGTATTTGGTAAGAGAAGTAAAATTGACATGAGGAAAAGCTTTTTCATGCAGCGAGTGGTTAAGGTCGGGAATGCACTGCCTGAGAACGTGGTGGAGGCAGGTTCAATTGAAGCATTCAAAACGGAAATAGACAGTTATATGAAAAGCAAGAATGTGCAGGGTTATGGGGAGAAGGCAGGGGAATGCAACTGAGTGAATTGCTCTTTCGGAGAGCCAGTGTGGACATGATGGGCTGAATGGCCTCTTCTGCATTGTAACGATTCTGTGATTCTGTTAAATGGAGAGATGCAGAGGGATCTGGGTGTCCTAGTACATGAAACACTAAAAGTTAGTGTGCAGTTACAGCAAGTGATTAAAAAGTCAAATACAATTGCCGTTTATCGCAAGGGGAATGGAATATGAAAGTAGAGATGTTTTGCTACAGTTGTATGGGGCAATGGTGAGACCACATCTAGATTATTGTGTACAGTTTTGGTCTCCTTACTTAAGAAAGGATATAATTGCATTGGAAGCAGTTCAGAGAAGGTTCACTTGATTGATTCCTGGGATGAGAGGGTTATCTTATGAGGAAAGGTTGGACAGGTTGGGACTGTATTCATCGGAGTTTAGAAGAATGAGAGGTGATCTGCTTGAAGCATATAAGATCCTGAGGGGACTTGATACGGTGGATGTGGAAAGGATATTTCCCCTTGTGGGAGAGACTGAAATGAGGGGGCACAGTTTAAAGATAAGGGGTCTGCCTTTTAGGATAGAGATGAAGAGAAACTTTTTCTCTCAGAAAGTCATGAATCTGTGGAACTCTCTTCCCTGGAGAGCAGTAAAGGCAGGGTCATTCAATGTTTGTAAGGCAGAGGTAGACAGATTTTTGACAAACAAGGGAGTCAAAGGGTATCGGGGTTGGGAGGAACGTGGAGTTGAGTCCACAAACACATCAGCCATGATCTTATGGAATGGCGAAGCAGACTCGAGGGGCCAAATGACCTACTCCTGCTCCTAGTTCGTATGTTCATATGTATTTGCATCCTTCAACTAGCCTGTAAAGGTGATTAATAGAAGCATCTACCGATTAACCTGGTTTCTGGACTCTTCTGTTAAATCTGGCCTTCTCTAAAATCTTATTGCTCCTCATGTTAAAATACTTGTTGAAGGCTTTGAAGACTTCATCAAATTTGTCAGATGTTTCATTAATGCCTTGTCTAGCAATAACATCATCTGCTATTGCTCCTATGAAGTACAGTAATGTATTTACATGTTCTGCTTCTGACTTGCTTTTTAATTGAGAAGCAATTCTGAATCTCAGAAATTGTTTCCTCCACAGTGACCAATTTTGAATTTGATTCGTTCCTTCCATGTTTTCAAATCTCTCTAGTAGCTTAAATTGAAGCTCCATAGCTTTCCTAAGCTTTTAAGTATTTTACTTTCTTTTTAAAATTTTCCTTCCCATAATGGACGTTTTCCTGTACTTTCAGGAATTTTCCCGTGCTTTTCAGCCTCGCGGTCCTCCTTGTGTAATGGCCGTCGACTTCAGATTCGCCCTTTCTAAGGATTCAGCTTTGGTGATGCTGCCTTAAAATCAATTTTGTACTCTTTCCAATGGTTGCTCACCAGATCCTCGACCATTGCTTGGGTCTCCGACTCAAAGCCTCAATCGCTGGACCAGGATTTCTCTCATAGACCATCACGCCTTTGTGGTGCGGCCTGAGTACCTCTGTACACTGACTCCCCAACACTCCACCCTTTGCTTCATCGACGGAGCTGCTCTGGAGCTTGTCCCAGTGTCTTCTGTAGTCTTCTGGCACTACCTTTTCAGGGAAGTAGTTTTCTTCAAATTTTTCCGTTGTTCATCGTTGCCACCATGTTGTATATTATTGCTGCTAGAAGAGAAGTTTGATTCCTATAGCTTGTAGAGATCATTGAGTCTTTGTTAGGTTTTAAACAATAACTCATTTATTACATTTCAGGAACTATTTACACTTTTTCTTAAGTAGGTCTAACTCATTGCTAACATGATGTTGTTTCTCATTCTTGGGTCACTACCACATGTGAGCTCTGACATCATCACAGCAGGAGGTGTTACTCACACTGTCCCAAACATTAACCCTTTCAGACCCTTATACTACAGCCTCCACCCTCCCTGCTCCTCCACGCACTGGATCGCCCCACCCTTCCCTCCCCAACTACCCTCCCCGTTCCTCCATGTACCCGATCAACCCCACCCTTCCCGCCCCCGCCCACCCCGACTATCATTTCCTGCTCCTCCATGTACCCAATCAACCCCACCCTTCCATCCCTGGCTACCCTCCCTGCTCCTCCATGTCGCCCCCTCCCACGCTGTCGCCGCCATCCCTGAGGTGATTCACCCTTGCTGGTGCCGAGCCTGGAGGCAAACATCCGTTCTAATGCTGGTGTTAGTTTAGCGGCTGAGACTCAACTGCACAAATTCAACTGTTGCACACTACGTTGAAACATTGATGAACTGGCTCACATGGGAATATTGCTTGCCATTCACTCAATCTGGCAGGTAGGACTAAATTATAACTCTGTGTACTGTGATGAGTATTCATGTTATTTAAATGAATGTAAAGCTGCAATCCACCACCACGCTGGGGGATCCCCGAATGCCACTGACTTAGTTCCTCTAAAATATCCCACCTTTGGGAATCCAAAAAGACACCTCCTGCCTAATTATATCACCCCACATGCCACCAAATCTGCCATGGCGGACAGCATAAAATTGCCCCCAAAGTGTCTGCAAAGAGATAGAGATAGGTTAAGTTCGAGGGCAAAAATTTGGCAGATGGACTATAATGTGGGAAAATGTGAGGTTGTTCACTTTGGTGGGAAGAATAGAAAAGCAGATTATTTACATGGAGAGAGACTGCAGAATGCTGCGCTACAGAGAGACCTGGGTGTCATTGTACATGAATCACAAAAGGTTAGCATGCAGTTGCAGCAAGTAATTAGGAAGGCAAATGGAATGCTGACATTTATTCCAAGGGGGATTTATTTTATTTTTTTTATTTATTTAGAGATACAGCACTGAAACAGGCCCTTCGGCCCACCGAGTCTGTGCCGACCAACAACCACCCATTTATACTAACCCTACAGTAATCCCATATTCCCTACCACCTACCTACACTAGGGGCAATTTACAATGGCCAATTTACCTATCAACCTGCAAGTCTTTGGCTGTGGGAGGAAACCAGAGCACCCGGTAAAAACCCATGCGGTCACAGGAAAAATTTGCAAACTCCGCACAGGCAGTACCCAAAATTGAACCCCGGTCCCTGGAGCTGTGAGGCTGCGGTGCTAACCACTGCGCCACTGTGCCGCCCCTCAATGGAGTATAAAAGTGGGGAAGTCATGCTACAACTATACAGGGCATTGGTGAGACCGCACCTAGAATACTTCGTGCAATTTTCGTCTCCTTACTTAAGCAGGGATACACTTGCATTGGAAACAGTTCAGGAAAGGTTCACTGGGCTGATTCCTGGGATGATGGGTTTGTCTTATGAGGAAAGGTTGAGCAGGTTGGGAGGATACACATTGGAGTTTAGATGAATGAGGGGTGATCTTATTGAAACATATAAGATTCTGAGCGGGCTTGACAGGGTAGAAGCTGAGAGGATGTTTCCCCTTGTGGGGGAATCTAGAACTGGGAGCACAGTTTCAAAATAATGGGTCTCCCTTTTAAGATGGAGATGAGGAAGAATTTCTTTGCTCAGAGGGTTGTTAATCTTTGGAATGCTCTTCACCAGAGATTAGTAGAGGCTGGGCCATTGAATGTATTCAAGGCCGAGTTAGACAGATTTTTGATCGACAAGGGATTCAAGGGTTTTTGGGGGGCAGGCAGGAAAGTGGAATTAAGGCCACAATCAGATCAGCAACGATCTTATTGAATGGTGGAGCAGGCTCAAGGGGCCGAATGGCCTACTCCTGCTCCTATTTCTTATGATCTTAGTACTATAACAGCTGTTCATACAATTGGCACATGCACTGCTTACCAGCAATTTAATTCCAAATCAGATTTTAAACAGTGAACTAAATGTTTGCTGACTGTATACCCAGCAGTTACAGTAACCAGCTGGAAAACTATTTCAGTAGGTGGGCTGCAAGAGACAGTAATAGGAGCTTTAAAAGAGAGTACTGATTAAAATTAAGTTTGTCTCTGACTCATTCACAGTCTTTGTTAAATCTCTCTTCCATTCTGTCTCTTGTTTTGTCTACGTCTGCCATACATGCTTCTTTCATTCTTCTTTCTTCCTGTCCATTACACGTATATTGTCACTGCTCTTCATTCAAAATCCTTCGGTTTCTTTCCATCATACCTGCCCTTTCTGGAATAATGAATAAACATGCAGCTGCTGTACTTAACATAAATTATATAAACTAACAAACCCTTGGCGTGTGCACTGTTTTTTCAGACAAAAGTTATCCCGTTAAATGTTTAATAGTTTATACTATATGCAGTTTTTTTTGTATAGTAAGATTATTTTAATCTTTAAGCCCTCAAAAATGTTTCTTGTCTTTCTTCTTGGAAAGGTGAAGGGGACAGGGTTGGTGGTGGTTTGAGATGAGGAAGATGGCATGCTCCATGAATAGGCAATCTTGAAGTCTGTTATCAATCTTAAACATTTCTAGAATTTATCTCAGATTATCTCCCAGAGTTCATGGTTTACATTGTTGCGACAATTAAAAAAAAAATTGTTACCACATATGCTTCTAGACTTGTAGAATCATAGAATGGTTACAGCACAGAAGGAGGCCATTTGGCCTGGTGTGTCCATGCCGGCTCGCTGGGAAAGCAACTCATCTAATCACACTCCCCTGCCTTTTCCCCATAGCCCTGCAATTTTTTTCTCTTCATATAATTATCCTATTCTCTTTTGAAGGGCTCGATTGAAACTGCCTCCACCACACTCTCAGGCAGTACATTCCAGATCCTAACCACTTGCTGCGTAAGAAAAAGGTTTTCCTCATGCTGCCGTTGCTATTTTTTTCCAATTGCCTTAAATCCATGTCCTCTGGTTCTTGATCCTTCTGCCAATGGGAACAGTTTCTCCCTATCCACTCAGTCCAGACCCTTCATGATTTTGAATACCTCTGTCAAATCTCCTCTTAATCTTCTCTCTTCCAAGGAGAACTGCCCCAGCTTCTCAAATCTATTCACATAACTGAAGTTGCTCATCCCTGGAACAATTCTCGTGAATCTTTTTTGCACCCTCTCTAATGCCTTCATATCTTTCCTGAAGTGTGGTGCCCAGAACCGAACACAATACTTCAGTTGCGGCTGAACCAGTGTTTTCTGCAGGTTTATCATAACTTCCTTGCTTTTGTACTCAATGCCCCTATTTATAAAACCCAGGATCCAGTAAGTTTTATTAAGTGCTTTCTCAACCTGCTCTGCCACCTTCAATGATTTGTGTACATATACCTCCAGGTCCCTCTACTCCTGAACCCCCTTTAGAATTGTACCCTTTATTTTACATTGTCTCTCCTCGTTCTTCCCACCAAAATGAATCACCTTATGCTTTTCTGCAATAAATTTCATCTGCCACTTGTCCACCCATTCCACCAGCCTGTGTATGTCCTTTTGAAGTTTATCACTATCTTCCTCACAGTTCACAATACTTCCACGTTTTGTGTCATCTGCAAATTTTGAAATTGTGTCCTGTACACCCAAGTCTAGGTTATTAATATATATTAAGAAAAGCAGGGGTCCTAACACTGAACTGTAAGATTTGATATGATAGGGGTGGTTCATGTCCCCTTCTAAGGTGGGAACAGACTTGGCAGCACAAAGCTTGTTGTGAATCGACTTTATTGAGATAAAGGTAAGGACAAGTTTATTAAGTTTTCAGATAAACCATAGTCACAAACTCAGGCAGTGATTAACAGTTCAACACAGATACTACCCCGTATTAGAGACCAGATGCCAGAGTGCAAGATTCTTTCTCTTGCGGCTTCTGGTTTTCAAGTTTAGGTTGGTGTTAGCGGGAATGAATCTGAAAGAATCACTCGACACTTGGGTCTGCTCCAAACATCAAACAGTTTATTAGGTTATGCCGGCGGAGAGTAGGTTACTGGGCAATCCAGATTCCTCTCTACCGAACAAAGGAAAATCATCAATACTTATACAGTTTCAAACAGTTACTCAGCCCATCCCGGCTGGACACGGTCTAATCATAGATTGATTAGTGGAACCAATGAAGTTGGTTACCTGGCATTGGGGGACTGTGTGCCCAGATCATGGACAGCTAGGGGGTTACTCATGAACTCATGATGTCTTCCAAACCCCCTTATCTACTGTCCTTGGGTCTTATGTATACATAACATCTTGTCTTAACCTTGTTACAGGCTGGTATCTTTGTCAGCATTCCATAAGGGCATCTGCTAGAGGCTGCTTGATTAGAGATATTCCACTGAATGAGCCTTTTTCTGTATGATCTGTGTGATTCAGCCCTTATAAGGAATGTAGTCAAGCTAAGTCCCATGGTGCCTTGCAAACATTTCATTGCTAGCTAGAATGATATATTATTGGTTATTCGTATAATATTTATTGTAGGTGCCTCTGCCCTGGGAATACACTTCAACAGTTGGTCTCTCTTTCTTGTCTCTTGTTGTTTGAACATTCTCTGCTGTACACGGACACAGTCAAGGCATCTTTTATCCTATCTGCTATCAATTAACCCTCCCTTTCCCCAATCAGTGTTTAGTCTTATCTTAAAAGATGTCTTTCTTAACCAACCAAGGATCATTCTTTGGCTGTTGCTAACCTTTTGGATTTACATAGGTAATACTCCTTTGTGTTGACTACTTTATCTCAGTGTTTTACATTTTGAAGTCCCATAGAGAGACAAATCTACATTCTGTTCTTACAGAAGCTGTTTTCGCTGTCTGCTCTCAAGGTCTCACCCTTTTACTGCAAGTAAGCACTTGAAAACTTGACACAATCTCCCAGAATCGCACTACCTTGTCATCTTGTCCATATTGTGCCCTATTTCCTAAGCTTTTCTACTCTATAATACTACAAAGAAGGATTCTAATAAAGCTAAATGTTAGTTTATAATAATATGTTAGTTTGTTTATCATAGCTAAATTTTAACAATTAGTATTCTGGTTTGTAACTTGCTAGTAACCTAATATTCTTACAGGATCCTGGAGAACCCCACTATATACCTTCCTCCAGATAGAAAAACAACCGTTCACAGCGACTCTCTGTTTCCTGTCACTCAACCAATTTCGTATCCATGCTGCCACTGTCCCTTTTATTCTATGGGCTGCAACCTTGCTTACAAGCCTGTTATGGGGCATTTTATCAAATGCCTTTTGGAAGTCCATGTACACCACATTACCCTTATTAATCCTCTTTGCTACTTCATTAAAAAACTCAACCAAATTGGTTGCACATAGAAACATAACATAGAAACATAGAAAATAGGAGCAGGAATAGGCCATTTGGCCCATCGAGCCTGCTCTGCCATTCGTTATGATCATGGCTGATCATCCAACTCAGTAACCTGTTCCCGCTTTCTCCCCATATCCTTTGATCTCTTTCGCCCCAAAAGCTCTATCTAACTCCTTCTTGAAAACATACAATATTTTGGCCTCAACTGCTTTCTGTGGTAATGAATTTCTCAGGCTCACCACTCTCTGGGTGAAGTAATTTCTCCTCATCTCAGTCCTGAAAGGTTTACCCCATAATCTTAAACTATGACCCTTGTTTCTGGACTCCCCCACCATCGGGAACATCCTTCCTGCATCTATCTTAACAAATCTATGCTGGCTTTCCTTAATTAATCCATATTTGCCCAAGTAACTGTTAATTTTGTCCTGAATTAGCATTTCTAAAAGCTTACCCACCACGAAGGTTTAACTGACTGGCCTGTAGTTGCTGGGTTTATCCTTCACCCTTTTTTGAACAAGGGTGTAACATTTGCAATTCTCCAGCCCTCTGGCACCACCTCTGTATTTAAGGAGAATTGGAAGATTATGGCCAGTGCCTTTGCAATTTCCACCCTTACATCCTTCAGTATCCTTGGATGTATCTCATCCAGTCCTGGTGACTTATCAAAATTAATTCCAGCTAGCCTATCCAATGCCTCCTCTTTATCAATTTTCAGCCCATCCAGTGTCTCAATTACTTCCTCTTTCACAATGACCTGCACAGCATCTTCTTCCTTGGTAAAGACGTTTGCAAAGTACTCACTTAGTACCTCAGCCATGCCCCTTGCCTCCATGCATAATCCCCTTTTAGGTCCCTAATCGGCCCCACCTTCCTTTTACCAACTTTTTACTATTTATATGCATATAGAAGACCTTTGGATTCCTTTTTATGTTGGCTGCCAGTCTCTTCTCATACTCTCTCTTTGCTTCTCTTATTTGTTTTTTCATTTCCTCTGAACGTTCTATATTCAACCTGGTTATCAATCATATTATCAACCTGCCATCTGTCATAGACATATGAACGTACGAATTAGGTGCAGGAGTAGACCACTCAGCCCCTTGAGCCTGCTCCAACATTCAATAAGATCATGGCTGATCTGATTGTAACCTCGACTCCGCATTTCCACCTACCTGTTGGAGCTATGGGCTGACAAGTCCCCGGGTCCTGATGGACTTCATTCTAGGGTCCTAAAAGAAATGGCTAGTGAGATAGTCAATGCGTTGATTTTAATTTTCCAAAATTCCCTAGATTCGAGGAAGGTTCCTTCGATTGGAAAATAGCGAATGTAACTCCTTTACTCAAAAAGGGAGGGAGACAGAAAGCAGGAAACGACAGGCCGGTTAACAGCTGCCTTAGGGAAAATGTTAGAAGCTATTATTAAAGACATTATAGCAGGGCCCTTAGAAAATTTTAAGGTAATCAGGCAGAGTCACCATGGTTTTGTGAAAGGGAAATCATGTTTAACCAATTTATTGGAGTTCTTTGAAGAAGTGACATGTGCTGTGGATAAAGGGGAACCAGTGGATGTATTGTACTTGGATTTCCAGAAGGCATTTGATAAGGTGCCACATCAAAGGTTATTGCAGAAAATAAAAGCTCATGGTGTAGGGGGTAACATATTGGCATGGATAGAAGATTGGCTAGTTAACAAGAAATAGAGAGTAGGCATAAATGGGTCATTTTCTGGTAGGCAAGATGTAACAAGTGGTGTGCCATAGGGATCAGTGCTGGGGCCTCAACCTTTTACAATTTATATAAATGACTTGGATGAAGGGATCAAAGGTATGATTACTAAGATTGCTGATGACACAAAGATAGATAGGAAAGTAAGTTGTGCAGAGGTCATAAGAAGGCTACAAAGGGATATAGATAGGTTAAGTGAGTGGGCAAAGATCTGGCAAATGGAGTATAATGTGGGAAAGTGGGAAATTGTCCATTTTGGCAGGAAGAATAAAAAAACATATTTTCTAAATGTTGAGAGGTTGCAGAGCTCTGACATGCAGAGGGATCTGGGTGTCCTAGTGTATGAATCGCAAAAGGTAAGTATGCAGGTTCAGCAAGTAATTAGGAAAGCTAATAGAACGTTATATTTTATTGTGAGGGGAACTGAATACAAAAGTAGGGAGCTTATGCTTCAGTTATACTGGACATTGGTGAGACCACAGCTGGAGTACTGTGTACAATATTGGTCTCCTTATTTAAAGAAGGATGTAAATGTGTTGGCAGCAGTTCAGAGAAGGCTTACTTTACTAATACCTGGAATGGGCAGGTTGTCTTATGAGGAAAGGTTGGACAGCCTAGGCTTGTATCCGCTGGAGTTTAGAAGAGTAAGAGGTAACTTGATTGAAACATAAGATCCTGAGGGGTCTTGACAGTGTGGATGTGGGAAGGCTGTTTCCCCTTGTGGGAGAATCTAGATCTAGGGGTCACTTTTTAAAAATAAGGGTTTGCCTATTTAAGAAAGGGATGAGGAGAAATTTTTTCTCTCAGAGGGTTGTGAGTCTTTGGAACTCTCTTCCTCATAAGACAGTGGAAGCAGAGTCTTGAAATATTTTTAAGGCAGAGGTAGATAGATTATTGATAAGCAAGTGGGTGGAAGGTTGTCAGGGGTAGGCGGGAATGTGGTGTTGGGGTTACAATTAGATTGCCATGATCTTATTGAATGGTGGAGCAGGCTCAAGTGGCCGAGTGGCCTACTCCTGCTTCTAATTCATATGTATGTTCATACGTATGTGCCCCAGATAACCTTAAATGCATTTAAATACATCCTGCTGCAGTGTTGCATGCATGTTAAGTTTGAGAAGAGCTGATTTCTTCAGAGCATAACACGCAACCACAGTTAGACTGTAGCAGGATAAGAAGAAACAGTAAGATGGACACTTTGCTGATCTCCTTATACAGTGCAATACTAGCTAGCTATAGCTTTGCAGATTTCCTAAGGGTATTAATTTTTTTTCTGCATCTGCTCCCAGGTTGTCTGGATGGCACGTACTGCCATGACTCTATCAGCTACTTCCTGCCATACAGACAGGATATTTCTTAACACAGGAGTGTGCCCTGATGTGCCAAAGAGGATGACCCTTCTTTGCTGCAGTTCCTTTGAGAGGATCTCCAAAGAAGCATCAGCAAACAAAACAGACCTGATCTTTGAAATAAAAGCAGATAATGTTGGAAACGCTCAGCTGGTTTATTTCTGGTTTCCAGCATCTGCAGTATTTTGCTTTCTGAAGATCTATTCCTTGCTTCAGCCAGTTATTCTGTTGTGCACTGAAACAATTCATATGGGCCCCTTTAAACAACAGCTGCATTCCTTAAGAGCTGCAACTATGTACTATTCATACTTCCCTTACTTCAGTGAGTTCCAGGTGTCAGACCCATTCAGTGCCAGGAGCTACTTATGAAAACTTAATGAGGCCAACCATGAAAAATCCAGCATGATTGGCCTGCCTCTGTCATGTGGAACTTTATCCTTGCCATTCACCTGTCCTACTGCTTCAGGGACTGGACCAGAAACTTTTCCCTATTGTTCAGATCATCATAGGATATATGATTAATATGTACTACCAGGAATTCTTCACAAATCTCACAATCCACCATACCAACACCTTCCAGATTTGCCCGACTGAATAAATCGCCTATTGCTTCTTAATATAGAGTGAATTATTTTATGTCAGGAATCCACTACCTGGTCCATAATGTACTGTCGAGTTAAGGTTGAGTTTTGCCTTTAAACATAATACTGCTGGTGATTCTGACAGGGTGATTTGGCACATGAAAATTCCCTCCTGCAGTATTTTGCTTTCCAACTTGGCACATATATAATCATGTAGAAATTCTGATGACACTGTTGCACTGCTGGAGCTGGAAGTGCAGCAGGGCAAAACTTTATCTCCTGGTCTATCCTCACTATGGCTCTTTTCCAGATCCTAATCACAAGCTGATTTACATATTAGGGGTTTGCACCCTTGCCAGTACTGCTGCTACTGGGATGCCCATTCTGGAGACCTGGTGGGTTGTTAGAATGGCTCCTTGAAGTACACAGACTGGTGTAGCCAAGTATTTGAAATGCTGTCTCAATGCTTCCTCACATGTGGGCCCTAAATTAAAATGACAATTGATCCCATTAGATTTATGGGAGAGCCTTGCTTTTGGGAAACACAGCTCCTATAATGATATTGGGATGGAGGGGGACAAGTGAAAGAAGTATTCCCCCACCCCACTGGAAGTTATTATGGAACCAAGTATGGGACAGAAATGGATTTTGGCACAATTTCTTTCCCCTCTGCTTCCACAGTGTTGGAACTCTGCTCCATGAAATTCTGGGCTAATGTGTTTGGCAAAACCCTAGAAATGCCTCCAGATCCATTTCCAAAAAGAAATCACGATGGAGGGGAACAGGTAGAGGGAGTGCTCACTTACTGTAAGAATTTGCTTGGGAAGAAAATCTGGGAAGACAGGTTCCATCTCAAATTCCAGTTCCTTTGCTACTACTACACCTTGCTTTAGCCCCAAGAAGGAGTAGAAGTTCTAGGATCAGATCTTAACTATATAAGTTCACTGTAACTTGAATGGATGAATAGCAGAAAAGAAACAAAATAAAAGCAAAATACTGCAGATGCTGGAAATCTGAAATAAAAACAGAAAGTGTTGGAAATACTCAGCAGGTCAGGCAGCATTTGTGGAGAGAGAAGCAGAGTTAACGTTTCAGGTCTGTGACCTTTCATCAGAATTGGCAAAGGTTAGAAAAGAATTTGGTTTGAAGCATGTGAAGAGGAGGAGCTGTATTGGTGGGGAAGAGAACAAAAGGGAAGGTGTGTGATAAGGCAGAGGGCAGGAGAGATTAAATAACAAAGCTGTCCTGGGACAAAGGGAAAGAGTGTGTTAATACTTGTGGTGAAAGACAAAGCATTAGTCCAGAGAGAGTGTTAATGGCTGAATAATGAGCAGTGCTGTCTACATGAAAAACAGGCACATGGTTAAAAACTAAAATAATATAAAATAAAAAAATTATTAAAAAATGGCCAGTCGTGCTCTGAAGTTATTGAACTCAATATTCAGTCCACAAGGCTGTAGAGTGCCTAATTGAAAGATCAGGTCATGCTCCTTAGCTCGCTTTGATATTGACTGGAAAACTGGAGCAGGCCAAAGACAGAGACGTGGTTATGAGAGCAGGGTCGGTGTTGAAATGGCAAGCAATCAAAATCCACAAACAGGACTATCCAGGTAGACCCATCGTTTCAGCCTGTTCCTGCCACACTGAAATTATTTCTTCCTATCTTGACTCTATCTTTTCTCCCCGGTCCAGTCTCTTCCCACCTACATCCATGACTCTTCGGACGCCCTACTACACCTTGCTATAGCCCCAAGAAGGAGTAGAAGTTCTAAGATCTTAACTATATAAGTTTCCTGGCCCTAACCACCTCCTCTTCTCTATGGAAGTCCAATCTCTCTACACCTCCATCCCCCACCAGGACAGTTTGAGGGCTCTCTGTTTCTTCCTTGAACAGATGCCCAACCAGTTCCCATCCACCACCACCCTCCTCCGCCTGACTGAACTTGTTCTTACATTGAACAACTACTCCTTCAACTCCACTCACTGCCTTCAAATAAAAGGTGTTGCTATTGGTACGCGCATGGGTCCTAGTTATGCCTGTCTTTTTGTGGGATATATTGAACATTCCTTGTTCCAGTCCTACTCAGGCCCCCTCCATCACCTTTTTTTCAGGTACATTGATGACTGTATCGGTGCTGCTTCCTGCTCTTGCCCCGAACTGGGAAACTTCATCAACTTTGCTTCCAATTTCCACACTTCTCTCACCTTTACATGGTCTATTTCTGCCATTCCCCTTCCCTTCCTCGACGTCAGGCTTTAGAAGCTTCAGGCGGGATAGAGGGGGATGTAAAAGGGGTGGGGGAGTTGCATTACTGGTTAAGGAGAATATCACAGCTGTACTGTGGGAGGACACCTCAGAGGGGACATGCAGCGAGGCAATATGGGTGGAGCTCAGGAATAGGAAGGGTGCAGTCACGATGTTTGGGGTTTACTACAGGCCTCCCAATAGCCAGCGGGAGATAGAGGAGCAGATATGTAGACAGATTTTGGAAAGATGTAAAGGTAACAGGGTTGTAGTGGTGGGTGATTTTAACTTCCCCAATATTGACTGGGACTCACTTAGTGCTAGGGGCTTGGATGGGGCAGAATTTGTGAGGAGCATCCAGGAGGGCTTCTTGAAACAGTATGTAGATAGTCCAACTAGGGATGGGGCCATTCTGGACCTGGTATTGGGGAATGAGCCCAGCCAGGGGGTCGAAGTTTCAGTGGGTGAGCATTTCGGGAGCAGTGACCATAATTCCATAAGTTTTAAGGTACTTGTGGATAAGGATAAGAGTAGTCCTCGGGTGAAGGTGCTAAATTGGGGGAAGGCTAATGATAACAATATTAGGCAGGAACTGAAGAATTTAGATTGGGGACGGCTGTTTGGGGGTAAATCAACATCTGACATGTGGGAGTCTTTCAAACGTCAGCTGATTAGAATCCAGGACCAGCATGTTCCTGTGAGGAAGAAAGACAAGTTTGGCAAGTTTCGGGAACCTTGGATAACACGGGATATTGTGAGCCTTTGTCCCAGGACAGCTTTGTTATTTAATTCTCTCCTGCCCTATCACACACCTTCCCTTTTGTTCTCTTCCCTATCAACCAACCGCAGCCCCCTTCCCTTGCTTAAAACCTAATTCTTTTCTAACCTTCGCCAGTTCTGATGAAAGGTCACAGCAGAAAAGAAACACAATTTTCTGGTTAAACTGTTTTAATTCTTCTTTTGGGCCTCCTTATCTCGAGAGACAATGGATACGCGCCTGGAGGTGGTCAGTGGTTTGTGAAGCAGCGCCTGGAGTGGCTATAAAGGCCAATTCTGGAGTGACAGGCTCTTCCACAGGTGCTGCAGAGAAATTTGTTTGTTGGGGCTGTTGCACAGTTGGCTCTCCCCTTGCGCCTCTGTCCTTTTTCCTGCCAACTACTAAGTCTCTTCGACTCGCCACAATTTAGCCCTGTCTTTATGGCTGCCCGCCAGCTCTGGCGAATGCTGGCAACTGACTCCCACGACTTGTGATCAATGTCACACGATTTCATGTCGCGTTTGCAGACGTCTTTACAAACTGTTTTAATATAAATGCACAAACACATTTACTGATTGTACTTAGATCAATGCTTTTTTAAATATCTAGTAATTTCTCACCTTCACTCAGCATAAAATGTTAATTTCAGGTATGTAGCCATTATTCATCATCATAAGGCTCCTTTCAATGGCCATAAGAGATACATATCTGAGGGAGACCAAAGATATATATCCTCTCATTGATCAGTTGATTGACTTACATTTGCCAGGGTCACTCAGAAGAAAACACAGCTGCATGAGAGGTTAAATGAAAAGCTACTGTAAACTAGAAAAAAATTGCAAGAAGCCAAGTAGTTCATTTATTACTTAAAAAGTTATTTAAAACACTCAGAAAAAAAGTGGATAGCAAGACATACTTAGTCTTTGTTTGTTTCCTTTTCACATTTCTTTTATAAATCAGAGTTGTGGAATTACATTTTAGCCTTGGAGATCGTGCTGTGGTAAAAAAGCGTTTCTGTGCATGTGTGGCAGAAGGCAATGTGCTTTGGCAAGAGGGCTTTGTAACTCCTAACACACTGTTGTCTGTGACACAACAGTTCAAGTGAAACCCAAGCACTGCCTGGAGGAAAACACCTGACACAAAATCAAGCGATATCAGCACATTGTATGTAGATAACCAGCTGAATTCATTACCTATGGGCAAAACAAGCCATGTTGGATGCGATTTTCCTCTGTAGGGGAATTGTCGCTTTATAACTGAAATTTGCATACCCCTAATGAAATCACTTGATTGCGCAGTGTTCGAATGTGTGCTTCCTAGATAGGGTTGCCAACTGTAGTTGGATGTATTCTGGGAAGTTTCATCACATGACATAACAGCTTTAAGGATTGACATACTAGAAACTCATTTACTATGCAGCGAGACGTTTGATTGCAGTTTTCCTGCAGTGGAAAATAAGGATTGGATAGCTTGCTGTGGTCATACAGGTTGTGGTTATATGGAGACCTGGATGTGATTAAACAGAGAACTGGTTGAGCTGATCACTTGCACAAGTCTGCGATCATTGCCCCCCGCTTATCCCAGCAACTAGAAACAGTAGCTCCTAATCCAAAAATGATCTACCTCTCGATCGAACACACCTCAAGTTGAGAAGCACCAATTGTCAAACGCAGTTCCATCCTTAGTGACCAAGGAATAGATTGGATCGTGCCTACCTCCCCATCACCAGCTCCCCCCACCTGGTTGTTTGCAGCAGAGCCTAGGAGATTAATCTTCAATTCCTGGAGACTTCAAGAAAATCCTGGAGGTTTGGCAACCTTATCCCTGAGAATGTGACATTGATAGCAGGTCATCATTGGGACCTGCAGCTGCTTCTTTTGATTCATCGATGGTAACAGAAGTGTTATGTAAAACATTTGTGTAAGCTTGCTAGTTCAAAAACACTCCATCAAACTCATACCTAAACTGGGAGAAGAGCTGAACACTTGAGCTTGACTGTATGTGCTTTTCAAACATTTCAACATGGCACTGCTTGAAGGACAAGGTGTCAGAAGGGAGTAAATCTTTAAACCAAGCCAGATGGAGGTCATTATAGTTTTAGACCATTGAGCATTTTGATCAGGCCATGCTTGTGTGCTAAGCACAGCCTTGCCATAACCAATACCATGTTCCACCTGGAAGGAAAGTACAAGACAAACTGGCAACACCCATGATCCAAGCACTGGCATCTCCTTGACTTGTCAGACAGAAGGAAAAGGCTGATAGCAAGATAACTCATGCCACATGCCATCCGAGGAGCTGACTGCTGGACAGACCACCACCTGATCTGCTCCAAGTTAAGTCCAAAGATCCAGCTAAAACATTGTAAATCAACATACCAGGCATGGCCAAAGGTACATGTCAAACTCCTAAAGAATTCTTCTATTGCCTTAGATCTTGCTACACAACCTGACACTGTGCAGTTTGATCTTCCTCCCCAAAGTGACATAGAAGATGAATGGAAACAGCTCCATGATCGGATCTTCAAGACTGCAGTAGACATCCTGGGATATGGCAAGCGCAAACACCAAGACTGGTTTGAAGAGAATGATGAAAACATCTCTCATTTTCTTAAACAGAAACAACTCATACATGCAAGTCTTCTAGCAGTCCCATAGTCAACAAGCCTATACAAATGCTGAACACAAGCTCCAGCGTGCTTTTAGAGAAATGCAGAATGACTGGTGGAAAGAAAAAGCTGATGAACAGCAACATCTAGCTGAGAGGCATGATCTGTGTTTTTATAATGTGCTGAAGACTGTCTATGGTCCACCCACAACCTTTGTACCTATCCTAACAGTTGATGGAAATGAACTAATTGTTGATAAGACAGCTGTAATGGAAAGGTGGAATAAGCACTTCACTGAGCTCCTCAACAAAGACTTCCACATCTCAGCAGATTCTCTGCATCAAATCGAACAGTTGCCTGAGAAAGAATGCCTGTCTCTTCCTCCTTCCACTGAAGAGGTGATAAAGGCAATCAAATCAACCAAACAAGGCAAAACCACTGGCCCAGATGGCATTCCAGCAGAGCTTGTTAATAAACTTAGTGCTATCTTCAAAAGTATTTGAGATCAGGAAAAATATTCACAGGACCTCAAGGATGCCAACGTAATCACCATCTGGATGTGGAAAGGATCCAACAATGTATGCGAAAACTATCGAGGAATATGACTTCTCTCAATTGCAGGACAGATCCTTACAAGGGTCCTGTTAAACCGTCCAACTGACAGCCTCATAGATGATGTCCTTCCGGAATCACAGTGTGGTTTTAGAGATGACCATGGGATATCTGATATGGTGTTTGTCGTAAGACAACTGCAAGAAAAGTGCAGAGAGCAACATCAGGAGCTATACATGCTGTTCATAGACCTAACTAAAGCTTTTGACAGTCTGAGTCGACCTGTTCTATAGCACTTGCTCTCTAAGCTAGGATGTCTGAACAAATTTGCCAAAATCCTGCATCTACTGCATGATGGGTTGGTTGAACGTTTTTGTGACTGTCGTGAGATGTTCGATGCCTTTGCAGTCACCAACAGCATGAAGCAAGGATGCATCGTGGCCCCCCAATTCTTAAACCTCTTCTTTGCTGCAATGCTTAAGGAAGCCACCAGAGACATGGCAGCAGATATCAACATTAGGTTCCATTCAGGGAAGCTCTTCAATTTCTCCAGACTGTGTGCCTCCACCAAAGTCACAGAGGCAGTAATCACAGAGCTTCTGTGTGCAGATGACTGAGCCCTAGTTACCCACAACAAGGAAGACATCCAGACTCTGGCAAACAAATTCTCGAGTGCTGCCAAAAACTTTGGTTTCTAAATCAGTGTGTCCAAGACCAAGGTTATGTTTCAGCCAGCACCAGGCACATGCTATGAAGCAGTAGACATAATGGTTGATGGCACCAGTTTCGGAGCTGTAGAAAAATTCTCATACCTTGGTAGTGTGCTCCCTATGGATGCTACTATTGATGAAGATATCTGTGCATGCATGCAGAAAGCAAGTTTTGCCTATGGCCAACTCCATGATCATGTCTGGAAGCAGCATGGCATTAAGCTGAAGACTAAAAGCAAATTCCAACAGGCCATTGTCCTTACCACCCTGCTGTGTGGCGCAGAATCCTGAATCTGCTATAGGCATCACATCAAAGCTCCAGAACACTTCCACCAAAGACATTTGAGGTCCATGAAAATTCAATGGTAGGACAAAATCACAAACAATGAGGTCCTCCATCATGCTGGGCTCAACAGCATCTTCCAGAAAGTTCACTTAGATGGGCAGGCCATGTCTCCTGCATGAATGATTACAGAATCTCTAAGCAGATCTTCTATGGGGAACTGTCTCAGGACAAATGACATCAAGATGGTCAGTACAAATGATAAAAGAACACCCTAAAAAATAATCTTACAAACATCTGCATTGCAGGCTACTTCTCTTGGGAAAACACCACAGCTGAGTGGCCCACGTGGAGACAAGCACTGAAATTTGGTTCAACATGTTTCGAGGACAATCTACGCCAAACTCACAACATCCAACGTGCCCAGAGGAAGGCCAGAGGTGGCGCAGCTGCAGGAGTTCCCCCAAGTATGAACTGCCAGTTCTGTGAATGTCCATGCCGATCCCACATCGGACTCTTCAGTCATGAGAGGACCCACAGAAGACAATTAAATCATTTACAGTTTGGACATACTTGAACAACAAGGAGTCTACCATGAATGCCTTTTATTTTGAGGTCTGATAACAAAGATGGACTGAAATAGGGTAAATCTGAAGGCTTCACTGAAACTCAGGGTGAACACCATCATTTTCCAGGTTCACTTCACTCACTCACAGAGCCATTCTCATATATTGTAGCAACCACCAGCACATACATTGTTAAATGTGTAACCTCTGTATAAATTGCACTTGCAATCTGTGGTCTGCTGTAGTATGGTAAGCATTCTCTGAGTGGGGAAAAAACTATTTTTGGCAATGCAGTCTTGAACTTGGTATAAGGGAATGGTGGATAGTTTTACCTTTGCTAATCTAGTGAGGTCTTTAAATTTCTTGTGAATTTGTAGCCAGATCCTCTGGCTGTTAGAAACAGCATTCACTTAGAACATCAGCTGTTTCCATAGACTCTACTGTTTTCGTATGGGGAGGATGTCAAACAGGACAACCCTCCTCAGCAGACACTCCAACAAACTGAGTGCTCACTATACAAGGATAATAGAGCCTGATCATGGGAGATTCAGCAGGATCAGGCATGTGTAACTAGACAGATGCAAAGCAAGGTCTGCAAAACTCCCATCTCTGCCTTTCACAATCAGAAAACCTCCCAAATCTTCTCATTTAAGAAGGTGGCAGATGCTGCTGTGATTGCAACCTTCAGACTACCAAGTGGGAGCAATTGGTGCTCATCTGCTAAACAAGGTGTCGGTAGGTTAAGAGGTAAGATCAACTATCACTTTCAATGGCATCAGTGATGCATTATTTATGTATTCACAGCAGTTCTTAATCCTTATAAAGGCCATAAAGCATTTGCTGATTAAATTTAAATATGATAAACAATGTATGCCGTGGCATTCTGTAAAATGAGTAAATTCAGAAGGTTAATTTTCTTTTGAAAACATGCCTGTGTACCGCCACAACATGATAATATGTCAAAAATCACAAAAAAAAGCGGTTAAGGATGAAAAAAGTGCGTCGGTGGTGGAGGGAGTGAATGTTGAAGGTGGTGGATGGGGTGCCAATCAAGTGGGCTGCTTTGTCCTGAATGGTGTCGAGCTTCTTGAGTGTTGTTGGAGCTACACCCATCCAGGCAAGTGGAGAGTATTCCATCACACTCCTGACTTGTGCCTTGTAGATGGTGCACAGGCATGTGGAGTCAGGAGGTGACCGCTGTGTGACATGTAGGTTGTCCTGTGTTGTAGCTTCACCAGGCTGACACCTCATTTTTAGGTATGTCTGGTGCTGCTCCTGGCATGCCCTCCTACACTCTTCATTGAACCAGGGTTGCTCCCTCAGCTTAATGGTAATGGTAGAGTGGGCGATATGCTGGGCCATGAGCTTACAGATTGTGGTTGAATACAATTCTGCTGCTGCTGATGGCTGACAGCACCTCATGGATGCCCAGTTTTGAGTTGCAAATCTGTTTGAAATCTATCCCATTTAGCATGGTGGTAGTGCCACACCGCACGATGGTGGGTCCCCTCAGTGTGAGGGTAGCTGTTTGTCTCCACAAGGACTATTAAAATTCAGGTGGTAAGGAGCAGGAGGTTTCCTTGCCCATGTTTGACCTGATGCCATGAGACTTCATGGGGTCCAGAGTCAATGTTGAGGACTCCCAGGGCAACTCCCTCCTGGCTGTATACCACTGTGCCGCCACCTCTGCTGGGTCTGACCTGCTGGTGGGACAGGACATACCCAGGGATGGTGATGGTGGTGTTTTGGGACATTGCAAGGTATTATTCCGTGAGTATGACTATGTCAGGCTGTTGCTTGACTAGCCTGTGAGACAGCTCTCCTAATTTTGGCACAAGCCCCCAGATGCTAGTTAGGAGGACTTTGCAGGGTCAACAGGGCTGGGTTTGCCATTGCCGTTTCCGGTGCCGAGGTCAATGTCGGGTGGTCCGTTCGGTTTGATTCCTTTTCTTAGACTTTATAGCGGTTTGATACAACTGACTGGCTTGCTAGGCTATTTCAGAGGGCATTTAAGAGTCAACCACATTGTTCTGGGTCTGGAGTAACATATATGCCAGACGATGTAAGGACAGCCAATTTCCTTCCCTAAAGGACATTAGTGAACCAGATGGGTTTTTAAAACAATTGACAATGGTTTGATGGCCACTACTAGACTTGCTTATTTTTAGTTCAAGATTTATTAATTGAATTCAAATTCCATCATCTCCCGTAGTGGGATTCAAACCCATATTTCCAGAGCATTAGTCTGGGGCTCTGGGTTACTAGTCTACATTACTCCTATGCCACCACCTCCTCTGCTACTTTACAATATGCTGATGAATGGCCTCCATCCAAAACATCAACCGACCTCCCCTGCATCTGAACATAGACAGGTGTGCTCTACATCACAAACATTCACAACTGTTAGATAGTGGTCTAACACTGAGGTCTGAAGTTATTAAACTCAGTGTGCAGACAAAGGGTTGCAGAAAACCTGAGGCAAAGATGCGAAATGGTGACTGAACTTGTGTTGAGCTTGGTTGGAGAAGTTTCAGCTCTATGGTCTAGAAAGAAGGGCTAAAAGGTAACCTATATAAATTATTAAATGCCATTGATAAGATGCAGCTGGAATTTAACTTTAAAGGCAGCCAGCCCTGTAGAGCACGAGGGCCCCACAACTCCAGGAGTCTCGCTCCACTGGCAGAAATGTGGCAAAACAGAACTTCCAGCCATGCATGGACCTGGAATGCGGTCATCAACATAATCAGATTAGGTGGCCCACGCCTTTAAGGGTGCATCAGAGGCACCAATTTTAATAGTCAACTGGAGTAGCGGCATGCTCAGGAAGGGTTTATTTATTTATTTATTTTATTTTTATTTTATTTAGAGATACAGCACTGAAACAGGCCCTTCGGCCCACTGAGTCTGTGCCGACCAACAACCACCCATTTATACTAATCCTACATTAACCCCATATTCCCTACCACATCCCCACCATTTTCCTACCACTTACCTACACTAGGGACAATTTACAATGGCCAATTTACCTATCAACCTGCAAGTCTTTGGCTGTGGGAGGAAACTGGAGCACCCGGCGGAAACCCACGCGGTCACAGGGAGAACTTGCAAACTCCGCACAGGCAGTACCCAGAATTGAACCCGTATCGCTGGAGTTGTGAGGCTGCGGTGCTAACCACTGGTGCAAATTTTTAAAAATATTCTGATAAACGCACAGAGCTGTATGGATATTGCTGGGAGTATCCGCTAAACAGAATGGCAACAGGAACTTGGTGAGAGTGGGAATTCAGTACAAACTTGGAAAGAGGTGCAAAGTAATTTAAATCAAGGGGCAACAGTAAGTAAGTAAATAATCGGACCAGAGGAGGTAGAAAAAGTGATGCCATAATCAACACACAGAGAGGAACAGCAGAACCTGAAGGACTGAAGGCAAGTATATAGGTCAGTATCTAGATATCCCTTTGTGCATTTAGTATCTTAAGTGGTTAATGTTCAGCTTGGGTTAGTAAGGATTTAATATTAGTGCAAGTAAATATAAGTAAAAGGAAAATGAGCTACGAAAATTGGTGGTGTCATAAATAGTGAGGAGGAAAGCCTTAGATTACAGGACGATATAGATGGGCTGGTAAGTTGGGCGGAGCTGTGGCAAATGGAATTTAATCCCGAGAAGTGTGAGGTGATGCATTTTGGGAGGACTAACAAGGCAAGGGAATATACAATGGATGGTAGGACCCTAGGAAGTACAGAAGGTCAGAGGGACCTTGGTGTACTTGTCCATAGATCACTGAAGGCAGCAGCACAGGTAGATAAGGTGGTTAGGAAAGCATATGGGATACTTGCATTTATTAGCTGAGGCATAGAATATAAGAGCAGGGAGGTTATGATAGGGCTGTATAAAACACTAGTGAGGCCACAGCTGGAGTACTGTGTACAGTTCTGGGCACCACACTATAGGAAGGATGTGATTGCACTGGAGAGGGTACAGAGGAGATTCATCAGAATGTTGCCTCGGCTGGAGTATTTGAGCTATAAAGAGAGACTGAAAAGGCTCGGGTTGTTTTCCTTAAAGCAGAGACGGCTGAGGGGAGATATGATTGAGGTATACAAAATTATGAGGGGCATTGATAGGTTAGATAGGAAGAAACTTTTTCCCTTAGCGGAGGGGTCAATAACCAGGGGGCATAGATTTAAGGTAAGGTGCAGGAGGTTTAGAATGGATTTGAGGAAAAAAAAACTTCACCCAGAGGGTGGTTGGAATCTGGAACGCATTGCCTGAATAGGTGGTAGAGGCAGGAACCCTCACAATATTTAAGAAGTATTTAGATGAGCACTTGAAACGCCATAGCATACAAGGCTACGGGCCAAGTGCTGGAAAATGGGATTAGAATGGTTAGGTGCTTGATGACTGGCACAGACACGATGGGCTGAAGGGCCTTTTTCTGTGCTGTATAACTCTATGACTCTATGATTAAATTCTAATCGTGTTTAAAAACACTAATAATTATTAAGTAGCTAAATAATTAATCACAGTACGAATTTCCTAAACATTAAGATAAATCCTTCTATTTCATAAATCGAGGCCTTGAGTTACCAATTGATTAATTAATAAAGACATGACAGTGCAGGCCATGTGCCAGCATTGTAGTATGTTTGAGTAAGTAGACAACAAGACCGTCCCAGACTGCCACATCTGCAAAGAATGTCACTGACACAAGACACTCCAGCTCAGAGTCATTGAGTCATTGACCTAGAAACCCTCTGGGCTGGATTTTATGGGTCCCCATGAGACCGGGTTGAAGGCAGGAGGGGGGGGGGAGTGATAGAATCATGACAGGAGATGGGGAGCGGAGGGCCTGTTGCCATCCCATCACCAAGCAATTTTGCAGGGGGCAGAATAGGCCAACGATGGCTCTTCCTGCCCAGAGGCCAAGTGAGGCCCTTAAGTGGCCTATTAACAGCCACTTAAGGGCCTCTGTTCCCTGCCGCTGGGATTTAACCAGTGGCGGGAGTGCCTGCGCCACACGGGGAGGACGCCTTGTAATATGAGGCACCCTCCCTGCTGTCTTGGGGGTGTTCCTCCTCTGTGCGCAATCTGTGACCCTCGGAGGACCCCTGCTGGGAAAACCTTCACCTCCATGGACCTCCCGCCCCCCTGAACTTCACGCCCACCTCTGCACCCCCCCTCACGGGGCCTTCCGGATTGGCTGTGACAACATCGCCTCACCAACCTGAGGTCCGGGGCTGCTGTGCTGGGCCTGGGTCCAAGGCCTCTGCAGTACCGGCAATGGCCACCACTCTGGGTGGCGCTTCTAATACTGCTGAGCTTCTGGCCCTGTGATTGGCTGGCAGCTCTTCGAGGCGGGATTTCCTTCTTTAAAGAGACAGAGATCCTGTCACCAAAAACTTTGCTTCCGGAACAATAGAGAATCGCGCCGGGGTTGGGGGGGTGGGGTGGCTCGAAAAGGCTGTGGCGGGGCTACCTCCGCCTTTTCAGCCCGGCACCAGGAACCCCGCCAACTGCACAAAATCTAGCCCTCTGAAATAGAAGGGTGGATAGAGGAGGAATTACTGGATAATTTACCGCAGAGTACAATCACACACCAGGAGAAAGCACAGGTACAAAAAGGGAGGAGTGTGACTGTCAGCCACATAAAGGGAACATAGGAGAGGCAATGAACAAGGCCCAGCAGACACTGCTTCTGTCCAACAGGTACAAACTACATGATACCTGTGAGAATAGAAGGACAGCCAAAATGCTGACCAAGGCACAATGGAGCATGTCCAAGATGAGGAGATGTAGAGTAAAAAGATTGTGGTTATAGGGGATTCTATAATTAGGGGGATATATAACATTATTAGCAGTCAGGATCGAGAATCTTGAAGTGTGTGTTGCCTACTCAGTACCAGGGTAATAGATATCTCAAAATGGCTGGAAAAGAATCTGGAAAGAATGGAGGAGGATGCAATTGTTGTGCTCCAAGTTGGAACCAACAACATAGGATAGATAAGGGAAAATTTACCAAAATGCTGCTAGGGATGAGGGATTTGAGCTACAAGGTTATGTTGGAGAAGCTGTGGTTGTTTTTCTTGGAGCAGAGGAGATTGAGGGGAGATTTGATAGAGGTGTACAAGATTATGACAGGTTTATTTATGGTAGACAGAAAAAAAGCTGTTCCCATTAGCTGATGATACAAGGACTAGGGGACACAGCTTTAAGATTTTGGTCAAGAGATGATGCAGGGGGGATGTGAGGAAGAACTTTATTATGCCGCGAGTGGTAATTACCTGGAACTCATTGCCTACGAGGATGGTGGAAGTGGGGACGATGAATGATTTAGAAGGAATTGGATGGGCACTTTCAGGAAATAAACTTGCAGGGCTACAGAAATAGAGCAGGGGGAATGGGACTAATTGGAATGCTCTACAGAGAGCCGGCATGGACTTGATGGGCCGAATGGCCTCCTTCTGTGCGTAATGACTCTAAGAGGTCCTGCTAAATATGTATAAGGAGCTCGGAGCTAAATTGAAAAGCAGGACCTCACAGGTAATAATCTTGCGATTATTACCCAAGCCATGTGCAAACTGGCCAAGGGGTAAACAAATTAGGAAAGTCATGATATTAACTAGAGGAATTGGGTGGGGCAAAAGGGTTCCATTTTATGGGACACTTTCACCGGTACGGCAACAGAAAGGAGTAGTATCATTGGAACGGGCAGCACCTGAACCAGGCTCGGGTCAATGTCATTGTAGGAAAGGATAATTAGGGCTGTAAATAAGACTAAAAACATGGAGGGAGGGAACTGCTAGAAATGACAATAAGAGAATCAGGAAAAGAGAGTAAAGAACAAACTAAAGGAAGGAATAAGAATGACACGAATGGCTAGAAATTGGATCAAGCCTCAGAGCATAAAGGTAAAATTATTAAAAACCGAGAGAAATAATAAATAACCACAATTTAAACTGCTAGTACAGCAATATATGTGGTTTTCATCCTTCTAAGCTGCTGAAATTTCAGGGCCAAGGACTTAAACTTAACTCAGTGAATTGCAAATTTAAGATCTTGGAAAAATAATTTGATCAAAACATAACTGTTTGGAATAATCAACCAGGTGAAGTAACAGAATCAAAAATGTTCGGGGAATTTGAAATGTAGCTCAATGCTAGCCTGAACTAATGGAAATACAAGAGAAATAAGCTCAATGGGCCAAATGGTTTCTTTTCATTCTTATCATTTTCCAATGTCATAAAGAGTGACTTTGTTCTCTTTGCTGATGACACTACTCTTTATAAAGTAATTTACCCTCCATCTGCAAGATAGGCAACAACTGAAATGCTGCAAGCAAATATAGACAGAATTGAACAGCAGACAATTTGCAGTACGCCTGTCAGTGACTTTTTAACTCATCCACTGCATTACCATATGATTTGCAAGCACCCCGACCAATTAGCATCAGTGGGCATGATAACCCATGTGACATTATTTCAAATCCAATATTTAAAGGGACATTCCAAACATTACACTTGATGGATTTTGGAGTTGGGAGGATGACAGAAGGAATTGGCAGAATGAAGTCCAGAATTTCAAAGGCTGTATCTTGTTTTAGTGATGCTCCTCTGGATGTGATGCTGGCATTTGTAAGAGCCTGCAAGGAGATATTCTTCCTTACTTTTAGGAGAAAGAAGCCCTCAGGTGAAAGCAAGGTTGGAACCTGCCTGTAACGTTAGCAGCAGGACTGTGTAACCATGCTCATGGATTCAATGTCAAAAGCAGTTTAATGATCTAAGCAGGGCAAGAAAGGTGAATACAATGGCACAGTGACCTACATCCTGATGAGTGTATCATTCCAACCCTGTTACTCTGCCTTCTCAAGCCAACTCACACCAACTTACCTTGCAGGTACACCTACCCTTCTCTGTCAATGCACTTCCTCATATCCCACCTGTCCATCCACCACTGGCACTGACCCTCATCCTTATGCAATGTCGTGTCTCTCCCTCATAGTCACCCTCAACAAATGCGCTCCATCCATTTGTTCAACACATGCCTTTACTCTCACTCATGGGTCTCTTTTCCTCATTGCAGTAGGAGAGCACAGAACATGAGGTAAAGGCAGAGAACTGGATGGTCCTCCCAACATTGGAGGCTCAGCATGCTTGGCCATCAGGGATGACTAGACGGGTTTTTCCCAACTACTGGCTAACAGAATTAAATATCAGACAGCCATATGGCATACTACATTCAGTTGTGTTGACTTAATCTCAACACTCGAATGAAATATAATCATATGCATAAAGATAACAGTCTTGCCTTGACAATACTGATTCATGTCTTTTATCTCCCACAGGGCCTTCATGCATCCCATAGGAAATGTTCCAGGTTGCAGACGACGACAACTTCTCAGTGGAGGCCATTCCCTCTGAGAGTGCATGGTCACAAGACTCATGGAGACCATGCACCAGCTCAGATACTCACACTTCAGTGGAACCAGTAAGGCAGATAGTTGGGTTTTCTTCTTTCATCTCAAGTGAGCAAGAGCAGATGGTGGAGACAGGGACAGCAGTGGGGAGTCCACATTGGATGTCACAGGATGCTCCAAACTCTGCTTGACTGGATGCAGATGCTGTATCTTGGGGACTGTCAATGAAGAGAAGCAGCATAGAATATGGGATGTACTGGTAGGGGTTCCAGCTGCGCTGTGCAAGCTTGCAAAAAGATTGAAGGCGTCCCCCATCATGAGTAACATGATGTCGCAGGCCTTTGCCTTGTGTTTTTGTCCATGGACAGAGTGGCCACCTGCATGGACCATCAAACATGGCAATGAAATGAGTGCATGTGGGCCTTCAGCAATGGCTTGCGCACTATTAATGTCACCTTAAATTGGATGAATGATACCCTAGCCTTTGCTGTTTGTTGCCCCACTGATTTGCGGCAAAGTGTTCTGCAGCTCATTGCTAGCAGGGAATTGCGAATGGGCTACGAAAGGGATCATGATGAAAGGGGACATGGAAGTGGAGACTAGGCTCAAAGCATAACCACTTTTCACCCATTGCCCTCCTCTCAGTCAGAACCCCACATGCTGCGTGTTGCAATGGCTGATTGTGCCCTTGCAAAAATGCAGGTGGAGAAGTTTTTGGTGGGGCTTTCACAGGCTCCAAAACCCTAACGACATTGACCAAGAGCATATCAGCAGTCACAGTAGGAATCTGAGCAGCCTGCCTCTACCTTTACTGAAGCCATAGGGGTTGCATCATGTAGAAGTTCTAGGAAAAGGAAGAGTAAAGATTTGTAGTTGCACAAGAGTATGCACATGGGTGTAGTTCACCATTTTAGATTGGTAAGTTTCTGTTTTCCTTTTGAGAAAAATAAATATTGTTTCTTTCTACCACTTTCCCATCTTGCCCATTTTTGGTTGTCACCTGGCAAGTGACCTTTTCATTTGTGATAGATGGTAAGACATGAGTTGACATTGAGCAATGGGGTGTGTAAAAGGGGTACTTAGTTATTTGCATGACTGTTTTGTGTTAGTGTTATGCAGGGTGGGCAAGTGGCTTTTGAATGTGGTTGTCAGATGGGTGGGCTGATGGAGCCTAAGTGAACATCGCAATAATGAAGGCATCATGGGTAGCATTATGTGCCTCTGGTAGTGCATTGTCCACATCACGTTCTGCCTCCTCTTTCCTCTCCCCCACTCCTTCCCTTCCTCCTCAGCTTCTTCCTCCTCCTCAGACTCATGGGAAGAGGCTCTGTGCTCTGCACCCTGTTCCTCCTACAGGTCCAAACCTCACGGCTGCACAATGTTGTGCAGAGTACGTGCAACACAACATGGCTGGTGCATACTGAAGTGTGCCTCCAGATCAGTTTAGACATCTGAACCACATCTTCAGTATGCCAAAGGTTGTTCAATTACAAATCTGGTGGTCATCCTGTCCACATCTGAGGTCCAAAGTAAGGCAGTGTATGCAGTATCCATGCTGATCTGATTGATCAGAGCTTCAAAGTGAAGGTCAGATCTCCAAATCTCCAAAGTGTAGATGATACCCCCAAAGTGCCTAAAGTTACATCTCAGCACAAGTACTGTGAGCAAACCCTTTCACACACACAACAGGTAAGAAAGCAACCGTGAGTACTGAGTACTTAACTGGAATATTTTACTGTCATGGCTTTAGTCCTCTCAATTGCAGCTTTCCTCTCGCGTTGCTTTCGCTTGCGAGTTCCAGGAAGCATGGTAAACCTGCAGAGTAAAAATTAAACAAAAAACTGACATTAATATCACTGAAATTGAGCAATTAACATTGAAATTGACATCCTGCCTTTCCTGAGGCATCTGTGCGCACCCAGCCTAATACACTGGAGTGAAATGCTGAGGGCTGTGGGTTAGAGCCAGCTTTCTGATGCACTCACATTTTTGCTGGATTTTCCACCACCCCTCCACACTGAAACCTGCATGCTTACATTAAAATTCCCCCAAAACTGTGGAGAAAGATTGACTGTGTTTCTGATTAACCATTTCTTCTCCATAAGGGTAGGATACGTTTTTACTTCTAAATATTTAGTTTCTCGACCTGGTAATTATAAATGAATTGTCATTCTTTGAGAAATTAGAAAAACATTTTCCACAACCAGCCTGCAATATTTTATCCATTAAGGTTAATGAGTGTAGAATTGCAGATTGGGAATGTGCAATTTTGCAATACACACTCTCTGCTGCCCGGAAGAACTGCACACCAGAAGTAAAGATGCCTGGAAAAACTGGTGGAAGAACTGGAAGCCTTAAAAAGTCTGCCTACTTGTTAACCATCAGCTATTCCTGTGTTCTACATGTATTACACCTGGAATATTTCATTTGTATTTTGCTGGTTATATGAACAAACCCTTTTCTTGTTCTTGGATCTTGCAGCTCTCTGCCTTAATAGAGACAAAATAATCATATCAAAGTCATCTACAATATCAAACAGATGTAGATTGGCTGTGATTCCTTTATAAGGTTCTCAACAGAGCAACACTATAAGCTTCTGTTTATATGAAACCTGATTCACTTAGATAAGTATTGTTTACTGAACAAGGCTTACTGGAGCTTGCATCAGTTTATAAGAAATTTGAGACTTGCCCCTTAATACACCAGTGCAATTTTTCCAAGTTTTTCTGCCCTCACCGAATTATCGGAGTTAACTTTTGAGGTACTTTTCAGGACAGTACCGAGGGTGTGTTGAAGGTGTTGTCTTTTGGATGAAATGTTAAACTAATGCCCTATCCTAGTGTTCTTTATAGATGCTTCATCTGTTGAAGGTAAATTAGGGAGCTAGTTATAAAAACAAGAAATTCTGGAAATACTCAGCAGGTCTGGCAGCATCTGTGGAGAGAGAAGCAGAGTTAACATTTGAGGTTAGTGACCCTTCATCAGAACTGACAAATATTAGAACTGTAATAGGCTTGAAGCAAGTAAAGCGGGGGTGGGGCAAGAGATAATCAAAGAGAAGGTGTTGATAGGACAAGGTCACACAGAATAACTGACGAGAAGGTCATGGAGCAAAGGCAAACGGTATATTAATGGTGTGGTGAAAGACAAAGTGTTAGTGCAGAGAGGGTGTTAATTGACAGAAAAATGAACAGCCTGGCCCCAAGCACAAACATGAAAAAAAACAGTGGGTAGGCACAGTAGAAAGAATCTATTCAAACTAAAATAAAATAAACAAGTAAAAAAGATAAAATAACTAAAAATAAAAATAAAAAGGGGGGCCCGTCATGCTCTGAAATTATTGAACTCAATGTTCAGTCCGGCAGGCTGTTGCATGCCTAATTGGTAAATGAGGTGCTGTTCCTCCAGCTTGTGTTGATGTGGGGATGAGAGCAGTGGGGTGTTGAATTGGAGAGCAACCGGAAGCTCAGGGTCATGCGTTCAGACTGAGCAGAGGTGTTCCACAAAGCGGTCACCCAATCTGTGTTTGGTCTCCTCAATGTAGAGGAGACCACATTGTGAGCAGCGAATACAGTATATTAAGTTGAAAGAAGTACAAGTAAATTGCTGCTTCACCTGAAAGGAGTGTTTGGGACCTTGGATAGTGAGGAGAGAGGAGGTAAATGGGCAGGTATTACACCTCCTGCGATTGCAGGAGAAGGTGCCGTGGGAAGGGGGCAAGGTGATGAGGGTAATGGAGGAGTGGACCAGGGTGTCGCGGAGGGAATGATCCCTTCGGAATGCTGACAGGGGAAGGTGTGTTTGCTGGTGACATCACACTGGATGTGGCGGAAATGACGGAGGATGATCCTTTGGATGCAGAGGCTGGTGGGGTGGAAAGTGAGGACAAGGGGAACCCTGTTGTAGTTCTGGGAGGAGGGAAAGGGGTGAGGGTAGAGATGCGGGAAATGGGACGGACACGGAATTCCTTGGTTGAGGAAAAAGGAAGACATATCAGAAGCGCTGTCATGGAAGGTTAGCTAGTTGTTGGGTTTCCATGGAAACCTCTTATGATTGAGGTTGCTCTTTGCCTCTTGTGCTGGCCCTGCTGAAATGGTCTTGTTACTGTGTGGCTGCCTAGTCCTGCTTACTTTCTGGCACACCTATTATCATTTTGGCTGGATGTGAGGAAACTGTCACAGGCAGCAGCCTCATCAATAAGCACAGCATTGCCAAGTGTGGTTCAAGTGATTAGCTTAGAATGAAAGCATCATGACTTATATCTGGGAAATGACTTTGATATCCATGATCCACTGTGGATCATTACTTGCATTGGTTCATGTAAGAAAAATAGTTACGTTGTTCAGGGACCTAGATGACTACGTGGGGATCATCAGTGTCTTTGTACTTTTGGGAATCTACCAATGGGCGTCATGCTGCTCATAGAGTCATACAGTCACAGAGTTATACAGCACAGAAACAGGCCCTTCGGCCCATCGTGTTCACGCCAGCCATCAAGCACCAATCTACTCTAATCCCATTTTACACTATTTACAAAGAACAAAGAACAGTACAGCACAGGAACAGGCCATTCGGCCCTCCAAGCCTGCGCCGATCTTGATGCCTGCCTAAACTGAAACCTTCTGCACTTCTGGGGACCGTATCCCTCTATTCCCATCCTATTCATGTATTTGTCAAGATGCCTCTTAAACGTCGCTATCGTACCTGCTTCCACCACCTCCCCCGGCAGCAAGTTCCAGGCATGGAACTCTCTGTGTAAAGAACGTGCCTCGCACATCCCCTCTAAACTTTGCCCCTCGCACCTTAAACCTATGTCCCCTAGTAACTGACTCTTCCACCCTGGGAAAAAGCTTCCGACTATCCACTCTGTCCATGCCACTCATAACTTTGTAAACCTCTATCATGTCGCCCCTCCACCTCCATCATTCCAGTGAAAACAATCCGAGTTTATCCAACCTCTCCTCATAGCTAATGCCCTCCAGACCAGGCAACATCCTAGTAAACCTCTTCTGTACCCTCTCCAAAGCCTCCACGTCCTTCTGGTAGTGTGGCGACCAGAATTGCACGCAATATTCTAAGTGTGGCCTAACTAAAGTTCTGCACAGCTGCAGCATAACTTGCCAATTTTTATACTCTATGCCCCGACTGATGAAGGCAAGCATGCCGTATGCCTTCTTGACGACCTTATCCACCTGCATTGCCACTTTCAGTGACGTGTGGACCTGTATGCCCAGATCTCTCTGCCTGTCAATACTCGTAAGGGTTCTGCCATTTACTGTATACTTCCCACCTGCATTAGACCTTTCAAAATGCATTACCTCACGTTTGTCCGGATTAAACTCCATCTGCCATTTCTCCGCCCAAGTCTCCAACTGATCTATATCCTGCTGTATCCTCTGACAATCCTCATCACTATCCGCAACTCCACCAACCTTTGTGTCGTCTGCAAACTTACTAATCAGACCAGCTACATTTTCCTCCAAATCATTTATATATACTACAAACAGCAAAGGTCCCAGCACTGATCCCTGCGGAACACCACTAGTCACAGCCCTCCATTCAGAAAAGCACCCTTCCACTGCTACCCTCTGTCTTCTATGACTGAGCCAGTTCTGTTTCCATCTTGCCAGCTCACCTCTGATCCCGTGTGACTTCACCTTTTGTACCAGTCTGCCATGAGGGACCTTGTCAAAGGCTTTACTGAAGTCCATATAGATAACATCCACTGCCCTTCCTTCATCAATCATCTTCGTCACTTCCTCAAAAAACTCAATCAAGTTAGTGGGACACGACCTCCCCTTAACAAAACCATGCTGTCTCTCGCTAATAAGTTCGTTGGTTTCCAAATGGGAGTAAATCCTGTCCTGAAGAATCCTCTCTAATAATTTCCCTACCACTGACGTAAGGCTCACCGGCCTATAATTTCATGTATTATCCTTGCTACCCTTCTTAAACAAAGGAACAACATTGGCTATTCTCCAGTCCTCTGGGACCTCACCTGTAGCCAATGAGGATACAAAGATTTCTGTCAAGGCCCCAGCAATTTCTTCCCTTGCCTCCCTCAGTATTCTAGGGTAGATCCCATCAGGCCCTGGGGACTTATCTACCTTAATGCTTTGCAAGACGCCCAACACCTCCTTTTTGATAACGACACGACTGAGACTATCTGCACTCCCTTCCCTAGACTCATCATCCACCAAGTCTTTCTCTTTGGTGAATACTGATGCAAAGTACTCATTTAGTACCTCGCCCATTTCCTCTGGTTCCACACATTGATTCCCTCCTCTGTCCTTGAGTGGGCCAACCCTTTCCCTGGTTACCCTCTTGCTCTTTATATACGTATAAAAAGCCTTGGGATTTTCCTTAATCCTGTTTGCCAATGACTTTTCATGACCCCTTTTAGCACTCCTGACTCCTTGATTAAGTTCCTTCCTACTGACTTTATATTCCTCAAGGGCTTCGTCTGTTCCCAGCCTTCCAGCCCTTATGAATGCTTCCTTTTTCTTTTTGACTAGGCTCACAATATCCCGCGTTATCCAAGGTTCCCGAAACTTGCCAAACTTATCCTTCTTCCTCACAGGAACATGCCGGTCCTGGATTCTAATCAACCGATGTTTGAAAGACTCCGACATGTCAGATGTTGATTTACCCTCAAACAGCCGCCCCCAATCTAAATTCTTCAGTTCCTGCCTAATATTGTTATAATTAGCCTTCCCCCAATTTAGCACCTTCACCCAAGGACTACTCTTATCCTTATCCACAAGTACCTTAAAACTTATGCAATTATGGTCACTGTTCCCGAAATGCCCCCCTACTGAAACGTCGACCACCTGGCTAGGCTCATTCCCCAATACCAGGTCCAGTACGGCCCCATCCCTAGTTGGCCTATCTATGTATTGTTTCAAGAAGCCCTCCTGGATGCTCCTTACAAATTCTGCCCCATCCAAGCCCCTAGCACTATGTAAGTCCCAGTCAATATTGGGGAAGTTAAAATCACCCACCACTACAACCCTGTTACCTTTACATCTTTCCAAAATCTGTCTACATATCTGCTCCTCTACCTCCTGCTGGCTGTTGGGAGGCCTGTAGAAAACCCCCAACATCGTGACTGCACCCTTCCTATTCCTGAGCTCCACCCATATTGCCTCGCTGTATGACCCCTCTGAGGTGTCCTCCCGAAGTACAGCTGTAATATTCTCCTTAACCAGTAATGCAACTCCCCCACCCCTTTTACATCCCCCTCTATCCCGCCTGAAGCTTCTAAATCCCAGAACATTTTGCTGCCAATCCTGTCCTTCCCTCAACCAAGTCTCTGTAATAGCAACAACATCATAGTTCCAAGTACTAATCCAAGCTCTAAGTTCATCTGCCTTACCTGTTATACTTCTTGCATTGAAACAAATGCACTTCAGACCACCAGTCCCGCTGTGCTCAGCAACATCTCCCTGCCTGCTCTACCTCTTAGTCTTGCTGGCCTTATTTACTAGTTCCCCCTCATTTATTTCACCTGCTGTCCTACTGCTCTGGTTCCCACCCCCCTGCCGCACTAGTTTAAACCCTCCCGAGTGACGCTAGCAAACCTCGCAGCCAGGATATTTGTGCCCCTCCAGTTTAGATGCAACCCGTCCTTCTTGTACAGGTCCCACCTGTCCCTGAAGAGATCCCAATGATCCAGATATCTGAAACCCTCCCTCCTACACCAGCTGTTTAGCTACGTGTTTAGCTGCACTATCTTCCTATTTCTAGCCTCACCAGCACGTGGCACAGGGAGTAATCCCGAGATTACAACCCTGGAGGTCCTGTCATTTAACTTTCTACCTAACTCCCTAAACTCCCCCTGCAGGACCTCATCACTCTTCCTGCCTATGTCATTGGTACCGATGTGTACCACAACCTCTGGCTGTTCACCCTCCCCCTTCAGAATGTCCACTGTCCGTTCAGAGACATCCTTGACCCTAGCATCAGGGAGGCAACATATCATCCTGGAGTCTCTTTCACGTCCACGGAAGCGCCTATCTGTGCCCCTGACTATAGAGTCCCCTATAACTATTGCTCTTCTGCGTTTTGTCCCTTCCTGCTGAACAACAGTGCCAGCGTGGTGCCACTGCTCTGGCTGCTGCTGTTTTCCCCTGATTGGCCATCCTCCCCAACAGTATCCAAAACGGTATACTTGTTAGAGAGGGGGATAGCCACAGGGGATTCCTGCACTGACTGCCTGCCCCTTCTAGCGGTCACCCATCTATCTGCCTGCACCTTGGGTGTAACCACTTCTCTAAAACTCCTGTCTATGATGCTTTCTGCCACCTGCATGCTCCTAAGTGCATCCAGTTGCCGCTCCAACCGATCCAAGTGGTCTGTGAGGAGCTGCATGGCCTGTAGCCTTGTTTGCTATGGCGTTTCAAGTACTGATCTAAATACTTCTTAAATGTTGTGAGTGTTCCTGCCTGTACCATTCCTTCAGGCAGTGTGTTCCAGATTCCAACCACCCTCTGAGTGAAAAAACATTTCTACAAATCCCCTCTAAACCTCCTGCCCCTTACCTTAAATCTGTCCCACCGGTTATTGATCCCTCCGCTAAGGGAAAAAGTTTCTTCCTATCTATCCTATCAATGCTCCTCATAATTTTGTATATCTCAATCAGGTCCCCTCTTAGTCTTCTCTGCTCTAAGGAAAACTGCTCTTTCTGTTCATTGGGAAAAGTAATAAATAAATTGAATTGACTGAAAAATGCATTTGTGATTCATTTGACACATCTGCAGACTGCAAATTGGCTTATAATGTTGATGCTTCTTGTGGAAGCCTGAAAGGAACTGGAGGTGCAAATGTTGAGGGCCATCATAATCTTTACCACTGGCAATGCCATCCCTGTGGCTGATGCTCACTCTACTGCCTTCAGGCATCACACTTCTTCCTTTTGCCAAGACAAGCCTTTCAGCCCCTGTCCTGCAGTTGCATTTGTGACAGTCTTTTTGGAATCAAAGAGTTAGGAAGGGGAGGGGCTGCTGATGCCAGACTGAGGGGGGAATAGGCCTTTGAAATTCTCTGGGTCACAACTGCAAACTCCTGTTGTGGAGAAGCAGCTGACTGCATCACTGGAGGGATCTCTTGAGCATCTGAGTATCGGCTGCCTTGAATAATTGACGTGGATCACTGGGAGGGATGATCAGAGCCCAGCAAGATCTTGGCATCATGAGAGTTAGCAGCTTTTGCTGCTCGGACTGTGACCAATAATGTCAGCACTACATCTGCAGGCACTTGCACAGTTGGATGATCAGTGCTCATAGCTGAAGCCACGTTTTGCAGGTTTTGAGTCACTGCCTGGGTGGGAGACTGGAACTCACTTCCAGAGGATGGCGGACAGGCTCCTGTGCTTCCAGTAGGTGGGTTGGCAGCTCTGAAGCCTCAGCAACAGCACCAAGAGAAGTGGACACTGCTGAGGCTGATAAAAGGCCTTGAGGGCACCTCAAAATAAAAGTGCCATTAAGTCTATTAAGCAGAACTAATAAATTCAAGATGGCCGAGGGCAAAAGGCCCCACATGTTCGAGGGGAAACCCCTCCGGGGGAAATCACTCGGGCCACGGCAGTTGCCTTTTCTGCCTGCAGTCCCCTTATTTGGGCCATGGAGCCTCCGGGCTGCTGGAGAGAGGCTGCCTCAATAAAGCTGGCGGCCTCCCTATGCGATGAGCAGGCGGGGCGGCAAGCCACCCTGCCGCCGGCAAGCTGCCAGTAGCCCCGCTTAATTACCACAATAGGGTTCTTAATTATGCAAATTGGCTGCCAGCCACTGTGGATTTGCACCTCGGCCTGTCTCATGCCTGGCACTGGGAAGCATTCCCAGCAGTGGGACTGCATTGGGGAGCTGTCCCAATGTGGGTCCCTGCTATTTTACCGGCACCAGCGCCCGTCTCCGTTCCCACCATCTGGGGGCCAGTAAAAGCTCAGGCCAATGAGCACAACTCCCAGGACGTTTAGTTGTGTAATTGCATTTAGAAAATTTGGTAGAATGTGGGCTAGTACCAGCAAAACTGCCGTCTTTGTGTGAAAACTCACTGGTTCACTAATTTCCTTCAGGGAAAAGAACCCGTCACCAGGTGTCTGGCCTACCTGTGACTCCAGTCCCACACTATATAGGGCTGAATTTACCCAGCCTATTGGGTTTGCGCCGGGAGGCAGGGGGGGTCGGAATATCATGTCGCAACTGGATATTCTGATGGCGGGTGGCATGGTGGGAGGACCTCGCGTTCACATGCGGCAGGAAGATAATAAAGCCTGATAAACAGGCAATTAACTTCAATTTTTCTGGGGTTTGCAGAATTTTTCTGGACTGCATGGGAACCTCTGGGCTTCAGAGCTCACCAGGTATAAGGAGGCGGTGAGCTAGTGGGAGGTCAGTTCTGGCTCCAGATGGCAGCTATCGTGAATCCTAGCATGGCTTGGCAGGGAGGGTGGAACAGCCCGGACATTGACACTGTCATTCGGGAGAAGGGGAAAATATGCCAGAACTGTGGGGACATATCGACAGAGTGCCATCTTGGAGCTGGTACTTGTGCATGTAAAGTGAGGGTGGGAGATTGAGTGCATCTACCTGCCATGGGCCTCATTCACTCAGGTTTTGGGTCCTCCAGTGAGGAGGTGCACCAGAGAGGGAGAGAACTGCAGCCACAGATGGTGGGGTAGCAGCAACCAGGGAGGCAGCAGGAGTGCTAGCCCCGGAGGTGGGGGAGGGGGGTGGGGGGGGCTGGTCACAGGAGAAGTGCACAGAGTGGCACGAATCCAGCCTCCTGTGCAAAGAAGAGCTTACCCATCATGGAGGGTCTACAGACTGAGGCTTAGCTACCTTCAAGTGTCGGAGCAGCAGCATTGTCGAAGATGCTGCCTCTCTAGGATGGCCATCACAGAGCTGTGTAAAATGATGGAGGACGAGGCCCCATGGGAAGTGATGACGCTGAAGGTCACCATGGTGCTGAACTTCTATATATCAGAATCATTCAAGGGATCTACCATAGGTATGTGTGGGATCTCCTAGTCTGTGGCTCATTGTTGCATCAAGATGATCACCAATGCCATCTTCAAGAGGTCGAGCCAATATTTGGGATTTTACACCAATCTGTCAGATAGGCTGAGAGGGTGATAGAAATCGGGGCCAATGCTGGATTCCCTTAGGTGCAGGGTGTCTTCGACTGCATGCATGTGGCCATCAAGGCTCCCACTGACCAGGCAGCAGCCTTCATCAACAAGAAGGGCTACCACTTGCTCGGCGTACAACTGGTCTATGATCACTGCAAGCACTCCCTGCAGGTGTGTGCACGGTTCCCAAGAAGCAGCCACGACACCTATATACTAAGGCAGTCCCAGGTGCCAGACCCTTTCAGACCCCCCCGCGGGCCTTCAAGGAAGGACTGGGTGACAAGGACTACTCATTGAAGATGTGACTAATGACGCCTGTGAGGAGCTCTAACACTTCTGCAGAGGAGAGGTACAACACCTGACAACGAACACTTGTGTGACCATCGAACAGGCCATAGGGCTTCAGAAGATGTGGTTCAGATGCCTAGATAGATCTAGTGGAACCCTTCAGTTTGCCCAACAAGAGTCTTGCATATTGTGGTGATGTTCTCTACACAACCTGGTACTTGCAAAGGGAGAGAGATGTTGAACAATGAGGATATCATGCAGAGCGATTCCCCTCCAATGATAAGGATGTGGAGGAAGATGATGACCAAGTGCAGGATGCTGAAGAACCACAGGGACCACAGGCATGGTGCCATGAGATATGTGCAAGGGAGGCTTAGAACACGCTAATAAAGGTACGTTTCACATTATCCTTAATGACAGATCCATGTAATTCAATAAAGCTTCAGCACTCTGCATCCCTATTGCCCCTTCCTTCATTGACCTTGCCATTTATCTGCACCGAGTAAAACATCACACTGCAGCATGGAGAATGCATTAACTTCACTCGGTGTGGTCCCATGCACCACACCTTTTGAAGGAACCAGGGTACTCCTGAAGTCCCAGCAGCTGGCAACAAATCCAAGGATACCTCTTGCCTTGCCATATCACACATTTATTGGCGAACAAAAAATTTCTAAGGCAGCATGCTTTAACAAAGTATTAATCCGCAAATCCCTCTTCTTAAATCTCTTACATGTGATTCTACATGGTACCCTACCTGCATTGTCAGCTGAGGTGGAGACAGGCTGTTGACCTTGCTGCCCCATGGCTTTGGATGACCTTGGTCTTTGTCCTCTGGCTGCCTGAGGTCTGGAGGGCCTCGGCATATCGAGGGCCTCCTGTACAGGTGCAGGAGCCAACTCTGTTGGCGTGGCAGAATGAGGTGCTGGTGTCACTGACAGAGGGGCCGAGGGACTGCTGCGCACACCAGGAGAGCCCTGAGAGGAGCCCCCAGATGCATCAGACAGTCGCTCCTCTACCCTTTCAAGGTACACCTGTGCCTCCCTGCTCACCTGAGGAGTGCAAGGACCTGGTGCCTTGGGCCCCCTCTCACCCAGTCATTGCTGCACAAAGCTCATGGAATTAGTGATGGTATGTAGGTATGTGTGCATCTCCGGCATCCACTGTGTGTTCTGCTGGATATGGCTGTCCATGAGGGTTACCCACCTCTTGACAGGGAGAGACAAGCACGCACACGCCAGAGACATGGTAGTACTCATGGCCTGGATGGACTCCTCCATTATAATAAATGCAAAATACTGCGGATGCTGGAAACCTGAAATAAAAACAAGAAATGCTGGAAATACTCAGCAGGTCTGGCAGCAAATGTGGAGAGAGAAGCAGAGTTAACGTTTCGGGTCAGTGACCCTTCTTCAGAACTCAACTTCGGACTCCTCCGTTGTTTACGTATGGGTGAACATAGCCTCTGAAAGCTCCGCAAGCTGTTCCTCACCTCCCACTGTAGCTCCAGCATCTGCCGCCTTGTTGATGACTCCAGAAGCTTTCCATCAGCTTGAAGCTCAGCATCACCGGGCCTTCCCACAGTCCTCTGAGTGTTGATGGCGTCAGCTGTGACAACTCCATCAGCTGCTCAGGCGTAATTGTGCTGTGCTCAATATTGTTTCAGTATTTTCTCACATATTGTTACTGTGCTATGTCATATAGTCTTTATTTGCATGTCCCAAGGATGGCTGTACAAATCCATCACTGCATATTTAATACTTGTATGTATACTCAGATCTACTCGTAAATGGATACCTATAGATATGAAGGTATCTGCGCTGGTGGAGGGTGCAGGGTAATGATGTGATGATGCGTTCTCTGAGGCTCCCTCCTCTTCCTCAGAGCTGGTCAGCTGTACCCCGGTCGCTGGAGCTGTCTGCTCTTGTCTTTCACCTATGTGAGAGAGAAGGTTAATTAGCCGATAAGGCACATTCCATCAAGTTCTTCAGACTGCTCCTAGTGTGCTGCACCATGTGACCTATGGTAGCCACATTAGACTATGCCTTGTGTTCACCAGAGGCTCTCTTGTACCCATCCATCAGGCCACTCACTCTTGCGTGCCTCCACTCCTGTCTCACCATCTATGATGGAGCGGCCACCATACTGGCCTCCAAGTTTGAGCGCCTCCTCCTCCATGGGGCTCAGGATTGTAAGATAAAGGATGCCACCACTGATCTTCACCCTTTCATTGTCATTGGGTGCTATCTTCTCCTGCAAACAAGGGATCAAATTTGGGAAGATATGGTAAATCAAGGAGTAGAGACAAGGCAAGAGAGGAAGGTATTAATATGGGAAATAATAAACAGACTACGACAGGAAGGGACAGAGCATACAAATCTAGAGTAAATCAACAGATAAGGCTAGAGGCTACAAAAATAACAAAAGGACAAAACTAAAAGCTCTGTACCTGTATGCATGCAGCATTCAAAACAAAACAGATGAACTGACAGCGCAAATAGAAATAAATAAGTACGATCTGATAGCCATTACAGAGACATGACTGCAAGATGACATGGATTGGGACCTGAATATTGATGGGTACATGACATTTAGGAAGGACAGGAAGCTAGGAAAAGGTGGAGGGGTAGCTCTGTTAATTAATGATGGTATTAGCGCAATAGAGAGGGATGACCTAAGTTCAGGAAACCAGGATGTAGAAGCAGTTTGGGTAGAGATGAGAAATCATACAGGTAAGAAGTCACTTGTGGGAGTGGTGTATCGGCCACCCAACGTTAACCACACTGTAGGACGGGGTATAAAGGAAGAAATAATGGCAGCCTGTCAGAAAACCTATATATAGACTGGAAAGATCAGATGGGTAGAGGTAGCCTAGATGAGCAGTACATGGAATGTTTTTGGGATAATTTCTTGGAAGAGTACATTCTAAAGCCACCCAGAGAGCAGGCTATACTAGACTTGGTATTGTGCAACGAGATAGGATTAATTAATGACCTCATAGTTAAGGCAGCCCTTGGTAGCAGCGATCATAATATGATTCAATGTTACATTCAGTTTGAGGGAGAGAAGAGTGGGTCCAAGACCAGTATTTTAAACTAAAATAAGGGCAATTATGAGGGCATGAAAGCAGAGCTAGCTAAAGTAAACTGGCAAATTAGGTTAAGGGATAGGTCAATAGAGATACAGTGGCAGCCATTTAAGGAGATATTTCAGAATACACAGAATAGATACATTCCAATGAGAAAGAAAAATTCCAAGGGGGGGACCCGCTATCCGGGGTTAACTAAAACAGTTAAAGATAGTATCAAACTTAAAGAAAAAGCTTATAATTGCACAAAGATGGGTGGCAGGTCAGAAGATTGGACAGAATGTAAAAAGCAGCAAAGATTGACTAAAAGATTGATAAGGAAGGTAAAATTAGAGTATGAGAGAAGGCTAGCTAGAAACATAAAGACAGTACGAGTTTCTTTTGGTATTTAAAAACGAAAAGTGTTAACAAAGTGAACGATGGTCCTATAGAAAATGAGTCTGGGGTATTAATAATGGATAATAAGGAGATGGCAGATGAATTGAACAGGTATTTTGCATTGGTCTTCGCTATAGAGGATACAAGTAACATGCCAGAATCAGCTGTAAGTCAGGAAATGGAAGGGAGGGAGGAACTCAAGAAAATTACAATCACCAGGGAAGTGGTACTGAACAAATTGTTGGAGCTGCAGGCTGACAAGTCCCTGGGTCCTGATGGACTTCATCCTGGGGTCTTAAAAAAAGTGGCTAGTGAAATAGTTGAAGTGTTAGTTTTTAATTTTCCAAAATTCCCCATATTCAGAGAAGGTTTCACTGGACTGGAAAATAACAAATGTACCTTCTTTATTCAAAAAGGGAGAGAGACAGAAAGCAGGAAAGTACAGGCCATTTAGCTTAACAACTGTCTTAGGGAAAATGTTAGAAGCTATTATTAAAGACGTAAGGCAGGCCATGTAGAAGAATTGAAGGTAATCAGGCAGAGTCAACATGGTTTTGTGAAAGGGAAATCATGTTTATCCAGTTTATTGGAGTTCTTTGAGGAAGTTACATGTGCTGTGGATGAACGGGAATCAGTGGATGTATTGTATTTAGATTTCCAGAAGGCATTTGATAAGGTGCCACATCAAAGGTTATTGCAAAAAATAAAAGCTCATGGTGTAGGGGGTAACATATTGGCATGGATAGAAGATTGGCTAGTTAACAAGAAATAGAGAGTAGGCATAAATGGGTCATTTTCTGGTTGGCAAGATGTAACGAGTGGTGTGCCACAGGGATCAGTGCTGGGGCCTCAACTTTTTACAATTTATATAAATAACTTAGATGAAGGGATCGAAGGTATGGTTGCTAAAATTTGCTGATGACACAAAGATAGGTAGGAAAGTCGGTTGTGCAGAGGACATAAGGAGGCTACAAAGGTATAGATAGGTGAAGTGAGTGAGCAAAAATCTGGCAGATGGAGTATAATGTGGGAAAATACAAAGTTGTCCATTTTGGCAGGAAGAATAACAAAGAAGCATGTTATGTAAATGGTGAGAGATTGCAGAGCTCTGAGATGCAGCGGGATCTGGGTATCCTAGTGCATGAATCACAAAAGGTTAGTTTGTAGGTACAGCACGTCATTAGGAAAGCTAATAGAATGCGAGGGGAATTGAATACAAAAGTAGGGAGGTTATACTTCAGCCCAACAGGGCATTGGTGAAACCACATCTGGAGTACTGTGTACAGTATTGGTCTCCTTATTTAAGGAAGGATGTAAATGCGTTGGAAGCAGTTCAGAGAAGGTTTACTAGACTAATACCTGGAATGGACGGGCTGTATTATGAGGAAAGATTGGACAGGCTAGGCTAGTGTCCGCTGGAATTTAGAAGAGAAAGAGGTGACTTGATTGAAACATGTAAGATCCTGAGGGGTCTTGGCAAGGTGGATGTGGAAAGAATGTTTCCCCTTGTGGGAGAATCTAGAACTAGGGGTCACTGTTTAACCATTTAAGGCAGAGCTGAGGAGAAATATTTTTTATCTCAGAGGGTTTTGAGTCCTTGGAACTCTCTTTCTCAAAAGACGGTGGAAGCAGAGTCTTTGAATATTTTTAAGGCAGAGGTGGATAGATTCTTGATAAGCAAGAGGGTGAAAGGTTATTGGGGGTAGGTGGAAATGTGGAGAAATCAGTTCAGCCATGACCTTATTGAATGGCAGAGCAGGCTCAAGGGGCCAAGTGGCCTATTACTGCTCCAAATTTGTATGTAAGCCAATAGATGACCATTGTTCGTCGCCTGACAAAGACACCCACAATGCCTATGCTGGCCGCCTAACTGTCTATGATGAAGCCACAGGGATGCCTCCTGCATGCGGCCACTCAGAGGCAGCAGTGCAGGAGTCAACTCTGATGGACCGGGACCATTCACCAAGATGCTGCCAAGCCTCTGACAGCCAATGCTGCTGCCTGGCCCCATTGTGACTGACTGTGTTCGCATTCCCTTTCTACCAATCTCACCCTCCCTTGTAGCCACATGTAATCCTCCAAGGAAAGCAATGCATGGTGTACTCACCTTGGGGGAGCGCAAGAGGTCATGAAGCCGCTTGCAGCACTGCAGCCAGGTTTGAGGGATGACCCCATGGCTGCTGACCTCCTCTGTGATCTCCGTCCAGGCTTGCTTCTTCTGCAGACAGGTCTCCTCCTCTCGTCCCAGGGGAAGAAAACCTCCAGCCTTGCTCGAACAGCCTGGAGGAACAACTGCAGGGATGCATTGCTAAACCATGGGAGCACCCAGGATCTTGCCTCCATCATTCCTTGACAGGCCTTCTTTCTCAGGCCTTCCACTAAGTCTTCTTTCTGGTTGGATCAATTTCACTGATGCTTACAGCCCTTTAAATATGGTGCCGGCAGTTCCAGTGCATGAGCTCAGGTTGTCACCGCCGTCTTACTGGACGCCTCTTCCACCTCTCGGCTGTTAACTGGCCTGTCGCCACAGAATACCGATCCCCAGCTCACCACCCCTCGCCCAACTGTACCCCACCCCCACTCACCAAGTGGAAGCGGCTCCCTCTTCTGGACTTGGTAGCGGGACCTCGGGCCTTGCTGCAAAATTGACTCCTATGTATTTGACTCTTGCCTACAACCACATCTTGGGGATGGGCAATAAATGCTGCCCGTCGCTAAGAACTTCAAAAAATACAACTATTGCAGCATATCAGCATTAGCTGGCTGTAGACAAGGTGAAGATGTTTCAATTTTTTAGAAAAAAATAATTTTGAGGGATTGAGAAGTTGAATTAATTGCTCTGCAATCAATTTGAATCCCTCTGGGAATTTTAAAAATTACTAAGCTGCTAGTGATAGGAAATACATTGAAATGTATGTTTCCAATATTTACATCTCTTTGCATATACCCACTAATATCTGGGTGAACGTATTCTATGCCCCCCAAACTTCTGGAAGAAAATCCACAAAATTGTGGGGAACCAGTACAAATCCAGCAGAAAATTCTACCCCATTCACAGAATTACAGAATCATTACAATGTGGAAGGAGGCCATTTGGCCCATTGTGTCCGCACCGGCTCTTTGAAAGAGCAATTCCCTAGGTTCCATTCCCCTGCCTTCTCCCCGTAACACTGCACATTCTTCCTTTTCATATAACTGTCTATATCCATTTTGAATACTTCAATTGAACCTGCCTCCACCATGTTCTCAGGCAGTGCATTCCAGACCTTAAACACTCTCTGCGTGAAAAAGTTTTTCCCCATGTCACTTTTGCTTCTCTTACAAAATACTTTAAATCTGTGCCCTCTTGTTCTTGATCCTTTCATGAGTGGGAACAGTTTCTCTCGACCACCCTTTCACTATTTATATGCCTATAGAAAACTTTGCGATTCCCTTTAATGCTAGCTGCCAGTCTCTTCCCATGCTCTCTCTTTGCTTCTCTTATTTACTTTTCCACTTCCCTTCTGGTTCTTCTATATTCAGCCAGGTTCTCAACAGTATTTTCTACTTGGCATCTGTCATGAGCACACTTTTTCTTCATTATATTAATCTCTACCTCTTTTATCATCCAGGGAGCTCCGAAGAGCTTTCAGACTATCAAAAATCAAATCTGAAAAAAAAAACTATTTTCAAGTAATACAACTTTCTGAAAGAATAAAAGGATAAAAAGATATTGGCAGATTTGCTTGGATTTTCTTTTAGCATTTCCATGGAAAGGAGCCTGTTCTACTGCCAACATTATGTTTACATAGACTGCTCTTAACAACTACTCATTTATTCTTAATTTTTAATTCAGTGCACGTAAGTCCAAAATTATTGTTTTGATGGATTTCTTTGTGTTTCCAATGTTTTGTACTTCTAAATTAATTTTACTTTTGTACCTGCATGGACATGTCGTCATGTTGATACCAAAATCTATTTAAAAGATTGGCAGTGGAGGTGGGAAATGGTCTCATTGTTCTGTTTTCAAATCTATCTCACAGGCTGCTTCGCATCACATTTCCCAGCATAATAACTTTATGCTCCATGCAGTATATTTTTATTGTCATTGTTTCCAATAATGTATGCCACAATCACTCCGGAGTGAAGGATTACATGTGTTCTTCCAAAGAATTCTTAATTGTGATCATATTCGGTATGTCCCAAAACGTAGAGACGGGAATGGAGGCAGGGGGGCAGACAAAATGGCCCCTGCCATTATGTCCAGGTTGGGGAAGGCTGAGGACGGTCCCACCTCAGGCCAATTGAGGCCCTTAATTAGCCAATTCAGGGTCTCTTCCCGCCTCTACTCCAATTTTGTGGAAACTGGAGGGGCCTGCCGCTGCATGGAGATGCCACCAGGTGAGACCGGGCGGCCGCTTCCTAGTGGACTCGGTGGGTGCGTGGGGGGGGGGGGGGGTCCCTCCATTGGGGGCAATCCATGGCCCCTGGAGGGGCTGCCCGGCAGTGATGGTCACACCCCTGGCAAGGTCCCACCAACCCTCACCAAACGACCTGTACAAACCCATTGCCGGGGCCTGCCTGAATGGCCCTGGCAACCTCAATCCCACTTGCCAGAGTACCGGGGTCTCCTCTATCCTTGACCCTGCAGGCCTCCTGCAGTACCGGCACTAGCCACCCCTCCCAGTGACGCTGCTGGTACTGCAGTACTGCTGCCTCTCCGACTGGCTGGCAGCTCTGGAGGCAGGATCTTGCCCCTGAAGGGACACTGTCCTCAATGGCGGGCAGTTAATTGGCTGCCCATCATTAAGTTGCATCAGGGGTCCGACAGAGGGCCAAGGCAGGTTCTCCATCCTGCCTTCCAGCCCACCGCCAGGATCCCCATCGTCGGAATAAGATCCAGCTCGTAGACTTTGTCCTTGTATCTTCTGATAATTATTGTCCATAGTAAGGCATGTACACAGAAAAGTAGCAGAGAATTTTTGCAGCATTCATTTACAGATTATCATACTGAAATTGTCAGTATGTTTGTAGAAATTCTTAAACTCAGTCTGAATTGATCTATTGAAACAAAACCAAGTAAATTGCCATATTTCTGTCAGGTTTATTTTACATTTTACAGACTGAAATTTACGCTACAAGAACATAAGTTTTTAGGAACAGGAAAAGGCCATTTATCGCAACAGACTCCTTTTCAGAGATTAACTCCCCTACTTACTTAGTCAAGTATCACTCACTTCCTGTCTCTGAAAATACATCAACTTATTTCTTGACCCTCCTCATAAACCCTGATATTAAACTAACATGCCTACTGAGTGTGATTGTTACGACCAGGTGAGGAAGGGGTCCAGGGCTCCCCCTCAGCCTTTTCCTGGTTTGGCCGTAACAGGGTTTAACTTTTAAAACACAGGGTTTTTAGCTTCCCCGCAGTGAGTCCTTGCTCACTGCTCTCTAATTGGAATTGCAAAGAAATCAACCAGACAGGTTTTCTCAGATTTAAACAAGAAAGGTGTAAGTTTATTAACCTTAAAACTCTAACTCAGTTAAAACTGCTAAAAATACAGGACGCGACCATTTATAGGTAATAAACACACACACAAATAGAGACAGAGGAGGAGAAAGAATTAAAGGGGAAAGGTTTGAAGTAATAGATGGGGTTCAGTTACTGGTTTTGGGTTGGATGGAAAGTCTTTGATTGAAGTTAAGTCTTGCAGTTCTCGTTGGAGCCTAGTGCACACTTTCAAACTTGTTTCACTGGTCTTTGGTCTTGAGGCTTAAGTTACTTCTGTGGATCCTTGGAAGTATGTGTGAGAGAGAGAGACAGAGAGAGGGAGACCTTTCTCCTTGAAGTTCAATTGCAGTCTCTTCCAAAAACTGTTCTGTGAGCACAATTCAATTAACTCCAGGTTGGCCAACAGGTTAGTCATGTGACTAGCTCCTTGTTTAAAATAGCCTTACCAGTGGGGGAGGGGGGGTGTGGTGGTGGTGGAATGCTGGCTCTTACACATTCAATGACTGTCAGTGTCTCTTGATCATCACTATTGACAAAATCCATCTGGCTAATTGAATCAGGGAGTACTTCCATTGTCTCTCCATACCACTGTCTTTTAGAATGCAAATGTGCAGCCATGTTTTCAGCCACTGTTCTGTGGTCTTTTAAAACAAGATATGTTCAATGCCCAGTAAGTGTTCAAATAATGTTCCATACGACGAAATTAATATATTTCCATCTGGCAGGTGTGGTTTCTGTCACAGTCAATCCTTTGAGTTGGATGCTGAGTCTGCACACCACCTGAATATATACTCCATTAACATCAATAGAATCAAACATTGAGCAGGGTGTAAATCATGTGTCCGAGCCAAATGCACTCTGATCTCACTGAACACTTTAGTTTAAAACTGGGGTTATACTGTTGCTTCAGTGGCCTTCCCTCATAACACATTCCTCAGCTTTCTTTATGTGAACAAGCTTTACCTGACTTCCATTTTACCTACTAACAGCTTAATTTTTAATCTGTTTCTTTTGATAGTTGAATCCTTCCCCACAATGGAAAATTTTGCTGGATCTGTTTTGAGAAAAGAAAATACGTACATTTAGATTTTAATGCCACTGTATAATTCTGTCAACCATACTTGTGGGAGAATACAGCTCAGGTTTGCCAAGGCTCGGGAAATTGATCAAGATAACGGAGGAGAGCTTGAGCAGCATTTCAGGTGGATATTTAAACTTGCCATTGTCCAGGCTGAATAAAAGCTCATTGATTGCGGCTGGTGTCTCAGTTCCATCTGGTAAACATTTGGAAGAGACTGCTTATTTGGTGCAGTTTTTTTCAACCTTGGAGGGTTTCAAAGTGACAGGATCATGATGGAAGTCAAAATGGATGTATTTGGCAGTATATCAGGAAAGGAAGACCATTACCAAAAATGGCAGCGCTAACGTAGCACATGCACATGAGGGAAGTGCACAGGACAGGGGCTGAGGTTGCAGGAGGCACTATTCATGTCACAGGGTTTACAGGCAGAGGTTCAGCTTCCTTGACCTCTTGGAAAACAGTGCTTCCACAGGCTGAGTCTGTCATCTCAGGTGGTGGCAGACATATTCTGCTTCCTAGAAGAAGAGCTACAATCTGCTGGACTTGGTGGCCATGCATTACCAGTGGCTGTGAAAGTGTATACCAACCTTAATTTTTTTTACCTCTGATCCTTCCAGGCTGTTACCTGAGCAAATCCAGGATCTCCCTGTCATAGGAACATAGGAACAGGAGTAGGCCATTTAGCCCCTCAAGCCTGTTCTGCCATTCAATGGGATCATGGCTGATCTGCGACCTAACTCCTTATAGCCACCTTTGCCCCATATCCCTTGATATCTCTGGCTAACATAAATCTATCAATCTCAGTGTTAAAATTTCCAATTGATCTAGCATCAGTTGCCCTTTGTGGAAGATAAACATAAAGGGATATAGGGATAGTGTGGGAAAAAGGCATTGAAGTGGATGATCAGCCATGATTGTATTGAATGGTGGAGCAGTCTTGATGGGCTGAATGGCCTACTCCTGCTCCTATGTTCCAAATTTCTACCACTCTTCGCATGAAGAAGTGTTTCCTAATTTCACTCCTTAAAGGTCTGGTTCCAATTTTGTGACTATGCCCCCGAGTCTTAGACTCTCAACTAGGAGAAATAGTTTCTCCCAACCTACCCTATTTGCTCAGCTTAATATCTTGAAATCTTCGATCAAATCACCTCTTAACCTTCTGAAGTCCAGGGGATTCAACTGTACTTTGTGCAATCTCTCCTTATAATTTTATTCTTGTAGTCCAGGTATCATTCTGGTAAATCTACGCTGCATTCCCTCCAAGGCTTCATGACATCCTTCCTAAGGTGTGGTGCCCAGAAATGCTCGTCGTGCTCCAGGTCTGGTCTAACCAGGGCTTTGTATGGCTGAAGCATGGTTTCTACCTGCTTGTCTTCTATTCCATTAACCTTTTTGATTATTTTCTGTATCTGTTCATGATATTTTAACGATCTGTGTACATGGACCTCCGAATCACTTTGGACTCATCGACATGAAACGTTAACTCTGTTTCTCTCTCCACAGATGCTGCCAGACGTGCTGAGTATTTCCAGCACTTTCTGTTTTTAATCTCTTTGGACCTTCACTGTTTCTAGCTCTTCACCAGTGATTTTCACCAGTCGGCAGTACATTAGTGCACAGGGCAGGTCACTGACGGGTTGTTTGTCAGGGCTGGGAGTTACGTAAACGTCCCTGTGATGAGAATAGCCAGAATGAGCAGGCACCTGGATTCATGACTTTGGTTGGATTCCCATAGGTACAGGGTGCCATCAACTGCATACACATGGCAATCCGAGTACCACCACAGGAGTTTTTATAACCTTAAAGATATTCGCTCATCAGTGAGGAGCTGATGTGGAACTTCAAGAGGAGGTTCGTGCAGTTCTGTGTCAGATTCCCTGGAAGCTATCTTGATATCTTTATACTGCGACAGTCCAACATTTCAGACATTTTTGTACAAGGAGGCAGACTTAAAGTCTGGCTCAATGTAGAGAAGTGATATCTCTTTTAAATATGGCTAATGGAGGAGGACAAATGGGCTCATCACCCATCTTCGGAACAGAAGAACTTATAGGAGGAGGAGGAGGATGGGATACCCATTGCTAGATCAGCCACTTACATTGCTGCCTGGGATACCTGCGATGATTTAATACCGTAGAGTTTCACCTAATGTAAAACATAAGAAATTAAATCTTGCAGTCTGCTCCCAGCATCAGGACCAACCCCATCACCCTCCCTTTGCAATAAACAGTCATCAAGCACTCATCCACCCATTGCACCTCCACGCAATGGGTCCTGTCACGTATTGACAGTCATCACAAAACAGGTGAAAGAAAAATTTGACACTCGGAATGCAATAATGGGAAGATGTGGAAGTGGCGCCAATAAATTTTATGTGCCATTATAAAAAACATTTTGTCAGACATCCATGTAAATACCCTTGGTAAATTACAATTTCTTGACCTTGTGTTTCCTATCAGTTCTATGTGATGCATCCTGTGTGGTTTCAGTGGAGGCAGGCTGCTCAGATCCCTGCCCTGAATGTATAGATGCATTTGACCTACACCATCTGGGTTTTGGAGACCCTGAGGGGCCCAACCACAGAGTGCTCCACCTGCACCTGTTTCTGATGTACCTCTAGAATTCTCCTTCACTGCAATAGATGCCAGTTTCAGCATTTGTGCCCAGGTGATCGAAGCTTGGAAAGGATTGGATCCCCTGATGTGGACGCTCCACAGCTGTTCCTGCTACTAGTGTCTGCTCGTGTTCACTTGTGAGGTGTGAAACAAAAGGTGAAAGGAAGAAGATGCAACCCAGGCAACGTTGAAAGAGGAGGTAAGTCAGACACTAGAGGGGTTTAAAATTGATAAAGAGGAAGTATTAGATAGGCTGTCTGTACTTAAAGTAAATAAAGCACCAGGACCAGATGAGATGCATCCAAGAATACTGAGGGAAGTGAGAGTGGAAATCGCAGAGGCGTTGGCCATAAATTTTCAGTCTTCCTTAGACTCAGGGTGGTGCCAGAGGACTGGAGAATTGCAAACATTACACCCTTGTTCAAAAAAGGGTGTAAAGATAAGCCCAGCAACTGCAGGCCAGTCAGTTTAACTTTGATGGTGAGAAAACTTTTAGAAAAAATAATTCAGGGCAAAATCAATAGTCACATGAACAAATGTGAGTTAATTAAGGAAAGCCAGCATGGATTTCTTAAGAGAAAATCATGTTTAATTAACTTGCTGGAGTTTATTGAGGAGGCAACAGAGAGGGTTGATGAGGGCAATGCTGTTGATGTGGTGTACGTGGACTTTCAAAAGGCGTTTGATACAGCGCCACACAACAGACTTGTAGCTCATGTAATAAAAGGGACGGCAGCAACATGGATACGAAATTGGCTGAGTGACAGGAAACAAAGAGTAGTGGTTAATGGATGTTTTTCGGGCTGGAGGAAGGTTTGTAGTGGAGTTCCCCAGGGATCAGTGTTGGGACCCTTGCTTTTCCTGATATAGATTAATGACCTAGACTTTGGTGTACAGGCCACAATTTCAAAGTTTGCAGATGATATGAAACTTGGAAGCATTGTGAACTGTGAGGTAAAGGCCTGCTCAGGTTTGCAAAAATAAATCTGACCCAAGCCCGACAGAACAACATCCGACCCGAGCCCGACCCTGCCCAAGTCCTTCCAGCTTTTCCCGTGCCCGACCCGACCACTTTGTTGCTGATCGACACAAGCTTAAAATAACTGTAACAAAACCACCGTTCTAGTTCAAAAATTAAATTAAATTAACATTGGAACCACTTAACTGTGATAGAGCATGTCCGACCCGCACCAACCCGAGCCCGAATGCCGAACCCGGAAGTGCAACCCAACCCGACCGAAACCCGACACATGTCATTGGGTCCCGTCGGGTTCGGGCAGGGTAGCAGGCCTTTACTGTGAGGAGGATAGTGTAGAATTTCAAAAGTACATAGACAAGTTGGTGAAACGGGCAGACAGGTGGCAGAAGAAGTTCAACGCAGAGAGATGTGAAGTGATTCATTTTGGTGGGAAGAACATGGGGAGACAGTATAAAATAAAGGGTACAATTCTAAAGTGGGTGCAGGAGCAGAGGGACCGAGGTGTATATGTGCATAAAGCATTGAAGGTGGCAGGTCAGGTTGAGAGAGTGGTTAATAAAGCATACAGTATCCAGGGCTTTATTAATAGGGGCATAGATTACAAGAGCAAGGAAGTTATGTTGAACATGTATAAGACACTAGTTTGCCCTCAGCTGGAGTATTGCGTCCAGTTCTGGATGCTGCACTTTAGGAAAGACGTGAGAGCATTGGAGAGAGTATAGAAAAGATTCATGAGAATGGTTCCAGGGATGAGGAATTTCAGTTATGAAGATAGTTTGGAGAAATTAGGACTGTTTTCTTTGGAGAAGAGAAGGCTGAGATGTGATTTGATAGAGGTATTCACAATCATGAGGTATCTGGACAGATTAGATGGAAAGAAACTGTTCCCACTCGTGGAAGGATCAAGAACGAGAGGACACAGATTAGGGCCAATCAAGGATAGTAGTGGGAAGTTGTGTGTGGAATCAGAAGAGATAGGGGAAGTGTTAAATGAATATTTTGCGTCAGTATTTACAGTAGAGAAAGAAAATGTTGTCGAGGAGAATACTGAGATTCAGGCTACCAGGCTAGATGGGATTGAGGTTCACAAGGAGCAGGTGTTAGCAATTTTGGAAAGTGTGAAAATAGATAAGTCCCCTGGGCCAGATGGGATTTATCCTAGGATTCTCTGGGAAGCTAGGGAGGAGATTGCAGAGCCTTTGTCCTTGATCTTTATGTCGTCATTGTCGACAGGAATAGTGCCGGAAGACTGGAGGATAGCAAATGTTGTCCCCTTGTTCAAGAAGGGGAGTAGAGACAGCCCTGGTAATTATAGACCTGTGAGCCTTACTTCGGTTGTGGGTAAAATGTTGGAAAAGGTTATAAGAGACAGGATTTATAATCATCTTGAAAAGAATAAGTTCATTAGCGATAGTCAGCACGGTTTTGTGAAGGGTAGGTCGTGCCTCACAAACCTTATTGAGTTTTTCGAGAAGGTGACCAAACAGGTGGATGAGGGTAAAGCAGTGGATGTGGTGTATATGGATTTCAGTAAGGCGTTTGATAAGGTTCCCCACGGTAGGCTGTTGCAGAAAATACGGAAGTATGGGGTTGAAGGTGATTTAGAGCTTTGGATCAGAAATTAGCTAGCTGAAAGAAGACAGAGGGTGGTGGTTGATGGCAAATGTTCATCCTGGAGTTTAGTTACTAGTGGTGTACCGCAAGGATCTGTTTTGGGGCCACTGCTGTTTGTCATTTTTATAAATGACCTGGATGAGGGTGTAGAAGGGTGGGTTAGTAAATTTGCGGATGACATTAAGGTCGGTGGAGTTGTGGATAGTGCCGAAGGATGTTGTAGGGTACAGAGGGACATAGATAGGCTGCAGAGCTGGGCTGAGAGATGGCAAATGGAGTTTAATGCGGAAAAGTGTGAGGTGATTCACTTTGGAAGGAGTAACAGCAATGCAGAGTACTGGGCTAATGGGAAGATTCTTGGTAGTGTAGATGAACAGGGAGATCTTGGTGTCCAGGTACATAAATCCCTGAAGGTTGCTACCCAGGTTAATAGGGCTGTTAAGAAGGCATATGGTGTGTTAGCTTTTATTAGTAGGGGGATCGAGTTTCGGAGCCAAGAGGTCATGCTGCAGCTGTACAAAACTCTGGTGAGACCGCACCTGGAGTATTGCGTGCAGTTCTGGTCACCGCATTATAGGAAGGATGTGGAAGCTTTGGAAAGGGTGCAGAGGAGATTTACTAGGATGTTGCCTGGTATGGAGGGAAGGTCTTACGAGGAAAGGCTGAGGGACTTGAGGTTGTTTTCGTTGGAGAGAAGGAGGAGGAGAGGTGACTTAATAGAGACATATAAGATAATCAGAGGGTTAGATAGGGTGGATAGTGAGAGTCTTTTTCCTTGGATGGTGATGGCAAACACGAGGGGACATAGCTTTAAGTTGAGGGGTGATAGATATAGGACAGATGTCAGAGGTAGTTTCTTTACTCAGAGAGTAGTAGGGGCGTGGAACGCCCTGCCTGCAACAGTAGTAGACTCGCCAACTTTAAGGGCATTTAAGTGGTCATTGGATAGACATATGGATGAAAATGGAATAGTGTAGGTCAGATGGTTTCAGAGGTCGGCGCAACATCGAGGGCCGAAGGGCCTGTACTGCGCTGTAATATTCTAATTCTAATTCTAATTTAAAGTATTTGGTAAGAGAAGCAAAAGTGACATGAGGAAAAACTTTTTCACACAGCGAGTGGTTAAGGTCTGGTCTGCGCTGCCTGAGAATCTGGTGGAGGCAGGTTCAAGTGAAGCATTCAAAACGGAAATAGACAATTATATGGAAAGAAAGAATGTGCAGGGTTATGGGGAGAAGGCAGGGGAATGGAACTGAGGGAATTGCTCTTTCGGAGAGCCAGTGCGGACATGATGGGCTGAATGGTCTCCTTCTGCACTGTAACGACTCTGTGATTCTGTGAAATAACTGTTTAAGTGAATCCACCGATGGGCGAGTTTCCGGACTGGTACATGGCTATTCTGTGACAGTGTATCCTTAGAAAGGAATGAGGAGCTCTGAGGAATCATCCTTACGCATGTCCTGCAGCACTTGCAAACTACTGGCCAGTTAGCTTAACATCTGTCGTCGGGAAAATACTGGAATCTATTATTAAGGAGGTTGTAGCGGGGCACTTAGAAAATCTCAATGTAATCAGGCAGAGTCAACATGGCTTTATGAAAGGGTTCTTTGAGGAAGTAATAAACAACATGGATAAAGGGGAACCTGTGGATGTGCTATACTTAGATTTCCAGAAGGCATTTGACAAGGTGCTACATCAAAGGTTACTAAATAAAATAAGAGCTCATGCCATTGCAGGTAACATATTAGCATGGATAGAGGATTGGTTAGCCAACAGCAAACAGATGGTAGGCATAAATGGGTCATTTTCGGGTTTGCAAGATATGATGTGTGGAGTACCACAGGGATCAGTGCTGGGACTTCAACTATTTACAATTTATATCAATGACTTGGATGAAGGGACTGATTGTATCGTTGCTAAATTTTCTGATGACACAGATAGGTAGGAAAGTAAGTTGTGAAGAGGACATAAGGAATCTGGAAAGGGATATAGATAGGTTAAGTGAGTGGGCAAAAATTATATCAAAAGGAGTATAATGTGGTAAATGTGAACTTATCCACTTTGGCAGGAATAATAGTAACACAACATATTATTTAAATGGAGAGAGATTGCAGAACTATGAGGTACAGAGGGATCTGGGTGTCCTGGTACCTGAATCACAAAAGGTCAGTGTGCAGAAATAGCAAGTGATTAGGCAGGCAAATGGAATGTTGTCATTTATTGCAAGGGGAATGGAATATAAAGGTAGGGATGTTTTGCTACAGTTTCGTAGGGTATTGTTGAGACCACATATGGAGTACTGCTACAGTTTTGGTCTCCGTATTTAAGAAAGGATATAAATGCGTTAGAGGCAGTTCAGAGAAATTTCACTCGACTGATACCTGGGATGTGGGGGGGTTGGGGGGGGGGGGTGGGGAGGGCGGTTTACCTTATGAAGAAAGGTTGGGTCTGTATCCATTGGAGTTGAGAAGAATGAGAGGTGATTCTTATTGAAACATATGAGATCCTGAGGGGATTTGACTGGTTGGATGCTGAAAGGATGCTTCGCCTTGTGGAAGAGACTAGAACTAGGGGACATAGTTTAAAAATAAGGGGCCACCCATTTGTGATGGAGATGAGGAGAATTTTTTCTCTCAGAGTGTTGTAAGTCTTTGGAACTCTGTTCCCCAGAGAGTGGTGGAGGCAACTTCATTGAATTTTTTTAAGGCAGAGGGAGATAAATTCTTGCTTAACAAGGGAGTCAAAGGGTAGAGGGGGTAGGCGGGAAAGTGGAGTTGAGGCCACAATCAGATCAGCCAGGATCTTATTAAATGGCAGAGCAGGCTTGAAAGGGCCGAATGGCCGACTCCTGCTCCTAATTCTTATGTTCATACTTATGTTCGTAGGCTCTATGGGTGAAGACCCTGGAAGAGAAAAGAAAGGAATAAGATTTAGTCCTGGAAATGTTAGTCTTGACAATCACCATACTCAGTCTTCTCATAGTTCAGTTGTTGATGAAATGAAGTCAGCATATGTGTGTCAGAGACATTTGTAATTCTGTCACCCATCTCCAATTGAGAGGGACACAGATGTGCCATTTATTTCCATTGTGTCCTCCTTGGCATCTGTTAACTGGACTATTTGGGCTACCTCCAGTCCTCTTCCTCTCCCTTGCGTCTGTACTCTCTTCTTCTGCATGGAGCGAAGAAAACAGACCTGTGAGTGAATGAAGATCTTTATTGATCCAGTGGGTGCAGTGCATTTGGTGAGGGTGACTATGAGACTGATGCATCACATTGCATAAGGATTGGGGTGAGTAGCAACAGTGGATGGATAAAAGGGTGGTGATGAAATGGATAGAAAGTCGTCTCATCTGGCGCTTTAACAAAAAACATTTTTTCTTCCTTTCAGGTGTGAAGGCCAGCAAGCTTCAACAGCTCATGGGCACCAACACCCTTCTGTATCCTTCTTTCCCTTTACTTCCCTCTGATCCCATCACTTCTTCAAATCTTACCCCTTGCCGTTGTTACGACCGACTGCTCCTGTCAAAGCCCCCAATCAAAATATACGATTCTGATTGTGGTGGGACCAATGCACCCTTAATTCAATCCTGTTGTTCCACAGATTGGCTAACACATCATTTAAAAACTTTCCAAATTAAAGAAAGACCCAGCCAAATTGTACCATGTATTAACCCCTGAATGAGGCTAACCAAACCAGGTGTCTTTAAGTCAATAAATTAACTCTTTAATTCAAAGAACTAAATTCTTAAACACTATGAAGATATAAACAACATTTAAAATAGAAAAATTAAAGTCCTTGCAAATTTACAGTCCAATGTTGCTTGAAGTCCTCACACGATGTTGCTCGAAGTCCTCACAGGATGTTGCTTTCCTTCTCCAGTGAATTTCAGCAATTAATGACTTGCAAACACTTTCAACAGAATCAATCTGACTTTAGAGTTTTTGAGGGATAAAAGATTGTCATAGTCCAACTTCCCTTTCTTCAATTTAAATTACCAGAGATCTCTGTTTTGGCTTGACTTTTTCTTAGAATTTTGAGAGATAATAATTAAACAGACTAAAATCTTATTCCTTCATCTTAAATGGTTGAGAGCTCTTTTTCAGGTGTCTGAACAGCACAGCCCCTACCTCAATGAAATTTGAGCTCAGCATAGTGCTGAGCTCTCCTTCCATCACCTTCACCTCTGCACCCACTTCTTTGGCCTACCGTCTCACAACAAATCTTTTTACCCATCTCCAGTATTCTCCCTCCAACTGGACCCTACTCTCTGGCCTATTACCCTCTCCAGATCTTTTCACTGAAAACTGTCGGCATGACATTGGCCTTAACAATTTCTTTGGTCCCCTCACTCATTCTAACCTATCTCCCTCTGAACTTACAGCATCCATTCTCTCAGGTCCAACCCTAACATAGCCATCAAACCTGCTGACAAGATGATGCTGTTGTTGTTTGACCTACCAACCTCTACAAAGCAGAAGCCGAATGACAACTCTCTGACACTTCCTTCTACATCTCCCTGGACCATGACCCCACCACCAAACATCAAGCCATTGTTTCCACGACTGTCACCAAACTCATCTCCTCCGGGGATCTTCCCTCCACGGTCTCCAACCACATAACGCACCAACCCTGTACAGCCTGCTTCTACTTCCTTCCCAAAATCCACAAACAAGACTGCCCTGGCTGACCCATCATTTCAGCACCTGTTCCTGCCCCACTGAACTGATTTCTTCCTAGCTTGACTATTTTTTTCTCCCCTTGTCCAGTCCCTTCACACCTACATCTGTGACTCTTCCGATGCCTTCTATCACTTTAACAGTTTCCAGTTTCCTGACCCTAACTATCTCCATTTCACCATGGATGTCCATATACCTCCAACCCTCACCAGGATGGACTGAGGGCTCCACACTTCTTCACTAAATGGAGGCCCAACCAGTCCCCATCTACCACCACCTTCCTCTGCCTGGCTGAACTTGTTCTCATATTGAACAACTTCTCCTTCAACTCCACTCATTTCCTCCAAATAAAAGATGTTGTTATGGCAACCTGTATGGGTCCTTGCTTTGCCTGCCCTTTTGTGGGATATGTGGAACATTTTTTGTTCCAGTTCTACTCAGGCCCCCTCCCTCACCTTTTTTACAGGCACATCGATTACTGTATCGGTGCCGTTTTCCAGTCTCACCCATTAACTTTGCTTCCAATTTTCACCCTTCGCTCACCTTCATACAGTCCATCTCCGACTTTTCTTTTCCCTCCCTTGACTTCTCTGTCTCCATTTCTGGGGATAGGCTATCAACACAATAAGCCCACTAACTCCCACAGCTACCTTGATTACACATCCTCACACCTTGCTTCCTATGAGGACTCGATTCCATTCTCCTAGCTTCTCTGTCTCTGTTGCATCTGTTCGGGCACTGCAACCTTCCATACTTGCTTCCTAAATGTCTTCCTTTTTCCTTGACAGAGTATTCCCTCCACTGTCGTTGATAGGGCCCTCAACCATTGCATGTTGTCTTAACCTCTGTGTTAGCTGTGCCTATACACAAAGCATTGACTACACAAGACGGGATCAGTAACGCAGTAATGTGGACTCTTTATTTAAAGATAGCTGTGCATGTACCAGACAAGTCTTCATGATACAGGTGTTTACTCAAGACTGCCCCCAACCCAGAAATCGCATGGTGGGTTACATCACAGCTCTTATACTGCTGGCAAGATAACATAGCCACACCTCTTAAAGGTTTATACAACAACATCCCCCTTTTCCCGAACTGAAACATATCACCCTCAAATAGGTAAAGGTTAACTATACACAATTCACAACAGTAATATTAACTATATACAATTTAATAATTGTAATATTAACTATATACAATTGAGCAACAATAATATTAACAATATACACTTCAACAAAAGTAATATGAGATAAACATGTATGGTACAAATAAGTAGTAGAGACATGTGAGTACATCAATCACGGTAATATAAGGGTGGTTTCATCAAATGGCCTGATTTAGAAACAGTTCTTGGATTACAGAGCAGATGTGTGTTGATTCAGCTCGATGGAAGTAGAATGCATTGACTTTGCCCAGGGCATTATCTTTGATCTTGTCCAATTTGCGATAGGGTCTTCCATGGATCAGGGATTATGAACTGTTCTTATCTGACCTCTATCCCTACGCAACGTGGCACCAGTAAAAGTAGATGAGAGGTTCTTGACGTTGACTTGGATGGTGAGCCTGGCATGCCTGAACAACGGATGCAATATCATTGTGAATACCCAGCCAGTAGACAGGTCCCCTGGCCAATTGCCTGGTATAGTCAATGCCCATGTGTGATTGGTGAAGCTGTTGGAGTATGTCAGCCTGTAGCCCTGCAGAGATCGGGACTTCTCTTCCCTTGAAAATGACACTGCGCGATTCCCAGCTCATCTCTGAAGGTCCAGATAAACCTGATAGATCCAGCAATGTCCTGAATGGAGTCCGGCCAGCCTTCCACTATTGTCTTGCAGAGCTCCTGGAATGTGGGGTTTGCTGCCATCTCTCCACGTAGCTGGTCACAGTTTCGCTGCCTGAAGTGGACCAGGTTGATACACCTTACATCCTCTAGTTCCACATTGACGAAGTCAACCTGCCATTCAATGGAATCATCTTTACCTTCGCTGGGTTAGGCAACTGGCTCAGCGTGGCGGAGGTGGTCATCAACTTGCCTGGTGTATACTTCATACTCACAATCATACCCGTGTATCTTCATCAGCAATTGCTAAAGATGCGGTGGTGTGCATATCAACGGCTTCCACCAAATCATCTCCAGAGGCTTGTGGTCAGTTACCACAACAAAGTGTTTACCGAAGAGGTATGTGTGGAAACGTGTAATGCCAAAAACAAGATCCAGGGTTTCCCTCTCGATATTTGAGTAGTTAGCTTGGGCTGGTGACAAAGCCTTGGATGCAAAAGCATCGTAAGCAGGCAGCCAAACCCTTCTGCGCGGCATCCACCTCAAGCATGGGGCATAGAGCTAGAGAATCGAAACGTTCTCTGTCAGCAAGGTCTTCAACTGGTCGAAGACATGCTGGTGGTCTTCATGCCAGAGGAAAGGGGTGTCCTTTTTCAGTAGATCACTCAATAGTGCCACTTTCTGAGTGAAACCCGGAATGAATGGGGAAACAAAACTGAAGAGCTCCAGGCATCGCTGAAGGTCTTCCTTGTCCTGTGGGACAGGCATTGCGCGGACGTGGTCCAACTTGCCTGGATTCGGTCACATGCCCTGGTCGGAGTATATGGAACCAAAGAAATTAATTTGTTGAACATGTATTTCACACTTGCGGCTGTTAAAGATGAGGCCTTCCTTCCGTACCGCATGCATCGGAGCATGCAGGTTTCGGTCGTGCTCTGCTCTGATCCTGCCCACCACAACAATGTTATCAGCAATACACACACACCCTGGCTCCTGACTTGTGATGCAGTCCATGTGTTGCTTGAACGCATCTTGGCTAATGGACGAGCTGAAATGGAGCCACTGGAAGCAGTACCTACCAAAAGGTGTGTGGAAAATGGTGATCTATTGTGAGTGTTAAGTTAAATGTAATGGCCAAAAGCCATTCTTAGCATCTAGTTTGGAAAAGAAAATGAACACCCGCAAACTCGGGATTCAACTCTTCAAGGATTGGAATCTTGTGCTGGAATCTTTTGAGAGCCTGGATCAGCTTTTGGGGGTCCTAACATATCTGCAAGGAGCCATCCTTTTTCACTACGCAGGTGAGGGACTGCACCAGTTGGTGTAGTCCTGGACATACTGTATGATACCGTCTACCTGCATCTTATCCAGCTTGGTCAAGAGCTTGGCCTTGATATGGACACTACACTTGGGGGGGGCGGGGGGGTGGGTCAATGGTGGGTGTGACATCATCCCAGAGATGTACTGTAGCATTCCCCTTGAAGTTGCCTATCTTGCTGTAACAGTCAGGGTAAATCGATGTGAGACGATGTGAGATCCTTGACAGAGCGAATTGGTTTGTCCTCTATGCTTGGTTTGCTCCCGTGGCGATGCCCAATGTCTTGGATGGTTACCAGAGTCAGGTCCCTGCATGTCTGTAGTCCTGCGATAGCAGGTCCAGTGTTTTGATGATGTAAAAAAGTTGGGATTTCCAATCCAAATAATTGTATTTGCATTTAATTTTTATGGATCCTAAACATGGGATCGGGAACCAATTGTATGCAATTAGTAGGGCGTTTGTCGGCAACTCCATGGCTCGCCATTTACCCGGATACATGCCTTTTAAGATGCGGAGAGATAAAATATTCGCACCAGCACCTGTATCCGCCTTCGTTCAGAGTCATAGAGTCATAGAGTTATACAGCACAGAAACAGGCCCTTTGGCCCATCATGTCTGTGCCGGCCATCAAGCACCTAACTATTCTAATCCCATTTTCTAGCACTTGGTCAGGAGCCTTGTATGCTATGGCATTTCAAGTGTTCATCGAAATACTTCTTAAATATTGTGAGGGTTCCTGCCTGTACCACCCCTTCAGGCAGTGCGTTCCAGATTCCAGCCACCCTCTGGGTGAAAAGATTTTTCCTCAAATCCCCTCTAAACCTCCTGTCCCTTACCTTAAATCTATGCCCCCTGGTTATTGACACCTCCGCTAAGGGAAAAAGTTTCTTCCTATCTAACCTATCAATGCCCCTCATAATTTTGTATACCTCAATCATACATCCCCTCAGCCTTCTCTGCTCTAAGGAAAGCAGCCCTAGCCTTTTCAGTCTCTCTTCATAGCTGATATGCTCCAGCCCAGGCAACATCCTGGTGAATCTCCTCTGCATCCTCTCCACTGTAATCACATCCTTCCCATAGTGTGGTGCCCAGAACTGTACACAGTACTCCAGCTGTGGCCTAACTAGCGTTTTATACTGCTCCACCATAACCTCCCTGCTCTTATATTCTATGCCTCGGCTAATAAAGGCAAGTATCCCATATGCCTTCCTAACCACCTTATCTACTGGTGCTGCTGCCTTCAGTGATCTAGGGACAAGTACACCAACGTCCCTCTGATCCTCTGTACTTCATAGGGTCCTACGATCCATTGTATATTCCCTTGCCTTGTTAGTCCTCCCAAAATGCATCACCTCACACTTCTCAGGATTAAATTCCATTGGCCACAGCTCCGCCCATCTTACCAGCCCCTCAATATCATCCTGTAATCTAAGGCTTTCCTCCTCACTATTTACGACACCACCAATTTTCTTGTCATCTGCGAACTTACTGATCATACCTCCTGTACTCACGCCTAAATCATTAATGTACACTACAAACAGCAAGGGTCCCAGCACCGATCCCTGTGGTACACCACTGGTCACAGGCTTCCACTCGCAAAAACAACCTTTGACCATTACCCTCCGCCTCCTGCCACTAAGCCAATTTTGGATTCAATTTGCCAAATTGCCCTGGATCCTGTGGGCTCTTACCTTCTTAACCAATCTCCCATGCGAGACCTTATCAAATGTCTTACTGAAGTCCATGTAGGCTACATCAACTGCTTTACCATCATCTACACATCTAGTCACCGCCTCGAAAAATTCAACCAAGTTAGTTAGACACGATCTCCCCCTGACAAAGCCATGCTGACTATCCCTGATTAATGCCTGCCTCTCCAAGTGGAGATTAATTCTGTCCCTCAGAAATTTTTCCAATAGTTTCCCAGCCACTGATGTTAGACTCACATGCCTGTAATTACCTGGTTTATCCCTGATACCCTTTTTGAATAATGATACCACATTCGCTGTCCTTCAATCCTCTGGTACCTCTCCTGTGGCCAGAGAGAATTTGAAAATTTGTGTCAGAGCCCCTGCTATCTCCTCCCTTGTCTCACATAACAGCCTGGGATACATCTCATCTAGGCCTGGGGATTTATCCACTTTTAAGCCCACTAAAACAGCTAATACTTCTTCCCTTTCAATGCCTATATGTTCAAGTATATCACAATCCCCCTGCCTGATCTCTACACCTACTTCATCCTTCTCCATAGTGAACACAAATGAAAAGTAATCATTTAAAACCTCACCTATGTCCTCTGGCTCCACACACAGATTGCCACTTTGGTCTCTAATGGGCCCTACTCTTTCCCTGGTTATCCTCTTGCCCTTAATATACTTATAACACGCCTTAGGATTTTCCTTTATTTTGCCTGTCAATGATTTTTCATGTCCCCTCTTTGCTGTCCTAATTACTTTTTTAAGTACAGATACGTTCCCTCCTTTTTCAGACATAGATGCAATAGATGCAAATGCCTCCAGTGGAGTAATCAAATCAATGCATTCAGTGACATTGACAACATGAAATGACTGTTCTTCTTGCACACATGGACGCTCACCATCATCATCACTAGTGTCACGCCAATGTGTTTTGCTGAATGATAATTTTCTTGAATCCACTGACTGGAGACCTGAATTTATATATATTTTTTCATTTAAAAAGAAACAGATAAAAGATGGCTTTGCTAGCAGCTTAAGATGGCCACCTAAATTGCAACACTGTCTCCTACAGTGCAAGGCCTGTGAGGGAGATGAAATGTCTGCTCATCCCAGCAAGAACCAAGACCCAGAACATTTAAGGGAACTGCCTTGTTTTTAGCATGAAGAAATGCCCTGCTAATTACCATTCTTGAATCACTGGGTGACTGTCATGTGACAAGCACCCCCACCCCAGCGTGGTTTTAAGCTGGTATTTCTCTGCCGCAACAAGGAGATGCATCTGGACACTGACATATGCAGACCCAAGTGGGCCCTCTCCCCTCTCTCTCTCCATTCCAGCTTGCAAGCTACAAACCCTGCCTGTTGACTGACCACATCTGCATACTTCAGCTACAACCAGAAACTGCTTTGGAGGAAATCATCCGCATTGCTGGCTCCAAGAGAACCACCGAATCAGTCATCTATCTCTTCAAACTAAAAGCCTCAGCACCACCGAATTCAGCTAGAAACCCACCAAATCATCAAACGTCACAGACTGTATACCTTTTTTGATGGACTCTTACTCGACCAATCTACCCTTCCCCACTCTGTAACTCATTTGTGTGTGTGAACCTCTAGTGTATGTGTTGTATGTGAGAAAGTGGCGTGTAGTTTATTATTTTAATTAGTTCCGTTTAAGTACGATAAAGTTAACTACTTTCTTTGTTAAACTCAAGGAAACCTGTCCAATTGGTTCCTGTTATGATCATGGCAAGTAGTTAATCAAACACAAACTGAATTGGCCAGTACATCCACTTTAAAAAAGAATTAAATCTGTTGTGGTCAAACAAGGAGCGGGAATAGAGGGAAGCCCTTCAACACCTCCTCACCTAGTGTTGACGTCATCCGCAACCTTTTGGATGTATTGGTTGTGATGTGAAGTATGACTGCGAAGCTTGCCAAGGTGTCACGAATGGATGCGAACCCTCTTGTGAATTATGTTGTGTATTTGAGTATTAATGTCAACCGCCATTTTATACAGCATGTTTTATGTTTGTACTTCTGTGTTCTGATTGTCAAAATGGAGGAGAGAGGTCAGGTGAGACAGCCACTTGAAAAGGGTCTAGTTTTAGGACCCAGGAGATCTCATATTCAACCTGCTAGACTCGAAACTGTAACCGTTTGTGAGTATAGCCTGTCTTTTTATCCAACTGCCGTGTGCTACAGACACATCTCTCTGCAAGAAGCCACAGCCTGCCTGAAGCTGCGTACACTTTTGTCTAAAGCTTTTTCAACAAGAAAAATTAAAGAGTAGCCACACTTTGAAAAATCCAGCAAGAAACAAACCAACTCGAAGACAAGCTGTAGTAACAGCAGAAAAGATCTGATTTCTATCAGCTTCCTCTCTGTCTAAAATAAGGTGACTTCAGCATTACTATCTTTGAGAGTGCAAAGAAAAAGGAATTTGCAAGAGAAGAGGTATCTCCAACAGGTCCTCCACTATTCAACATTTCTAATCAGTTATCTCCAACTTTTGGACACTTCTTTTGATATTCATGGACACTAGCTTTAACTGAAATCCATATTAGGTAGTAGTTAAGATACGTTTCTGTTTAATAAATGTCCTTGCCTTTTTTTAAAGCCTTTAACATTTCCCTGAATGTTTCTAAGTGTGTGGCGAACTTAAACCCCATCCCCAGTTTAAGAGTGTGTTAATAAACCCTGCTTCTTTGATTTAACTTTAAAATCTGTGTTGTTGAAGCGGTCATGTATTCTTAGGGTTTAAGGGAGGGAAAGAAATTCAATCACTAATCTAGTTATGGACAGGTGGTTGAAAAAAACATGGAAATTTGATCAGAGGAAAAAAAAATAAATTAACTGCCTGTTCGTAAAAAGGGCGTGAAGTTTTCTTATGGTCTGTCTGACAGTGGTCAAGACTCTTACCAGCAGTATCTGCCTCATCTTTCCGACACTGACGTTTCCAGTGACCCCTAACACCACTTGCTTTGCAGATGGCATTGAATGCTGGGCTGGGCAGCCCTTAGGTGTATGCAAGAGCCCACATCTTTTACATGGTTTCCTGTACCTGGAATCCTTACTCAATGCAGTAATGGTATTTGCAGCACATAGGGCTTGTAAACTCTGTTAGCCCGCAATGGTGGACTCAAATTTTTGATCATCTTTGAGCAAGGCATCCACTGTATACCCCTTCGGTATCTCTAAAAGATCCCCCTGCTCTGCCTCTATCATCATGGGTGCAATCACAAGCTGGATGATGATGCGATTTACCAGCTCAGACTCAGTGAAGTCACTTTCACCGCCCTTAGCTCAACATCGCCTGACAAGCTTGTCAATGGACTCAGCTGGCTGCTGTCGAAAGGACATGATTTCGAATTGATGGACGTGAAAATTTAGTCTGACATGAAGTTGATCCTCTAATATGGACCAGATTTTTGCAGGAACCTTCTACTCTTCTTTGGTAAGACCAGAAGTGTCAATGCGATATAAGCCTTCATTGCCATTGGCAATGCATATTTTCACTGCCTGCTTCTGTGGATCTAGGACTGGTAAGTCATTGAAACAAAGCTTGACTCTTTGCTTGAAGACCTGAAATTCTGATAGCAGGTCAGATGCTTTCGAGTTGATGTTATGGAACTGTACTGTCATTCCTGTAATGATTCACTGCTGTTGCTCTTAAAAGAAATCTCCTGTTGTAAGGGCAAACAAGAATAACTGCCTGCAGTTCCACTTGTGAACAAGCTTGGAGGGTATGGTGCTGTTTCCTGCTATAGTAACTGGCTGCAATTGCACTTGGAGGGTGTGGCGCTGTTTCCTGTTATAGACAGAGAGCTGGCTGCAGTTCCACTTGGAGAATGTGATGCTGTTGCACGATTCACATGCTTTTGTTAGGCCCCACCCACAAAGCAGTCAGCCTGGGACATGGCCCTGCAATGGCAGCCGCAGCTTTGTAACTTTTGTCTGGGTCAGACTGGGCTTTGGAAGGCGTGATCCTGGAGCAGCCTGCAGCGAACTTGGCAGCGTGATCCTGGACTGACCTACTTCTTCTTTTGACCACCAGTTCGACAATTTTAAAATCAGGTACTCACAGTTTGAAAGAGACTTTGCCTTTTTCTGTGTGTCTCTCCCTGACTTCGGGCTGGTTCCTCTCCAGGACCTTGCACTGAAGTAGAGCACCATGAACCCGATCTTCTATTCCACATTACAACTTTAAATTTTTTAAGTTGTGCAATGTGGTCCAGTCTTTAAACATACGCCGCTGCCACCATATTGTGTGTTGGCTTAACCTCTGTGTTAGCTGCTACTATACACGAAGGACTGACCACTCAAGATGGGATCAGTAATGTGGACTCTTTAGTTAAGGATGGTTCTGCATGTACTTACTTAAGACTGCTCCCAACTCAGAAGTCACATGGTGTCTTACATTACAGTTCTTACACCACTGGCAAGATAACATAGCCACACCGCTTAAAGGTGTAGACACGCAACACATTCTATTGCATGTACTTCTGCTTTCACCCCTTCCCCTCCCTTCCAGAACCACATAGGGTTCCCCTTGTCCTCACTTTCCACCCCACCAGGCTCAGTATTCAGCAGATCATCTTTTGCCATTTCTGACACCTCCAGTGTGATGCCGCCACCAAACAAAACTTCCCCTCCCTCCCCTTTCAGCATTCCAAAGAGACCATTCCCTCCGTGAATCCCTGGTCCACTCCTCAGTTGCCCCTTATGTCCTTTTCCTATAGCATCTTTCCATGCAAGCGCAGAAGATGCAACACCTGTTCAACATCTTAAAATAGCCAAAGAATCAACTTCCTTAATTGTACTTGCAGTCAAATCCATGACTGGAGAATGCCTATTATAAACTTATTTAAGTCATATTCAGCTATTGCTTAATTTATACTGTCACTAAGTTTTCTTAAAGCTTGGGGAAACATCCCTTGTTTATCAATTTTCTGAATTCAAGGAATGGGCTCATTAGGTTTTTGATGCTCCACATGATGTCTGTTCTGCTAAGTAGCTATAGTAATGATTGCAACAGTTATGACATTTCTGTAATCTATTGATCAAAACATATAATCAATCATTGTTTGATTAATCAATATTGTAATTAGACTTTCTTCACAAGATTAAGTAGTGATTCGGTGCTTGAAATGCATATTTTACTATGCTGGTAACATCACTCTGATAGCATCATACCCAATTATCACCAATCAATTCCGAGGAAGTTTTGAAGGAAAAGAGCTTCTAAACTTCAAAACTGCATTTACAATCAGGGTGCTTAGCACCCTACATCAAAGTACTGGTGGCATGATGTCATTGTCAGCACACCAAAGGTACATTCTAGTCACACATTTCCTTTATGTCAGGGAAAAGTGCAATTTTATTTCACAGTTTTATGTTTCTTAGCATTACTTTATCTTGATTTGTATATTGTCCTGTTTAATTTTTAGTGACCGTGAGTGAAGATTAGTGATGTGAGGAAAAGCACTTCAGGATTATTAATCAGTGATACGCATTGCTCTGAGGATTCTTCCCATTCCAAAAGCAGAATGTCCTGCATGACAAAGTAAAACCTGATAAAGAAAAACTCTTTCAGAATTATATAATTGTGGAGGGTAATCGGTAAGTGAGTATTTTACGTGAAGACAGTCCAGCTCTTAGTGAGCTAAGGAATGGGGAGATTTTAAATTACTATCACAGCACTAACAAAAGTGGATAGTACAACCCTTTAAGGTGGAGAAGAAGGCAGGCAGTTCTTGCATGAACCTCTTAAACCTACCTCATGAGGCAGAGGAGGAACGGGTGGCTGAAGATATGGAAAGAATAGATTTTTATTTCTCTTTTAATTTGTGTTGTAATTCAGTGAGGGTAGATCTAAACAGTTTACTACTCGCTTTGAGAATGCATGTCAGATCCTACCAGTGGTGAGCATTCCAATGCAAGGAAATACTTTGCAAGGTGACACTTGAGCTGTTAGGCTGTGTGTATTTGCTGGATTCTCGCACCTACACTGTTTGGGATCTTCTTCTCCCTGCTGCTCTCACATGCATTCAAGTCCTCTGAAGAAGGAATTTTCCTCCACTCAAGATCAGGGGGCAGGTTGTTCAACCTTGCTCGTCTAAAAGCGAAGACCAAAGTACGAAAAGTCCTGATCAGGGAACTCCTCTTTGCTGACGATGCTGCTTTAACATCTCACACTGAAGAGTGCCTGCAGAGTCTCATCGACAGGTTTGCGGCTGCCTGTAATGAATTTGGCCTAACCATCAGCCTCAAGAAAACGAACATCATGGGACAGGACATCAGAAATGCCCCATCTATCAATATCGGCGATCACACTCTGGAAGTGGTTCAAGAGTTCACCTACCTAGGCTCAACTATCACCAGTAAGCTGTCTCTAGATGCAGAAATCAACAAGCGCATGGGAAAGGCTTCCACTGCTATGTCCAGACTGGCCAAGAGAGTGTGGGAAAATGGCGCACTGATACAGAACACAAAAGTCCAAGTGTATCAAGCCTGTGTCCTCAGTACCTTGCTCTACAGCAGCGGGGCCTGGACAACGTATGTCAGCCAAGAGCGACGTCTCAATTCATTCCATCTTCGCTGCCTCCGGAGAATCTTTGGCATCAGGTGGCAGGACCATATCTCCAACACAGAAGTCCTCGAGGCAGCCAACATCCCCAGCATATACACCCTACTGAGCCAGCGGCACCTGAGATGGCTTGGCCATGTGAGCCGCATGGAAGATGGCAGGATCCCCAAGGACACATTGTACAGCGAGCTCGTCATCGGTACCAGACCCACCGGCCGTCCATGGCTCTGCTTTAAAGGCGTCTGCAAACGCGACATGAAGTCCTGTGACATTGATCACAAGTCGTTGGAGTCAATTGCCAGCGATCGCCAGAGCTGGCAGGCAACCATAAAGGCGGGGCTAAAGTGTGGCGAGTCGAAGAGACTTAGCAGTTGGCAGGAAAAAAGACAGAAGCGCAAGGAGAGAGCCAACTGTGTAACAGCCCTGACAACCAATTTTATCTGCAGCACCTGTGGAAGAACCTGTCACTCTAGAATTGGCCTTTATAGCCACTCCAGTCGCTGCTCCACAAACCACTGACCACCTCCAAGCGCTTACCCATTGTCTCTTGAGACAATGAGGCCAAAGAGAGATTTGCTGGGTAGGTTAATTGGGAGGTGGGAAAAGCAACGTACAATAACATTCAAATGACATAAGAGGAGATGAGGAAATACAAATTCACATGAAAATGTAAAATACTGCAAATGTTAAAAAACCTGAAACAAAACCAAAAAATGTTGGAACACATAACAGGTTAGTCAACATCTGTGGACAAAACATACAAGTTAATGTTTTGGTTGCAGACTCTTCGTCAAAACAGTTTTGAAGAAAGGCCCGCACATGAAACATTAACCCGTCTGTTCTCTCCACAGGTACTGACTGACATACTGGCCTGAATTTCGTCAGCGCTGCAGGGGCCCCAATAACTGGCCCGAAGGGCAGCAGTCAATCCCTCCTTGGCTGTTTGTGGGACCTCGGCTGCATTTCTTGGCCCTCCAGCAACTAATTAATTGCTGTCAGGGCTTCTGTCCCTTCAAAGGACAAAATTCCACCTCCAACAGCTGCTGGCCAATTGGAGGGCCGGCAACTTAGTAGGCTCAGCTGGGAGCCTACTGGGAGTGGTGGCCACTGCTGGAACTCCGCCTAGCTGAGATGACGTCATGGCAGCAGGCCACCCTTGTAACTGGTAAGTGTGGTCTGGGTTCACCGGGGCCAGTCAGGCAAGCCCTGGCAATTGAGGAGGGGAGCGGGGTGGTTGGTGAGGGAAGAAGGGGGAGGGGTCACTGCCAGGGCAGCCATTACTGCCTAGGGGTCCCTCCATGGGCCACAGAGTGCCTGACTAGAAGGGCCCTCCCCACCACCACTGAGCCCGCAGGGAGGCCACCAGGTGGTCCCCCCTTGCAGTGGAAAGAGGCCCTTAATTAGCACTTAAGTGTCTCAATTGGCCTCTGGGCAGGAGGGCTGTCCTTCACCTTCCCCACTGCTGTTAAAATGCAATAGCGGTGGGAAGGCAACAGGCACTCAACCCCCCTGCCTTCCCTCAGCATTTTACAGGCCTCCCCCACCTCCCAGCTCGTCCCTAGAGGGCTGGTAAAATCCAGTCCCCTCTGTGTCTCCACCATTTTCAAGTTTTGGTTCAACTGCAAATTAATACTGGCTGCATAAAGAAATGACCGAGCAAACTGAAGATGGTTCAGTAAAATGACATGTTGGGAGCATTTGGGCCTAAAACCCTGCAGTTAATGGATCAAAACAATTTTACCATCCTTCAATTTTTAAATTTGTTTTTGCATGTGGATGTTGTTGCCAAGATCACATTTATTGCCCATACTGACTTGCCCTGAGAAGGTTTTCTTCTTGAACCACTGCAGTTTGTATGATGGTGCTGCCACAAAGGTGTTAGGTAGGGAATTCAAGGTTATTGACCCAATGATGATGATGGAATGGCAATACTTGTCCAGATCCAAGAATGGTATATGACTTCCAGGGGAACTTGGAACTGTGGGTGTTCCCTTGACACTGCTGCTCTTGAGACAAGGGGCTGGATTTTCCTGCGGCCATCAGGACCCCAACATGGGCCCATATGGGGGTCCCAAACCTGTCCATTTCAACAGCGCACCTGCCGGCGCAACCTTCCAGGAGGTGCTGAATTTATCTGTAAGCTTTCTCAAGTGGGCAAAATGTGATAGAAAGTTACCACATACTACTACTACCAAATTCCAGCCCAGCCTACGACAACAAAGACTGTGAGCAAAGGAAATTAGGCAACACTATGTATCTGTTCTTGACTCGCAACTGAAAATCTCACATCACATTTGCCCAATGTTGACATTCCACCCATGACATTGGGCTCCATTCTGCCACTTGTTATGACCGAGGTTGGAGGAATGCACTTTTTTTCTCTAGTTCCACTACTCCACTGGACAGAACGTATGTTTAAATGTTTTACCCCGATACCGATATGGTCAATTATGTACTTTATCCATATTAGTTTCAGAATTCAAAAAAATATCTACCAGGTTTCTTTAATAAACAACAAAATTATTGATTTATTATAAAACAAAACTTATTCAATAAAGATGCAAAGCTTATTAACAAATCTATCTTTGTAAGAAATATGGCACAGCCCACTCTGTCAATACATTCTTCCAAGTGAGGAATTGGGTAGGAGTCTGCCTTTGTTACGACATTAACTTTTTTGTCGTCTATGCAAAGTCTAGTTGAACCAGCAGGTTTAGGCACTAATACCACTGGTGAAATCCAGCTGCTGTGACTGGGTTTAATAAGGTGGTTTTCCAACATGTATTGGATTTCTGCTTTCACCTGGGCCTGTTTCTCTGGACTTAAGTGATAAGGATGCTGTTTTATAGGAAAAGATTCCCCATCATCCACATTTTGTGTGGCCAAGGATGTACATCCTGGCTTATCCCACTTGACTTTTTTAAATGCTGTGAGTAGCCTTGTTTGGTCTTCTCATTGTTTTGCATCTAAATATGAAAGCATTGTGTACAATCTCCCTAGCAATTCAGTATTAGCTAACCGGATAGTAGAAAGTTCAATTTGAGAATTGTCTCGGCCTCCTTCTGCCTCATCCTCACTATCCATTTCATCCTTCACTGTCCCTACTGTGTGACATACCTGTGCTTGCTTATCCTCCTCTTGGCGATGATATTGTTTCAAAATATTGATATGACACAGCTGATTCTTTTTCCAGCGATCTGGGGTATCAATCAAATTATTTACCTTACCGATTCTCTTGACCACTTTATATGGACCACTGAATTGTGCTTTCAATAGTTCACCCTGTAAAGGTTATAATACTAACAATTCATTCCCTGGTTGGAATGTTCGGGCCTTAACATGCGTGTCTGCCCATTTCTTCATAGTTGTTTGGGAAGCTTAAAGGTGTTCTTGAGCCGCTTTGCAAGCTCTTGTGAGCCGTTCTCAGAACACAGATACATAATCTAGCACAGAAGATTCATCCCTCTGTTCTAAAAACCTTTTTAAAATTAGTTTTAGAGGACCTCTTATCTCAAGTCCATAAACTAATTCAAAAGGACTAAAACCCATAAACTCATTAGGTGAATCCCTCGTGGCAAACAAAAGAAATTCCAGCCCTTTGTCCCAATCATGGGGATATTCATGACAGTATTCCCTGATCATTGTTTTGAGGGTCTGATGGGTACCTTTCTAAAGCTTCCTGTGTCTGTGGGTGGTATGATGAAGACTTTAACTATGTTATATCCAATTTACCCATAACTTCCTGAAAAATTTTCGACAAAAATTGGAACCCTAATCTGACTGGTTCTCAATTGGTAATCCATATCGAGTGAAGAACTGAGTTAACTTCTTTACCACTACGTTAGCAGAAATTGTTCTCAAGGGAATGGCCTCTTGGAACTGAGTAACCATATCCATGATAGCGAATATATATTGGTATCCCACTTTTGTTTTCGGTAAAGGTCCTACACAGTCTACCAACACCCTGCTAAATGGTTCCTCGATAACTGATATGGGAATTAAATGCTGGTTTTACGTCAGGTTGCAGTTTTCCCTCAATCTGGCATGTTTGGCATGATTTACAAAACTACAACACGTCCTTGGAAAGACCTGGCCAGTACAAATGTTGACTTATATGTGATTTGGTCTTCCGGATCCCCACATGTCCCGCTATAGGAATTTCATGCGCCATCCTTAATAGTTCTGGCGATACTTTCGCGGTACCACAATCTGATGAACTACCGTCCATTCTTCGTCCACAGGTCTGTGAGGAGGTCTCCACTTCCTCATCAGAATCCCATTTTTAATATAATAACCTTCTAGAGCTTCTTTTGCTTCAGCTTCTGTTAGAGTTGATTGTGCCACTTTATTTAACACTGGATCAGCTTGCTGAGCCTTGATCAGACAAGACTTATTAAATATTTCCTTCGGATTATCCAAATCCCCAAAGAAAGTTCCAGATATTTGACTGTATGTCTGTGGTGCCAATTTTACCTCTAACAACGAAACTTGTTTAGCCATTGCTTGGGTTATTACACATGAAGGAAAAATTCCTGGAACCTTTTTCTGCAACTGTTCTGTCTCTTTAACTTCACTTGGTCTTTCCGTGACTACTGGAAAAGCTACTTCTTTCACTCCAGCCAAATTATTCCCCAGGAGTAGGTCAATTCCTTCTACTGGAAAACTATAGACATCTCCTACAGTTACCATTCCAGACATTAGGTCAAACTCTAGGTGCACCCGATAAAAGTACGGGTATATACTCCCTGCCAATACCATTCACTAAAACCTTAGCATTCAGTGCACTCTCTGGTGGAAATGTTATGTTTCCCCAGCAAAAGGGTTTGGATGGCTTCTGTATCCCTATGTATAACTATAGGTTTATCTGCCTCATTTGAGGGATAAGGACTTACTTTTCCTCTTGACAAGAATTCCCTGTAACTCTCAGGTATCTTATTTCCAACCCCTGCACTCACAACGGTTTTTGTATTTGGCCTTACAGCTACAGTCAGAGCTACAGCCTGATCTGCTGTACTCTCGGTCGGGGCCCTTTTCTCCACATTGACATTGTGTACTCCAATAAGTCCCATGGGTTTACTCTGCAACTTCCAGCATTCTGCACAAAGTTATCCCACGTTGTGATAATGGCAACATTTAGCTTGTGGACCTCATTCCACTCTCAGCATCTTCCTGTCTGGCCTGAGGAGGAGATCCTGGGGCATTTCCAGCTGTCCCTTCTTGTCCCTGGCTACTTGCCTTCCTTTCACCCTCCCACCTTCTATCCTTCTTGGGTTTGGCGGGGTGATGGACTAAAGGTTTGGGCTTATACACAAGCTCATAATCATCAGCAATTTCTGCTGCTTGTCGGGCTGTTGAAACCTTTTGGTTCTCTACATGGGTTCTTACTGCCTGTAATCTTCAGGGACCAATTCATAAGCAGTGAGAATAGCCTTTTTTGCCATCTCATAATCTTCAGAAGCCTCCTCAGAAAGCACAGCATAAACTTCATGAGCTCTGCCAATCAATCTGCTTTGCATGAGCAGTGTCCAGTTTTCTTTCGGCCACCTCATCTGTTTAACTATTTTTTCAAAAGAAATGAAAAATGCCTCTATGTCCCTTTCCTCAAACTTTGGGAGGGCTTGCACAAATTTAAACAGCTCTCTAGTGGGATCTGGGTTGGAGTCAGATTCTTCCTCATCAGAATATTCCCTGGAGTCAAGGCCACTCTTTTTTTTAGTTCCAGCCTTTTAAGCCAGTTTGCCTTTCTCTCTCCTTTTCTTCTCTTTCCTTCCTTTTTTCTTTCCCTTTAAAATTCTCTTTCTTGCTCCCTTTTTTTCTCTCCTTTTCCTCTTTCTTTTTCTCTTTCCCTCTCTCTCTCCTGTCCTTCTGCCTGCTCTCTTTGAAATGCCCTTTTTCCTATTCCACCCTTCAAAATGCTCTCTCTTTTTCCTTTTCATCTCTTTCTCTTGCCTTTTCCCTCGCCTAAAATTCTAGCTCTAACTTCTTCCTGCACAACTGAATCTGTGCCAGTGTTACTGTGTCTTCTTCCGATTCTACTAGTCCCTCTGGCTCTTTCACTTCAATCTTCAGCTTTCCAGCCACTAGTTTCTGAATTTGACGTCTCCTAGCTTTTGGTCCAATATCTAACATCAAGTGCTCTGCCATACTTAACAGCTCGTCAGTGGACAATGCCTTTAAAGAATCATAATTTATCCCAGACTGCTGCACAAATGCACTTGCATTGGGGCGGCACAGTGGCTAGCACTGCAGCCTCACAGCTCCAGCGACCCGGGTTCAGTTCTGGGTACTGCCTGTGTGGAGTTTGCAAGTTCTCCCTGTGATCGCGTGGGTTTCTGTCGGGTGCTCCGGTTTCCTCCCACAGCCAAAGACTTGCAGATTGATAGGTAAATTGGCCATTGCAAATTGCCCCTAGTATAGGTAGGTGGTAGGGGAATTGAGGGAAGGTGGGGATGTGGTAGGAATATGGGATTAATGTATGATTAGTATAAATGGGTGGTTGATGGTCGGCACAGACTCGGTGGGCCGAAGGGCCTGTTTCAGTGCTGTATCTCTAAATAAAATAAAATAAAATAAATAAAAGTAGTCAACCTGGTAGTATAAGCTTTACTCGAATGCATAAGAAACCTGGTGTTTTCCTTTTCCCCTTTTCAATTATTATTACCCTACTTACAATTACACTTCATCAGCTTTGCGTTATCCTGGTCAAGCCCCCAACTATATGTTATGATCGAGGTTACAGGAATGCACTGTCTTTCACTTGTTCCACTACTGCACTGGTCACAATATATGTTTAAATATTTTATCCAGTTATTGAGACAGCCAATTATATACTTTATCCACATTAGTTTCAGATAAAAAAATGACTAGCCAGATTTCTTTAAAAAATAACAACATTATTAATTTATTATAAAACAAGACTTATTCAATAAAGATGCAAAGCTTATTGACACATAGTTTAAAATCTGAAAGTATAAATATATACCCTTCTAAAATAACCTGTAATGCTAGGCCCCCACCTGCCAAGAATGAGGCACATTAATTTTGTCATGATCATTGATTTTAAACTGTTACTGAAGTGAAGAAGACTTGTTAAACAGATCAGCTGTGGCTAGAAAATACATTTGCATATTAACAGACAGTGTTTGGAAGGACAAAGCAGTCATTCCCTGACATTCAACGCACAATGGACTTTTGATTACCAGACATTGAAGATGGGGGGAGCTTGCATTCCAGGTTGACTGCTAAGATGGTTGAATACACAAACGGACATGGTCAAACCAGCCAGTCACATGACTGACCTGCTGGGCAATTTGAGTTTTTTGAATTTGTACAAACAGTTTGGACAGAAAGCTGTTTGCTCCTGGATTGAAAAGACCTCTCCTGGTTGGCTCGCCACAGCATCTCTTGTTTGCTCCCATCTCTTTCTCACCAGCCTCTGAATCCACTGAAGACACATGAACCCCAAGAGAGTAAAGTCTCCTACAGAAAACAAGGTTTAAGAAAAATACTGGGCCCCAACAAAAAGCAAGATCTACCTACAATCAAGGACACTACAGTAAGCTCGAAGACCCGTAACAAAAACTTTTCAGATATTGCCTCAAACGTTTCAACTTTATTTTTTTCTTCTGCTCTTTTCTGTCTCTATTTGCATGTGTGTATCGTGTATGCATGCTAGCATGGGCACGTTACGTATCCATAGGCGCTAACTGAATTAGAGTTTAAGTTTAATAAAATTTCACTTTTCTTCTTTAAACCTGAGAAAACCTGTTGTGCTGGTTACTTTGCCTTATAATTGGAAAGTGGTGAACAAGGATTCACCAAGGGGGAGCTAAAAACAGTGTGTTTAAAATTTAAACCCTGTTACAGTAAGACCAGGTGAAGGCTGAAAGGAAACCCTAGACCTCTTTCTCATCTGGTCATAACAAACCTGACACACATGCACACACAAACACACTTAGACCAGTTAAAGGGGGAAAAAATAGCCCTGTGGAGATCAACTTTTAAAAAATACTGAGGCCAAATTATTGTCAATTCTTGAAGAAAACCGATAAGATATGGAATGTTCCAGATGGCCTTTGGTCTGAGTCATAGAGTTATACAGCACAGAAACAGGTCCTTCGGCCCATCGTGTCCATACCAGCGAACAAGCACCTATCTATTCTAATCCCATTTTCCATATGGGATATAGCCTTGTATGTTATGGCATTTCAAGTGCTCATCTAAATACTTCTTAAATGTTGTGAGGGTTCCTGCCTCTACCACCCCTTCAGGCAGTGTTTCAGATTCCAGCCACCCTCTGGGTGAAAATTTATTTCCTCAAATCCACTCTAAACCTCCTGCCCCTGATCTTAAATCTATGCTCCCTCATTATTAACACTTCCGCTTAGGGAAAAAATTTCTTCCTATCTACCCTATCTATGCCCCTCATAATTTTGTATACCTCAATTAGGTCCCCCCTCAGCCTTCTGTGCTCTAAGGAAAACAACCCTAGCCTATCCAGTCTCTCTTCATAGCTGAAATGCTCCAGCCCAGGCAACATCCTGGTGAATCTCCTCTGCACCCTCTCCAGTGCTATCACATCCTTCCTATAATGTGGTGATCAGAACTGTACACAGTACTCCAGCTGTGGCCTAACTAGCATTTTATACAGCTCCATCATAACCTCCCTGCTCTTATATTCTATGCCTTGGCTAATAAAGGCAAGTATCCCATATGCCTTCCTAACCACCTTATCTACCTGTGCTGCTGCCTTCAGTGATCTATGGACAAGAACACCAAGGTCCGTCTGACCTTCTGTACTTCATAAGGTCCTACCATCCATTGTACATTCCATTGCCTTGTTAGTCCTCCCAAAATGCATCACCTCACACTTCTCAGGATTAAATTCCATTGGCCACTGCTCTGCCCATCTTACCAGCCCATCTATATCGTCCTGTAATCTAAGGCTTTCCTCCTCACTATTTATGACACCACCAATTTTCGTGTCATCTGTGAACTTACTGATCATACCTTCTATATTCACGTCCAAATCATTAATGTACACTACAAATAGCAAGGGTCACAGCACCGATCCCTGCGGTACACCACTGGTCACAGGCTTCCAATCGCAAAAACAATCCTTGACCATCACCCTCTGCCTCCTGTGTGTCTGGGTAACATACATGGCTGCCACTGGGATCTTTCTGGAAGAGTTTGGTTCAGGAGACATTGAAGAGTAGCCTTACAGGCTTTTTGGGAGAATTACTGCATGAATCGTTTCAGCTACCACACTGGTTCCTCGCAGAAGATTTTCCAGAACAGGTAGAAAAGGATGAGTTGGGTGGCATCTCTCTTCGTAGAATACACAACAAGTGAGCATTCAAACAGTCCAAGTCAGATCAAAAAACCAAAACTCCTGACCACCATAAACCTTGACAGTGACTTCTCTGCAAACAACTCCAATTGCCAGCAAGACTCTTGATGTTTATTTTAGCACTTCATTGTCCCTTCCAGTAAGTGTTTTGTTTTCAAAAAATCCTAAGTGTCCTTCCAGTACCCCTTAAAAAAAAAACAAATCCAGTCATCTCCTCGATCTTTCAAATGAACCAGTTTTCACAATCTTTTAAACACGAGCCCTCAAAAGTATTACTAATGGAAGCACCTTCGTGACACACTGCTGTGTTGTGGAAGCCCTGGACTCAAAAAATGGTGGCCGGAGCACTTCTGGCCACTTCCGGCGCGACCTGCATTGTGTTAGTGCAGGCGTGCTGCACCTGTGCCAGAAGCATGCGGAGCGCGCAGTTCATAATGTCAAACAGCCTCTGATAATGATTTGGAGCACAATCTGCCTTTTAGACTGCAGAAGTTCAGTTAACACACTTTCTTAATCACTCACAGCTGAATATGCGATCAGCTGCACAAGAGACCCCCACCACTGTTACTTAAAGGGCTGCTGATCCAATTGCTGGGGAGGTGCTTTTGACTTACTTTTGCTGCTGTAAAGTTAGTGGAAGTACAGTGTTCTGTGTTACTGAACGAGTTTTGCAAACTTCTCAATGTCAAGGGAATGGTGCTGGATCTTGACAAGGATATCAGATGAGTTGGTCAGACTGACAGGAAAAAGTGCCCTTCAGAATGGTTGTTACGCCAATGTGCTTTGTTGAAAATTTTCTTTAATCCACTGACTGGACATCTGAATTTGTATTTTTTTACAAGACATTTTAAAAAGACAAGCTGCCAGCAAAGTCATCCTTTCAGCTTAAGATGATCACTGAGTTTACTACACTGTATCCTACATTGCTAAGGATTATGAGGAGAGAGACAAAATGTCTACTCAGGCCCCAGCAAGAACCAAGACCTAGGAAGTTTAAAGTTTAGTTGAGTTTCTGTCAACTAGCAGAGAAATACTGCTAACTGCTATGTTTGAATAACTGAGTGACTGTCATGTGTCAAGCCGATCCCCATTTAAGCTATTTTTTCTCTGCAGCAAGGGAGAAGCAACTGGACTCTGACATGAGCAGACCCTAAGTGGGGGTCTCTCTCTCTCTCTCTCTCCATTTCAGCTTGAAAGGTTTCAAATCTGGTCTGTTGACTGATCACCTTTGCATTCTCCGGTTACAATCAGAAACCCCGTTGGAGGAAATCATCTGCATTGCTGTCTCCAAGAGACTCACCGAACCAGTCATCTATCTCTTCAAACTTAAAGCCTCAGAAAAACTGAATTCAGCTAGAAGCCAGCCAAATCACCAAACTCCACAAACTGCATACCCTTTTTTTGGACTCTAACTCAACCAATCTACCTTTCCCCACTCTGTAACCTGTGTGTGTGTGTGTAAAACCTCTATCTAGTATGTGTGTGAGAGTGTAAGTTGGTGTGTTATTTATTATTTTATTAGTTCAGTATATGTAGAATAAAGTTAATCTCTTTCTTTGTTAAACTCAGGAAAACCTGTCCAATTGGTTCTTGTTATGATCATAGCCAGTAAGTAATCAAACACCTACTGAATTGGCCGGTACATTCACTTTAAGAAAGAATTAAACCTGCTGTGGTCAAACAAGGAGAGGGAAAAGAGGGAAGCCATTCAACCCATCCTCACTTGACCGTAACAGGTGGCAGTAGTTGCAGCCCTCTTGGGATTGCAGCATGATTTGGATATGGTGCACAGGCAGCAGAGATGCAAAGCTGTGAGCAGAGGGAGGAGAAGGAGGGCTCTCAATAAAAGGCTCTACCTACCAAGGGTTTTTAAGGAACACTTCTCCTATCTCCACCTCAGCCAAGTGCAGTGTCTGAGGCACTATGTTTCACCAAGGATGTGATCACTGAACTGTGGCATCTCCAACAACTGAACTGCAGCCTCACAGCAGGCCAAGCTCATGCTGCCAGTGACCATTGAAGTCACTGTCGTCCCCAGTTTCTAAGGCAGTGGATCCTTCCATGTAGGAGCAGCCAACTTTAACAAAATCTGGGCAGACTGGGTGACCGCTTTGCGGAACATCTCCGCTCAGTCCGCAAGCAGGACCCTGAGCTTCCGGTTGCTTGCCATTTCAACACTCCCCCCTGCTCTCATGCTCACATCTCTGTCCTGGGATTGCTGCAGTGTTCCAGTGAACATCAACGCAAGCTCGAGGAACAGCATCTCATCTACCGATTAGGCACACTACAACCTGCCGGACTGAACATTGAGTTCAATAATTTCAGAGCATGACAGCCCCCCATTTTACTTTCATTTTTAGTTATTTTTTCTTCCCTTTTTTTTTTACATTCCTTTTTACATTTTTTACAATCTTTTTTTGCATTTATTTCATTTCATCTTGGTTTGTTCAGTTTGCTTACCCACTGTTTTTTTCAGGTTGTTTTTCTTCAGGTTTGCACTTGCTGCTGTTCAATATTCAGTATATTCACACCTAATCTGTACTAATGCTTTGTCTTTCAACACACCATTAACATATTGTTTGCCTTTTCTCCGTGACCTTTTGGTCAGCTATGTGGCCTGGTCCAATCTGCACCTTCTCCTTTGTTATCTCTTGCCCAACCCCCACCTTACTTGTTTATAATCTGTGACTTTTCTAATATTTGTCAGTTCCGAAGAAGGGTCACTGACCCGAAACGTTAACTCTGCTTCTCTTTCCACAGATGCTGCCAGACCTGCTGAGTGATTCCAGCATTTCTTGTTTTTGTTAACAAAATCTTTGCAGTTTGCTGCCCATCACTGCATCAGGGAGTTGAGACAGGCCCTGTATAGAGTGGGGACTTCACCATCATCTCACTGACCAGAGAGAAGCAGGAGGAGTGAGCACATGGCTTTGCCATGCTAGCAGGATTCACAATGGTCCATGGTGCAATCTACTTCACGCATGTAGCTCTGAGGGCCTCACATGTTAACAGGGGGATGTACAGCAACCACAAGGGCTACCACTCTATTAACATGCAGTTGGTGTGCGACTCTGCCCAGAAGATCCTCTTGGTGAATGCTTGCTATCCTGGAGGTAGCTGCGACACACTCATCCTGCGCCAGTCAGCTATACCCACCATCTTTTGCCCACCATGACGAACTAGTGACTGGCTGCTGGGTGACAAGGGATACCCACTCTATACTTAGCTAATGACTACCCTCCATCACCCAACCATGCATGGATAGCATGCCTATAATTGGAGGCATGCAGCTACCAGGTACATCATGGGGCAAACCATCAGCATGCTGAAGCAAGGGCTCCAGTGCCTGGACTGCCCAGGGTGGGGATGAGGGTGCACTCCAGTACTCAACAGAGCTTGTCTCCAAGTTTATGGTGGTTTGCTGCTTCCTCTATAACGTTGCCATCATGAGGGTGCACGCCTCCAGGTATACGGAGGCCACCTCAGGAGGAAGAGAGGGAGGAAGTGGGGAGGAGGCAGCTGGAGTCCCTTTGCTCTGGATAAACTGTATGTGACTGGATATTCAGACTCAGTTTCCCCAGAGATGTTATCCCCATGTCACAGTTGCTCCACAATTCCTGACCTTTCAATCCATCTGCTATGGACCTCCACAACATCCTATTGGCCAAAATCCTGGAATAAAAACCAGCAACAACAAAAAAATTCCATAAAAACTTTATCCAGCAACACTTCCTATAATACACACAAAAATGAAGTATTCACCCTAGTGCATTCCTTTAGTGCCTGTCTTATGGGCTCCTTTGTCTGGCCTAGTGCTCCTGTGCAGTGCTACTCCAGTGGCTGCAGCATGGCTGGCAGAAGGCTGCTGACTTTCACTGGGGGTGACTGCAGATGGCCTTGCAGGTCAACTTTGAGCAGCTCTGAGCCTTGTGGACCTGGTTTCAGACTGCTCTACCTTGGCATGGGTAACAGCAGGATGGGCTGGCTGTCTGATAGGCAACAGCAAGGGCACTAGCAGAGTGGCAGTTGCGGAGCACGAATGCTGTCATCCTGAGAGAGGTCAGCAGGTTTGTGCTCCACGGAGGCACTGCCACTCCCCTGGGGCAGTGCCTCATCAATGATCGTAATCTGTTGGAGCACGGATTGCTGGACTATTGTGTGAAACTGCATGCCCTTTTGAACACTGGTATCTGCAGCCATGATGGTAGCAGTCCGAGCCTGCATGGCACCAAGTTGGGCTTGCATGGCAACAAACATAGATCACATGACCTCAGTCTACGCATCCACTGTAGCACTCGGACTTTGGGTGGCTTCTTCCTGTGCTGCAATGGAAGCTGCGACATCGGCCATTAGACGCTGCATCATGGTTGGGTCCACAAGTGTTCTCATGAAGTTGGCCACCTCTTCCACACTGGAAAGGATGGGCTCAGAACCTTGTGCTAAGTTGGAGCAGGACTTCTCCTTGCTCCTTGAGATTAACATCAGGTTCTGTGGCAGGCCTGCCATTGTATCAGGTGTGCATGCCTATCAGCGTTCTCCTGAATGCCTTCCTAGCGAAGTCCTCAAATGAGTCCTCTGCAGCAGAACTTGTCTGTGATCTTGCCCTCCAGTGAGCTGGCATACAAGCTATTCTTTCCCTTTGGCCTGGCTGCAGCCCACTCGTGCCTGATGATTTACTACGTGCTGATCACTTTACTACGCTCAAGCCCATGTGGTGCCTGCGAGTGTAGGGTCAAGTGATGGTGCTTCTTCATCAGAGGATTGGTGTGGCTCTCGTCCTTCATGATGAGGCTGCACTGGGTAGCAAGGCAGCAGTTCTTGGTTATCTGAAAGCAGAAATGCAGAAGGGGAGGGTTGGGGAGAGAGAATGGAGGTGGGGTGGAAAGTAAGAGGTCATGGCCACACCAGCTGCAGCTGACACTTGATGCCAGATAGCAGGATATGAGTGAGTTGAGATTTGAGAAGGAGCATAAGGCTCCTTATGTCGTCATTCTGAATGTTCTCCACAACAATGGATGCAAAGGCCCCAGTAACAGCTGGCCCCGTGATGCAGAGCTCCATCTCCTCCAGAGGGCTCAGTCAATGCAGGTGTGTCTGTCCGTCACCAGTTCTCTGCTGCTCCCTGTGGTTTGGGCCACCCTGTCCTGCAAGAGAGAGGGCGGAATGTCAGTGAGTGTGTTGCTATGTATTTGAGTGATGTGCCTGCCATAGCTAAACAGCTGGAAGTATGTAGAAGCAGCCAGAAGTGGGTATAAAGCTGGCAGCAATGGTAGGTGTGTGAGGGTGAGATGTTAAGCATGTGAATGTTAAGCATGGCTCCTCAGTACTGATGAATGATGGGGTCTGGTACATTGAGCAATGTGAGTTGCTGGTGGTGTGGTTGGTAGGAGATGTCATGTGAAGATGAAATTCACTGACCCTGACCATCCGTGTGAGGTCATTGAACTTTTCCAGTGCTGCAGCCAGGTCCTTGAGGCCAGACTCCAGGAATTGACCTCAGTGGCCACCTGCTTCCATTCCCTTCTGGGGATGTGCATTGAGAGCCCTGTGGCCCCTGCCCCAATATGGCATCTTTCCTTTTTAACACCTCCATCATTAATGCTTCCAGTGCCACATCAGAAAATCTGGGAGCCCTCACCCATTTCCTATTGCTTCATTTACTGTGCTTTTCCTTCCAGCCAGGCATTCTACAGGCAATTACAGCAGTTCCTGTTGCATGAATGCAGCTTCCCTTTAAGAGGAGCAGGCTGTCTTTAAGAGAACCAGGTCAGCTATGTGTCACAATCGCCACACAGGCTGCTAGATGAACATTGAGCTAGTCAGCAGCATGTTCCATGCTGGGCTGCATGTTGAAATCATTTAGATGAGAAGGCAACATTAAGTTTGTATGCTGCCTGCTTCAATGGGACTGGGTGCAAGGTAATCACATGTCACGATCCCTGCGCCGGAAAACAGGCTTATCCAATTTCTCCCCCTCTGACCTTTGGACAGAAAATAATGTATATTTGTGTGAAGGAGAGAGGTGAGGAGGAGGAAGGATATATTCTGGAGGTAGATTAGAAAAGCAAAGGTGACCAGGGTCATTTGGAGTGTTTTATGGCACAAAAGGTGGCTATTTGGCCCATAGAGTCCATGCCAGCTCTCCATAAAGCAATACTGTCAGTCCCATTGACCCACTTTATCCCTGTAGCCCATCAAGTTTATTTCCTTTGTGTCCATCCAATTTCATTTTGAAATCAGTAAGTTCCAGGCATCCTTTTTTCAACAAAGTTATGAGCGGCATGGACAGAGTGGATAGTCAGAAGCTTTTTCCCAGGGTGGAAGAGTCAGTTACTAGGGGACATAGGTTTAAGGTGCGAGGGGCAAAGTTTAGAGGGGATGTGCGAGGCAAGTTTTTTACACAGATGGTGGTGAGTGCCTGGAACTTGCTGCTAGGGGAGGTGGTGGAAGCAGATACGATAGCGACGTTTAAGAGACATCTTGACAAATATATGAATAGGAAGGGAATAGAGGGATATGGGCCCCGGAAGTGTAGAAGGTGTTAGTTTAGGCAGGCATCAAGATCGGCGCAGGCTTGGAGGGCCGAATGGCCCGTTCTTGTGCTGTACTGTTCTTTGTTCTTTGTTCTTTGTATTGAATAAACATAGGTTAAGGGCCAACAGCAGAAGATGTGTTTATAAAGATAAATCAAGAAGTTATTCTTGGGTGATCTCAAACATAAGTTGTCATTACTAGTGGGTAATTGACTGATTTCTTTTCAGTTCAGCTAATTTCAAAACTGTGTTCTTGTCAATTTGTTAGTGGATGGCAAGTTATAATGCAACTTTTCTCATATTTTTCAGAGAACTAAGTAAAATGCAGTCCTGGTTAGAAGCCAACAAATGTTTTAAGGTTTTTGCTGATTACACACTTTACACAGTATCATTATCTATGTGAAAAATATCACTAGGTTCTTCAAACAATATTCATGACAATATGAAAGGCACAATTCAACATAGTGGCTCCTCATCAGAGCCCTTTCCTATCCTGAGTGGCGTGAAACAGGGCTGTGTTCTTGCACCCACACTTTTTGTGATTTTCTTCTCCCTGCTGCTTTCACATGCGTTCAAATCCTCTGAAGAAGGAATTTTCCTCCACACAAGATCAGGGGGCAGGTTGTTCAACCTTGCCCGTCCAAGAGCGAAGTCCAAAGTACGGAAAGTCCTCATCAGGGAACTCCTCTTTGCTAACGATTCTGCTTTAACATCTCACACTGAAGAGTGCCTGCAGAGTCTCATCGACAGGTTTGCGGCTGCCTGCAATGAATTTGGCCTAACCATCAGCCTCAAGAAAACGAACATCATGGGGCAGGACGTCAGAAATGCTCCATCCATCAATATTGGCGACCACGCTCTGGAAGTGGTTCAAGAGTTCACCTACCTAGGCTCAACTATCACCAGTAAGCTGTCTCTAGATGCAGAAATCAACAAGCGCATGGGAAAGGCTTCCACTGCTATGTCCAGACTGGCCAAGAGAGTGTGGGAAAATGGCGCACTGACGCGGAACACAAAAGTCCGGTGTATCAGGCCTGTGTCCTCAGTACCTTGCTCTATGGCAGCGAGGCCTGGACAACGTATGTCAGCCAAGAGCGACGTCTCAATTCATTCCATTTTCGCTGCCTCCGGAGAATACTTGGCATCAGGTGGCAGGACCGTATCTCCAACACCGAAGTCCTCGAGGCAGCCAACATCCCCAGCTTATACACACTACTGAGTCAGCAGCACTCGAGATGGCTTGGCCATGTGAGCCGCATGGAAGATGGCAGGATCCCCAAAGACACATTGTACAGCGAGCTCGCCACTGGTATCAGACCCACCGGCCGTCCACGTCTCCGCTTTAAAGACGTCTGCAAACGCAACATGAAATCCTGTGACATTGATCACAAGTCATGGGAGTCAGTTGCCAGCGTTCGCCAGAGCTGGCGGGCAGCCATAAAGACGGGGCTAAAGTGTGGCGAGTCGAAGAGACTTGGCAGTTGGCAGGAAAAAAGACAAAACGCAAGGGGAGAGCCAACTGTGTAACAGCCCCGACAAACAAATTTCTCTGCAGCACCTGTGGAAGAGCCTGTCACTCTAGAATTGGCCTTTATAGCCACTCCAGGCGCTGCTTCACAAACCACTGACCACCTCCAGGCGCTTACCCATTACACGGTATCATTATCTATGTGAAAAATATCACTAGGTTCTTCAGAGGAGGCTTTTGTAGGATCTTACATTACAACAGCGACTATACCTAAAAGGTATTTCATGACTAGTAAAGCACTTTGGGACAACCTGAGGTTGTGAAAGGCCCGATGTAAATACAAGTTTTTCTTTCTTTACATAAAGAATTTTATGGACATAATATTAATGCTTTAGGCAAAATAAGGAAATGCGCATTTTTCACAATTAATAAGTCACAAATAAAATTGTGGGATGGGCATTACTTTGAAATGTGTAGTTTCTGAGACTGCAATTTTGTAAATGATCTAATAACCAGTGATATAACCACAAAATAATCAGCTTTTAATATTTGGCAATATTAAGGGGCCACTCAACTATCAAAATTATAAAAGTTTATCAGTGCAGCTGCGGAATGCACAATCTGCATGGAAAATGGCCAAATAATAAGTGAAAAAAGTTCAATTTTGTCAACGTGGCCTATGCTTGTAACTTCTGCTATGGACAAAAATGTGAGCAGATTTTTGCACAGGAGGATAGTTCAAACTAATCAGAGCACCTGAGTGAAGACTGGATGTTGCAAGATTTAAAGAAGAACACAGAGAAAAGGCAGAGAGTGAATAATTGTTATTTAAAAAAGCAGCATAGAATATAAATGGAAATATGCAAAGGTAGAAACAACAAGCGACAACTTGCATTGTATAGTGCCTTTAACATAGAAAAGCATCCCAAATCGCTTCATAGGACAGATTATCAAATGAAATGTGACACTGAGCTACATAAAGATAAATTAGGACAGATGACCAAAAGCTTGGTCAAAGAGGTAAATGTTAAGGAGTGTCTTAAAGGAGGAGAAGGAGGCAGAGAGGTTTAGAGAGAGAAGTCCAGCGCTTAGGGCCTTGGTAGCTGAAGGCATGATCACCAATGGTAAAGCAATTAAAATTCACAACAGGCCAGGATTTGGAGGAATGCAAAGATTTCAGAGGGCTGTCAGGCTGGAGCAAGTTATAGAGCTAGGGAGGGGTGAGGCCATGGAGGGATTTGAGAATTTGGATGAGAATTTGGATGAGAATTTGTCAGACCGGGAGTCAATGTATGTCAGTGGGCACAGGATTGATGAATGAATGGGACTTGTGAGCAGGGACATGGGCAGCAGAGTTTTCAATGAACAAAAATTTACAGAGGGTGTGGCTGTCTAGGAGACCATTGGAATAGTCAAGTCTAGAGATAACAAAGGCATGGATGAGGGTTTAAGCAGCAGATGAGCTGAGGCAGGGGTGGAGCCAGGTGATGTTATGGGGTTGTTTGTGCAGATGCTTTTGGTGATGGACAGGATATGGGGTCAAAAGCTTAGCTCAGAATCAAATAGGACGCCAAGGTTGTGAACAGTCTGGCTTAGCCTCAGACAGTGTCCAGAGAGATGGATAGAGTTGGTGATTCGGGAATGGGGTTTTCAGTGGAAAACAAAGACAATGGCTTCAGTCTTCCCGATATTTAATTGGAGGAAATTTCTACTATGTCGGAGGAGCAGTGTTACAAATCAGAGACAGTGGAGAGGTCGATACAGGTGATGGCGAGGTAGAACTGGGTGTCATCAGCGTATTGTGGAAACTAACACAGGTAAAGATATATACGAAAATGGTGACTGACAGAGAGATTTAGTAATAATGTAGCAAATAGGGTATTAGAAATTAAAATAGCAGCATTATACAAATCACATGGATCATTGCAGTGATGGAAAAGAGCATGTGCTGGAAGATGTCATTTCCATGGTCTTAATCATCATATTTCAATCCCACTACTCTTATGTTTAAGAGTAAATTTCACACATAATAGGAATGTAGGAAATGGAAATGTACCTGACAGGTGACACAGTTTATAAAGACTCCAAGAGCAGTTATATTGGACGATGATTTGGTTAGTGTGGAGAGTCCAACATATAATCACTGCCATTATCTACATGAGTAATGCCTTGGAGAAATGGTTGCAGTCTACCTTTGAGCAGCTGTTAACAGCAGTGGCATTTGCAGTTATGCAAACTGTAGGTACAATAAGAACATTTTCCCACTGCTACTTTTGAGATGTTGAAAACCAGGGCTAAATTTTATCAGCACTCTAGGGATGGGCAGGGAGGTGGGGGGGGCCCATAAATTAGCGAGGGAAAGAGGGGAGTGGAGTGCCTGTTGCCTTCCTGAAGCCATTCAATTTAGTCAGGGATGCTGAAGGCTGAGGATAGCCTTCCTGCCCAGAGACCAATTGAGGCTTTTAACTGGCCAATTAATGGCCACAAAAGGGCCTCTTCCCGCCTTCACTGGTATTTTACCAGTGGCAGGGGGTTCTCTGCCACATGGGGGAGGCCACCCAGTAACACCAGGCAACCTCCCTCCTGGCTGGTGGGTTTGGGGGGGACTTGCCTGTTTGGGCAATCTGTGGCCCACGGAGGGCCCCTGGTAGCAAAAGCCACCTCTGCGCCAATGCTTCCCCACTACCCTCACCAACCGTCCCACCACCCTCTCACTGGAGCCTGCCTGACTGACCCCAGTGAGTCCACCCCACTTATCTGCAGTCCAGGGCTCCATGGCTGCTCCTGGTCCTGGGCCTAATGTAGTACCAGCAGTGGCCACTACTCCCAGTGATGCTGCTGGTACTTCTGAGCTGTCAGCCATCTGATTTGTCCGCAGATCTTTGGGTGGGATCTTGACCCTTAAAGGTTACAGTTAATTACCTGCCCACTGCTGAATTCGGCCTGGAATCCAACAAAGGGCCAAGTCAGGGTTGCCCCCCACCACCACCACTCTCCCCCCCGACTTTCTGGCCTGTTGCCGGGATGCCTGTTGCCAAAATTAAATCCAGCCCCAAAACTTCAATGCTGAATTTTATTGTGGGCTTCGGGAGCTCGACTTTGGGACCATGGGGGTCCCGAGTCTGCATTTGCTGGCAGCAAGACCAGTATGGGGATATTCCTGGAGGTGGCCTCCAAATTGGCCACCTCTGGGCTCGTAGTCCAATTAAAGATGGCACTCTCAGAGCCAAAAAAAAAATAATAATTAAGAGGGTGGATGGTGGTAGGCCCCTTGGATTGGAGAGGAAACCCCTCTGCTTGATCGTTGGGGCTGCGGGGCCTCCTTTGATGACCACGGCCCCCCCTTTGGGGGATGGAGTCTCGGCTCTGATGGCCTCATGGACTGCTGCAGGAGGTCGCCTCCATTGAGATGGTAGCCTTTTCACATGGCAGGGTGCTGCTCTGCCACCAGCAATATGCTGGCGAGCATGAAAAATTGCCCCTGATTGCAGCCTTAATTACTTCAATTGGCTGCCTGACTCCATTGAGGGGGTAGCCGAACTGCCCCCAGTAATCTTTCCCGGCAGTGGGAATGTGTTGGAGAACTGTCCTGACAAAGCTGCCTGCTGTTTTCCTGGCCCCCTTGCCTTCAAGCCTGCTGCCCCAGGGCCAGGCCAATTCTGACACAAGATGCAGTCATGACCCACTTCAATTTGATCGGTGTCTGGTTATTGGCAACCTTAAAAGCGATTTGCAAAACCGCATAGATGCCACAGATCACAGCATATTGTTAGGAGATGTCCTCTAACAGTGATATTTTGGGGCAGTACAGGACTGGTTGGTTGCCATTTGCAGTGGCAGCAGTTTTGTGCCATCATCTAACCCTGTAGAAATCACTCTGAAAGCCAAGACCCCACAGCCACCCTAGCATCCTTGTACATCATAACCAGGTGAATGATTCCTTTCATTAAATCTGGGCTAGTACATACTGCAGATAGGTCACCTCCTATGACCTCATATTCTCAAGAAACCCTCTTCTCCTCCTCCTTCAATGAAACTAGCCCACCATTAGTTGCTATACCTATGTTCTTGTGCAGAAAACACATTTGTATCATTTAGATCTCTCACTGCTGTAATGAACACAGCCTTTTAAAAATATTGTGCTCTGTTTGAAAAAGTGATGGTCAGACAATTAGGTGCAAAGGCCATAGGCCTGTATATATCTGATACATAAGGCATGCAATTTCCTAGTGAAAAAAACAAAAGATGAACCAAGCGCTCTTACACAAAGTTAGTGCCCAATATCTTAACAACAGTCATGATACATTAATTGTGTTTTCTTCAACTTAATCAAGTGCTCTTTCTAGGCGCTTTGCCATTGGGAGGAGCAAGTGTGTTGTCTGGTATCTGACTGCATTTTGGAATGTAGATCGCCCTCCCTTTCTTTGTGCTTGGCCATTAGATATGTCTGCAACTGCTGGTACTGTTTCTGATGCTATGGTGGCTGCCTTGTCCTGCTTGCTATCTATCTTTACTGTCATTTGAGCAGGTTGGCTAGATGGGAAACAACCATATGCATGCCTACTCCAGTCATGCCCCAGCTACTGGGCATTCCTCAGGATGTCCAGAAATGTTCATGGAAACAGACATTTAGACCCTACTGAGTTGTGTAAAGCCTAAATTAATCCATTGTGGCCGCTAGTTTGGTAAGGCAGTCATACACAACAGTATATGTGCAGCTATTAGACTCCTCCAGACCTTGGTATGTTGTTCTTATGTTCTCCTATGACTACATGAACCACAGATATTCAGATAGCAGCTTATGCAGACCCACTGGCATTGGCAGCTGAGTATGGATTTGAACTGGCCTTCTGTTCCTCAGCTGCTACCTTTCATCATTTGTTTCTCCTCACTCATGTTCAAAGCTTCACCAAGTGCTCCTTCTTCAATCTGACTTTCTAAATCCCCTAAGATGGATGGATGGATGTGAAATGGCGCTTATATTATGTAGAGTGAATGATGCAGATTGCTGTGAGATGCTGGTTTCTTTGCTGTCACTCAAGATTGTGTCATCATCTTGCGAGATCTCTGTGGACACAAAATAGGTAAGTTTGTTACAATAGACAGCAGAGATGACATATCATTATAAGGTCTTCTATGCTGCTGTGGTGAGGTGCATGTCTGTGTGTTACTGACTGAGGAACAAGAATAAGCAAAGGATGATGCTAGCATTGAGTTTCAGAAAAACCTTCCGATTTTCAAAGTTCTGTTTCTTCTATGGTCTCCAGGACCATGAATTTCAGACACAATTCCTTGTATCTGTCTGTGGGCCTACAGCTCTGGTGCCTTATCACAGTAGATGCAGCTACCTCCTGCCATGGGCAGCCCTCTCCTGTAGACAGATACAATGTAATGAATTGCTGAAAGTTTGAAGCCCCTGACAGCTAGGTGACCACCCTGCATGCCAACTTGTGTGAGCTGATGAATTTACATAATTTGCCTACCTTTGGGTGGAAGTTTGCTTTGAAGGCACAACTGCACAGGATTACTGGCATACATCTGTGCCAGCTACAAAGTTGGCCCTGCAGCAATCTCAAAATGAATGCAGAAATATGCTGAAAGTTTGCTTTGCATGGAGGCTTAGCCGTTTACTTCAGGTTCAGAGTAAACTCTTTGTGACATGCGTACTTTGCCTATATACGTAGGATTGGTCAATGTAGGATAGGTTTCTGCAATATTCTGAGTATTGTTAGCTTAATACAGAATATCTAAAGAGTCAGCTGATGTAAAAGAAACAGCAGCTTTATTAAAACACGTTTTACTGCTATGGCTTACATCTTCCATGATACTGCATTATACTACAGTTTCCCTTGACAAACTTACAGAGGGAAAAGTCTTGCTTATTTGTTTCTAGTATGTTTGGACATTGGGCATTTACCCCATTTCATGCAGTGAGGAAAAGAGAAAGCACCTTTTCCTCTTTTGCTACATTTATCATAGCTGTACCTCCAGTATTGTATCTTCAAAAAGTGCAGTGGGATTTGCATATCAACTGTGTTCCATGTCTTGCTTCTGTAAGTAGCAGTTTTTTCAACACAAGCTGCTTGCCTTTAAATGTGAGCAGAAGCCCTTTCAAGATATCTTGCCCATGCATGCATTGCTCTCTCTACACCTGGGCCAATCTGTATAGGGAGTGTAAATCATTTATGGAAATGAGATGACTTCACAATGTCCGTTGAGATTAGCATTTAAAAAATGTGTGCCTCCATAATGCAAATTATTTACCCTGACATCCCTTTATCCACTATTTTAGTGGAGACATTAACCCACTTAAGGAAAATGGGTTAGTGTTGGTGTTAAACGGGCAGACAAAAGAATGTCATATAAACACATTGAGCATTCATCTCTAATATCATTAACAGTAGTTTGTTGGCTCTAACATGGATATATGGATTGCCAATAAGCAGCAAAAGTTAAAAAATCATGCATTGGAAATTATTGGGTTACATTATTATAGGATACTTAAGGGGTAGTTCCACGATCCAGTATTTCCAGTGGGGAGAGGTAGTTGTAGGGAGTACATCTCGAGAAATTACAGATGCACGGCTCATGATTTTCCATCCATTAAAACTAAAATTAAAATTAATGAATGGAAAATCACAAGCTGCAAGCCTGCGATTTTCCAAAATGTGCTCACTTCAAGCAGCACTTCCTGCTGGGAGCATTGGATCATGGAATTACCCTGTAAGTGCACTTGTATCAAATGCCTCTTTCCACTATTTTAACGACAGCGATTCATATATATTTTGAATGGGTTAATATCATTTTTTGATATGAGTGCATCAAAAACATTGCTCACATAATTTCCAGCCTTATGTATTTTTCAATTGTTCAAATAATCCTTTTACTCTGTTGTCAGCTGACAATTGTTGTGCAGCCATCCTACTTGTTATTTACCTCCCAATATGCTTTCAGAAGACATTCTGGAATATATAGCTTCAGGACTTGAACCAGCAGCTTTCTAGTCAGGAAGAATAGGATTTTATAAATATACAATAGGAAAGTGTCTCTTGTCTAGACAAACTTTCAAATAGTCACTAAAAAAAATCAGTCCCAGATTTCTGAAAAATGGATTATTTGCGTATTCTCAATGTGGTGTTTCCTGATATCTTTCCTGTTACTTATAAGACTTCTCCTATTTTAAAACTTAATTAAACCCCTGGGAAGCAAATAATCTGCTAATTCCATAACCACTTAGCCCCATCTAAATAAGATTTTAAAGATGTACGTTATATATATTTTATGGATTTGGAAGATTTTATTTGCAATAGTTTCTTTCCCACCTTTGGTTAGATCTGTAAGATGAGTATAGAGTATTTTAATCCTTGTAGGATCGTTTATATTTTTTCTGAAAGGTATATGTAGGGTATTCTGCAAAAAGTATTCAAAGTTATATATTCTGTGGACTAAGTATGGTATTTGCTAATTTGCATAATTCTCTGTGAATCAAATTTATATATTGCTCTAGTTTAGATATCTAGAAATTGAAGAAGGCTTATGTGGTATTAGTGGGAATTAATGTTCCCTCCAAGCTGCGTGGCCAAGCGAAAGTTCCTGTGCAGGCCAAGCACAAGTTGGCTGGCCTGATTAAGTTACCACGCGTGCACGGCCATGTGAAAAGATTTAAAGGGCCCATGCACTTAACTAAATTGCCCACACACTGCAAAACAAAATTAGAGTGTACATTGGTGGGAATGATATCTAAAATTTCTTTAGACTTTTATAGTGGATGTTTAGAATATCTTTGCAGTGATGCAACATGCAAGCTCAATATTCTATGATAATGGTTAAAGGTGATATGGGAACAGGGAGGAAAGATAAAAGATTATTTAATCAATTAATTACCATATTAATTTTAACAGACTTCCTCTGTAGCTCATAGTCAATTAAATAATATGTGATTTAGTGTGCATCTTCTCCACAATTTCTGAAATTGTGCTATAGGGTCCCATAAAATTTTATCTAAATTTAATATGATTTAAATCTGTTCTATAGGGTTTATTATCAAATCATAAAGATTTTGTGTTATTAAATGTAATTGTTTTAACATTAGCTTGATGTAATTGCAATTACTTTCTCTATACGCACTGCCTTCTGCTGTGAGGAGGGGTGGTGATCGTAAACATCTCCATGGCCTCTGCCAATGTTGCTTGCTGGTCAGCTAGTATGCAATGCTGAAGTGTGATCTAAGGTGCAACACATACTGATTTGCCTTCCCAGGTCTTGCCTATGCTCAGTCCTGTCACCCTCTGGGAAAGCTTGAGTTGAACTGTGAGTTCACGCTACAATTCTGAATAGAACTACTCAAATCTATGGCAGGTTACACATATTCAGTGTTTTTTAAAAAATTTGTTTGTTGGACGTGGGCGTCACTGGCTAGGCCAGCATTTATTGTCCATCCCTAATTGCCCTTGAACTGAGTGGCTTGCTAGGCCATTTCAGAGGGCATTTTTTAAGAGTCAACCACGTTGCTATGGGTCTGGAGTCATGTATAGGCCAGACCAGGTAAAGACGGCAGATTTCCTTCCCTAAAGGACATGAGTGAATTAGAATTAGAATTAGAACATTACAGCGCAGTACAGGCCCTTCGGCCCTCGATGTTGCGCCGACCTGTGAAACCATCTGACCTACACTATTCCATTTTCATCCATATGTCTATCCAATGACCACTTAAATGCCCTTAAAGTTGGCGAGTCTACTACTGTTGCAGGCAGGGCGTTCCACGCCCCTACTACTCTCTGCGTAAAGAAACTACCTCTGACATCTGTCCTATATCTTTCACCCCTCAACTTAAAGCTATGTCCCCTCGTGTTTGCCATCATCATCCGAGGAAAAGGACTCTCACTATCCACCCTATCTAACCCTCTGATTATCTTGTATGTCGCTATTAAGTCACCTCTCCTCCTCCTTCTCTCTAACGAAAACAACCCCAAGTCCCTCAGCCTTTCCTCGTAAGACCTTCCCTCCATACCAGGCAACATCCTAGTAAATCTCCTCTGCACCCTTTCCAAAGCTTCCACATCCTTCCTATAATGCGGTGACCAGAACTGCACACAATACTCAAGGTGCGGCCTCACCAGAGTTTTGTACAGCTGCATCATGACCTCGTGGCTCCGAAACTCGATCCCCCTACTAATAAAAGCTAACACACCATATGCCTTCTTAACAGCCCTATTAACCTGGGTAGCAACTTTCAGGGATTTATGTACCTGGACACCAAGATCTCTCTGCTCATCTACACTACCAAGAATCTTCCCATTAGCCCAGTACTCTGCATTGCTGTTACTCCTTCCAAAGTGAATCACCTCACACTTCTCCGCATTAAACTCCATTTGCCATCTCTCAGCCCAGCTCTGCAGCCTATCTATGTCCCTCTGTACCCTACAACACCCTTCGACACTATCCACAACTCCACCGACCTTAGTGTCATCCACAAATTTACTAACCCACCCTTCTACACCCTCATCCAGGTCATTTATAAAAATGACAAACAGCAGTGGCCCCAAAACAGAACCTTGCGGTACACCACTAGTAATTAAACTCCAGGATGAACATTTGCCATCAACCACGCTAGCCAATTTCTGATCCAAAGCTCTAAATCACCTTCAACCCCATACTTCCGTATTTTCTGCAATAGCCTACCGTGGGGAACCTTATCAAACGCCTTACTGAAATCCATATACACCACATCCACGGCTTTACCCTCATCCACCTGTTTGGTCACCTTCTCGAAAAACTCAATAAGGTTTGTGAGGCACGACCTACCTTTCACAAAACCGTGCTGACTATCGCAAATGAACTTATTCTTTTCAAGATGATTATAAATCCTATCTCTTATAACCTTTTCCAACATTTTACCCACAACCGAAGTAAGGCTCACAGGTCTATAATTACCAGGGCTGTCTCTACTCCCCTTCTTGAACAAGGGGACAACATTTGCTATCCTCCAGTCTTCCGGCACTACTCCTGTCGACAATGACGACATAAAGATCAACAACAACGGCTCTGCAATCTCCTCCCTGGCTTCCCAGAGAATCCTAGGATAAATCCCATCTGGCCCAGGGGACTTATCTATTTTCACACTTTCCAAAATTGCTAACACCTCCTCCTTGTGAATCTCAATCCCATCTAGCCTAGTAGGCTGTATCTCAGTAATCTCCTTGACAACATTTTCTTTCTCTACTGTAAATACTGACGAAAAATATTCATTTAACGCTTCCCCTATCTCCTCTGATTCCACACACAACTTCCCACTACTATCCTTGATTGGCCCTGTTCTAACTCTAGTCATTCTTTTATTCCTGATATACCTATATAAAGCCTTAGGGTTTTCTTTGATCCTATCCGCCAATGACTTCTCGTGTCCTCTCCTTGCTCTTCTTAGCCCTCCCTTTAGATCCTTCCTGGCTAGCTTGTAACTCTCAAGCGCCCTAACTGAGCCTTCACGTCTCATCCTAACATAAGCCGCCTTCTTCCTCTTGACAAGCGCTTCAACTTCTTTAGTAAACCACGGCTCCCTCGCTCGACAATTTCCTCCCTGCCTGACAGGTACATCCTTATCAAGGACACGCATTAGCTGCTCCTTGAATAAGCTCCACATTTCGTTTGTGCCCATCCCCTGCAGTTTCCTTCCCCATCCTACACATCCTAAATCTTGCCTAATCGCGTCATAATTTCCTTTCCCCCAGCTATAATTCTTGCCCTGCGGTATATACCTGTCCCTGCCCATCGCTAAGGTAAACCTAACCGAATTGTGATCACTATCGCCAAAGTGCTCACCTACATCTAAATCGAACACCTGGCCGGGTTCATTACTCAGTACCAAATCCAATGTGGCATCGCCCCTGGTTGGCCTGTCCACATACTGTGTCAGAAAACCCTCCTGCACACACTGGACAAAAGCAGACCCATCTATACTCGAACTATAGTATTTCCAGTCAATATTTGGAAAGTTAAAGTCCCCCATAACCACTACCCTGTTACTCTCGCTCCTGTCGAGAATCATCTTCGCTATCCTTTCCTCTACATCTCTGGAACTATTCGGAGGTCTATAGAAAACTCCCAACAGGGTGACCTCTCCTCTCCTGTTTCCAGATGGGTTTTTACTACAATCAACAATAGTTTCATGGTCATCATTAGATGAGCTTTTTAATTCTAGATTTATTAATTTCACCATCTGCAATGGTGGGACTTGAACCCATGTCCCAAGAGCATTAGTCTGGGCTCTGGATTACTAATCCAGTGACATGACCACTACGCCACTGCCTCCCTGTATGTTATGTCTCATGAAACTGCAAATCTGTTCTTATAGTTTTTTGATTTGTTATACATAACACACATAAAATTTACCTCTGGAGGATTTGTTGTCGCCATTATGACGTGATAATAGAATTTTTCAATGAGATATCCTGAGATAGTTTGGTGAGAGTAAAGTACTTGCATTAAGTTATGCATGCATCCATATAGCATGATTGCAACTATCCTGTGATTATTGCCATAGTAAATAACAGTCCAGAATCCAGGCTGTGAATGGAAACTTCTTTGACGTCAATGGAAATTAAAATCTGGACAGGTATTTAATGGGTGTCGAGTTGATATTCAATGGTTGACGCTATCTCCCAAAGTTAAAATTTGGCCCAAGGTGTCCAGCAATGTAGAGCAGCAGTCAACAGAGGCAATAGAATGCTGAACTACATAGCCAAAATAATGGAGTACAATCAGAGGAAATCATGATCAAGCTGTGCAGTGTTCTGGTCAAACCACACATTGGGCTGAATTTAGTGAGCCCGTCGTGGGTTCCAGCGGCAGACCTGGAAGTGGGTGCAATCACGTGGTGGGCAGCCACTTTACATAATGGAGGCACGAGGCCTGCCCAATCATGCAACAGGGGTGGGCTATGAGGCAGTGAATGTTGCGTTAGATGACTGCAATGCAGATGCTGCCGCCATATTTAAAGCACTGCCAGCCCTGCTTGTAATGCTGACCTTGACTGAATCAATGATTCAGGATTTCTGGTGGATCCGGTAAGCAGCTGTTGGAACTCCTGAACCACACCGCCAACCACCACCCCCACCCCCGCCACCCCTCCCACCTGGAGAAGGACATATGAACATTACATACAGCTGGAGCTCTACTGGGCACTATGGCTGAGACCTAGAAGAAGTCCTCCTGCCTGACCAAGAAAGCCTGGATAGAAATCACAGAGGAGGTAAGCAGCCGTGGGGTCAGCCCACACAACTGGGTCGAGTGAATGACATTCTTCATTCTGCCAAGGGCTCTGTACCTTTCTCCTCTTTGAGGCTTGCATGTGGTTACGTTGAAGCCTGTGCAACATGGGGATGGAGTCACCACAAAGGCGATGGTAAGGGGGTTAGGCATCACTACATCCTGGCAGATGCCTGGATGCATCTTGGCCACAGGCCGCCTTCTTTCACAGTTCAGCCCAATGATATCCCTTCAGATTGGATGTGAGGAGGACATGTATGAAACTCCAGCAGGAGACGAGAGGCTGTCACTAGCAGAACTGTTCTCTTGCTCTTCCTGCAAAGTCTTACTATGTCCCTCTTTCCACTTGCAGGACAAATGGGCCCATAACACCAAGGAGACTGGCCGAGGAATAGCCAATATCCAGCTTCTTTCCATGGCTGAGGAGGAGGCACTGGAGCTAGTGGGGGCCCAGGTCGGCTGCTCAATAGCGGATGGTGAGACTGGAATCTCCACATAAGAGAGTGAGGATTGTCCTCATTCGACATCCAACATACTTCTGGAGGTCCACATCGTGCACGGTTGGCAAAATAAGATCTGCACAGCCTAAACCACAAATGTTTGTGTTCTCTCATGCAGGTTATCGTCTGCAGGAGGCTCCAGATGAAGGGAGGCAGCCGTCAACCTCTAAGGAGGAGCAACAGTCAGAGGATGCACTATCACATGACTCTCCTGCCCCTTCCATCAGCACAGATACTTTAACCTCGTTGGGTTTGCTCAGGGTCACAAGCTACTGAGAGCACCAAACATGTGCCCGAGCAGCTGGCGGAGGCCACTGACAGTCTGAGGACTGTGGGTAGCCAGGCCCATTCTAAGCCCCAGGCTGATGATGAGCCTCTGTTGTCAACAGTACAGGGCATGCTGGAGTTGTAAAGAGAGGTAAGGCAACATCTGGCAGAGCTGCCAAAGGCAATGTGCAGCCATGAGCAGACAATGGGGCGGCACAGTGGCGCAGTGGTTAGCACCGCAGCCTCACAGCTCCAGGGACCCGGGTTCGATTCCGGGTACTGCCTGTGTGGAGTTTGCAAGTTCTCCCTGTGTCTGCGTGGGTTTTCTCCGGGTGCTCCGGTTTCCTCCCACAAGCCAAAAGACTTGCAGGTTGATAGGTAAATTGGCCATTATAAATTGTCACTAGTATAGGTAGGTGGTAGGGAAATATAGGGACAGGTGGGGATGTTTGTTGGGAATATGGGATTAGTGTAGGATTAGTATAAAATGGGTGGTTGATGGTCGGCACAGACTCGGTGGGCCGAAGGGCCTGTTTCAGTGCTGTATCTCTAATCTAATCAAAAAGTTCATCCATGCCATCATTGCTGCCATGTCTCAGGCATGTGAGCACATGGCTTCCTCCATCAGGAGGTTGGCAGCCATCATGGAGAGCCAGATCCCACAAATACGTGTATACCAGCACACCATCATCTTGGCCATGAGCTCGATGCAGCAGTGACAAGGCAAGAGAAGGACGAGGCACCTGGAGTCGCTTCGAGGAGCCTTGACCTTCTCTGGTGAGCAGGGAGGTTCAAGTGAGCCTTGAGAGTGAGGATGAGAGCCTGACCTCCGCAGCTGGGAACTCCCCTCAGAGTGCTCCAGTGTGGACAGTGACTCCTCAGCCCCTCCGCCAGTGAGCCCAACTGTAGTAGCCGCGATGCCTGAGGAGAGTCCTGAATCTGTGCAGGAAACTGTAAGGCAGCCAGGGCCTTCCAGACCTCAGGCACCCAGAGGATGGCCGCCAAAGTCATCCCAGGCCAAGGGGCAGACTGATCAGTAGTCTGCCTCCAACCCAACTGCGAGTGCATGGGTCACACCTTGTAGAATCACTCATAAACATATTAGAAAAAGCACCGAGACACACTTGGAGTTTCATAGGTGTTTTACATTTGCCATTTGTGTTGTGTTATAAAGATATATCGTTATTACATTTCACATTCAATGTTGTAAAATGCTTACTCTTTTATGTATTATTTATGAGATGCTGCTTTCACCCTTGCTCTCTCATTGGGTTGCCAGTGTAGACACAGGCTGCCTCTGGTAAGCATCTCAGATGTGCCAGAGTGCGTGGTTAAGCCTCACAGACTGAATAGAGTGAGGTGAGTCTTTTAAAAAATTCTTTCATGGGATATGGGCATCGCTGGCAAGACCAGCATTTTTTGCCCATCACTAATTGCCCTTCATTGCTGAGTGGCTTGCTAGGCCATTTCAGAGGGAAGTTAAGAGTCAACCACGTTGCTGTGGGTCTGGAATCACACGTAGGCCAGCCCAGGTAAAGATGGCAGATTCCCTTCCCTAGAGGACATTAGTGAACCAGATGAGTTTTTATAACAGTCGATGATAGTTTCTTGGCACCATTACTGAGATTAGCTTACAATTCCAGATTTGAATTCCACCAGCTGCCATGGTGGGATTTGAACCCGTGGCCCCAGGGCATTAGCCCGGGCATCTGAATTACTAGTTCAGTGACAGTATCACCATGCCATCATCTCCCACTTTGAGAGGCCATCATGGTGGCTGGAAGTGGGTAAGTATGAGACTGGCTCTTGTCTCCCTTGCCCGTTGAACCCCTTGCTCAATGTCCCTGGCCTCCAGTGCAAGGGGTTCAAATTCCAGTGCTGCCTGCTCAGTAGCTTCCTTCACATCCTCCTTGTCACTTGAGGACTGGTCATCAATCATATCCTCTTCATGCAAGACCAGTTGAACATTGATGGAATGAAACCCCTCCTGTTGATGAAGGCAGCTGGCTGGTCTATTGGAACCTTGATGGCCACATGTGTGCAATCTATCACACCTTGCACCTAGGGAAATCCAGCGATGGCCCCGAATCCGATGGCCCTCTCCGCCTGTCATGATCGGTCCGGTAGCGCACATAGTCACCGGCCCTCTTATACAGGGCATTATCACCTGCTTGATGCAACAGTGGTCTGCTGCCTGGGAGACCCCACGCATGTCCCCGGCAGATCCCTGGAAAGATCAGATGGGTAAAAGTTGAGTGCCACGGTGATGTTCAGGGCCACTGGCATAGGATGACCCCCGAACACCATAGGTTGCAACTCATCCTGCAGCATGGCGCATAAGTTGTTGACGGCCTCCCTGGAGAGCAGGAGTCTTTGCTGACAATATCACTTGGACATTTGCAGGTAGCTGAGTTGAGTCTGGTACACTATCTGGCACAGGTGGGCCCGTCTTGGCATGGCCAACTGCTGTCGCTCTTGTTGTGGAGCTTGAGGCAAGTACAGCTGCCTCCTGGCCTTCCCTCTGTCGGAGGCGCTGCATCATGCCACAAAGTGGGATCCACAAAGACAAGGTGCATGAGACCTATGCTAGCTGATCAGTAAGCCTCCAAAGGGCAATCCTTGCACAGACGAACTTGTCTTAGCATCTTTGCCTTTGCTACTCCTCTTGGCTTACATGCTAATGGTCCTCAGTGCCCACCATCACTGAGAGACAGCCCAGCACCCAGTAGTATGGCCACCTGACCCTCTCGCCCAGTAGTATGGCCACCCAACCCTTTTACCCAGTACTATGGCCACCGACCCTCTCACCCAGTACCATGGCCATCCGGGACCAAGCCCACTCGGCAATGCCACCTGAAACCAAGCCCACCCCTGCAGAATGCAGAGCACTACAGACTGAAAGTGGCCTCTGTTCCCCACTCTTCTCCTATCCATTGCTTGTCATGGCTGCTTTCCTGACATGGCACTGAGGCCTCACCTCAGTGCCACCACCTTTCAATTCCGGGGATCTGAAGGCATGTGAGGCTCGCCTGCTGTTCAATTAATTCCAAGTCCCCCCCCATCTTGAATCATGATCATGTGCATGTTGATGTATTACAATGACCTGTTCAACAATTCAAACGGCAGTTCCGTTGTGTTGGAGCTGCGACGATGCCTTGGAGCTTTCCTGCCACTGACTAAATCCAGAACCAACGTCACTACATCAGATTTCCGAGCCAGCAGGAGCCTCTGCCGCTATTTCCAACCCCCCCATGCTTCCATTCCCGTCCCTAATGGCCTCACTAAATTCTGCCCATTGAGTATTGCATTTAGTCTGATCACAAAAATACGAGAGACATTTAAGCAGTGAAGGGAGCGCAGAGAAGAGCCTCTAGGCTCTAGTGTCACACGATCTATCTTTTGTTTCATTGATTTCTCCATTACTATTCCCCTTTGCCGTGCCATCATCCCTTTTGTCCTTTAATCTCTCCTGCCTTCCACCCTATCACAGCCCTTCCCTTTTGTTTTTCCTCCCCTCCCCCCTTTTCAGTCTCTGTACTTGCTTAAAACCTATTGCAGCTCTAGCTTTTTCCAGTTCTGATGAAAAAGACATCGACCTGAAATGTTAATTTTATTAGTCTCTCCACAGATGCTGCCAGTCCTGCTGAGCATTTCCAGAAGTTTCTGTTTTTATTCTGATGTCATAGGTCTGTGTTATGATGAGATAAAACGGGGAAACTTTAGGACTGATATCAGAAGCTTTTTCTTCAAGCAAAGAGAAAAAAGATTTGCATTTATACAACACCTTTCACAACCTCAGGAGACCCCAAAGCACTTTACAGCTAATGAAATACTTTTCAAGTGTAGTCATTGTTGTAATGTAGGAAACGGGGCAGCCAATTTGCACACAACAAAATCCCACAAACAGCAATGTGATAACAACCAGGTAATCTGTTCTTAGGTGTTGGTTGAGGGATAAATATTGGGCAGGACCCAGGGGAGAATTCCCCTGCTCTTCTTCAAAATAATTCCATGGGATCTTTTACTTCTACCTGAGAGGGCAGATGGGGCCTCGGTTTAACATCTCCTCTGACAGTGTAGCACTCCCTCAGTACTGCACTGGAGTGTCAACCTAGATTTTGTACTCAGGTCTCTGGAGTGGGACTTGAACCCACAGCTTTTTGCCTACCAATGAGATCTGGCTGACACCAAGGGCAGGATTTTACCTCTGGAGTCAGGACACCGATGTTTGGACCATTTCTGCATCCTGACACCGGGTGTGAAAGTAGTCACAGCTGACGATTTTCATGGAGGCTGGTTGCTCATTGGCTGGAGAGCAAGTTGGGTGGCCAATTAGTGGCCACAGGGATGGGAATCGAAGTGGGATTAAAGAAGTGCGGGTCCCATTTAAGCTCACCACAGCTGCTGTTTACTGGAGAAAATAGAAGCACCAGGGATCGAGGAAGAGAGGCAACGCAGGTCAATAGAGTGGTCAAGATGGCATACGGCATGCTTTCCTTCATCGGACGGGGTATTGAGTACAAGAGTTGGCAGGTCATGTTACAGTTGTATAAGACTTTGGTTCGGCCACATTTGGAATACTGCGTGCAGTTCTGGTCGCCACATTACCAAAAAGATGTAGATGCTTTGGAGAGGGTGCAGAGGAGGTTCACCAGGACGTTGCCTGGTATGGAGGGCGCTAGCTATGAAGAGAGGTTGAGTAGATTAGGATTATTTTCATTAGAAAGACGGAGGTTGAGGGGGGACCTGATTAAGGTGTACAAAATCATGAGAGGTATAGACAGGGTTGATAGCAAGAAGCTTTTTCCCAGAGTGGGGGATTCAATTACTAGGGGTCACGAGTTCAAAGTGAGAGGGAAAAAGTTTAGGGGGGATATGCGTGGAAAGTTCTTTACGCAGAGGGTGGTGGGTGCCTGGAACGCGTTGCCAGCGGAAGTGGTAGACGCGGGCACGATAGCGTCTTTTAAGATGTATCTAGACAGATACATGAATGGGCAGGAAGCAAAGAGATACAGACCCTTAGAAAATAGGCGTCATGTTTAGATAGAGGATCTGGATCGCGCAGGCTTGGAGGGCCGAAGGGCCTGTTCCTTTGCTGTAATTTTCTTTGTTCTTTGTTCTTTGATTGGGAGGATTTTAGAATACAGTAAAGGAGGGCCAAGAAACTAAAGAAAGGGAGAATAGAATAGAATATGAATGTAAACTAGCAAAAAACATAAAAATGGGCTGTAAAAGCTTCTATAGGTACATAAAAAGGAAACGTTTGGCCAGGACAAATGTGGGTCCATTACAGGCAGAGTCAGGAGAATTTATAATGGCGAATAGAGAAATAACAGAGAAGTTAAATGATTATTTTGTATCTGTTTTCACCGAGGAAGATACAAGAAATCTCCCAGAATTAGAGATCCAAAGGATGAGGGAGAATGAGGAATTGAAGGAAATTAGTATTAGTAAGAAGGTTGCATTGGTGAAATTAATGGGGCTGAAGGTTGTTAAGTCCCCAGGACCTGATATTCTACATCCCAGAGTATTGAAAGAGGTAGCTATGGAGATAATAGATGCATTGGTAATCATCTTCCAAAATTCTATGGATTCTGGAGCAGTTCCTGCAGATTGGAAGGTAGCAAATGTCACCCCACTATTTAAGAAGGGAGGGAGAGAGAAAACAGGGAACTACAGACCTGTTAGCCTTACATTAGTAGTAGGAAAATGCTGGAATCTATTCTAAAGGATGTGATAAATGAACACTTGGGTAATAATGATCTGATTGGGCATAGTCAACATGGATTTATGAATGGGAAATCATGTTTGACGAACCAGTTGGAGTTTTTTGAAGACGTTGCTAACAGAATTGATAAAGGGGAATCGGTGGATATAGTATACTCAGATTTTCAAAAGGCTTTTGATAAAGTCCCCCACAGGAGGTTGGTTAGCAAAATTAAAGCACATGGGATAGGAAGTAATACACAAGCATGGATTAAGGATTGCTTAAAAGGCAGAAAACAGAAAATAGGAATAAATGGGTCATTCTTATGTTGGCAGGCTGTGCCTAATGGGGTACCACAAGGATCAGTACTTGGGCCCCAGCTGTTCACAATAGATATCAATGATTTGGAATGTGGGGATCAAATGTAATATTTCTAAGCTCGCAGATGACACAAAACTTGGTGGGAATGTGAGGAAGATGCAAAGCGGCTTCAAGGGGATTTGGACAGACTTTGTGAGTGGGCAAGAACATGACAGATGGAATATAATGCGGAAAAATGTGAAGTTACCCCCTTTGGTCAGAGGAATAGATGTGCAGAGTATTTCTTAAATAGTAAGAGATTAGAAATTGTAGATGTACAAAAGGACCTGGGTGTCCTCGTCAATAAGTCACTGAAAGCTAACATGCAAGTGCAGCATGCAATTAAGAATGCTAATTTGAGTACAGGAGTAATGAAGTCTTGCTTCAATTATATAGAACCTTGGTTAGACCGCACCTGGAATATTGTGTGCACTTTTGGTCCCCTTACCTTAGGAAGGATATTATTGCCATAGAGAGAGTGCAACGAAAGTTCACCAGACTTGTTCCCAGGATAGCGGCACTGTCCTGTGATGAGAGATTTGGGAAACTGGGCCTGTATTCTCTAGAATGTTGAAGAATGAGAGGCGATCTCATTGAAACCTATAAAATACTTAAAGGGATAGACAGGGTAGATGTAGGTAAGATGTTTCCCCTAGTTGGGGAGTCTAGAACCAGGGGACACAATTTCAAAATAAGGGGGATGCCACTTAGGACCGAGATGACAATAAATTTCTTTACTCAGAGGGCTGTGAATCTTTGGAATTCTGTACCCCAGAGGGCTGTGTACGTTCAGTCATTGAATGTGTTTAAAGCAGAGATTGACAGATTTCTGGATACCAATGACATAAAGGGATATGGGGATAGTGTGGGAAAAAGGCATTGAAGTGGATGATCAGCCATGATTGTATTGAATGGTGGAGCAGCCTCGATGGGCTGAATGGCCTACTCCTGCTCCTATGTTCCTATGAATAGCTGAACATGGGTGAGAGCAAGCACATAGTTTTCTGACAATGCACTGGAGGTCTTTGTGCAAGACGTAGAGAAAAAGAAAGAGATCTTCTATCCGCAAGAGGGCAGGAGACCCTCCAGACAAGTTCTCAAGAAACATTGAGAAGAAGTAATGGCGGAGGTCAATTCTAGGAGTTTTGCTCCAAGAACAAGGATGCAGTGCAGGAAGAAGTTTAACAACCTGACACACATTGTCAAGTTGAGTGTGTTCATCTTCAAATGGCAGAGCCAACAAATTGCATCACTAGCTTTATCTACTGCTTAATTTACTACACCAACATGTAAGAGATGGTGGTTTATGGACTTACAAAGTATATAAATTTCAGCATTATTAAAATAAGTTTTTCTTTCTCTCTAATTAAGAAAAGACTTAACACTGATGTAAAATAGCATGCTCAGATAGATTATGGTTTTTCACAAAAGCCCTTATCTAATCAAGGATGGAACTCAAGTTCATTGTACCTGTATGTAGACATTCCTGGACCTGATAAGATGGGACTTCATCTCCACATGTCTAAAACAAACTGTCTGGAAGAGGATAGCAAGATATCCATACAACAGATAAGCAAGATGATGGCCTCACTGCCAAGGGGCTGGAATGGGAGGGGTCTACTTTGGGTATCTGTCTCCTGGCATTTGGACAATTGAGTGGGAAGATGTAATTGAATAAGTGATTGGCAACCTCGAGAGATAAGTGGCTGGATTTTAACAGCCTTTTGAAGACAAAGGCAGGAGGGCTGAAAATATGGCAGGGTAAGGTGTTGGGAGGAGAGCCCGATGTCTTCCCGCTGCCATGGCATATTACTAATGGCAGGAACCGCCCATCGGGTGGCCAAATGAGGCAATTAAGTGCCACCTTCCCCCCCAGAGGAGCTGCCACTGCTTGGGGAAATGGCCAGGTAAACCCTAGAGGCCGCACAAAGTTGGGGGGGGGGGGGGGTGGGGGGGTTCCCTCATTAATGGCTGATCCATGCCCCACAGAGCGGCTCCCCACCAGCAATAACCACGCCAAGACGCAGCTGCTGGAAAATGCTCTGTGCTCTGGAGCTACAGAGAAACTTAACTGGTTTTTGAGGGTGCCTCTGCACGGAGGTGCCCTCTTCCTCGTTCTGCAGACTCAGCAGTAGTCACCGCTAGCAGTGGTGCTGCTGAGTTGCTGGCCCTCTGATTGGGCTTGCAGCTCTCGAGGGTGGGCCACTGTCCTCAATTGGATGGTGGTCCCGGTGGCGGCCTGTTAATTGGTCACCACCGGTAAAATGCTGCCCCAGGATCCTGCCACCTGTTGGCACGGGGTCAGCTCCTGTTTTTAGTCGTGGTGGTGGGACTTCATCAACATTGGAAAAATTCAGTCCAAGTTATATAAATGGCACCCAGGAAGGGGAAATCACAATGGTAGGGACAAGGGCCTATGGAGGAGAGATCAATACCATGAGCTACAGAGATCAAGCCACCTTCCCTCTTCTGTCCATGCATCCCATCCAGGTTGTTACATGTTGTATATTTACTTATTCTGATTATATGTTGCATTTGGACTATTGTTCTGTCACTTCTCAATAAACTGCTTTAAACTGCTTGTTACTCTTCGGGCTGGATTTCAACATAGGGGATGGGAAACGGAAGTCAGGATTGTTTGCTGGTCTTGACCTTGCTGGGAGAAACAGAATTGAGTCACGATTTTCATGAGGGCAACACCTTAATTGATGGGGAGACCGGTTTGGCGGCCAGTGGGAGCGCAGGCAGGCCGACTGAAGTGCGGACCCGATTTAAACTCACTACAGCAACCATTACTGTAGCTTTTATTTCACTGTTCAAAGAGAAGAGAAGATTGTCAGTGAGCTTTGGACTGGATTTCTGTTTTCCATGATGACTCAGGAGAGCCTGAGGCCTGGACCCTGGGGCAGGGCAGCCCTTCAATTTTTGGACAGTGACCTGGAGGATATGCCAGTGGCCATGATGGAGAGAGGGAGGTCCTCTTCCCAGACGATAGCAGGAGGAGGCCACCCGTACAGACCAAACAGGACTAGGTAGAAAGTGAAGCCAATGTCAGCGGCAAAGGCTTTGTAAGATGAACCTGGATCCAATGTAGGAATGGGTTCAATGACCTTGTCCACTCTGGCAAGGTGAATGCATCCCCCAACCCTCAGGACAGGCCTCTGAGAAACCATCCTCCAAGAGAAACACTAGTTGAGGAGCCTCAGGGCACATGCTGCTTCTAAACATGGGAGAAGTGTGTGTCCAGGGCACTTACTGACTCCTCAGAATGGCTCAGAGCCATAGTGCTGCGGAGGACCCGCCAGCACTGAAACATTTAGATAGGGTAGCACTGGGCGAGGAGCACAGCGCTAGTATGCAGGAGGAGGCATCAACTGTGGGCAGTTCCTCTCAGAGGAGGGAGGACAGACACAGCCCTGCTCAGCTGGGCACAGGTGCAGGGCCTCAGGAAAGCAGGCTTAGACCAGCAGCAGGAGATATGCTCCCACATGTTGGAGTTCCCTGAGGTAGAGCGGGGTCCCAGGCAGAGATAGGAGGAGCCTGTCCAGATCATATGTGCCAGAATGGCTCAGGGCTATGAGCGCATAAGCTCTTCCATGGAGAAAGTGGCCAAACATATAAGTGGCAGCACTTGGACTGCATGCAGGAAATGGACTGACGTCTGCAGGATACATGCCACACTGTGTAGCCTGCGCCGGTCAGTGGTGCTGATGGCGCAGAGATGGTTGGAGGGGATGCCAGTTGCAACCCAGCTGGTGTCCCCTTCAGCCAACTGGAGCTCCAGCCAAGGGCTGAGAATGTCACGGAGGAGGATGAGGGTGCCACCCTCAAGGGGCACCTTCATAGTCCTCAGCCTAAAGCCTGGCTACCCGACCTGAACCCAACCAAACCCGACAACATGTGTCGGGTTCGGGTCGGGTGGGACTATATTCTGCATCCAGCATTCGGGCTTGGCTCGGGTTCAGGTTTGGGTTGGTTGTGGTCGGGTTTTATTTTGTATTGTTTTCTTTTTAATCTATATTTGGCTGCGATTTTCTTTCTGTACTAATAACATGTTTGATATTTTTGGGTCGAGTCGGGCATGAAAAAAAATTGAAGGACTCGGGCCCAGGTCGGGTTTGGGTTGGTTGTGGTCGGGTCAGGCCCGGGTCGGGCTTTAATTTATACCCGAGCCAGGCTTTACCTCAGCCTCCTTGGCACTTCTAACAGTGGGAGCCTCTACAGTCGGAACAAATGATGGAGGCTGCCCTAGCAATGCTGCAGGTACAGCAGCCTCTGGAGATGCCCCTGCATTGCGTGGAGCACTGTGTAGGTCACAGGGTGTTTTCTTACTGTATCTGTGCATTGTTTTCTTTTCTAAGCACGATTTAAATAATGACACTTTAAGCCACATGTCTGAGACTCCTTTTATTGATGGTAGGACGAGAAAAGAGGTATGAGGTGGTGAAGGAGATCAAGGGTTCCTCGACTGTGAAAGAAAAGCCTCTGGACAGTTGTGGTTCCTTCATTGGCAGTAAGAGTTTAGATGTTCAAGGCTGTGTTTTCAATGGATGTGTTAGCACAGGTACCTAAAAGCGACTTCCATACCATGCCCTTCATCCTGGGTCAGAGGGGCTCAGTTGAAACATTCTTGAATAAGATGATTCCCGATATTCATGGCATCCTGATGAAACCTTTGTGCCCTGCGTAGTGCCTGGCCATCTCTTTGTGCAGCTGGTGCACCTTGGCGTTATGCAGCCTCACCTTCTCCTCCTTCTCCTCTCTCACCTCCTGCTCCTCCTCTTCCTCCAATGACCTGTCTCCTTCCAGGGCCTCACTGTTCTCAAGGTTCACTCCTCATGTTGGAATATCTTGTTGTGGTCGCAGACCAGCTGAACGTTGAAGGAGGGGAAGCTCTTCCTGTTGATGAATCTCACTGGCCTGTCAGTGGGTGCCTAAATGGCCACATGGGTGTGATCAATGATGCCCTGCACATGGGGGGGAATCCAGGAATGGCAGCGAGACCCAGTGCAATCTGTGCCTGCGAGGGCTCATCTGTTGTGACCTGCGTGTACTAACCAGCCCTGGCAAATAAGGCATCAGTGACCTGCATGATGCAGTGGTGTGCAGCTGTTTGTGCGATGCCACCAAGGTCTGCAGCTGATCCTTGGAAGGATCCCAAAGCAAAGAAGCTCAAGGCCACAGTGACTTTGACAGCTACTGGCATGGCATGGTGACCAGTGGTGCAAGGTAAATGGTGAAGATGTACAGCTGTCTATGACCATCTGCCTGAAGAGAGTTGTAGTCTACTGCGGCATGCGTTCTCGATCATGTCAAGGTAACTCCATCTTTGGTGGTAGTTCCTGTGCTGAGCGTATGGCCTCCATGTCCTTCCTTCCCCTTGTTCCTCTCCCCTGCCCTCCTGATGCCTGGGTCTCTGCCCTTCCTGTGGAGGGTGTTGCTCCTCTTTGCACTGGTCCCAAATTCTGGCAGTCATGCCCTCATTGACAACTGCTGCCTTCCTTGTGGTTAGGTGGCCATCCAATTGTCCTTGGCAGTCTTGTCCCCTGCTTACTGCCCCCATGATGCCAGGAGGGTAACGACCCCTGCAATGCTCCAGCACTTACTGCCCACTCTTCCCATCACCTGTGCTATGCCAAGGACACCTCTTTGTCAATGGCCGAGCCCCACTCTACATCCTTCACCCTTTTATGGATACAAGGTAATTCCCTAGTGTGGCTATATCTGCCTCCTCACTGTCTACCTGCCTCCCTTCACCTGCTCTGCCCCAGACAGAGTGTGCAGCCCCTGCAACCCCATAAAAATCTCAACACCCTCCCATTAACAACCTTTTAATGAGCTCTTCAACCAGCTTAATTAGCATTTATCGGAGATGGGGTGGGATTGCGATACGTGCCGAAATGGCCAGTACCAGGAACGGCATTGGGAAACCGGCAAGCCGACTGGTGCCAGTATTTTTGGGCCCCATCTGCCTTCATTCCCAACCTTGGCAACCCGAAAATCCAGCCCCTCAACTCTTTCGAATAATCTCTGACCCTTGGTCAATTCTTACACCCATCACCCACCTCCTAACAATCTCTATCAGTCAGTACTCAATCCTTCAATTCATATGCTTTGCCTCACCCTAACACACTTAGCAAAGTTAAAAACCTCATACTCACAGTTCACATACATTGACAGCTGTTCATCTATGACAGCCACATCACCCAAACATATTGCAGGACATTCAGTGGCACACTTCCCTCTTTTTTGCAGGAGAAGGTGGAGCATAACAAGAAGCAACAGGAAAGAACATGAGAAGGATGAACACGCCAGCATGTTTTAACCCTCCCATGGAGGAGACAGTGCTGGCCATCATGGGAAGCAGCATTGCTGAGGCTGTCGTCACTGGTGCATACTGTCTGATGAAAGGTCACAGACCTGAAACGTTAATTTTGCTTCTCTCTCCACAGATGCTGCCAGACCTGCTGAGTATTTCTAGCACTTTTTGTTTTTATTTTAGATTTCCAGCATCTGCAGTACTTTGCTTTTATCATATCTGGAAGCAACTTGTTTCAGCACAAGCTTTTAAATGAACAGAATAGCCAGATCACTTCGTATACACTATTCAAAATTAGTCAAATATAGGATAGCTCCAACAACACGTACAATTGCACAGCAACCGTGAGAAATAATCCAGCAATTAACATATAAATAGCTCATGATCCCTTTAAATAGTGCTGGTAAACCGTACGAGGTTAAGACAGGGCGTCAACTGGAGTCTGCAGTTGGAAAATTGGAGCGCTGGAATCAGATCACTGTTGCATATGAATTGTGTCATGATCTGCCTGCTCCATGGCATTTAGTTGCATGGGTGCAACCTCCTTACCAAGATGGCGTCCTGTGTATTTCCCATCGCAAGTATGCGTGCACATATTGGATCCCATTTTTGAGTGTTTGGCAGCAGCACAATGCCTAAAAACAGGGACTATACAGCCCAGTTGAATCTTCTACAAAACCTTAATAAGACCTCAGTTAGAGTACTATTTGCTGTACTGTGGGCTGCACACTATAGGAAGGATATTGAAGAATTAGAGTGGTTACAATGTAGATTCGTTATGATGCTGCCTGGTATGAGGAGATAAAAATATGAAGAAAAATTTTAAAAATCAGTGTTTTTTCATTATAACAATACAGATTATAGGGTAATATGATAGTATTTAAAATATGAAAGGATAGTCAGGTAGATTTAAGGAGGGTAGAAGTAAGCAGGCAATTTCTAATAATTGAGAGATCTAGAATAAGGGGCTCTAGACATATGATTAAATGTAAGGGATTTAGGACAGAGAACAAAGGAAACTTCTTTACACAGAGAGTTGTGCTGGGAACTTTACTTCCAGGGCTAGTGCTTCAGGTATAAACTCTATAAATATTCAAAACTAGATTGGATAGATGGATGAAGGTAAAGGGGATAAATCATTACAGGAACAGGGTAGGTAAATGTAATTAAGGCTATTTGCTTGAGTGAAGGATAAATGCCAATATGGTCTGGTTAGGCTGATTGGCTTTTTCTGTATTGTAATTTTGATCTGTTTCTGCAACACGCTGTTGCAAGACTAAAGTGGTTTACAAACTTAATAAAGAACCAGTGGATAGAATGTTCATAGGGTTTCTCCTGATTGCCTACTGTAACTTTGGTGGAAATTGGCCGAACATTTGGAGAAACGGCACAAAAGGCGGGAGATGTGGAGAACCCCCATAGAAATTCTATCCCAAGAAGACTAGAAAACATATTAACATATGTCAAAGGGGAAAGCAAACAAAACTAAGTTGAAAAACAAAAAATTAGGTTTAAATACACCTTGACACTTCCACAGAGAAAAATCCTAACCTGGAGAAAACGGAATATGGCTCAACATTTCATCATGTGGACTTGCTTTCTGATTCCATTGATTGAGACGTTCTACATTTTTGTTATAATTCCACCTTTCATACCTTATATAATGCACTCTGAATTATCAGGACTTATATCCATAAATATATTATAAACATACAAAACCAATGGATGGGAAAAGACCATTGGTCCATCAAGCCTGTCCCATATGATCATGGTACAATTTATGCACAGCATGACTCACATTCTCCCGGCTTACCAGCCCACCACACATTCTTCAGGGAGAGGGAAAAAAACAGAGAAAAAGCCCTAGGCCAATTCAGGAAAAAATAAATTCTTTGGAAAGTACTTCTCTGACACTTGAGGGTGATCACACAATTTCTGAGACCAATCCTCCAAGATCCTACCTAATTTTTAACTGCTGTGATGTTGGCCATAGATAAAAATCACCAAGGAAAATCAGAGCGTTAGATTATTTCCACTGGAACATAGGAGGCGAAGAGGAAATTTAATTGAAGTTTTTAAAATAATGAAGATTTTTTACCTCTGGTTGGGGCGTGGTGATCATAGGTCATCAATTTAAAATTATTACAAAGACAGTGAGGAGCGAGTTTAGGAGAGCTTTCTTTATATAGAGGATTGCAGGAGAATGGAATGCTTTGTCACAGGTAACAGTTGAGGCAGCGACCATTATGACTTTGAAGGGAAATTATATAAATATTTCAAGCAGAGGAAGATACAGGGTTATTGGGAAAGAGTAGAGCAGTAGATTTAGTTTTGGATTGCTCTTGCAAAGACGCAGGATGGACATAATAGACTCAATGGCCTTTTCCTGCATTGTACATATCTATGGTTCCAATTTGGGTCAAAGTAAAGGAAAATTGGGCCAAGAAGCTTCAAGTTTCCACTTACAAGGGCATTTTTATGTTAACAGGTAGAAATCCACAGTCACAGGGTCTTCATCCTGATGAATGTTAGTAAGCTCTCTGAAGAAATACATTGCTTCTCTCGGTAAGTAAGAAAACATTCACTTTGAAATCTGCTTTTCTGTATAGATGCAATTACAAAGGTTTAATTGATTCTGAAGAAGGGTCACTGACCTGAAACGTTAACTCTGCTTCTCTCTCCACAGATGCTGCCAGATCTGCTGAGTATTTTCAGCCTTTCTTGTTTTTAATTCAGATTTCCAGCATCCGCAGTATTTTGTTTTTATTTTAAGGTTTAATTGATGCTTGGAACTAGATATTGAAGGAGTGTTCTGTGTATTAAACATAAGTAATGTATAGCCTGAAATTTCCATTTAGCTGATGGTTGAAGTTCAAAGGATGAAGCTTGACCAGGTGTAATATTAGAAGCACAGGAGATTGTGGTAGGGAAGGGTATTACTGAATTATTTATTAGGTGCTATCAATCCTATGTAATGTGCAATATAATGTGATAGTTATGTCGAAAGGGTAGCTATTCATTCAGACTGTTGGGTATAAAGTTAATTCAAAGTTCCAGCAGTAACTGCATACATTTACTGCCCAGCTGTTAATGTTGTATATTCCAGTCACAGCATCTTATGTTACCATTGCATTATTTAAGATGTTCAATGACGCACTGGTTGAAATTACTTAAATTTGGCACTCTAACAAACAGAAATAAACCAGTTGACTGATGTAAATTAACATCAGTTGCAATGCTGAAGGTGATAAAGACCAAAATATAGTGGTCAAAGGGAAAAGCAAAGAAAAGACAGTATTTTAGTGAAATTGAAATGATTTACTTGTTAAACAGATGATCAAAATTATATTCTTATTTGTGGCAACAAAATCTCATGATAACAGAAGAAAGTAAGAAATAAGCGCAGGAGTAGGACATCTGGCCCCACGAGACTGCTCTGCCATTCAATAAGATCAGGCTGATCTGATTGAGGCCTTAACTCCACTTTCCTGCCTTCCCCGCCACCCCACCCCCCTCCCCCCCATAACCCTTAACTCCCTTGTCAATCAAAAATCTAACTCAGTCTTGAATATATTCAATGACCCAGCTGCCACAGCTCTCTAGGATAAATTCCAAAGCTTAATGACCCTTTGAGAGAAGAAGTACCTCCTCATCTCCGTCTTAAAAGGGAGACCCCTTATTTTGAAACTGTGCCCTCAGTTCTAGATTCCCCCATTGGGGGAAACATCCTCTCAGCATCTAACCTGTCAAACCTGCTCAAAATCTTATATGTTTCAATAAGATCACCTCTCAACCTTCTCAACTCCAATGAGTATAGGCCTAACCGGCTCAACCATTCCTTGTAAGCCAACTTCTTTTTGAACAGCGGTAGCAGTGAGAGTGCGAGCCAGGGGGCAGCTGGGAAGGTAAGTTTCAGTATAAAGTACTTACCTAGCGATTCGGCAGCTTCTTTTTGAACAGCGGTAGCAGTGAGAATGCGAGCCAGGGGGCAGCTGGGAAAGTAAGTTTCAGTATAAAGTACTTACCTAGCGATTCGGCAGCTTCTTTTTGAACAGCGGTAGCAGTGAGAGTGCGAGCCAGGGGGCAGCTGGGAAGGTAAGTTTCAGTATAAAGTACTTACCTAGTGATTCGGCGGATGCGGACACGGGGACTGCTGGGTAAATGAACTTATATATTTGGGCAGTGGCTAAACCCGAAACACTACACCTGTACTGTCTCCCACGCATCCTCCTCCTCTAACCAAAAAAAAAGGACTCTTGTGTTTGGTAACGTAAGGTTTTCCTTTATTTTTACTTAATCACTGTGTCAATTTAGAGCAGAGGGGATAGAAGCTAGGGCAGTTGCATGCTCCTCTTGCAGGATGTGGGAGGTAAGGGTCACCACTTGTGTCCCTGCTGACTTCACCTGTGAGAAGTGCACCCAACTCCAGCTCCTCACAGACCGCGTTAGGGAATTGGAGCTGGAGCTGGATGAACTTCGGATCATTCAGGCGGCTGAGGGGGTGATAGAGAGCAGTTATAGGGAAGTAGTGACACCTAAGTTACAGGATAAAGGTAGCTGGGTGACCGTCAGGGGAGGGAAAGGGAATAGGTGCACAGTGCAGGAATCCCCTGTGGCCGTTCCCCTCAATAATAAGTATACCGTTTTGGATACGGTTGGGGGGGGGGACCTACCAGGGGAAAGCCACAGCAGCCAGGTCTCTGGCACTGAGCCTGGCTCTGTGGCTCAGAAGGGAAGGGGGGAGAATAGGGAGCGATAGTGATAGGAGATTCAATGGTCAGAGGAACAGACAGGAGATTCTGTGGTCGCGTACGAGAATCCCGGATGGTATGTTGCCTCCCAGGTGCCAGGGTCAGGGATGTCTCGGATCGAGCCTACGGGATTCTTAAGGGGGAGGGAGAGCAGCCAGAAGTCGTGGTACACATCGGTACCAATGACATAGCTAGGAAAAGGGATGAGGACCTGAAAAGCGAATATAGGGAGTTAGGTTGGAAGCTAAAAGGCAGGACGAGCAGTATAGTAATCTCAGGATTGATACCGGTGCCACGTGCTAGTGAGGCTGGAAACAGAGACCGAGTGCAGCTGAACACGTGGCTACAGAGCTGGTATAGGAGGGAGGGCATCAGATATGTGGATCATTGGGATACCTTCTGGGGAAGGTGGGACCTGTACAAGAAGGATGGGTTGCATCTGAACTGGAGGGGCACCAATATCCTGGGCGGGAGGTTTGCTAGCGCTCTTCCGGAGGGTTTAAACTAGTTTGGCAGGGGGATGGGAACCGGAGCTACGGATCAATTGATGGGGTAGCTGTTGAACAGGCAGATACAGAGTGCAGAGAGTCTGTGAGGAAGGTTAGACAGTTGGCAGGGCAAGGTTACAGCCAGTATGATGGGTTGAAGTGTGTCTATTTTAATGCAAGAAGTATCAGGAATAAGGGTGATGAACTGAGAGCATGGATCAGTACTTGGAGCTACGATGTTGTGGCCATTACAGAGACTTGGATATCACAGGGGCAGGAATGGATGTTGGATGTTCCGGGGTTTAGATGTTTCAAAAGGAATAGGGAGGGAGGTAAAAGAGGTGGGGGAGTGGCATTGCTAATCAGGGATAGTATCACAGCTGCAGAAAGGGAGGCCGTCGAGGAGGATTTGTCTACTGAGTCAGTATGGGTGGAAGTCAGAAACAGGAAAGGAGCAGTCACTTTATTGGGAATTTTCTATAGACCCCCCAATAGCAACAGAGACACGGAGGAACAGATTGGGAGGCAGATTTTGGAAAAGTGCAGAAGTAAGAGGGTTGTTGTCATGGGTGACTTCAACTTCCCTAATATTGATTGGAACCTCCTTAGTGCAAATAGTTTGGATGGAGCAGTTTTTGTCAGGTGTGTCCAGGAAGGTTTCCTGACTCAATATGTAGATAGGCCGACTAGAGGGGAGGCTATGTTGGATTTGGTGCTTGGCAACGAACCAGGCCAGGTGACAGATCTCTCGGTGGGAGAGCATTTCGATGATAGTGATCACAACTCCCTGACCTTTACTATAGTCATGGAGAGGGACAAGAGCAGACGGGATGGGAAAATATTTAATTGGGGGAGGGGAAATTACAATGCAGGAACTGGGGAGAATAAATTGGGAACAGATGTTCTCAGGGAAATGCACGACAGAAATGTGGAGGTTGTTTAGCGAGCACTTGCTGCGACTGCTGGATAGATTTGTCCCGATGAGGCAAAGAAGGGATGGTAGGGTGAAGGAACCTTGGATGACAAGAGATGTGGAACAGCTAGTCAAGAGGAAGAAGGAAGCTTACTTAAGATTGAGGAAGCAAGGATCAGACAGGGCTCTAGAGGGTTACAAGGTAGCCAGGAAGGAACTGAAGAATGGACTTAGGAGAGCTAGAAGGGGACATAAAAAAGTCTTGGTGGGTAAGATTAAGGAAAATCCCAAGGCGTTCTACACTTGTGAGGAACAAGAGGATGGCCAGAGTGAGGGTAGGGCCGATCAGGGATAGTGGAGGGAACTTGTGCCTGGAGTTGGAGGAGGTAGGGTAGGTCCTAAATGAATACTTTGCTTCAGTATTCACTAGTGAGAGGGACCTGGTCGTTTGTGAGGACAGCGTGAAACAGGCTGATATGCTCGAACAGGTTGATGTTAAGAGGGAGGATGTGCTGGAAATTTTGAAAGACATGAGGACAGATAAGTCCCCGGGAAGCAGCATATACCCAAGGATATTACGGGAAGCGAGGGAAGAGATTGCCGCGCCTTTGGCGATGATCTTTGCCTCCTCACTGTCCACTGGAGTAGTACCAGATGATTGGAGGGTGGCAAATGTTGTTCCCTTGTTCAAGAAAGGGAATAGGGATAACCCTGGGAATTATAGACCAGTCAGTCTTACGTCGGTGGTGGGAAAATTATTGGAGAGGATTCTGAGAGACAGGATTTATGATTATTTGGAAAAGCATAGTTTGATTAGAGATAGTCAGCATGGCTTTGTGAGGGGCAGGTCATGCCTCACAAGCCTTATTGAATTCTTTGAATATGTGACAAAACACGTTGATGAAGGAAGAGCAGTGGATGTGGTGTATATGGATTTTAGCAAGGCGTTTGATAAGGTTCCCCATGGTAGGCTCATTCAGAAAGTGAGGAGGCATGGGATACAGGGAAAGTTGGCTGTCTGGATACAGAATTGGCTGGCCCATAGAAGACAGAGGGTGGTAGTAGATGGAAAGTATTCAGCCTGGAGCTCGGTGACCAGTGGTGTTCCACAGGGATATGTTCTGGGACCTCTGCTCTTTGTGATTTTTATAAATGACTTGGATGAGGAAGTGGAAGGCTGGGTTATCAAGTTTGCCGATGACACAAAGGTTGCTGGAGTTCTGGATAGTGTGCAAGGCTGTTGTAGGTTGCAACGGGACATTGACAGGATGCAGAGCTGGGCTGAGAAGTGGCAGATGGAGTTCAACCTGGAAAAGTGTGAAGTGATTCATTTTGGAAGGTCGAACTTGAATGCAGAATACAGGCTTAAAGACAGGATTCTTGGTAGTGTGGAGGAACAGAGGGATCTTGGGGTCCATGTCCATAGATCGCTCAAAGTTGCCACCCAAGTTGATAGGGTTGTTAAGAAAGCGTATGGTGTGTTGGCTTTCATTAACAGGGGGATTGAGTTTAAGAGCCGCGAGGTTATGCTGCAGCTCTATAAAGCCCTGGTTAGACCACACTTGAAATATTGTGTTCAGTTCTGGTCGCCTCATTATAGGAAGGATGTGGAAGCTTTAGAGAGGGTGCAGAGGAGATTTACCAGGATGCTGCCTGGACTGGAGGGCATGTCTTATGAAGAAAGGTTGAGGGAGCTAAGGCTTTTCTCATTGGAGCGAAGAAGGATGAGAGGTGACTTGATAGAGTGGTACAAGATGATGAGAGGCATAGATAGAGTGGATAGTCAGAGACTTTTTCCCAGGGCGGAAAGGGCTATCATCAGGGGGCATAATTTTAAGGTGATTGGAGGAAGGTGATTGGAGGAAGGTTTCGGGGAGATGTCGGAGGTCGGTTCTTTACACAGAGAGTGGTGGGTGCGTGGAATGCACTGCCAGCGGTGGTGGTAGAAGCAGATACATCAGGGACATTTAAGCGACTCTTGGATAGGTACATGGATGATAGTAGTATGAAGGGTATGTAGGTAGTTTGATCCTAGAGTAGGTTAAAGGTTCGGCACACCATCGTGGGCCGAAGGGCCTGTACTGTGCTGTACTGTTCTATGTTCTATGTTCTATGTTCTAACCCCTTCATTGCAGGAATCAACTTACTGAATCTACTTTGAACTGCCTCCAATGCAAGTATGTCCCTCCTTATTTAAGGAGACCAAAACTGTATGCAGTACCCTAGGTGTGGTCTCACCATTATCCTGTGCAGTTGTAGCAAGAATTTCCTACGCTTATGCTCCATCCCCTTGCAATAAATGCCAACATCCATTTGCCTTCCTAATTACTTGCTGTACCTGCAGGCTAATGTTTTCTGATTCATGTACGAGGAAACCCAGATCCCTCTAAACCGCAGCATTCTGTAGTCTCTCTCCATGTAAATAACATTTTGCTTTTTTAATCTTCCTACCAAAGTGGACAACCTCATATTTTCCCACATTACACTCCACTTGCCAAATTTTTACCCAATCACTTAACCTATCCATATCCCTTTGCAGATTCTTTGGGCAGAATTTTATTCTGTCCTTGGAGACTTGCATGGAGGCGGGTTGAGGGGGGGGCAAACAAAATGGCAGTGGGTGCTATTCCTGATGTTGCCCGGGCCTACTGCTATTTTGTCCTGGGTGGGGGGGAGGTTGGGGACGGCCTTCCTGCACCAGGCCAATTGAGGCCCTTAAGTGGCCAATTAATGGCCTCTTAAGGGCCTCTTCTTACCTCCACTTCAATTTTATTGAAGGCAAGGGGCCTGCCGTTATGTGGAGAGCTGCCAGGTGAAGCCTGGCGTCCATCTAGTGGTATCGGGGTTGTCCCTCCTTTGGGGGCAATCTAGGGCCCCCAGAGGGCCCCCGGTAGTGGTGATCGCTGCCCCTCCTTTTACAATGAAGATAGATATAAAATACTTGTTCAAAGACTCTGCCATTTCCTTGTTTCCCAGGATTAATTTCCCAGTCTCATCCTCTAAGGGACCAACATTTACTCTAGCTACTCTCTTCCTTTTTATGTACTTGTAGAAACTTTAGTGTCTATTTTTATATTTCTTGCTAATTTATTCGCTTGTTCTAATTTCGTCCTCTTTAGTTTTTTTTTAGTTATCTTTTGTTGGTTTCTAAAATATTCCCAATCTTCTGGCCTGCTACTAATCTTCATTTGACTGTGGACAGGCAATTAATTGGGAGCAGTGGCGGCTGCCCATACTGCAGGAGGACCTGCAGCACGAAGATATCCAGAGACCCTGGGAATAGTGAGTGGGGTCAGGGTTGCCAGGGCCATTCAGGCAGGTTCCCTCAAAGTTGAGGTGGAGGCAGGAAGAGGACCTTAAGTGGCCATTAATTGGCCACTTAAGGACCTCAATTGACCTGGGGCTGGAAGGCGGTCCTCAGCCTTCCCCATCCCGGACAAAATGACAGGGGGCTCAGGCTATATTGGGAATGGCGCCCCTGCCATTTTATTTGCCCCTCTCACCTTTGTGCTCACTCCCAAGGGCAGCACAAAATTCTGCCCTATATGTGCATTATTGGTTATGTGCCCAAAAGCAATTTTAACCCCTTTAGATGGGTTTTTGCAAGAAAACTTACTATTCAAGAAGAGTTGGAATTTCACCAAAACTACTGTATTAACAGGTAACAGTAAGGCACTTCACTGAGTGCCAATGAACATACATCAAACACCAATGACAGAAAAAGATTCAAAATGAAAAACTATAAAACATGCCTGAGTTATGAAAAGGTTATTCACTGAAGCAAAGCTCTCTAGCATGTTAACGTTCTATCATAGCCTCAATAATAAAAATCAAGGTGATATGTAGGAAAAGTCATGGAGTCCAAAAGTTTGTCTGTTGTGAACCCAGAAATTATGCTCGGATCACAATTGCTGGTGTCCTCTAACACTGACCGCACCAGAATATGAAAGGTCAGTGGGAAAGCACCTCATTTGCATTCAGCCAGAGGGTGTCTGCCAGCCCCATGATGCTGGAAAGTCCAGCTTGCCTTTCCAGAGCTGAGAGTAATGTCTACCCTTCTCCCCCTCCATGAAAACACTTTTTGACATCTTTACTGCTTCCTTGGCTTGGCTTTCACTCTCTGGTGGAGATCACTTGTATCCTCTGGTTTACCCCATCTGACTGGGTCCACTGGCCTCCAGACACATGGTGAGTCCCACATGGATCAGTGAAGCAGAAACTTCCAGGGTCCATGTACCCTGTCTTGCTATCTTTGCATTAGTGTCCTTGTTTTGACTGAGGGGGGTGGAGTGGCAGAGACTCCATCCACTATAAAGTCCCTGGCAAATTCCAGCAAAGGTTAAGACCTGGCACTTTTGTGAAATTTCATTAAACTCCCAACTGAGTTACAAGGGGAGTTTGACGAAATAGCTGTGTAAGTTCAGCCCCTTAGAGACAAAGACTGAACTACAAATGTGACAAGATTGGTGGGGTTGGGGGGGGGGGGGTGCAGAAAAGATTCTCATCCCTGCTTTTTTGGTGGAGTGGACTCTGGTAAGCATCACACCTTGGGATACCTGGGGTCAGGAAGCAGTCATCTTATCAAAATACTGCTGGCAGCACCTCTGCCAACCACTTAGCACATTTTGGGCACCTGCCAGAGATGGTCAGCATGGGCATAGCAGCCCTGGGCAGGCTGTGTAAAAATTATATTACCTGCCCAATTTGAATTCCTTTTTAAGGGGCCCAATATTAGTACAGTTCCTGGTATTCAGATGAGGAAGGAGGTCTCAGCGAGAGGATGTGGGGGGTGGGGGGGGATATTGGGTAGGAGTCCAGACCAACGTCAACAGCTCCAATGACTGGTTGGCCGAAGGTTCATCCTGATATCAGTTGCTGGGCATTACAGAGGCTGGGGGAGGTCTTGGGGGTGGGGGGAGGGGGTGCGGTGGTAGGGGTGAGCTACTTGAAGGAAAATCAATGGCAAATCAATGGGAGGCTTCCAAAAACGAGATTCTACGGGTCCCCACAAAGAAAAAGGGTGGTAGTGCCAAATCTAGAGTCCCCTGGTTATCTAGAAGCATACAGGGTAAGATAAAGCAGCAAAAGGAAGCTTATGACAGTCGCAAAAAATTTAATACATTAGAAAGCCGAGAGGAGTATAGGAAATGCAGGGGTGAAGTACAAAAGGAAATTAGGAAAGCAAAGAGAGGAAATGAAAAAATATTGGCAGGTAAAATCAAAGAAAATCCAAAAATGTTTTATCAGTACATTAAGAGCAAGAGGATAACTAAGGAACGGGTAGGGCCTATCAGAGCGTGGATGCAGAAGATGGTAGGCAGGGTTCTTAATGAGTATTTTGTCTCTGTCTTCACAAAGGAGAGGAATGATGCAGACATTGTAGTTAAAGAGGAGGAGTGTGAAATATTAGATATGATAAGCATAATGAGAGAGGAAGTACAACAGGGTCTGACATCCTTGAAAGTGAATAAATCGCCAGAGCCAGATGGATTGTATCCCAGGTTGTTAAAGGAAGCCAGGGAGGAAATAATGGATGCTCTGAGGATCATCTTCAAATCCTCACTGGATACAGACGAGGTACCAGAGGATTGGAGGTCTGCAAATGTTGTACCATTGTTTAAAAAGGGTGCAAGGGGTAGGCCAAATAATTATAGGCTGATCGGTCTGACCTCGGTGGTGAGCAAATTATTAGAATCAATTCTGAGAGATAGGATAAACTGTCACTTAGAAAGGCACGGATTAATCAGGGATAGTCAGCAGGATTTGTTAAGGGAAGGTCATGTCTTACTAACAATAATTGAATTTTTTGAGGAAGTAACAAGGAGGATTGATGAAGGTAGTGTAGTGAATGTGGTGTGCATGGATTTTCGTAAGATATTTGACAAGGTCCCGCATGGCAGACTGGTCAGACAAATAAAAGCCCTTGGGATACAGGGGAATGTGGTGAGTTGGATCCAAAATTAGCTCAGTGACAGGAAACAAAGGGTAATGGTCGATGGATGTTTTTGCGAATGGAAGGCGGTTTCCAGTGGTGTTCTACAGGGCTCAGTGTTGGGTTCCTTGCTGTTTGTGGTATATATTAATGATTGGGGCTTAAAAGTGGGAGGCATGATTGAAAAATTTGTAGATGACACAAAAATTGGCCATGTAGTTGATAGTGAAGGGGACAGCTGTAGACTCAAGAATGATATCAGTGGTTTAGTTGAGTGGGCTGAAAAGTGGCAAATGGAATTCAATACAGAGAAGTGTGAGATAATGCATTTGGGGAGGGCAAACAAAGCAAAGGAATACACAATAAACAGGAGGATATTGAGAGGGGTAGAAGAAGTAAGAGAACTTGGAGTGCATGTCCACAGGTCCCTGAAGGTAGCAGGACAGATAGATAAAGTGGCGAAGAAGGCATATGGAATGCTTTCCTTTATTGGCCAAGGTATAGAAGGCAAAAGCATGGAACTGTATAAAACGTAAATAACGCGGGCTTGGCCACAGCTGGAGTATTGCATACAGTTCTGGTCACCACATTACAGAAAAGACATAATTGCTCTGGAGAGAGTACAGAGGAGATTTACAAGAATGCTGCCAGGGCTTGAAAATTGCAGCTATGAGGAAGGATTGGATAGGCTAGGGTTGTTTTTCTTAGAACAGAGGAGGCTGAGGTGTATAAAATTGAGGGCTGAGATAGAGAAGACAGGAAGGATCTGTTTTCCCTAGCAGAGAGGTCAAATACCAGGGGACACAGATTTAACGTGATTGGTAGGGGATTAGAGGGGACATGAGGAAAAGTTTTGTCACCCAGAGGGTGGTGGGTATCTGGAATTCACTGCCTGGAGGCAGAAATCCTTAACTCATTTAAAAGGTACCTGGACCTGCACCTGAAGTGCTGTAACCTGCAAGGCTACGGACCAGGTACTGGAAGGTGGGATTAGATTGAGAGGCTAGTTTTTTTCCGCCAGAACAGACACAATGGGCTGAATGGCCTCTTTCTGTGCCGTAACTTTTCTGTGGATCTAAGGTTCTAACTGGAAGTGAGGATTTCCAACGGGTCCAGTGAATACATTTGTTAAAGTGAGGTGTCATACTATTTAGTTTAAATCAAGAATGATCATGGAAGGTTTCTGGGGAACAATATGTCGCAAGCAAGAACACCTTGGTTCTCTGACACTGTGGGGGAATTGCTTGTGGAGCAGCTGAGGACACATAGGCAGGTCATGCTCCACTCAGCTGACAGAAAGGGGCCCAACAGACTCTGCAGCTGGCCTGGAGGAAGATGGCAGATAATGTCAATGACCGCACTATCAGCCCCAGGACAATTGTTCAGTGCCCAAACACTTCAACAATTTGACCTGTACGGCAAGGATGAGCATGCTGTCTTCCTATGTATATTTTTCTGCATCAGCGCATCTCTAAACCGAGCCTCAGCACTTCCTCCCTCCCATCAGCATTCCAAACATCTCCACCTCCACTTCACATGCCTCTCTTCCACACCAGGAGAGTGTACCAACTCTCCTCATTCCAATTACTCACTCAACTGTTGCTGCTGTCTCAAAACAGGCACTAACAGTGTTCTCGTTTAAGCTGCTGCGGCTGGCAAGCATTTCACTCCTTTGCTCAGTCCTTTCACATTGGAGCCACTTTCTTGCACAGGAACACCTCTCTCTCTGGGTCGCAACTTGCTGCTTCTCCTTCTTTCATTTTGTTCCATATAAATGACTTGGATCTTGGAATACAGAGTCGAATCTTGAAATTTGCCGATGACAACAAACTCGGAGATGTGGCAAATAATGAGGATGATATGAACCGCTTGCAACAGGATATAGATAGGCTAGCTGAATGAGCAGTCAAGTGGCATATGGAATATAATACTGACAAGTGTGAGGTGATGCATTTTGGCAGAAGGAATAGGGAGAGGCAATATATACTTAACATATGTACTTCCGAAGGGTCACTGACCTGAAACATTAACTCTGCTTCTCTCTCCACAGATGCTGCCAGACCTGCTGAGTATTTCCAGCATTTCTTGTTTTTATTTCAGATTTCCAGCATCTGCAGTATTTTGCTTTTATTATACTTAATGGCACAGTTCTAAAGAAATGGCAGGAACAGAAAGACCTGGGGGTGTATATGCATCGATCTTTGAAGGTGGCAGGACGTATTGAGCGAGTGGTTAGTTAAGCTTATGGCATCTTGGGATTTATCAACAGAGGCATTGAGTACAAAAGCAGGGAAGCTATGCTGAACCTTTATAAAGCTCTGGTTAGGCCCAAACTGGAGTTTTGCATCCAGTTCTGGTCACCACACTTTAGGAAGGATGTGAGAATCCTTGAGAGGGTACAGAGGAGATTTACCAGAATGGTTCCATGGATGGGGGGATTTTAGTTACAAAGTTAAGTTGGAAAAGCTGGAGATTTTCTCCTTAGAACAAGGGAGACTTAATAGAAGTGTACAAGATTATGACAGGCTTAGATAAGTTAGCCAAGGAAAAGCTGTTCCCATTAAATGATGGTACAACGACTCAGGGACACAGATTGAAGGTTTTGGGCAAGAGATGCAGTGGGAATATGAGGAAGAACTTTTTTATGTAGTGGGTGGTAATGACCTGGAACTCACTGCCCACAAGGGTGGTCGAAGCGGAGATAATCAATGACTTCAAAAGGAAATTGGATGACCACTTGAAGGAAATAAACATGTAGGGCTACCGGAATCGAGCTGGGGAGTGGCTCTGACTGGATTGCTCCACAGAGAGCTGGCATGGAGTCGATGGGCCGAATGACCTCCTTCTAAGCCATAAATGACTCTATGACTCACAGCACACACAATATATGTCACTGCATTTGCACTACCCTTTACAGTAGCCACACACTAACTAGCTTCCTTTCTTTCTGCAGGAGAAGTTGGCTTTCTAAAACAAGGAGAGAACCAGAACCGGGGACACTTGGTTAATACAGAGGAGGACTACAACAAAATACAGGAATACATTAATAAAATTGCAGAATGGGTGTGTAATTGGCAAATGAACTTCAACATAGATACATGTGAGGAAGCATATTTTGGTAGGAAGCATACTCTTTGGAAAATAAAGGCTGGATTTTGTGAAGGAAGCAGGGCTCCTGGCATGGGCTGAAAAGGCAGGGGAGCCCTGCCTCGGCCTTTTCATGCCCTCCCCCCCCCACCCCAGAACGAACTATCTTCTGGTGTTTTGAACCCTAATTGTCCTGCGCCATGATTTCTGTCCCTTAAAAGACGGGGCTCCCGCCTCCAAAAGCTGCCAGCCAATCACAGGGCCGGCCTCTCAGCAGTATCGGCAGCACCACTGGGATCAGTGGTGTGAAGTACAGGGAGGGGGGGCCATGGATTTGTAGGTTTTGCTGGCAGGGGTCCTCCGCCTCAGATTGCCCACGATGGAGGGACCACATCCCTAAGCCCGCAGGGAGTGTGCATTGCTTTACAAGGCACCCTGCCTATGTGGTGGGAGCACCCCCTGCCTCTGGTTACGTCCCAGTGGCAGCCGATAATAGTTCACGTAAGGGCCTCAATTGATCTCTGGATGGGGAGGCCATCATCGGCCTATCCCGCCCCTGGCAAAACCGCTTGGTGATGGGGCAGTGATTGGCCCTCTGCCCCCCTCTGCCCACCACCCGTTGCGATTTTATGGCCCCCCCACCGCCAATCTCACCTCGGGGGGGGCCCTAAGATCCAGGCCTAAATGTTTCAATGGGTAGAGAAGCAGAGGGATCTGGGAATACTGATATACAAATCATTAAAAGTAGCAACACAATAATAAGGCCAATAAAAAAAAAACAAAGCACTGTGGTTAATCTCTAGAGGGATAGAATTAAAACACCGAGAGTTTGTGTTAAATTTGTACAGAATCTCTGGTCTCCATTATATAAAATTAATACAGAGGCACTGGAGAAGATGCAAAGAAGTATTACTAAAATGATACCAGAACTGAAAGGTTTTACTCATCAGGAAAGATTGAACAGGCTGGGGCTCTATCTTCTTGAAAAGAGAAGGCTGAGGGGTGACTTGAAATAGGTCTTTAAGATTATGAAAGGGTTTGGTAAGGTTGATGAAGAGAAGATGTTGCTGCATGCAGGCAAGACCAGAACCTGCAACCATAAATATAAGAGCGTCACTAATAAATCCAACAGGGAATTTCTGAGAGACTTCTTTACCCAGAGTATGCTTAGAATGTGGAACTTGCTACCATGAGGAATATTGAGATGAATAACATAGATGCATCTCAGGGGACTCTAGGACTAGATTTTCCTGGTCCCATGAAGATGGGGTTGGAGGCAGGTAGGGTGGTGGTGGTTGTAATGCGTTTTTTATGTTGTCTGTTGCAACATAAATGAGATACATAGAATCCACTTAGTTGAAGATCTCAAACAGGTGTATTACAGCTAAACTATTATACAGTACAGAGCTAACTATTTACAGAACCTTACTCTGGGTGTTACAGTTGCAGAGTGACTCTGGCTTCAAGTCATAGGACTACATCCTGGTACTTATTTCATTAGCATACTAGGATCTTAAAGGGACATCACTCTTAAAGGCAATCATACAACAGCGGTGGCAGAGAAAATAGAGTGGAGCAGCGACAGATCGGCTCCTTGATACATTCCCGCCACTGAGGAAGTTTTCCAGGGGTGAGAGGGAACTGGTGTGGGCAGCCAATTAAGATGATTAAGGCCCAATTAGAGGTGATTTTTCAGCCTCACTGTCATTTTGCCACCAGCTCAGTGGAAGTGGCCTCCCTGCAGCAGGTTGAGGGGGGCCATTACAGCCGCTGGCATGAAAGGCCACACCCACCGCCCAAACTAATCCTCCAGAGGGGTTTCCCCTCTGCTCTAAGAGGCCTACCATCTTCATCCCTCATCATTTTTCATTTCATCAACACCTCCAAGGGCGCTTCCATGTTGAGATGCCCTCACAGTTGCCGACCTGCCTCAGCAACACCTACCTCTCTTGGGGGAGGGGGGGGTGGTGTCCTGCTGAGGCTCCAAAGCTGCTGACCCTTTGATTGGACTGGCAGCAGTGAGAGCCCACTTGCAGTTCTGAATTGGATGGCAAGCGCAGAGGCGGCCAGCAAGATTGCTCCACTGGTCTGGCTTCGGCAAGTGTGGGCTCGGGACTCCCATTTGGTCCTGACGTTGGGGTCCCAAAGCCTGTGTGAAAATCCAGCCCTAGATAAGCATGGGAGGGAGAAAGGAATAGAAGGACATATAGATTAAATTAGATGATGAAGGGTGAGAGGAGGTTCGTGTGGGGCATAAACACTTTGGTGGATCTATTGGGCTGTATGGCTTGTTTCTGTGCTGTAAATACTCTGTAATATTTGTAAAAGGCATCTGCTAATGCCCAGCTTTTCCATGCCATGCTGACCATTGTCCCTCTAATGGTTTTTCAGCTCCATCTGAAGACATGGATCCTGCTGAACATGACTTGGAGGAGGACAACCCTCAGGAGAAGCTCTGACACTTACTCCATTCTTCTCAAGTACCAGCACAGTAGCAACAGCCCCAAGACATTTGTTAATAGAAAACAACCCTAGTCAGGAGCATCTGGTCGCTGACATGCTCCGCTGGGTCATATAGTTGGGGATGATGAATTGACACAGTATCTATCTGTCATGACAGCTGCCAAGTAACTGGGCACAAATTTGCATGATTTGCCATTGGGGATCACACACCAGCTGAACATTAATGGAATGGTAACCTTTCCTATTCTTGAAGATTACTAGCTGCTTGGAATGAGCCCTCATCGGTTCATGATTGTTGACCTACATGGGAATGTAATAAATCATTGGTCCTGGCAAAGAGGGCATTACTGATCTGCTTGATGCAGGCGTGGACTAAAGACTGACTTAAGTTTCTGTCACCGGCTACAGTCCAGAATGAGCCCAAGGCACAAAAAAAGCATCAAGGGCCATTGTTAGTTTACCTGCCGCAGGCAATGCATGGACATCTGGGGGAGTGGATTAAGGGTCACATCATAAGATGCTGCACAGGTTGGTGACAGCTTCACTGGAGAAATGTACCTGATGAACTTGGAGGAAGTAACCTGCCTGAGCCTATAGACAGATTAAGGAAGCCTGAGAGCAGCCCTCCTTGTGTGGGGTCTCTTCAGAATCCCAACTTATATAGGAACAGGAATAGGCCATTTAGCCCCTCAAGCCTGTTCCACCATTTAATGAGATCATAGCTGATTTGTGACTTAACTTTATATACTACAGCTGCTTGAAATTCTTTGCTCTGTTGTTGCTGTTCCTGTTTCTGCTGTTGCTCCTCTTCCTCTGAGTAGTGGCCAGAATTATCTTGAACACTGGGTTTCTTTAGAATTTAGAAGCAGCAGAAGACAGAAAATCAGCCCAGCGATGCTGGACTGGTCCAGCACTGCACACAACTTCCACTTTAGCAAGTGATATTGGCTATATAGTCCAAATGATTAATAGGATAAAAGCAAAAAAACTGCGGATGCTGGAAATCTGAAATAAAACAAGAAATGATGGAAATACTCAGCTGGTCTGGCAGCATCTGTGGAGAGAGAAGCAGAGTTAATGTTTCAGGTCAGTGACCCTTCTTCAGAACTGGCAAATATTAGAAATGTGAAAGGTTATAAGCAAGTAAAGTGGGGGTGGGGCAAGAGATAACAAAGGAGAAGGTGTAGATAGGACACGGTCACAGAATAGCTGACCAGAAGGTCGTGGAGCAAAGGCAAACAATATGTTAATGGTGTGTTGAAAGACAAAGCATCAGTACAGATAGGGTGTTAACGGACTGAAAATTGAACAGCCGCAAGTAGAAACATGAAAAAAAAACAGTGGGTAAGCAAACTGAACAAACCAAGATGAAATAAAATATAATAAACACAAAAAAATATAAAAAAAGAGAAAAGAAAAAAAATAACTAAAAATAAAAGTAAAATGGGGAGCCCGTCATGCTCTGAAATTATTGAACTCAATGTTCAGTCCGGCAGGCTGTAGTGTGCCTAATCGGTAAATGAGATGCTCAAGCTTGCGTTGATGTTCACTGGAACACTGCAGCAATCCCAGGACAGAGATGTGACCATAAGAGCAGGGGGGAGTGTTGAAATGGCAAGCAACCGGAAGCTCAGGGTCCTGCTTGCGGACTGAGTGGAGATGTTCCGCAAAGCGGTCACCCAGACTGCGTTTGGTCTCCCCAATGTAGAGCAGACCACATTGTGAGCAGCGAATACAGTATACTACATTGAAAGAAGTACAAGTAAATCGCTGCTTCACCTGAAAGGAGTGTTTGGGGCCTGGGATAGTGAGGAGAGAGGAGGTAAATGGACAGGTATTACACCTCCTGTGAATGCAGGGGAAGGTGCCATGGGGAGGGGACGAGGTGGTGGGGGTAATGGAGGAATGGACCCGGGTGTCACGGAGGAAACGATCCCTTCGGAATGCTGGCAGGAGAAGGGAGGGGAAGATGCATTTGGTAGTGGCATCACGCTGGAGGTGGCGTAATAGGACCCTGACTTCAATTCATTATGAGGCTCTTTGCTTTAGGTGGGTGCCTGGCCACCTTGGTGAAGACCCCAAGCAAAATGACAGCAGGCGGGATTGGAGAAGGAATGGGCCAGTGCGCGCTGCACTACAACTTTCAGATGACTACTGCATCTTTCCAGCCGGGTGGAGTGAAGTAACATCAACCCTATTTACTTCAAAAAAATTTTGAAACCAGATCAACGCTATCAACAAAAAGGCAAAAATAGAAAGGGATCATAACAGCTTAGAGATTCAATAAAGTATTGGTAAGTCTTTGGACTTCAAAAATCTCAAATGGGTAGTAAAGAAGAAAATGGAATATAATAAGAAAGGTTCAAGGAACAACAAAAAGCAACGCAGCTATAAAAAAAAAACCTCCCACTCAGTTGGCTTGAGGAAATGATTGCCCAGTGTAACCATTTAGTCCACAAAGGAGCCAGCAGGGTTCTAAAAATTGGATTTACTGTGTTGCTGATTTTATGAAGCCTAATTTGGGGATTTGAAAGGGACTGTGGAATGTAAGCCTCACATTAATATTTAAATGAAGGCAATGAGGCCTCCCATCGTGTTTGACACATTTGGTTGAAGTTTAGTCCACAGCATTAGCCTCTTCCATAAAAAGTGGATGCGTCAATACTAGGGCAGCTGAGGATTGCCAATTTGTCCTCTTAAAGCTATTTATTTACTTTTCTTCCTGCATCTGTTTTTTTGTTGCTGTGATCATTTAGAAGTTTGCACCTTCATCTATGTTCCTATATGTTCATATATGTTTTGGAGTCCCTTTTCAACAATCCTCATATTAGTCATGCTGCACATGCATTTGCAGTGCCAAATATGTAGCACTTAGGGAGATTAAAAGGATGGGCCTGACTATATTAACTCTATTGTCTAGCCCACATTAGTGTTCTTTTCAAATGATCTCCACGGCTGTCTCATTCATCAGCAACAGACATCTGTCAGTGGGTGTCCTGGTTTATAAGGAAGCAGTCATAGCACTTGTAAGACTAAGTTCCTCAATGCTTTGAGATTTTCTGCAAATAACGGTCAATCCATGAAACTCTGAATTGGACCAAATCCTATCTGGAGCACTGTAGTGAGGTCTGATATACACTGATACATGTTCTAGGACAAATGCTGCAAGCTGCTCACAGAGAATACCAAGGTTGAACCTAGTGCTTTGTGTTTCTGCATCAGTTCACTTCTGAAGGCAGGTCCAGTTGGATCCCAATGGATGCATGTTCTTATGTAAATAAAAGAATGTAAAAGGCATATGAGCGGCTTGGACTCTGATCCCATTAGGAGCATTTGCATGCCTCAACAATATGAGAAGCAAGTGGTTTGTCCCTTTAGATGAAATGTCTTTGAAGACTTGCAGAAGCCATTGTCGCAGGCTATGTAAGCTGACAGAGTGGTTCTTAGTAAGATGGTGCTTGAGAATTTTGGGAGGTAACTCCTTGCATTAGTGAGTCAGGAAATGTGTGAAGGCAGTATAATTGGTAGAAGATGAGTATTGGCAACATTGCCCAGACTTCCTTTGGTTATCTTTGTCATGTATTTCTTGGGATGGTAGAGGTTGTACTGACTGTTTCTGTAACCCCCTTCTCTATACAGCCTGAACCACCCTCTTGTGGCACTTGATGTCCTCAGTACCCAACACATAATCGTTTCTTGCTGGCATGCAATCTCCCTTACATTGAACTAGTGGTTTGTTTTGGTGGACAATTCTGGAGTTTTAACAATAGTGTACCTTTTTCTCAAGGATAAAGAGATTTCGCTACTTATTCAACAATCATTATTAGTTGCTCATTAAATAAATCACAAAAGAAAGCATCAATGCTTGCAGGTGTTGTAGAAAATTATAAAATGCTACTTTTCTGTTTCACCAGTACTTTGAAAGCAGAGTTTTTTTTTTCCAGAGGAGTTTCCATTCCCATTCCAAAACAGCATTTCATGCCAATTAACTTAGTTAAACAATGTAAAATGCAGTTTGAAGAAGATCAGACAGCATATAATTGTTTCATTGCTAAAGCCAGTTATGAGTGGAATGCATCTTCAGAGTGCTGAACTATTTTAAACCAAGTCTTGCATTAAATAGCATTTTAATGAGTAATATTAACTGATGAAAATATATATACTGTTATCACACAAATCAGGCAGCTGCAGCATCAGGATTAAACAAAACATTTTAAATACTTTTGAATCTCCCATAAAAAGAAAGATACAAAAATTAATCTACTTTTACATACTCCAATTAAAAATTACGATTATAAGCAGGGTCAGCGCAGATACCCAATTATGACCTCTGTACATGAATGCACATAGCATAATAAAAGAAGAAAATGAATTAGAAGCATAAATTCAGCAAAGGGTTTAGTAGCCATACAAGTTGGGCATGACTGGGAGCTGAATATTTCATACTGTAGGATCTTTAGAAAGGACAGGGAAATTGAGAAAGGTGGATGTGTAGGAATATTGATAAAAGAAACAATGACATCAGTGGGAGGGAAGGATTTCATTTTAGGTGATCAGCTTGTGGAAAAACTAAATTGGATGGCCCTCGGAAATGGGATCACAATGTGTGATTAACCCATGCCTGTTGCAATGCAGGCAGTATGCCAACTTTGTGCTGCCTCATTTGAATGATTGCTGCGTGCAGCCAGTGCTAATCACACTTTTCATTGGCTGCACACATCAACATGGGGCCCAAAATCGTAAATTGCCAGTACCAGTTAAGGCTAGCTAGCATCTCTTAAAGGGCAGGTGCATTGTGACTGGAGCAGGTGTTGGCAGTCATGCAAGAAGTGAATCTGACCAGGGAAACAGTGAAGAATGGCATAACATGGGAGAGAGTGAGCTCCAAGGTTTTCCAACGCTGCACTGGATCCCTGGTGCAGGAGGAGAGAGGTCCTATATTCACAGGGAACCAGGAGGCCTTGCAGACACACAATCGACATTGTCTAGGCATGTCCTACCCACAATAAGCAGGACAAATCGAATCCGGTCAATTACCGCACCATTTGACTATTCTCAATCATCAGCAAAGTGATGGAAGGTATCATTGACAATGTTATCAAGGTAGTATAATGTACATAAGCTGTTGCTGGGTAGATTATGTATATAGACCTTAAGCATTATCACAGGATGTGATGCCATGGGTCTGTACCTCGTGCTGTTCAGTGCTCATGTAGATACCCTAGTAAGAAGACCCCTGTATATAAACTCCTGTTACTTTGATCCTAAGTCTACTTTCCTCATTCAATACTAATAGCTCATTAACAAGATAGTACATGGTAGCAGTGGTAAATATGAGTTTTGCAGCATAAGAAAACAGAAGAAATCGAAAACTTCGAAGAAACATAGAAAAGTCGATACCGTTACCAGAGAGCTTTGAGCGAGTGGCAGGGCCCAACCAGGCTGAAGCGTGGACGAGAAGGATTCGAAGATTGGACAGGTACCATTCTGTGTTGGGTTTAATAGCGCAAACAGACAGAGAACAGGTCAGTGTTTTGCTTTACACCATGAGAGACAGTGCGGATGACATTCTGACTACCCTGGGGATCATGGAAAAGAACCCCTGTATGGAAAAGTGATTAAAACATTGGAAAGATACTTTCAGATCAGGAAAATGTAATTGTGGAGAGAGATAAGTTCAATAAGCACACCCAAAAGTATCGATTCATTTATTAATGATCTGTATAAGGTATCTGAGGATTGCGACTACGGGAGTCTGCGAGAGGAACTGATTTGGGACAGAATAGTAGTTGGGGTTATAGACGAAGCGCTGTCAGATCAGCTTCAGTTGCAAGAGGATTTGACTTTGGAAAAACCCATTTTATTGAGCATGCAGGCAGAAGTAAGAAAGAGTAATTGACTACTAGTTTGGAGGTATCGGGGGAGTTCAGCCTCTCAAATTATGGAATCAGTGGGGTCCATTGAGAAGCCAGAGAGTAATGGCGCCAGAATGCCCAAGAGGTGGGAAAGACACCTACAGACAGTAACACTGAATTGCAGTAGGTGTGGCTGGGAGCCGCACCGGTAGGAAAATTGCCAAGCCTGGGAAGTTGAATGTTTCTGGTGCAAGAGAAAGGGACACTTTCAGCAGGTCTGTCGCAGCAGAAAACAAATGCTGCAGACTGGTAAAAAGATAGAGGAAATAAAGGAGGGTCAAACAATTAATACTTCCTTCCTAGGAGAAGTGCAGGGGAAAAAATGAAGATTACTGGGAAGCAGAAATTTTAGTGGGAGAACATAAAATCAATTTCAAATTAGGTACAGGAGCAGCATTTTTTTGTCCTATCTGACCAACACCTTGGCTGAGGAAAGAAAGGCTTAGGAAACCCAAGAAAAAAATTATATGGGCCAGGAGGGATTCAGTTGAAGGTTGTAGGAGAAATACAGACAACCTTAACACATAGATACAACACCATCACGGAAACCTGTCTGTTATTAGGAACAAAGCCTCTTCGCTCCTTAGTAAGCAAGCTTGCCTAGCTGTACAGCTGTTATGCAGGGTGCAAGCAGATCGTCCCAGAAAACTCTTCATTGGTGGTCTGAATACTGAAACAAATGAATAGGCACTTGAAGCAGTGTTTGGAAAATATGGAAGAATAGATGAAGTCCTGCTGATGAAAGATCGTGAAACAAATAAGTCGAAGGGTTTTGCATTTGTTACCTTTGAAAGTCCAGGAAATGTGAGGGATGCAGTCCGGGATAAGAATGGGAAGCCTTTGGATGGAAAAACCATTAAAGTAGAGCTACTAGACCAGAATTTGAAAATAGTAGACGATGTAGACCACCTCCACCCGCAAGAAGCCGTGGTCTTCCGAGGAGGATTCGAGGTGGAATGAGAGGTTCCCCCCAAAAAGGTGGGCATGGTGAGTGGTTTCAGGAAAAAGAACTGGGCTACCTTAAGAGGAATGTACCACCACCTAAAAAGCCCCTTCTTTCGAGGCCAACGCAAAGTGGAGAAATGGGGGGAAGAGGAAGTGGCTCAAGAGGACCTCCCTCACGCGAAAGGGACAGTTATGGTTTGCCTCCATCTTGCAAAGAGATGATACCATCCAGAAGAATTGAAAGATCAAGAGAAACAGCTACCAGAGAGAGCTGATGAACCAATGATACAACCAACAACAGATAACAGTGAAGACAGAGAACATGAGTCATCCGATAGTTCCACTCGCACACAGGAGAGTGAGGAAGAAGAACTGAAAGACTCAATACCTCAAACAAGCAAAAGAAGAACACGCTATGGCAGAGTTGTGAGAATCCCACAGCGTTACCGACCTGATGAATGAAGTCAGAGACTTAGGGGGAAATTTGTATAATGTACATAAGCTATTGCTGGGTAGATTATGCATATAGATTTTAAGCATCATCACAGGATGTGATGTTACAAGTCTGTACCTCATGCTGCTCAGTGCTCATGCAGATACCTGAGTAAGAAGACCCCTGTAAATAAACTCCTGTTACTTTGACCCAAAGTCTACATTCCTCATTCAATACTAATAGCACAATGATAAGATAGTACAATCAAGCAGCACTTAAATGGCAATAACCTGAACATTGATGTTCAATTTGGGTTCCACTAGGGCCACTCAGCTTCAAACCTCATTAAAACCTTGGTCCAAACATTTCAGTGGTGAGGTGCGAGTGATTGCCCTTGACATCAAGATAGCATTTGACCGAATGTGGCATTAAGGAGCCCGAGCAATATTGAAGTCAATGAGAATCATGGGAAAGCTCTCCACTGGTTGAAGTCATACCTAGCACAAAGAAAGATGGTTGTGGTTGTTGGAGGCCAATCATCTCAGCCCCAGGACATCGCTGCAGGAGTTTCTCAGGATAATGTCCGAGGCCCAACCATCTTCAGCTGCTTTATCAATGACCTTCCCTCCAACATAAGAAGTGGAGATGTTCGCTGATGATTGTACAGTGTTCAGTACTATTCACAACTCCTCAGATACTGAAGCAATCTGTGCCTGCTGTCATGCAGACTCCCACCTGCCAAGAAAGAGGCACGCATTATTTCGCCACATGAACATTAAAAATTAAAACTGCTGCTGGAAAGAAAAAAGGGCCTATCACAAGGAATTGCCAGGCTCCTGGCTGGAAAGACCTTTTTTGCATAGTAACAGACAGTACTTGGAAAGGACAAATGGGCTGCTCCCTGCTCCAGTTTAATCCACAATGGACTTTTGATTACCAAACATTGAAGGTGGAGAAGCTAACATTTCAGGTTAACTGCTAAGATGGCCGAATACACAAACAGATGTGGTCAGACCAGTTTAGTCACATGACTAACTGACTGTTGGGTGTGTTTTTTTGAATTTGAACTTGCCACAGGGAATTTGAAAGTTCTTTTCTCCTGAACTGTGAATATCCTTCTCCTGTCTGCTACCATCCCTTTCTGACGGAACTGAAGACCCATTGAAGACACATGAACCCAAGAGAGAAAAGTCTCCTACAGTGAACAAGGTTTAAGAAGAATACTGGGCCCCAGTGAAAAGCAAGACTACTTGGGACTACAGTGAGCTCGAAGCACAGTAACAAGAAACTCTTCTGATTGCCTCAAACCTCTCTACTTTATTTTTCTTCTGCACGTTTCTGTCCCTATCTGCATGTGTGTATCGCATATGCTTGCTAGCGTGAGCACGTCATATATCTGTAGGCATTACTGAATTAGAGTTTAAGTTTTAATAAATTTCACTTTTCTTCTTTAAACCTGAGAAAACCTGGTTGTGCTCATTTCTTTGCCTTATAATTGGAAAGTGGTGAACAAGGATTCATCAAGGGGGAGCTCAAAACCCAGTGTGTTTAAAAACTAAAACCCTGTTACAATAAGACCAGGTGAAGATGGTAAAAGACCCCTAGACACCTTTCTCACCTGGTCGTAACAGTGCATTCAGCAAGACCTGGACAACAGGCAGGCTTGGGCTGATAAGTGGCAAGTAACATTCATACAAGTGCCAGGCAATGACCATCTGCAACAAGAGAGAATCTAACCATCACCCCTTGACATTCAACAGCATTACCATCACTGAATTCCCAACCGTCAACATCCTGGGGGTTACCATTGCCCAGAAGCTTATCTGAATCAGTCATATAAATAAAAGCAAAATACTGCAGATGCTAGAAATCTGAAATAAAAGCAGGAAGTGCGAGAAACACTCAGCAGGTCTGGCAGCATCTGTGGAGAGAGAAACAGAGTTAATGTTTCATGAAAGATCACAAACCTGAAATGTTTAACTCTGTTTCTCTTTCCACAGATGCTGCCAGATCTGCTGAGTATTTCCAGTACTTTCTGTTTTTATTTCAGTCATATAAATACTGTGGCTGCAACAGCAGGTTAGAGTTTGGGAATTCTGCAGTGAGTAACCCACCTCCTGACTGCCCAAAGCTTGTCCACCATCTATAAGGCACAAGTCAGGAGTGTAATGGAATAATCCCCACTTGCCTGGATGAGTGCAGCCCCAACAACACTCTTGATTGGCACCCCATCTTAAACATTCACTCCCTCCACCACTGGGGTACAGAGGCAGCAGCGTGTAACAGTACATGATGCACTGCAGCAACTTACTAAGGATCCTTTGACAATACTTTCCAAACCCGCGACCTCTACCACCTGGAAGGACAAGGGCAGCAGATGGATGGGAGCACCACCACCTGCAAGTTCCCCTCCAAGCCACACACCATCATAACTTGGAGCTATATTGCCGTTCCTTCACTGTTCCTGGGCCAAAATCCTGGAACTCCCTCCCTAACAGCACTGTGGGTGTACCTACAGCATATGGAGTGCAGCAGTTCAAGAAAGCAGCTCACCATTGGCTTCTCAAGGGCAATTAGGGATGGGTAATAAATGCTGGCCTTGCCAGTGATGCCCACATCAAGAATGAATAAAGAAAGTCAAAAGGCAGTGGGAGCAGATAGCCATGGGGGACAATGCTAGGAGCCCTGTGGACCTGGAGGCTGTGTCGCAAGATGTTCAATGAACTCACACGAGTGGTCAAGGTCAATGAATGTATCTTCAAAAGCCATATGCTACCAACTGCACCATTAGCCTCAGACACTGCTCAATTCACCACACCCCAATGCCTCACCTACCAGCAATCTCTATAAATCAGGTCGCATACCTGACATTCATATACTCCACTGCACTTTCACACACTTACCATTGCTGCAAGCCTCACAGCTTGCACACACTACCAACTATTCAACCATGACAGCCATTTCAGCCAAACAGATTGCATGACACTCACTGATGTACCTCCTTCTCTCTTGCAGGCAAGGTGGCATGTAACTGGAGACAGGAGGGGCCCACCAGAGGGAGATATGCGCACCTGCATGTCCTAACCCAATGGAGGAGACGGTGCTGGCCCTTATTGGGATGCTCATTGCTGAGGCTGTGGCCAATGGTGGGGCTGAAACACCATCAAAGATGACAGTATCCTCACACCGAATCTGCCTTCTCAATTCCCAATTCCCCCTCATCCTACACTTTCTGATTTACAATCTGCAGATGGTATAAGCATTCACCTCTTATCCCCGCACCACAGCATTACCCTTGAGACTTTATCTTTTCAGATATTCGAGAGCTGCAACTTGGCCAGTTGGTGGAGGAACACTAAGAAAAGACTTATGATAAAGACAGAGCACCATCACTTGATTTCATACTCACAGCCACTAGATACTGACACTGAGCATAACTTAGAGGATGGATTACATGTGGGATTGGCAGGTGGTGAGACACCCAGCACTAGTGGGCAGCTAGGCCTTCTGGGCCCAGAAATGCTTGAGATTGTATTCCAAGGCCATCGGCAGTCTCCATCACTGAAAGTTAGCAGCCTTCCATCAACCATGCTGCAGTCACTGGGTAGCACTGCGTAGGAGCATGAGGAGACAAAGACACATGGAAGACAGGCACTAAGGGAATGCGCAAGGGTAGTTAGTTGACATTTGCATGCTTTGTGACACGGTTTCATTTATAAATTTGATTTGGACTGTTTATTTTGTGGCGGCTTGTATTTTTGCATTGCGGCCAAGCAACAGTGTGATGGTCAGTGACAGCAGCAAGGTAAGGAGTGGCACAGTTAGTGAATGGGGAATCAGGGTTGCAGTAGCTGGCCTCACATTCGGATGAGTTCTTCACAGACAGCCCAGGAAGAAAGGGGATGTCTAGGTTGCCTTTTCCCTTCCTCTTCCATCTTTTCCACTTCCCCCTCCTGCTCCTCCCTGTCCTCCTCCTCATGCTCCTACTCCTCAGCTGCTCACTATAGCTGGTGGAAGGACTGTCCTCTCATAATGATGAGGTTATGCAGCAAGCAGTAGACCAGCATGAATCTTAACATCCACTCAGTTGTTTACTGCAAGGCTCCTCCGGAATGGTTCAGGCAGTGCAAGCGTTGTTTCAGCATGCCAATGGTCTGCTCTATCACATTTTGTTCGGCAGCATGACTTTCATTGTATGCATGCTGCCTAGGTGTGCATGAGATGCACACTGGTGGTATCAGCCATGTTGGCATCAGATAGCCCTTGTCACCCAGTAGGCACCCTTTGATTTTCTATGCTGGATCAAATACAGCTGGCATAGCGGACTGCCACAGAATGAAGGCATCATGATTGCTGCCAGGAAACCAGGCATTGACCTGCATGATTCGCTGCCTATGGTCAGATACTAGCTACACATTGAGAGAATGAATCCCTTTCAGTTCCAGTATAGGGCAGAGTTGACATGTGGCAAAGCAATGTGTGTGCAGTCAATGGCATCTGGCACCATAGGAAAGTCTGCAAACCTAGCCACTTGCTTGCTGCACGAGCTTGTCTCTGGCAAGATAGAATGAAATGTTGTTAGCTCTCAATGAATAGAGAGTCTCAGAGACCTCCTTTGCATAACAGTTGTCACAAATATCTGTAGTTCCAGTTTGGAAGGAGCCAGGTGCATAATGGGCTGGATATTCCCAGTTGGGTCGCGATCCCAATGTTGGCCTCAATTCCGGGTTGGGAACCCAGAAGTCGCTGTGGCAGGACATTGCTCACCGTCTTTCCAGAGGCAGCCAATTAAGAAGCTGCCTTTGGGAGTCCTGTCCAATTAAGGATGGTGGGTGGACCAGGGAAGCGGGAGCCCCAATCAGAGCTCTGCAAAGATGACCGGCCAGCAGCCCTGCTGGGATAGGTCGGCACTGCTGAGGCAGGCAGAAGACTGGGAGGGTGCCTCAAGATGGAGGTGCTCTCTGCAGCATTGTGAATAATTAAAACTCAAGTATGGCCACAGCTGTCAGGGGATGTGGAGGGGGAACCCCTTCACAGGATGGCTTGAGTCATGGCTGTGACCATTGCATCCCAGTGGATCTTGTAGTATTAGGACCTGAAAGGGTTAATGTTGGAGGCAGCGCTAGCAGCCCCTCCAACTGTAGTGATGATGATGTCACAGTCACATAGTAATCGGCTTTGGAAGAAGAAAGTAGCAACATGAAGGATGCTAGCTAGAGAGGTTTATGGAGAGTGTAAATAGAGATGTGTAAATAATAAAAGAGTTATTAGTTGACCTTATCCAGACTCTGAGACTTTATCAATAACTAAGCCTTAGCTACACTACAACTATGACAACAATACACAGCAGGTCTGTGCTGGGGTGATGCAGAGGAGGAATTCATGGCCCCCCAGCATGCCGCAGTGTGGCTGCCTCCAGTCCAGTTCCAGGCTCTGGCCTCAGAAGGGGGCCTGGCCACCATCAGGAAGATCCCGGAGGCAGCGGTATCTCTCCCCCAATTGGCCCATCAATGGGCCTAATTGGCTACCTGCCACTGCCGGAGGTGTAGCCTCTGCCACACTCACCCCGCCTCCGACAAGATCGCTCGAAGGTAGGAACGCGTCAGGTAGCTGACCTGAAGCCTTCTTTTCTGACTGTGCTCCCTGTCCTGCCTGCCAACCTGCCTCTCCAAGACTGGAAAAATTCAGCCCAAAAGCTCATTGCCAAAGTCAGCTTCACAGCCATTGGCAATATGGTTTTTGCCCTGCTTGAGATTGTAGTTGTGGCTGCAGCAGGTGGCAGATATCAGTGAGAATGTCCTTACTGAAGTGCAGATGTCTCACACACTGTTCCTCGCTGATGTTCAGGTGGGAGAATTGTTCCCTGAGCACCCTGGGTGGCTAGGGTCACCTGTTGAGAGCCCTTCTCCCCATCCTCTTCCTACTCCTCCATCTTCCAGCAGCTTGCCCTGCTCTGCATGGACACTGTTCATTTTCTAAGTCATGTGCATTCAAAGGGAATGCTGACTTGTGCACCCATGTTGGGGAGCAATTGGTTTGTGTTGAGGCCTTGAAGTCAGCAAAAAGTCTTTCAGCACCTGCCACGCTGCTCTCTGTAGAATTTTGCCACTTGAAACAATTAGCGCAAAACATTTGCAGAATTGTAGAAATAGCCAAAAGGAATCAACCAGCAACTAACCTGTAAGTAGTAATGATCCCTTTAAATAGCAGTGATGGTGTTTCCTTCCTGCTGGGTGTTCAGCTGTGTGAGTTCCAAAATGGTACCAATGGCATCAAATCAGCATTGCATACTGATTGCCATCATGATCTGCCTGTTCTGCATACTACGGATATTCACTGTGGACATGCTAACAGCCTCATTAATATTACGCTCGGCAGGATATGCCCCATGAGTGTTTGTGTGTGCTATAGACACCATGTTGGAGTTCTAAGGGCACACGTAGCATTCAAAAAGCCGGCGCTAACGAGCCCAATTTCTTGCTCTACTGGTACAAGAAAAGATGAAAAATTCTGGTGGGAGTTGTCTACAGACCTCCTGAAATCAGTGATCTGTATAAATATGGAGATCAGGGAAGCATGTAGCTGAAACAATATGATTATAATGCAAGATTTTAATTTTCACATAGACTGGGAAAACAGAACAGCTCAAGTAGTAATGGCATGAATATCAAGAATATTTTCGGGACCGTTTTTGAGAACAATATTTATTTATTTCGAGATACAGCATTGAAACAGGCCCTTTGGCCCACCGAGTCTGTGCCAACCATCAACCACCCATTTATACTAACCCTACATTAGATGGCTCCTGGGCTGGAAGCTCCCTAGGAAGCTCCCTTGCTGTTCAACTCTATCCATGGCCATCTGCTCCCATCCCTAACGTTTTCTCCCCCAATCTGCCCTCTTAAACTGTTTAAATTCCCCTGGCTCTTTAAATCAGTTCATTTTAGCCCTATCTAAAGGCTAACAGTTAGTTTAGTGTATGTTACCTGGGCCCACTGCCCTCCCCCAGCCACACCTGCTCTTTGTTTTCTCAATGAAATTGATCCGGATGAAACTGACGAGCACAGCTGCCGATACTTCAATCTCCGATCCTGCTGTCTTCACAGTCCAGAGTGTCTGCAGCCACGGCATGCGGTAAGTCCATTGAGGTGAAGAAGGAGCTGCGGGACCCGAGAGAAGTCCTGTGAAAAGGTGCCCCGAACACCCAAAACATCCACGAACGGCCCCCCCGGCCGCAACTTCAAAGCGCCCGCGGGAGATGGCTCGGAGAGCATCTGCAGCGCACAGTCGGCAATGCGGCATGCCTTTATTTAAACCACTGCAAAAAAAAAACCCTGAGCAAATGTAATCACCTCTAAGTCTGCCAAATGATGCTTCACCTCCCGAAGGACGTGGATGAGCTTTCCGGACGTCGATGGTGGGCACTGAGGAAATGGCTTATTACCTGCACCAGATTCCACCCCCCCTCCCCCCCCCCTTTACCCCCCTTCCACCCCCCCCCACCCCCGTCCCCTTCCCTGCTCCACCCTCTCAGCTCACCCCCTCACAACCCCGTCCCAGCCCGCCCCCCCCTCGCACCATCTTCACCCCGCACCCCCTTCCCCTGCACCCCACCCCCCCACCCCCTCCCTCTACCCCTCCCCCTTGCATCCCCTCCTCCCACCGGCACCATCCTACACCTGTGTAGGGGCCCCAACAACCCCACTGCCTTGTGGGCGTCTCGGGAGAGACCAAGGCTAAGGGAGTAAACCCTAACAGAAAATCCGGAGCGGAACCCCGTAGGCGGTCATGTGTCACCTTTGGCATGTTTCCGGCAGTTCCTGCAGCCATACTGGTGCCAAACGTCGTGTCCTGCACTCCTTTGGACCCCACCAGAAAGGCCGAGAGGGGGGTTTTGACGACTGGGCAACTCTCAACCTCCATAAATTTGCCCAGGCATGCGCCATGGAGAGGTCACTCCATAGTTGCCTCACAGCGACTAAAACAACACGGAAGGCAGCAGTTACGGGTTATAAGTCCAGATAAATTGGCGTAGAAACTGGGCGCCACGGGTTGCCTTTGACGGTGGGAGAGGTCATTGCACCTCACTGGACAGCTACCGCCCGCCTCAAACCGGGCAGCCCCCGGTCAATAAGGTTCTGTCCCGCCACAGTCTGCCTGCTTCAATGGGTGCTTGGAGCTCAGGGTCATTGCCCGAAAGGTGGACTGATACACCGCACCAAACAACATGAAAAAAGGAAAGAAGGTACCAGCCCTTCGCTTTGCAAGCTGGAACGTCAGAACTATGTGTCCTGGCCTGTCGGAAGACCTTACACAAATCAACGATTCTCGGAAGACCGCCATCATTAACAACGAGCTCAGTAGATTCAATGTGGACATTGCAGCACTTCAGGAGACTCGCCTCCCCGCGAGTGGATCTCTAGCAGAGCAAGACTACACCTTCTTCTGGCAGGGCAGGGATCCTGAAGAACCAAGACAGCATGGAGTGGGCTTCACCATCAGAAACTCCTTGCTCAGCATGATAGAGCCTCCCTCAAATGGCTCGGAACGCATACTGTCCATCCGACTGCTCACCACCTCTGGTCCAGTACACCTACTCAGCATCTATGCTCCAACACTCTGCTCCGCACCTGAAGCTAAAGACCAGTTCTATGAACAACTCCATAACATCATTAGCAGCATCCCCAACACCGAACACCTATTCCTGCTGGGGGACTTTAATGCCAGGGTTGGGGCCGACCATGACTCATGGCCCTCCTGCCTTGGGCGCTATGGCGTTGGAAGGATGAATGAGAACGGGCAGAGACTGCTTGAGTTGTGTACCTATCATAACCTCTGCATCACCAACTCGTTCTTTCACACTAAACCCTGTCACCAGGTTTCATGGAGGCACCCAAGATCACGTCGTTGGCACCAGCTAGACCTCATTGTCACAAGGCGAGCCGCCTTAAACAGTGTTCAAATCACACGCAGCTTCCACAGTGCGGACTGCGACACCGACCACTCCCTGGTGTGCAGCAAGGTTAGACTCAGACCAAAGAAGTTGCATCATTCCAAGCAGAAGGGCCACCCGCGCATCAACACGAGCAGAATTTCTCACCCACAGCTGTTACAAAAATTTCTAAATTCACTTGTAACAGCCCTTCAAAACACTCCCACAGGGGATGCTGAGACCAAGTGGGCCCACATCAGAGACGCCATCTATGAGTCAGCTTTGACCACCTACGGCAAAAGTGCGAAGAGAAATGCAGACTGGTTTCAATCTCATAATGAAGAGCTGGAACCTGTCATAGCCGCTAAGCGCATTGCACTTTTGAACTACAAGAAAGCCCCCAGCGTTTTAACATCCGCAGCACTTAAAGCAGCCAGAAGTACTGCACAAAGAACAGCTAGGCGTTGCGCAAACGACTACTGGCAACACCTATGCAGCCATATTCAGCTGGCCTCAGACACCGGAAACATCAGAGGAATGTATGATGGCATGAAGAGAGCTCTTGGGCCAACCATCAAGAAGATCACCCCCCTCAAATCTAAATCGGGGGACATAATCACTGACCAACGCAAACAGATGGACCGCTGGGTTGAGCACTACCTAGAACTGTACTCCAGGGAGAATGCTGTCACTGAGACTGCCCTCAATGCAGCCCAGCCTCTACCAGTCATGGATGAGCTGGACATACAGCCAACCAAATCGGAACTCAGTGATGCCATTGATTCCCTAGCCAGCGGAAAAGCCCCTGGGAAGGACAGCATTACCCCTGAAATAATCAAGAGTGCCAAGCCTGCTATACTCTCAGCACTACATGAACTGCTATGCCTGTGCTGGGACGAGGGAGCAGTACCCCAGGACATGCGCGATGCCAACATCATCACCCTCTATAAAAACAAAGGTGACCGCGGTGACTGCAACAACTACCGTGGAATCTCCCTGCTCAGCATAGTGGGGAAAGTCTTTGCTCGAGTCGCTCTGAACAGGCTCCAGAAGCTGGCCGAGCGCGTCTACCCTGAGGCACAGTGTGGCTTTCGTGCAGAGAGATCGACTATTGACATGCTGTTCTCCCTTCGTCAGATACAGGAGAAATGCCGTGAACAACAGATGCCCCTCTACATTGCTTTCATTGATCTCACCAAAGCCTTTGACCTCGTCAGCAGACGTGGTCTCTTCAGACTACTAGAAAAGATCGGATGTCCACCAAAGCTACTAAGTATCATCACCTCATTCCATGACAATATGAAAGGCACAATTCAACATGGTGGCTCCTCATCAGAGCCCTTTCCTATCCTGAGTGGTGTGAAACAGGGCTGTGTTCTCGCACCCACACTTTTTGGGATTTTCTTCTCCCTGCTGCTTTCACATGCGTTCAAATCCTCTGAAGAAGGAATTTTCCTCCACACAAGATCAGGGGGCAGGTTGTTCAACCTTGCCCGTCTAAGAGCGAAGTCCAAAGTACGGAAAGTCCTCATCAGAGAACTCCTCTTTGCTGACGATGCTGCTTTAACATCTCACACTGAAGAATGCCTGCAGAGTCTCATCGACAGGTTTGCGTCTGCCTGCAATGAATTTGGCCTAACCATCAGCCTCAAGAAAACGAACATCATGGGGCAGGATGTCAGAAATGCTCCATCCATCAATATTGGCGACCACGCTCTGGAAGTGGTTCAAGAGTTCACCTACCTAGGCTCAACTATCACCAGTAACCTGTCTCTAGATGCAGAAATCAACAAGCGCATGGGTAAGGCTTCCACTGCTATGTCCAGACTGGCCAAGAGAGTGTGGGAAAATGGCGGACTGACACGGAACACAAAAGTCCGAGTGTATCAGGCCTGTGTCCTCAGTACCTTGCTCTACGGCAGCGAGGCCTGGACAACGTATGCCAGCCAAGAGGGACGTCTCAATTCATTCCATCTTCGCTGCCTTCGGAGAATACTTGGCATCAGGTGGCAGGACTATATCTCCAACACAGAAGTCCTTGAAGCGGCCAACACCCCCAGCTTATACACACTACTGAGTCAGCGGCGCTTGAGATGGTTTGGCCATGTGAGCCGCATGGAAGATGGCAGGATCCCCAAAGACACATTGTACAGCGAGCTCGCCACTGGTATCAGACCCACCGGCCGTCCATGTCTCCGTTATAAAGACGTCTGCAAACGCGACATGAAATCGTGTGACATTGATCACAAGTCGTGGGAGTCAGTTGCCAGCATTCGCCAGAGCTGGCGGGCAGCCATAAAGACAGGGCTAAATTGTGGCGAGTCGAAGAGACTTAGTAGTTGGCAGGAAAAAAGACAGAGGCGCAAGGGGAGAGCCAACTGTGCAACAGCCCCAACAAACAAATTTCTCTGCAGCACCTGTGGAAGAGCCTGTCACTCCAGAATTGGCCTTTATAGCCACTCCAGGCGCTGCTTCACAAACCACTGACCACCTCCAGGCGCGTATCCATTGTCTCTCGAGATAAGGAGGCCCAAAAGACAAAAGACATTAATCCCATTACCCTCTTACATCCCCACTTTCTCTCAATTCCCCTACCTATACTAGGGACAATTTATAATGGCCAATTTACCTATCAACCTGCAAGTCTTTGGTTGTGGGAAGAAACTGGAGCACCTGGCGAAAACCCACACGGTCACAGGGAGAACTTGCAAACTCTGCACAGGCAGTACCCAGAATTGAACCTGGGTTGCTGGAGCTGTGAGGCTGTGGTGCTAACCACTGCGCCACCCTAAAATGCACTGGAACAATGGAATTAAAAATTGGACCTCACTTCGTCTGTTTCTCGTACATGAAATAGATCCTCAACTGAAGAATTTTTGGCACTGATCACATGCAATTGAAATGCACAGGAAGTGCATCAGTTCCTATAGATGTTAGGGTCCCCCTAGTCATCCCAGGGGCTTGCCTGAAACGAGCATTAGGCCCATTGCCTAAGCAGAAGGAGGGCCTAACCATCCCTACAGGCCATTTTAATAAATTAAATTGCATCTGATTTTGAGGTGTATTCTGCATGTTGCAATCAGTTTTGTCGGGGCTTGAAACAGCCAAACCACCTCTCTTTAAATCTGCTATTTCCTGAAAAAGAAAGTGTAACATTTTTTGCTCACCTGAATATGGAGCCAGGAAGAACAGGCTTCTGGCTTCTCATTGAAATGGCAACAAACTGCTGGATACTGCTCACCACCCCCCCACCTCCCCACCCCCCCCAAAGTTTCCTCCCATCCTCCCCAGCACCAGACTTACTGCGGGTCTGGTGCCAGTGTTGCTGATGGCTGACCTTCATACATGTCAGGATCAGTACACTGCCTCTTGTGGTGTGACATACGTCCCCAGTATCTTTGTCACATCCTGAGTGGTTGTAGCAAAGGCTGAGAAAGCTGACTGCAAGATGTACAACAAGTTCTGTGATCAAACATGATTCAATTTATCAATTAGACTGTGACAGATCACAGGATAAATCAAACTGTTCACACCCAAGAATTTCAGTGAGGTCTGCAGGAGGACTGCAGGACCTCTCCATCAAACCACAACATCCCCAACCCCCAATCTCTTCCTCGCCCAGACTAAACCAGGAAGCAGTGGATGTGCTTTGGCACAAAGTTCGGCAGTGGAAGGCTGCAGGATTGAAGAGATGCAGTTCCAAAGGAAAGCAGGCCAGCAGCGTGGCTGGGAAGTGGCAAGAGCAGTGAACCTGGCAGAAGCCTGAACCCTCCTCCCTGTTACATCAGGGACATCAGGAGTCAAATGATATTTCCACTGACCCCTGACCCAATCGAAGTTTGCCAATGTCTACTCATTCGGATGGAGCTGGCATTTCTGGATCCTGCCTAATTTTCTTTCCTATCTGCTGCAGTCCATGTGGATGAACATCGGGAATGTGCCCTGAGACCCAAGGGAATTAGGGTCAGGGATTTCTCTAATAGTATCCTGCTGAGATCAGGTATTTAATGTATGCACATGAAATCTGCATTGCATCACTCTCTAGGTGCCCCTCTAAATATAAATTTATCACCCCACTTTAGATAGCAGAAGAAAGAAGTGAGAATAGAGAAATATAAGGAAAATATAATTCAACATCTGTTACAACTGTTGAATAAACAGATGTCTCTTACTCGGCTTACTGACTGCCACTGACATGTTATGTTCCCGACTAGGCTATGAGCTTTGGGAGTTCCTGCCCTGGCCCACCATTAGTTACAAGGCAGCCCAGAAACACTCAGAAACTACAGAGACCCGAAGTAACCAGATGGCCACTACTTCCTTGGGGGTTCCACTGGTTATAATGAAGTTATGGTGGGCAACCTGTAGAATACTTATGGGATTTCAGAGCCATTAACCCTAGAATAAAAACAAAGTGCTGGAAATATTCAACAGTGGCACAGTGGCTAGCACCGCAGCCTCACAGCTCCAGCGACCCGGGTTCAATTCTGGGTACTGCCTGTGTGGAGTTTGCAAGTTCTCCCTGTGTCTGCGTGGGTTTCCTCCGGGTGCTCCGGTTTCCTCCCACATGCCAAAAGACTTGCAGGTTGATAGGTAAATTGGCCATTATAAATTGCCCCTAGTATAGGTAGGTGGTGAAGAAATATAGGGACAGGTGGGGATGTGATAGGAATGTAGGATTAGTGTGGATGGGTGGTTGATGGTCGGCACAGACTCGGTGGGCCGAAGGGCCTGTTTCAGTGCTGTATCTCTAACTAACTAACTAAGGTCTGGCAACATCTGTGGAGAGAGAAACAGAATTAATGTTTCAGGTCAGTAACCTTTCATTAGAATGGAATTCAGAGCCATTGGCCGGAGTTTTACGCCACCCCAGTGAGCCGGATGGTGGCGGGGTGGGGGGGTGGGTGGTGTAAAATTGAGCGGGAGGCTCTGGGCGGCCTTCCTGACCCACTCCCACCTCCGCCCCACTTTATGTGGGCCCGGGGGTGGGGGGGGGGGGGGGGGAGGGGGCGGGAAATGGGCCACCTGCCCCAAATGGGCACAGGGTGCCCGATTGAGGGCAGCCCCAGCTTTCCCAACCACGCCCAGGACCCGAGACGCCCCCTTCCCCCATCACGACCACCCTTGCCTCGTGGGGATGCGACCAATCACACCGGCGAGGCAAAGAAAACTTACCTGTAGTCCTGGTTCCATGTCCTCGGCTGGGCTGCAGTCCCAGCAGTGGCCACACTCCTGATGGCGGTGCTGGGACTAAGAGACGCCAGCTTGATGATTGGCCGGCAGCTCAATGAGGCAGGACTTCCTCCCTCAAGCGGGTGGAAGTTCCGCCTCAGAACAATTAAAGCCCGGGGACCCATAAAATGCGGGTTGGATCCATGGGCCGGGCGGAAGGGGGTTCGACATCGACTTTTACGTCGGTGGCCAGCTCCCGTCCACCCGATGTAAAATCCAGCCCGTTAACTCTGGATATTGACAGCAGTTGAAAAACATCTGTGAGCATATCAAAGAGAAAAAGGAATTAATGCCTCAGCAGTAAGAAGCTTATAAAGCAGCCCATCACATGAACTAGCATGATCCGCCAAGGAAAAACATATTCTGGGAGTGATTGTGATGAAGGTTGGGAGCAAAGTGCATATGATTAACTCGAGAACCCAACTATGGGTTCTAGATTCCATTGATGTATAATAAAAATAGGAGTCCAAGGCCCTCTGCTGTCTGATCCGGAATCTAGTTGGCAGCTAGTTATGCACATAGGGGGCATGTTTAACAACAGCTTGTACTTATATAGCGCCTTTAATGTAATACACGTCTCAAGGCACTTCGCAGAGGCATTATAAAGTAAACTTTGATACCAAACCATATAAAGCGATATTACAGCAGATGGTCAAAAGCTTGGTTTTAAGGAGCATCTTAAAGGAGGAAAGTGAGATAGAAAGCAGTGAGGCTTAGGGAGAAAATTCCAGTACTTAGGACATAGGCAGCACAGGGGTGATGTTTCCCATCCCTATTTTATTTTTAACCACCAAAAATGGGTGAGTTGGGGCTGGGTAAGACATTAAAATTTTTAAAATCTCAAACCCCAACCCAAGTCACCTCCAAACCGCCCACTTTCAAGTTCAAGGAAACCGGGGGATGGGCAGCCAACCCACTTCGGAGCCAGGTTGCCCATTTGATCATTTTATAACGAGGCTGGAAACCTCACATTTAGTCTGCTTCACATGTTTAACCCTGGTCGGCTGGATTTCCCAGGCTAGAAAGCCCAACAATTCAAGGGAAGTGAGGACAGCTTCGGGGAGAAGGTAAGTGCCTTTACAGCACTGCTTGTGAGCCTTGAGGAGCAGGAGTGTTTCCTCCGCAACACCCCGCCCCCCCCTCCCCTCCCCTCCATGACCCCACAAACATGTGCTTCACTGGAATCAGACCCCATCCATCAGACTTCATCCATCCAAAGGCCCCCTCCAGTTGGGGATCATGGTTTGAACCCTCCCCACCCAGGGATTGGGGATCAGGCCCCCCCACTAACCCCATGGTCAAGTATCAGGGCCCCCCTCCCCCCCAAACGCTCCCACTAGCAGCTGCAGGATCTTAACTACATCTGTAACCTGCGCTAGAGAGTTCCCTGCATGACCACAAGCCAAGCCTGTCAATCAGACTGACTTTCAGGTGGGGAACTTCTCTCAGAGGGTTGTTAATCTTTGGAATTCTCTACCCTAGAAAGCAGTGGAGGCTGCGTCATTGAATATATTCAAGGCTGAGTTAGACAGATTTTTGATCTACAAGGGAGTCAAGGGTTATGGGGAGGGCAGACAGGAAAGGGGAGTTGAGGCCATGATTAGATCAGCCATGATCTTAGTGAATGGCCGAGCAGGTTTGAGGGGCTGAATGGCCTACTCCTGCTCCTAATTCTTATGTTCTTATGAGTCAAACCTCCACAACATTCGGAGAAACATGAACTTCCGGTTTCCTGACTGAAACTTCTGCTGTTCTCTTTTCTTGGCTCTGCTATGCCCTTGAGGTTTTGGATAAGCAGTGCCAATGGTATCAACTCCCTACTCTTCATCTGCTCTTTCCACTTTGTCTTCATCTTCTTTTTCAGCCAAGACAATGGCAGTTTCTTCTGGGGAATCAGTGCTGGACAGGAATATAGATGATTCATTTATTCAGATATGAAAGTATGATTTATAAACATGTCACTTTGGGCTCTGCGTCATCTGTTTTTAAACTGTTTACCAAACTCTCCTCTTAATATTGGGACAATAGATTGTGAATTTACATTTCACTTCACAAACATTTGTGGCTTTTGAGCTAACCTTTAGTTTTTGGAAGATGATGGGTTGGCAACCACGTGCAGCCAGGGCTTACAATCAAGCAGCTTTGGATAGAAGTGCTTCTCAAGGTCCTTTTGGCATCTGCTTGCCACCATCTGCAGGTGATTTCATCTGTGTTGACCTGAGAGTCTCCATTGAGGGAATTTGATTTTTAGGAGAAAATACTGATTCCTATGGCTGATGTGTCTCTTCACGTTGTTGAGAGGTATTGCATCCTATATATGAGCTGATGCCCTTCAGCCATTCTCTTTTATTGGCTCTGCTATGCCCTTGAGGTGTTGAACAAGCAGTGCCAATGGTATCAACTCCCTACTCTTCATCTGCTTTTTCCACTTTGTCTTCATCTTTTTCTTCAGCCAAGACAATGGCAGTTTCTTCTGGGGAATCAATGCTGGACAGGAATATAGATGATTCATTTATTCAGATATGAAAGTATGATTTATAAACATGTCACTTTGGGCTCTGCGTCATCTGTTTTTAAACTGTTGCAAGAGACACTGAATTTTATTTTTCCTTACACATTTTATAGAATACAGGTAAAAGCATTTTTAAAATGCTGTATCTGTCATTTCTATGCTGTGTAGGATGATACTGGTATCCATCATGTTAGCCTACATTACATGCAGTTGACATTTTTGTACTGTTATATTAAAAAAGCTTTGCAGAATCTGAGGACTCAGCTGATATGATCTTGTTGAAGTGGTTAAAAATAAGTCCAGTTTTCATTCAGTGGCAATCAGTCTTATTATTGGCATAGGTAGAGTTGCCATGTATCAGGTTCCAGATTGGATGGCCTGATTTTTGAGGGAGTTACCTGGGAAATCTGAGATGAAAACTGGTTACCGAAGCCTGCCTAGAAATCTATGCTTTTCAATTAGTCCTGAACATTGTAATATTGTGGCAGAACTTTACAACAGCAGAAAAGAAAAGAAAAGAAATTAGAGCTGCAAAATTGCATGATGTATGGGGAGATACGTTGCTAGCAGGGAAGCTATAATTTGCAGGACACATTGCACTCGAGAGTGATGGGCACAACCTCTGTCCATCTATGTTACAGAGCACAGCCAATAGGGGGGCTCATCAGGTGCATAACTAGGCTTCCCTGAAAATTCCATCCCAATCACTCCAAAAAGCTCAGTGACCTTTTCCTATAGGCCCAGAGCTGGCTGCTAAAAGACGTCTGTGTCCTGTTCTGGGCCTCATCAGTCACTTGTGCAATGGTAATCTATCCCAAAAGCATAGTTTTCATCAAGCAAGTTACTACTGAGTTCTCTAAGGGGAATCAAAAGAAGTTTGGACAATTTTTTTGGGCCAATTTAGGCTTCTCTCCTCAGAGAGCAAAATGTTGCCTTGAGTTTACAGTGGTAACATATGGAGGACATCTCTGTTGCAGCTACATCTGTGGGTGCCCACCCCAATTATTTAACAGACTCGGTCCATGGGATTTGGAATGGGGTCCTCCGCAAGCTCCAGCGCCGGGTGGCAGTACCACCCTGCTGCACTTTCACAGTCCTTCCCAAATTGGATTGTGAGATTGCTATTCAGAACTCAAGCTATAATGATGTCCTGTTCCATTCCTGACTCCTGTTTGCTGACAGCTATGTCTTTGTTGTCTTATGAACTAACCAACCTGCCATTCCTGAGATCAATGAGGCATTTTCTGAACTCTTTGTGGATCTTAGCGTCTGAAAACTAACCTAAAAAGATTTCTCTTCTAGGTTCTGTCTATCTTCAGGAGGTGAAGAGTAAGGAAATATAAACAAAAGCACAAACAATAACAAGAATAAAGGAGTTAACTGACAGTATCTGAATCATTTTTTAACAAAGGCAGGAATGGGTGAATGGTCTCAATCTGTAATAACACACTTGTATAGAATTATCTGCAGTTCTCTCAGTTATTATTCTTTTGTGAAACCAGCATGAATTTGTATTCCCTTTCACGTATTCAGACTTCTACATGCCCATTCCTAACGGCTTTGGCCCCACAAACAACATCTAATGTTGAGAAATTAATGGGACTAAAAGCTGACAAATCCCCTGGATGACCTATACCCTAGGGTGTTAGAAGAGACAGTGAATGCATTGGTTTTGATCTTCCAGAATTCCCTAGGTTCTAGAATTATCCCCATGGATTGGAAGGTAGCAATTGTAACCCCACTATTCAAGAAAGGAAGGAGAGAGAAAACAGGGTCAGTTCATAGAAATGCTAGAATCTATTATTAGGGACATGAAAACACTGGTGTGGGAGGCTGAAGGCCTAGCGGGAGAACAAACTGAGGAGGAAGAAACATGGGCACTTCATCTGACACTCGCAACCACCAGCTCAGATACTGGCACTGTGCGAACTTTAAAGACAGGATCCGCAAATGGTGAGTTACCTGGAAGGATTCGCTTGTGAAAAAGTTGATGACCACGTTTCATGGCTTCATGGCTACTGGCAGCACCGTCCTTGCCCTGCTTTGAGGCTGCAGGTTTGGGTTCAAGAAGTGGCACAGATCTGTGACCACCTCCTGGGTGAGTCACAGCTGCCAAACACACTGCTCCTGGCTTAGGTACAGGTAGGAGAAGAGCACACTGAAGACCCTGGGTGGGTAAGGCCTTCTGCTGAGAGCCCTCATTCCCATCCTCTCTTCCCTCTTTGAGCAGCTTGTTTTCTTTGCTGCCTCTGCTACATCTCCCCCAATTCTGCAGCCCAAGTAGGACTGCTACTATAGCCCCTATGACTGGGAGCAAGTGGTGACTCAGAACTCCTGCAGTAGCAATCAACCCCTTCTCAATGTCTAGCACAACTCCCTGCAGACTTGACCAATTTTTATGAACTCCTCCAAACACCCAATACTTCCACTACCTGCTTACCTCTGGTACACACTGGTTATGCCCTCTCTAATATGGCATTCAGCGCAGGCCACACCGGAATTGGGCAGGAGGGGCATGGATGACAATTTTCTACTAAACTGGCACTTATAGCGCCAAAACTACCAGCACTACAGAGCCAAATTTTGCAGCCATGAAGTCTTACTGCAATTGTATAGGTCCTTGGTAAGAGCACACCTGGAGTACTGTGTACAGTTTTGGTTTCCTTACCTAAGTACAAATATACCTATCTTTGAGGGAGTGCAACGGCAGTTCACTAGACTGATTCCTGGGATGTGGTGATTGTCCTATGAGGAGAGAGTAAATAGACTAGCCCTCTATTCTCTAGAGTTTAGAAGAATGAGAAGTGATCTCATTGAAACGTATCGAAATTTTAAGGGGCTTGACAGGGCAAATGTTAGGAGGATGTTTCCTCTGGTTGGGGAGTCTAGAACTAGGGGCCACAATTTCAAAATAAGGGGTTGACCAATTAGGACTGAGATGAGGAGAACTTTCTTCACTCAAAGGGTTGTGAACATTTCGAATTCTGTACTGAAGAGAGGTGTGGATGCTCGGTCATTAAGTTTATTCAAAAGTCAGAGATCGACAGATTTTTGGATATTAATGGAATAAAGGGATATGGAGAGAATGCAGAAAGATATAGTTGAGGTAAAAGACCAGCCATGACCTTAATGAATGACAGAACAGTCTCAAGGGGACGAATAGCCTCCTTCTGCTCCTATTTCTTACGTTCTAAGAAATATATTCACTTAGTCTAACAGCTGGACCGCTGCACACTCCCTGCTGGCAGGATCCTGTGCACATGAGCATACTGTGCACAATTTAGAGCTGCTTAACACTCAATATTGGCACTAATTAAAAGAGAAATAAAAGTCCCAGAGAGCTCCACCTTTTCTACCTCTGCTTCTTTCAATGAGTTCCATTTACTTTTGTGGGTTTGGGGGCTTGCTGTTACTTTGGTGATACTTCAAAACCTTTTCCCTCCTTAATCTCACTGGCCTTTAAATTCATTGGCACCTGGGCATCCAATATGGCGAGCAGCATGCGTGTGCCTGTCTTGTGTCGGAAATGTGCACCCCATCATATTGGATTTAGCTGCTTTGTCCTTTTAGCCTGTTTGTTAAGTTCTGGATGTTTTTGGCCTTTTTTCTTCTGCAACTAATTCTGACTTCTGAGAAAAAGTATTTGCTGGTGCGGGACTGCTTTTGGCTATGTTTTGTCGCAAGTCAGGGGTGGTCTGGTAGGGCTGCCTTTGGGACTGGAGGATGAGGCTGAGCAGCCAAGAAGACAAGGAGAGAGCATGAGCTGCTCAGCGAAGAGGGGGAAGGAGGGCACTGCGCAGGAGGCCATACCCACAGTGAGTCTGCAAAGAGCACGTCTGCTATCTGAAATTCACAGAAGAGCAATGTCGCAGGCACCTTTGCTTTATAAAGGAAGCTATCAATGAGCTATGTCATTTGCTGCAGCAACAATTCGAGCTTTGAACCAGGGCATGGATAGCACTTCCTGTGGCTGCATGTTAAGGTCACTTTGGCCCTTAACTTTTAAGCAACAGGCTCCTTCCAGACTGCAGCAAGGGAATGCATTGGGGAGCCGTCTGACATGGCTCCCTGCTATTTTCCCAGCCCCCAGCCTCCCAGCCTGCCATCCTGCTACTGGGAAAATCCTGCCCAATGTTTCAGGTAAATGATCTTTCATCAAATAGTGCAACATGAAATTTTGCTATTTTAACATGACAGTAAACACTGAAAAGAGCTGCATTTGAGGAATTAATTTCATGTCACAAAGATCAGTTGATTCCAAATACTTATTCTGTGCAAAGACTGATCTCTGTAGTAACAGAAAGACCTGCTTTTATTTAGTGTCTTTCGTGACCTCGGGACATCCCAAAATGCTTTACAACCAATTAAATATTTCTAAAGTATAGCCACTCTTGTAATGTAGGAGGCATGGCAGTAAATTTGCATATATCAAAGTCTCACAAACAGCAATGTGATAATGACCAGATGATCTGTTTTAGCGAGGTTGGTTGTGCATTAAATATTGGCCAGGACACCAGGAAGAACTCCCCTACTCTCCTTCAAAATAGTGCAATGGGATCATCAAAAGGCCAGACAGTGCCTTGGTTCAATGTCTCATTCGAAGGATGGCACCTGCGACAATACAGTACTCCCTCAATATTGCAGTGAAGTTGCACCCTAGATTTTGTGCTCAAGTCTCTGACGTGAGAGTTGAATACATAACTTACTGCTGCAAAGGTGAGAGTGCTATCACTGACCCAGGGCTTACACTAGAAGCAAGAATAAATGATTCTGGAAATGTTTACAGCAGTGCTGTTTGTATTTCTAGACTGAATTGTTGATGCCTCTTGCTGTTTGTAATTCAGTGTTTACAAAAGGTCGATGACTCTAAACCTTTAAAAAATGAATTGGTATAATAATGTCAATAACCACTTAATACTGTACAAACCAATGGGCAGATGATTTCAGAAGCTTTTAAGAGATTTGATAAAAGCTCTATATGGTTTCCCAGTGCTGTGATTATTATTTGCTCATTGCTGTTTGTCATTTTGCTGAGCACTGAGATCTTTATTAATTTTAAAACAGATGAAGAATCTCTAATTTTATGTATTATAATATATATAGCTGGATAAATATTCCCATTTGAAATTTCATTCTTACAGAATTATTTAGCTAATACCATAATTAAGCATTAAAAATTATATAAAAGTAGATAGCGCATTTAAAGAAAAAGCTGAAAGGTATTTTTAAGAATGATTTGCAGTAGTGGTATTTTTCAGCAGATGTAGCAGTCATGAATCCGTATCACAAACATCACTCAAAAAATTTACAACACGTGACCTGCACTTCATTTTATTACTTTTCACTAAATGGATATTAGTTTTCATATATGATGTACAACACAATACCACTATGATTGAGAGCTTCGAGTGTGAGCTCCAATCTTCACAAATTAAATTCAGAAACCTTTCCATTTTTGTATCTTAGTCAAAGTACTTAAAATAATGAAGGTGGCAATATTGACACTGTGAAGTGTTCACAATTGGTGCAGCATCTTAGAGTACGAGAAAAGGGTTTATGACCTTATGGGAGCTACCAACCTCAAATATAGCATCATGGGAAGACTCATGGGCAGGAGGAAAAATTGGAGGGCTTTGGGTTTGACTTGTGGAACTTTTAAATGCACAGCAGGGAAGTGGGGAGAGTATAAGCTTCAAACCTTAACCCAAAAATAGAGCAGCCAATGAATAGATTTAGAAGAAAAGTATGAGCGACAGGGTTTCTGACTGACTTTTCTCTTTATATCTGTTGTTGCATTTCCTGTGCATTGCCAACATTGTTTTTAGTTATAGCTACCACTCCTTCTCCAGGGGTGATCTGATTGAAGTTGATAAGTTGATAAAAGGAATAGATTGTGTTCCAGTTGACAGTTTGTTCCACTTAAATAGGGAAAATCAAAGGTCACAATTTTAATAAAGGCAAAATACTGCGGATGCTGGAAATCTGAAATAAAAAAAAGAAATGCTGGAACCACTCAGCAGGTCTGGCAGCATCTGTGGAAAGAGAAGCAGAGTTAACGTTTCGGGTCAGTGACCCTTCTTCGGAAATGGTTCTGAAGGAGGGTCACTGACCCGAAATGTTAACTCTGCTTCTCTTTCCACAGATGCTGCCAGACCTGCTGAGTGGTTCCAGCATTTCTTGTTTTTATTTTAGATCACAATTTTAAGTTGTGTAATGTCAGATCTAGGTTAGATATTTGGAGATGGTTCTTTTCCTAGAGAATAGTGGACCGCTGGAACAGGCTGACTGATTTTGGTTGGGCCGAACATTACCTCCTGCAAAAGGTAGGTACTTCAGGAAATTCAGGGCCAGGTTGAGCTCTTGGTATAGATTCAGTCGCCTAGATGGGTTGGAGAGGGATTTTCCAGATTTTCTTCTCAAATTGGCCTGGAGTTTTATCTATTTCTTTTCACCTCTCCCAGGTGATTACATGGTTTCGGGTGGGTGGGGACTGTATATATTATGATACACAAGGTATCGTGATTGTGTGGGACAGGCTGGATGAGCCAGAGAGTCTTCACCTGCCCATCATTGTTCGCATGTTCGTATTTCTCCTTGAAAAATTCAGGGCTGGGAATTTCCTTGGAACTGCTTCACCACTGTAACTTCACTGGAAGTGTGGTGGATGTTACGCCAGTGGGTGGTAGCAGCTCTGTGGAAATTCCTGGTTGGTAAGCTTCTTCAATATTGCAGACTCTTCAACCTTACAAACAGGCTCTGATGTCAGAACCCAATGGGAAGGGGAGATAAGACATAAGTATGGGTATTGCTGAAAATAGAGAAGTTTTGTCGAAGCTTTTCGTCTTGCACTCATCAGGACAATTCGCAAGAATATCAATGTAAGGGAAATAACAAATTATACTGTATGAGAAGAGAGTGCTGATTGGTTGGCAAGTGGACTCTGATTAGTAGGAGCGTTGCCATGGAGAATGCACCAGTTTAAGGTAACTGACAGTTAACTGCCAAGCTTTGATTGAAATTTAAACCAGGCAGATTGACTTTGATTGGTCAAGGCATTGCCCTGAAGAATGAACCAGTTAATGGCTGTCACTTATTTTGTTTAGCTGAAACAGGTGCAATGTGTACATGTTCTTTCTGTCTGCAAAAAACAGGGCCCTGTGTACTAATATATGTAACTGCCAGTACGCACAAATACGCCACATTGCGAGCCCTATTGACAATCTTAATTTGGTTGTCAGCATAATTCTTAGCACACTGTGGATTATTTAGCAAATGTTGTCCGATTGCGGAATCACATCCAATGTTGGACAGTGTGGGCTGAATTTTATCAGCCCTCGACACCGTGGATTGTGGTGGGGAGGCCTGTAAAATGCTAGTGGGAGTAGCCAGTCATGACCCACGACACCGAGAAGGTCCCTCCAGATATTAACGGCAGCGGCGAGGCCTCGGTGCGGCCCCCCTGCTGCCAAATGGCGGGCCTTCATTAAAATATTGAAATTAGCCACATTAACATGCAAATGAACTTACCTGCTGCCGCCGGCTGTCCCACACCGATTCTATGGCCAACTGGTCGCAACTCACACGTTGGAGTTCCGAGACAAGACACTGGTGGGGAGAGGGTGGGATAAAATTATCAGGGCGAGGTGGGGTGGGGAGTGGGGAAAACTATTCCTATTGGTTGTGGGGATGGTGGGAAGGGGTTGAGGGTCAAAGATACTGAACTTCGGGGGGAAAAGTTCAGAATTTGAAAAGGTGTATTTTTGAGGGGATAGGTCAATTTACGTGTTTAGGACTCAGTGGCGGGGGGATAGGGGATTCAATGTTATGTTAAATCTTTATTAATGTTTTTAAGCTCACCGGCACCTTTAAATATTTAAATATATCCTGAAGGACTTGAAGCCCTTTAAAAATGGCGCCGGTGTCTACGCAGTGGCGCTGGACACCATTGCCGGGGATGCGGCAGCCACTCCCTTCTACGTCATCGGGGGCAGACGCTCTGCCCCCTCCATTTAAATGAGCCCCCGCGCGTAATATCATGGGGGCTCGGCGGCGGCACTTCCGTCTCGGTGCAGATAAAATTCAGCTCTGTGTTTTGAGTTTTGCAAGCATGGGCTAGTTGGGTACGGCCTGTACCTTGCCTGTTGCGAACAGCGGAAGGGACTTGTTGTTTGATACAATCCACCAGTCTTTGGGATGTACAGCCTATATACCTAGCATCACACTGGCATTGAAATTCATAAGTCATATTACTCATTACCAGCCCATGCTTACAAAATTGAAAACACAGTGTCCAACATTAGGTGTGATTCCGCGATTGGACAACATTTGCTAAATAATCCTCAGTGTGCTAAAAATTACGCTAACAACCAATTTAAGATTGCCACTCATAGTGTGGCGCATTTGTGCGTACTGGAAGCTCCATATATTAATACACAGGGCCCTGTTCTTTGCAGACAGAAAGAACATCTACACACATTGTGCCGGTTTCAGCTAAACAAAATAAGTGACAGCCATTTTCTGTTTCATTCCTCAGTGCAATGCTTTGACTAATCAGAAGCAAGCTGCTTGGTTTAAATTTCAAACAAAGCTTGGCAGTTAACCGTCAGTCACCTTAAACTGGTGCATTCTCATGCCAATGCCTCTACCAATCAGAGTCCTCCTGCCAACCAATCAGCGCTCTTTTCTCATACAGTATAAATTTGTGTTTTCCCTTACATTATTATTCTTGTGTATTGTCCTGATGAATGCAAGATAAAAAGCTTCGACAAATTGTTTCTATTTTCAGCAATACTCAAGTTCTGTCCTACCAAACGACTATATAAGTATGTTGATTCAACATCATTATTTGTTCAATGGCTTCCAAACTTCAACAAATAACATTTATTTAAGTTAGGATTTAATTTTAATATTCAGCATTTTCCCCTCAAATGCCAATTGCTTCCCTCATGCTACCTTGGCTTCAAATTGATTCCTTATGTTTGTTTCTCTGTCTCTTTTCCTCCTGTTGCTTATTCTCCATGTTTCTTAGACTTCATTCATTACACCTGTGCCTGTCAATCTAATTCAGCTTTGGTTACTTCCGACTTGCACCTGTACATAATTTCTCTCTAAAGGATAACTGCCGAACCTCCTGTGGTTGACATCAAAAACCATCATTATCTGATCTTCATTATAAAACAACCCCCAAGCAATTGTTTGAACCATTTCAAGAAACAATCCAGATCACACCTGTCAACAACACAGGCATTGCAAATATTGTATGGGATCTCATTGCTGCCATTATATTAGATGCCTCTTCCTCCAGAATTAGATTTATGTTTGTAGCAAGAGATTGTATTCTCCCAAAAATAAATTCCTGAACACAATAGCATTTAATTCCTGCTCAGCAATATATATTATTTGTGACATTTTGAAAGAAAGAAGGGTACTGACTGTCCTTTAACAATCTAGACTGCTTAAAGAACTGATGAGCTGGACAGCAAATTTAGGCTTTTCTCTGACCATTGGTTGGACTAATTCATGACATTATCTCTCCAGGTAAATTCACATACTCGTCAGATATTTTAAATCATAAAGGAACTACACGTGCACTTATATCATCAATTATGCACAGGGAGAGGGGTGGGGTGGAATAGTGGGAGAGGGTGGCAGGAGATCTGGCAATGCAGCAGCCAGGACCATGTAGAATGAAATGGTGCAGGCAGCGAGCGGTAACTCTCTAAACACCCAGGACCCTCTCCAATGACCTCATTAGGTCAACAAATATAAGTGGAATCACTATGAACTGCTGTTGATGTGTATTTTGTACATTTCAGACATTTAGGTGTAAATTTACTTAAAATTGCATTCAAAGAAATCTAAGGGTATAAGCCTATGCACTAAATGGTCTGAATAACACCTACAAATGGAAGTCTTGAATTAATCAGATACAGTGTCCGGCAATGCTTGTCTGCCTGTGAAAGTCTCACGAGTTCTTTGGGAATGCCATAAGAAAAGTGTTGAGAATTCTTAAAGGCCAAGAAATTCTGCTTAGTGAGTTGCAATTTACATTAGCCAGTATTCTGGAGAGATAGTTACACAACAGCTTCATGGCCTAATTTATTCCCGTTAGAGTACTGATTAGCAAAGATCCCATGTTTAAAGTGTGTGAGTTGCTGCAATGTATGGAAAATGGAGTGCAGCCTGTAAAAAGATAGTTCCGCCTGCATACTTCTGCATCAGACTGGGGAACAACAGGCTTGGAGGGTCGAATGGCCTGTTCCTGTGCTGTACTGTTCTTTGTTCTTTGTTCTTTGAGTGTTTGGCTCATTCACTTGACTCTAATAACTTCATTTCATGTCTATCAATTGTTTCGACAAATTTTTCAAGAATATGTTCATGTCAGGAGGATCTCCACCATGCAGCCAGACAAGGCAGCAGGGCACGAAAACAAGCAGAAGCAGAAGAACACAGAACTTCACCGACTCAGACCTCCAGGATTTGCTGGAGGAAATTGAAGGCAGGAGGCACAGACTCCTGGGTGTGCGTGCCAGCAAACCTGCCAGAAATGTCACACATGTCACCTGGAGGAAGATGACACTGGCACTGAGTGCAACTCCTTCACCTCTAGGACTGCATACCAGTGCTACAAAGTGTTCCATGATCTCAGGAAGGCAAGCAAGGTAACTGTTATGACCAGGTGAGAAAGAGGTCTAGGGTTTCCTTTCAGCCTTCACCTGGTCTTACTGTAACAGGGTTTAATTTTAAACACACCATGTTATTAGCTCCCCCTTGGTGAATCCTTGACACTGCTTTCCAAATATAAGGCAAAGAAAGCAGCACACACAGACTTTCTTCGGTTTAAAGAAGAAAAGTTGAAATTTATTAAACTTAAACTCTAATTCAGTTAATGCCTACAGATACATGATGCGCCCACGCTAACATGCATACGTGATACACACATGCAAATAGAGACAGAAAAGAGCAGAAGAAAAATAAAGTGGAAAATTTTGAGTCTGATGAGTTTTTGTAACGGTTCTCAGTTTACTGTAGAGTCCTTCATTGTAGGTAGTTCTTGGTTTTCGTTGAGGCCCAGTATTCTTCTTAAACCTTTTCTCTCTTGGGGTTCATGTGTCTTCAGTGGATTCAGAGGGTTGAGCGAAAGAGATGGCAGCAGACAGGAGAGAGATCTTCTCAGTCCAGGAGCAAACAGACACTCTCAGTTCAAACTGTTTGTACAATTCAGAAAAAACCCAGGTTGCCCAGCAGGTTAGTCATGTAACTAGCTGGTTTGACCATGTCCATTTGTGTATTCGGCCATCTTAGCAGTCAACCTGGAATGTGAGCTCCCCCACCTTCAACGTCTGGTGATCAAAAGTCCATTGTGGGTTGAATATGTCAGGGAATGGTCCTTTATCTTTTCCAAGCACTGTCTGTTAATATTGCAAATGTCTTTCCAGCCAAGGATCCATTGTGGGTTGAATGTGTCAGGGAATGGCTGCTTTTTCCTTCCAAACACTGTTGGTTAATATGCAATTGTATTTCCAATCAAGGCTGATCTGCTTAACAAGTCCTTTCTTCACTCCAGTAACAGTTTAAAATCAATGTTCATGACAGAATTAATGTGCCTCATTGTTGGCAGGTGGCCACCTAGCATGACATAACATACTGGACATGAGGGGGCAGACGGGCCTTGGTTATCATTTCATTTGAAAGAAGTCACCTAACTCAGAGGGGAAAGTGCTACCACTGAGCCAAGTCTGATACTTATGATGTACATTTCACAAGACCATGCTAACTCTTTCTAATTAGTTCATACTTTTACAAGTGCCTACTTACTCTGTTACTGATGATGGATTCTAACAATTTCCCCAGTGCTGATGTTAAACCAACTTGTTTGTGGTTATATGTTTTATTCTTTCTTCCCTTTTGAGTTATCGTGTAATATTTGATGTCTAGAAATCCTTTGGTCCTATTCTCAAATCCAATACGGTTGGAAGATTATAACAAATGAGTGCCCAATTTTCTCATGATTTTTTAATATTTTGGGTGGAGATCATCAGTCTGGAGATTTGTCTATCTTCAATTTTGTTGGTTTATTTGTTACAGTCTTTCTATTTATACTAGTATTTGTAAATTTCTCCCTTTCTCTAATCCCTAGTCTTTTTGCTATTATTGTGTTCTTTCCCCCTGTGAAGACTGAAGGAAAATATCCATTTAATATTTTCACCATGTTCTTATCCTCCATGATTGCTATACTTTACCAATTTTGTTTTATTAAATGGCTTCTAAAAATTTTTTTTATTGTTATTATTTTTTCATACTTCTTCTCTGACTTCCTTATTAGTGTTTTGTTCTCCTTGTGTTACTTTCTATAATTCTCCCATTCTTGCTACAATTCTTTGCCTTTACATAACAACGTATGCTAGCCAAGAGCGACGTCTCAATTCATTCCATCTTCGCTGCCTTCGGAGAATACTTGGCATCAGGTGGCAGGACTATATCTCCAACACAGAAGTCCTTGAAGCGGCCAACACCCCCAGCTTATACACACTACTGAGTCAGCGGCGCTTGAGATGGCTTGGCCATGTGAGCCGCATGGAAGATGGCAGGATCCCCAAAGACACATTGTACAGCGAGCTCGCCACTGGTATCAGACCCACCGGCCGTCCATGTCTCCGCTATAAAGACGTCTGCAAACGCGACATGAAATCCTGTGACATTGATCACAAGTCGTGGGAGTCAGTTGCCAGCATTCGCCAGAGCTGGCGGGCAGCCATAAAGACAGGGCTAAATTGTGGCGAGTCGAAGAGACTTAGTAGTTGGCAGGAACAAAGACAGAGGCGCAAGGGGAGAGCCAACTGTGCAACAGCCCGACAAACAAATTTCTCTGCAGCACCTGTGGAAGAGCCTGTCACTCCAGAATTGGCCTTTATAGCCACTCCAGGCACTGCTTCACAAACCACTGACCACCTCCAGGCGCGTATCCATTGTCTCTCGAGATAAGGAGGCCCAAAAGAAAAAAGAAGACATAAGCTTTCTATTTTGCAATACTGGTCATGTCCACTTTCATAGACCATGCTCATCTTTCAGAGATATAGACATGTTTTGTAATCCACTAGCAACTTTCTTGGGTTATTTCACAGTTGGAATGCAAATATACCAAGCAACAATTTCACTCACTGCAGTTCCTTCCTCATCCTTCACAGTTAGCTTTGCTTCAGTCCAAAACCTCAGTTTCTTTCACCTTTTCAAGCTGGATAACAAATTCTACTTTATTAGACTCACTATTCTCAAGTTGTTTTTCTACCAGATCGCTGCACTTTCTGATTCATTGCACAAAACTAACTCAAATATCACCTGCTCTCTTATTGGTTTTAAGACATTTCTTTTTCTTCAAGTACTGGCTGATGTTCTGCTAAAATTTTGCCACTTGATCTGCACTGTCAACAACTATTAAAGGTGTGCAGTGTGTGGTTATTTTCAATTTGTATTCTCAGAGGCTGGCTCTGCCAATAGTTTTAAGCCTAGTCAATTCGTTCACAAGTTTAGCTGCATAAACTTGATTTTAAAAAAGCTGTTCTCGATTGTTCTATGTGGCCCTGAAAGTTAGTATCTAAAACTTTGTATTCTGAATTAGTCCGAATAAAGATATCAAAGCAGCCTCGATAATGTCCTATTGCTGGATTAACAGGTTCGAATCTATATTTCAGTTTAGGAGGAACCTGGAAGGAGGTGACACTAGCACCAGGCACAACTCCTTCAGCTCCAGAACTGTAGATCCATACCACAAAGTGTTTAATTACCTCAGCAGGGCAGGCAAGGTAACACACTGGACCTGAGAGGGCAGACTGGGGCCTTGGTTTAACATTTCATCTGAAAGATAGCACCCAAATCAGAGGGAAAGTGCAACCACTCAGCCAAGTCTGACACTTATGATCTATATTTCACAAGGCCATGCTGACCCCTCCTAATCAGCTCATACTTTTGCAAGTGCTTACTTACTCTGTTACTGATGATGTATTCTAGCAATTTCTGCAGAGCTGATGTTACATTTACTAGTTTGTGGTTCTGGAGTTTTATTTTTTCTTTTCTTTTGAATTATATTTGTAATATTTGTTGCCTTCCAATCCTCTGATATTACCCTCAAATCCACTAGGTTTGGAAGATTATAATCATTATGTGCCCAATTTTGTCAAATTTTCTTAATATTAAAAACTGTTTTACGACACTGACATATTGGTTGGCTGAGTCTAAGTTCTTGGCTTTGCTTTTAGAATGTAAGAACATAAGAAATAGCAGCAGAAGTTGGTCATTCATCCCTTTGAACCAGCTCTGCCATTCATGGCTGATCTTCTACCTCAGCTACACCTTCCTGCCCTATCGCCATAATCCCTTGATTCAAAAACCTATGGATCTCTGTCTGGGATATACTAAATGACTGAGCAGCTACAGCTCTCTCCAGTAGAGAGATTTCAGTGAAGAAATTTCTCCTCATCTCAGTCCTAAATGGCACACATCTTATTCTGAGTCTCTGACCCCATGCTGAGGTGCTGCAGTCCGAAGCCAGGCTCTCAAGGCCAGAGGTTGATCGAGGTTGTCCTGCAAGGCCACCTGCAGTCTTTCCCAGTGAAAGCCAGCAGCCTCCCACCAGCCATACTGCAGCCAATGGGGTAGCACTGTGTAAGAGCACTAGGACAGCCAAGGATACCCACAAGAAAACAATAAGGGAATGCATAAGGATGAATTGTTCAGTTTTGTGCAAATTAATGGAAGTGTTGTTGGATAAGCTTGTTACAGAATAGTTTTCTTGTGGTGTCTTTTATTTCAGGATCTTGGTTAAGAGGACGCTGTGACGTTCCACAGCGGAGGGATAGAAAGATGGCTAATTGTGGAGCAATGCTGTTGGGACAAGTGATTTCAGGGGAACCAGATTCTGAGTAGCCAATCACGGACAGCCCGTCTGGAGCGAATGGGCCCTGAATGCCTTCATCCTTCCTCCTCCTTCTCTTCCTCCTCCTCTTCTTCCTCCTCTCTCTGCACACAGCTTCCCCTTTCTGTTGTCTCTGGTCCATCTCCAAGTTATGCTGCATCCGAGGAGGAACTGTAACGATGTACCTCATTACGGAAAGTAGGTTTACTCCTGCCAGGTCTTCCACAGTCCTCTGATTTCCTTGTCAAAATCCAGCACCAACTCCCTTGTGAATCCAAAAGCTTTTGCAAACTTCTCCAACAATACTCAGCACATATTCAGCTGGGAATGTTTACGGCAGGGCGTTAATGGGACTTGTGAGATCCAAAATGGCAGATCAGGCACCAAACCAGTGTTAGATGCTGTTTGACATCATGATCTACCCACTCTACCTGCTTCTGCCACATGCAAGCATGCCCTCTAGCGCCCATACAGTAAACACGCTCGGGTCTGCAAATGAAATCCGACCCAAGCCCGACAGAACCACATCTGTCCCAACCCGAGTCCTTTTGTTTTTTCCCGCGCCTGACCCAACCCAACCACCGGAATAAAGTTGATTATATTAAAGAGGTTGTGCTCTACCTTGGATGGAATCGCTCACTGCAGACTAGTGCAGAGTGTTTCCCGTCTTGACGTCCTGGCTGTCATAGTGCCTGACCCGGCCTGACCTGACCCAAGCCCGAATGCCGGACCTGGAAGAGCGACCTGACCTGACTTGAACCCGACACATGTTGTCGGGTCCCATCGGATTCGGGTCGGGTAGCTATGCTCTTCCATGCAGTTAGGGCACGGGGGGCTGGCCACACCAGAATTGGGCGGAAGTTGTCTGGCTAACATTTTTGAAGTTTGGGCTTTCACAACACTGGTACCAGCAGCCCTGCAGAGCTGAATTTTGTGGCCCTTTACTTTGGTGTAGTGGTAATTTCACTGGGCTGGTCATCCAGAAACCCAGGCTAATGCCCTGGGGATATGCGTTCAAATCCCATAATAGCAGCTGGTGGAACTTAAATTTAATTAATAAAAATACGGAATTGAAAGCTAGTCTCAGTAATGGTGCCATGAAACTGTCAATGATTGTCATAAAAACCCATCTGGTTCACTAATGTCTTTTAGGGAAAGAAATCTGCCATCCTTACCTGGTCTGGCCTACATGCAACTCCAGACCCACAGCAATGTGGTTGACTCTTAACTTCCCTCTGAAATGGCCACTCAGTTGTCAAGGGCAATTAGGGGTGGGCAACAAATGCTGGCCTTGTCAGCGATGCCCACCATGAAAGAATACACACAAAAACCTTTTGCAATAAAAGCTAACATACCATTTGCCTTCCTAATTATTTGCTATACCTGCATGTTAGCTTTCTGTGATTCGTGTACAAGAACACCCAGATCCCTTTGAATACCAAAATTTCCCAGTCTTGCACCATTTAAAAAATATTCTGCTTTTTTATTTATCTCACCAAAGTGGATAGCACACATTTCTCCACATTATATTCCATCTGCCATGATTTTGCCCGCTCATCCTGTCTTTATCCTTTTACAGACTCTTTGAGTACTCCTCACCACTTACTTTCCCACCTAACTTTGTATTGTTAGCAAACTTGGAGATATTACACTTGATTCCCGCATCTAAGTCATTGATACAGATTGCAAATAACCAACCAGAAAATGACTCGTTTATTCCTACTCTTTGTTTTCTGTTTATTAACCAATCTTCAGTCCAGGCTAATATATTACCTCCTATCCCATGAGTCCTAATTTTGTGCAATTACCTCTTGAGTGCCACCTTCTCAAATGCTTTTTGAAAATCCAAATACACTGTATCTGCACTACATCCACTGGTTCCCCCTTATCCATCTGACAAGTTAAAACCTCAAAAAACTCTAACAAATTTGTCAAACATGATTTCCCTTTCATAAAGCAAAATACTGTGGATGTGGGAAATCTGAAACAAAATGTTATGGATACTGAAAGGTCATCGACCTGAATGGTTAACTCTGTTTCTCTCTCCACAGATACTGCCTGACCTGTTGAGTATGTCCAGCATTTTGTTTTTGTTCCTTTTCATAAATCTGTGTTGACTCTGCCCAATCATATTATAATTTTCTAATTTCCTTGTTATCACTTTCCTAAAAACAGATTCTAGCATTTTCCCAGCTACTGATGCCAGGCTAACTGGCCTACAGCTCCCAGTTTTCTCTCTTTCCCTCCTTTCTTGAATAGTGGGGTTATGTTTGTTACCTTCCAATCCATGGGGCCTGTTGTAGAATCTGGGGGATTCTGGAAGATCAAAACCAAGGCATCCACTATCTCTGTAGCCACCTCCTTAAAGCCCTAGGATGTAGGCCATCAGTTCAGTGGATCTGAAGTTACCTGGCCATTTACCTCCTCTCTCCTCTCTATCCAAGGCCCCAAACACTCCTTTCAGGTGAAACAGTGATTTACTTGTACTGCTTTCAATGTAGTATACTGTATTCGCTGCTCACAATGTGGTCTCCTCTACACTGGGGAATCAAATGGAGACTGTGTGACCGCTTTGCGGAATACCTCCGCTTAGTCCAAAAGCATGACCCCAAACTCCCGGTTACTGGCCATTTCAACACCACCCACCCCCCGCCCCCCCCCCGCCCCGCTGCTCTCATGCTCACATCTCTTTCCTGGGATTGCTGCAGTGTTCCAGTGAACATCAAGCAAGCTCGAGGAACAGCATCTCATTTACCAGTTAGGCACGCTACAGCCTGCCGGACTGAACATTGAGTTCAATCATTTCAGTGCATGACGGGCCCCCTATTTTACTTTTATCTTTAGTTATTTTTTCTTTTTTCTTTTATTTTTAGTGTTTATTTTATTTTAGTTTGTTCAGTTTGCTTCTACTGTACCTGCCCACTGTTTTTTCTTTTTTTTTCATGTTTGTGCTTGTGGCTGTTCAGTTCTCAGTCCATTAACACCTGGGGTGGCACAGTGGTTAGCACCACAGCCTCACAGCTCCAGCGACCCAGGTTTGGTTCTGAGTACTGCCTGTGCGGAGTTTGCATGTTCTCCCTGTGACTGTGTGGGTTTCCGCTAGTGCTTTGGTTTCCTCTCACAGCCAAAGAGTTGCAGGTTAATAGGTAAATTGGCCATTGTAAATTGCCCCTAGTGTAGGTAGGTGGTAGGAGAATGGTGGGGATGTGGTATATGGGGTTAATGTAGGATTAATATAAATGGGTGGTTGTTGGTCAGCACAGACACGAAGGGCCTGTTTCAGTGCTGTATCTATCTGTACTAATACTTTGTCTTTCAGCACACCATTAACATATTGTTTGCCTTTGCTCCATGACCTTCTGGTCAGCTCTTCTGTGACCTTGTCCTATCAATACCTTCTCTTTTGTTATCTCTTGCCCCACCCCCGTTTTACTTGCTTAAAATCTTTTACATTTCTTATATCAGCCAGTTCTGAAGAAGGGTCACTGACCTAAAACATTAACTCTGCTTCTCTCTCCACAGATGCTGCCAGACCTGCTGAGTTTTTCCAGTACTTTCTGTTTTTATTTCAGATTTCCAGCATCACAGTATTTTGCTTTTATTTTAGTTCAGTGGATCTGTTGGCTTTTAGTCTTTACTTTACTCAGTTCTCTTTGTCTCTCTCTTTGGCCTCCTTATCTCGAGAGACAATGGATACGCGCCTGGAGGTGGTCAGTGGTTTGTGAAGCAGCGCCTGGAGTGGCTATAAAGGCCAATTCTAGAGTGACAGGTTCTTCCACAGGTGCTGCAGAGAAATTTGTTTGTCGGGGCTGTTACACAGTTGGCTCTCCCCTTGCGCCTCTGTCTTTTTTCCTGCCAACTACTAAGTCTCTTCGACTCGCCACACTTTAGCCCCGTCTTTATGGCTGCCCGCCAGCTCTGGCGAACACTGGCAACTGACTCCCACGACTTGTGATCAATGTCACAGGATTTCATGTTGCGTTTGCAGACGTCATTAAAGCGGAGACATGGACGGCCGGTGGGTCTGATACTAGTGGCGAGCTCGCTGTACAATGTGTCTTTGGGGATCCTGCCATCTTCCATGCGGCTCACATGGCCAAGCCATCTCAAGCGCCGCTGACTCAGTAGTGTGTATAAGCTGGGGATGTTGGCCACCTCGAGGACTTTACTCAGTATCATTTCTTTAATAATACTAATATCTTTAATACAAGAGCAAAGTACTACAGATGCTGGAAATCTGAAATAAAAACAAAAGAAAGGTGGATGCTGAAAGATCATCGACCTGAAACGTAAACTCTGTTTCTCTCTCCACAGATGCTGCCAGACTTGCTGAGTAGTTCCAGTATTTCCTGTTTTTATATCTAATTTCTTTTAGTTAAGTTCCTCATTCTCAGACTGTTGGGCCAGAATCGTCCAGAAAATAATAAATTTTTGTGTATTGGAACCATTTCCAGGTTGTGACCCCGCTTGTGTCAGGGGTGCACCCTGTGGCACGATTTTATGGGAGGCAGCCAAATAACAGGCCACCTCCATGTTTGCTGTCCAATTACAGAGACATGGAGATGGGGTCGGCAGTGTGATTGACAGCGCTATATTTACAGGGACGTTAACAACTTGTATAGTAAATCCCCGCTCTCAGTAATGATTGACTCACTCAAAAATGATCATCATTGCTTCACATATCTGCCCCCTTGCCTCTCTCACTACTCTCAGAGAAACAACCTGTTCATGGAGAATCATTTGTTTTGAACCCTTGTTGTCTGTCTCGGGCTTCGAGTTGATTTATGCTGAAGTTAATTGTACTTGGAGATCTGCTACTGAGGGGAGGACACAGTGCTCAATATTTTCCCCATTTATTCAGTAGGAAAAGAATCAGTTATTATGCTATCTTGGGCAATTCCTCATTATCCTTGTTTACATCTCTTCACAACCTTCTTATTGTTGTGCTACTAGAATATTCACTTAGTGTTATATTTTATATCTCCAGTTATAGTTTTTACAGGTCCTTCTTTGACCTCTGTTCATCCTCTTTTCATGCTTCTGTATGTTCTCTGTTCTTCACAGTGAACTCCTTCATCTTTCTCCTGACAGCATTTATGTTATGTTACTCTTACTTCTTAATGAGTTCTGAATAATTTGATAAATCATTTAGCCCTGCCCTTAGCCTTGCTGGTTTGCTCCTTTGTTGACCTGAATGCCTGTCAGTTGCAGGCAACCATGAGTCCCCACTGTGATTTTGCCTCCTTGGAGCTGACAAGCACCTGACACTGTGTGGGACCTGTGCAATGGTTGGAAAATTTCATTCAAGTGCCAAAAATAAGCACTAATTGAAATTTTAAATACCTTAGTTGGCTACCTGCCATTGCCAGGTGAGTAGCAATTGCTGCTGGGAGCCCACCATCCGGAAAAACTCATGGAGGTGGGAAGATGTTGGGGAGTTGATCCAAAGCACATCTTTCTGATATTCCCTGCCCCCTGCCTCTAAAGCCGCCTCCATGTGGTTGGGAGAATTCCAGCCTTGGTTCCCCACTACTGCTGGAATGTATTTTATGTCATCTACTATAAAGGCACATACAAAGTATTCGTTTAATTGCTCTGCCGTTTCCATATTCCCCATTATAATTTCTCCAGTCTCTGTCTCTAAGGTATTTATGTTTACTTTTGCTAATCTTTTCCTTTATGCATACCTATACAAGCTTTCACATTCTATTTGTATATCTCTTACTAGCTTATTCTCATATCACATTTTCTCTTTCTTTATCAATTTCTTGGTCATCCATTGCTAAATTCTGAAATCCTCCCAATTCTTAGGCTTCCTACTCTTTTTGGCAACTTTATAAGCCTCTTCCTTTAATCATATACTATCTTTAATTTCTCTTGTTAGTCACGGTTGGACCACTTTTCACGGTTTTTAATTCCTTTGGGGAATGCTTATTGGTTACAAATTATGAATTAATTCTTATATGCTCACCATTGCTTATTTACTATCATATCTTTTAATCTAGTTTCCTAATCTACTTTAGCCAACTTGCTGCTTCTACCTACGATGTTTGTTTTGTTCAGTTTTAAGAACCGATTTTCGGCCTTAATTAATTCACTCTCAGATTTTTCATGACGTCCTAAATGTTGCTAATGGGAATAAGCCTCGCTTATTGAGAGCTTTCTCTTAATATTGCTGGAGCTCCTGTTATGTTCTGCCGTTTATTTTCAGTGATTTATTCTGTGGGCCCCAGCCTCAAGGATGCCTGGTTACATGTCAATGTGGCTAATTTGAATATATTATAATATAATTTACAATTCATTTTCATCTCACACATGATTGGATACCGCATATATGCTTTGGCACACATGAAATAACCAGAGGAATAGGATACCAAAACAGCATCTTGAGATATGCTTTACATATGGATGCATAAATGTTCAATATGTATCATACACATTAATGGAATAGAAGCAAATAGAATTTGCCTTCAGCTGAGCTCCTGTGAGAGTGCTGCATTGTGCAATGTGTGTTGATTATCTTTAGTTGGATTATACCATTATTTATCAGGGTTTTATTAGTCAGTCTTTTTAACAGTAACTTACAGGCCATTCGCTAAACAGTATATATGACAATATAATGCAGTTAAATTTGACAAATTCCACATCATAGCTCATCACCACAATGCTTACAACAGAAGTTATTTTATTAAGTTGCATGTTATAGCTTGAATACAGTATTCATGATCTGCACTAGCAAGCAGAATTCTTAATGTGTTATCAATCAATTTGAATTATGGTCTATGCTGGTTGCTATATAAAAAAATCATGTTACACTGGAAAAGCAAATGCAGACAGTAATTGTTTGATCAAAAGGAGATTACTCATCCTCTTACAGAAAAAGTATTTCAAAGAATGCAATTTTTGTATATTGTTGATGCATTGCCATTGACCCTTTTCGTTGTCTGGATTGCACTCGTTTAGTCACACATTTCTCATATGCATTGAATGTGAAACCAAATTTCTGAGCTAGTAATTTTGCAGTATCTTTCCTTGATAAAGCCTAATAATTTGTAAACTGAATGATATAAACATGGGTGGGTAGCAGGTCCCCTCCATTGTCACACCGTTGTGACATTTTTTTTATTCACTCCGTGGATGTGGGTGTCGCTGGCTAGGCCAGCATTTATTACTCATCCCAAATTGCCCTTGAGAAGGTGGTGGTGAGCTGCCTTCTTGAACCACTGCTGTCCTAGGGATGTAGGTACACCAATAGCGCTGTTAGGAAAGGAGCTCCAGGATTTTGACCCAGCGACAATGAAGAAACGGTGATTTAGTTCCAAGTCAGGTATGTGGCTTGGAGGGGAACTTGCAGGTGGTGGTGCCTTGTCTCTCTAGGTGGTGGAGGTCGCAGGTTTGGAAGGTGCTGTCAAAGGAGTCTTGGTAAGTTGCTGCAGTGCATCTTGTAGATGGTACACACTGCTGCCACTGTGCATTGCTGGTGAAGGGAGTGAATGTTTAAGGTGATGGATGAGGTGCTAATCAAGCAGTCTGCTTTGTCCTGGATGTTGTCGAGCTTCCTGAGTATTGTTGGAGCTGCACCCATCCAGGCAAGTGGAGAGTATTCAATCACACTCCTGACTTGTGCCCCAGATGGTGAACAGGCACTGGGGAGACAGGAGTTGAGTTACTCGTCACAGAATTCCTAGCTTCTGACCTGCTCTTGTAGTTGCAGCATTTATGTGGCTGGTCCAGTTCAGTTTCTGGTCAATGGTAACGCCCAGGATGTTGATAGTGGGGGATTCAGCGATGGTAATGCCATTGAATATCAAAGGAAAATGGTTAGATTCTTTCTTGTTTGAAATGGTGATTGCCTGGCACTTGTGTGGCGCAAATGTTACTTGCCACTTTTCAGACCAAGACTGGATTTTGTCCAGGTATTGCTGCATCTGGACACAGGCTGCTGGCTACTTCAGTATCTGAGGAGTTGCAAATGGTGCGGAACATTGTGCAATCATCAGTGAACATCTCCACTTCTGACCTTACGATGGAGAAAAGGTCATTAATGAAGCAGCTGAAGATGGTTGGGCCTAGGACATTACCCTGAGGAACTCCTGCAGTGATGTCCTGGAGCTCAGATGATTGACCTCCAACAACCACAACCATCTTCCTTTGTGCTAGGTATGACTCCAACCAGCAAAGAGTTTTCCCCCTGATTCCCATTGACTACAGTTTTGCAAGGGCTCCTTGATGCCATTCTCGGTCAAATTCCACGTGCTGCTCTTGGCATGCCCTCCTGAATGCCTCATATAACCAGGGTTGGCGCCCCGGCTTGATAGTAATTGTAGAGTGGCGGATATGCTGGCCCATAAGGTTACAGATTGTGGTTGAATACAATTCTGCTGCTGCTGATGGTCCACAGCACCTCATGGATGCCCAGTTTTGAGTTGCTAGATCTGTTTGAAATCTATCCCATTTAGCACGGTGGTAGTGCCACACAACATGATGGTGGTTATCCTCAATGTGAAGATAGGACTTCGTCTCCACAAAGACTGTGTGGTGGTCACTCCTATCAATACTGCCATTGACAGATGCATCTGCAACAGGTAGGTTGGTGAGGACGAGGTCAAGCAAGTTTTTCCCTCTTGTTGGTTCCCTTGCCACCTGTCGCAGACCCAGTCTAGCAGCTATGTTCTTTAGGACACAGCCAGCACGGCCAGTAGTGGTGTACCAACCCACTCTTGGTGATGGACATTGAAATCTCCCATCCAGTGTACATTCTGTGCCCTTGCCACCCTCAGTGCTTCCTCCAAATGGTGTTCAACATGGAGGAGTATTGATTCACCAGCCGAGGGGCGGGGCGGTACTTACGACCATACAAGTTTGGAGCAGAAGTAGGCCATTCGGCCCGCCGAGCCTGTTCCGCCTTTCAATAAGATCATGGCTGATCTGTTTCTGTCTCGAATTCCACACTCCCATCTATCCCCAATAATCGTTGATTCCCTTGCCTAACAAGAATCTATCAACCTTAACCTTAAAAATATTCAATGGCCCCGCTTCCACCACCTTCTGAGGCAGAGAATTCCAAAGTCGCACAACCATCTGAGAGAAAATTTTTTCCCCATCTTTGTCCTAAAAGTGTGACCCCTAATTTTAAAACATTGCCCCCTAGTTCTGGACTCACCCACAAGAGGAAACATCCTTTCCACATCCACCTTGTCAAGACCATTCAGGATCTTATACACTTCAGTCAAGTCTCCCCTCTTCTAAATGCCAGTGAAAACCAGCCCAGTCTGTCCAACCTTTCCTCGTAAGACAACGCGCTCATTCCAGGTATCAATCTAGTAAACCTCCTCTGAACCACCTCCAACGCATTCACATCCTTCCTTAAATAAGGAGACCAAAACTACACACAGTATTTGAGATGTGGTCTCATCAATGCCCTGTATAACCGAAGCATAACATCCTTACTTTTATTTTCAATTCCTCTCGTAATATAGGATAGATTCCATTAGCCTTCTTTATTACTTACTGTACCTGCATAATAACTTTTCGTGACTCATGCACAAGAACACCTAGATCCCTTTGCACCTCGAAATTCTGCAGTAGTTTCCCATTTAAGAAATACTCCGCTTTTTTATTCTTCCTGCCAAAGTGAACAACTTCACATTTTCCCACATTATACTCCATCTGCCAGATTTTTGCCCACTCACTCAACTTATCTATATTGGTCTGCAAGTTCCTTATGTCCTCTTCACAATATACTTTCCTACCTATCTTTGTCATCTGCAAATTTAGCTACCATGCCATCACTCCCCTCATCTAAGTCATTGATATAAATTGTTAGAAGTTGAGGCCCCAGCATAGACCCCTGCGGGACTCCACTCTTCACATCCTGCCAATCAGAAAATGACCCATTTATGCATACTCTCTGTTTTCTGCCAGCCAGCCAATCTTCTATCCAAGCCAATATGTTACCCCCTCTACTATGAGCTCCTACTTTGCACAATAACCTTTTATGTGGCACCTTGTCAAATTCCTTCTGGAAATCCAAGTACAGTGTGTCAACGGACTCCCCTTTATCCACAGCACATGTTACTCCTTCAAAGAACTCCAATAAGTTGGTTAAACATGATTTCCCTTTCACAAAGCCATGTTGACTTGAAGTGTACAATACTGATAACCAGTGGTCAAGTTACTTCTTGCACCAATCGATGCATGATTTTGAGGAACAGCTTGATTTCTTTTTTAAAAAATTATTGATTGTACAATTGTAATGAAAATTAGGAGTTATTTGTAATACCTTCTCAAAACTTTACAATATGTACTTTGAGATCTGCTGTTTAATGTTTGTTCTGCTTTAGTTTTAATCACACAGTTCCATATTCATTCTAGGTGACACAATACATATACAGATATAGATAAGTAAATAGCGCCACAATTACTCATTGCATTAACTACAACTGGAATTTGCTCTGATACAGATTTAACGCTGTAAAATTTATCTTTTTGGTAATGACACAGGCAGTTAAATTACTGCAAACAAGATAACTTGTACAATTCTCTTACAGCATCTTCTGCATTTTCCAATTAAATTCTTGCCTGGTTCAAGTTTCATCTCAAGGCTTGTTCTATCCTTTTGTGCTGCTCTTTAAATTTATCTAATCAGTAGTTAAGTTTTCTCTTGAACAAATCAGCATGTCTGTTCTTCCTGAGTGCCAATCAGAGGCTACTGAGAACAGTAAATTCAGTGCCTCCTCAATGTATAGGAAGACAGAGTTTAAAGACTGATTGCTGGAATCGGTCAAGAACTCCATGATCATTGAATTTTCTATTCTTGGACAAGTGAGTGCGTGTCATAGAATCATAGAAAGTTTAAGGCACAGAAAAAGGCCACTAGGCTCATTGTGTCTGTGCCATCTGAAAAATAATCCACCCATTCTAATCCCACCTTTCAGCATTCTATGATTCTATGGTGGTCCAAACAAAGACGTAGCCCCGACCTGCCAGGTTAGCCTCAGTTTGCAATACTAGAGACCGGCTGCCCTGTGGATTCCAGCTTGGGAATGACGAAATTCTGAGTCTGGGAATCCCCACCTCATGGTCTGACGTGGGAGACCTTGGTTGGGGTGAAAGGATGTTTGACTCCAAATTCCTGTAAATACTTGAAGTTGAGGACAGGAACTGGCATATTCAAACTTCTGGCTGGAATAAGCTGAAAGGCCCATAAAAATTCTTTCACTACACACTTTTTTCCTTTAAGAATGTTTGTTTGTGATATGATTTATCATATTTTAATATCTTGGTGACCTCCAATTTTTTGCATATATTTTGCCTAGATGAATTATTAGAATAATTAGATGCCTTTCATTGAAATGTTTGGCCAGACAAGACTACATTTCATAAACAACAAAACTGTGGGCATGGATTTTCATTATCTTATTTGGGAGAAATAACCTAGGCCCTGATATTTACAGGGAAGTGGGGAAAGAGTGGGGGAGTACAATTGCCGGGCAGAACCTCGAAATCCTGGGAATGTGGATGTTCTGTCAAATTTACCAGTAGGATCTCACTATCATTATTTTATTCCGTTTCTAGGCAGACAGCTGGGTAGACTAGCATGCTGGATATCTACCGGGTGGAAAAACCGGGGAAGAATGCTACAGCTGCGCACTGTTGGAGATACTATTGGAGCAACTGGAAAAGAATGGGGCTTAGTGGGAGTCTCGGAGAATGGCAATCAGGAGGGAGTGAGTGAGGCTAAGGATTGGGGCATAGTGGAGGTCTCAGAGCACAGCAATAAGGAAGTAGGCAGAGAGGGAAAGATCGTTGGCATGATGGGGTGGTGGTGCTTGGAGCATGGCGATTAATAGGGAGGGAGGCAAAGATTGGAGATTGAAGGTGGAATTCAACTGATGACGGCAGTGAGCAGAGGCCATGAATGTTGGAAGATTTGCTTGAGGGTCCAGAAGAAGCATCCTGTTTCTCCTGACACACAATCAGTTATCTGTTTGATCTGGCTGCTCACATCTCCATTTCACTGCCATGTCCTGGGAAACCTGGACGATCATTGTTAAATTTAAATCAGGCTCCCAACTGCACTGTGGGAGCCAGATTTAAATATTATAATGAAGTGTCCCACCTCTTGAGAGCAGGACACAGACATGCCACTCAACTATGTGTTGGGCTGTGCTTCACGATTTTTAGATTTTAACCACTGTTCCACCCTCTCAGCTCTGCATATGGGGGTTATTATCGACCCCCCCTAATATTTCTTATGAAATCTGACTGGGACCTATAGGGCCGGATTTTATTCCTGTGCAGAGGCTCCAGCGGCAGGCTGGAAGGCGGGATAGAACCTGCTTCGGCCCTCCTTTGGACCCCAGTTGCAATTTAATGATGGGAAGCCAATTAACTTCCTGTCATCAGGGATGCCATCCCTTTAAGGGATGAGCTCCTGCCTCCCGAGCTGCTGGCCAATCAGACAGCCGGCAGCTATGCAGTATTGGCAGTGCCACCTGGAGCTGTGACTAGTGCTAGTACTGCAGGAGGCCTGCAGTGTCGGGGATGGAGGAGACCCTGGGACTCAGGTGGGGGAATGGTTGGTAAGGGTAGGGGGGTGGGCTTGCCTGTGGGAGGCTGCCATTGCTCCCAGGGGAGGGCCCTCTGGGGGCCCTGGATTGCCCCCAAAGGAGGAACCCACCCAACCCTGCTAGGAGTCCGCCAGGTCTTACCTGGCCCCTCCGTCTTCCACAAAATGGGAGTGGAGGCAGGAGGCTGCCGTTAAGTGGACATTAATTGGCCACTTAAGGGCTCCTGCCCTGGAAAAATGGCAGGAGGCCAGGACAATGGTGGGCATGCCACCTCTTGCCATTTTGTTTGCACCACTGCCCCCTCCCCCACCCCCACCTCAGTTCCTGTCTCCAAAGGCAGGATAAAATCCTGCCAATAGTCTTTTTCTTTTTCTATACACACCACAACAATTTTGTTTCATGGTGTTAAATATTGAAAATGTATCTGGATGGAAAAGATTTGGACTCTGAACCCCTGAACAATCAATCTACTGAGCAGTCAGACCTGATGGTAAATGCAATTTGACCTTAATAGGAAACAGATGATCACTAGTTTTGAGCATTGGATTGACTTTTTTCTAAAATTGATTTCAGTAATAACATTGACCCTCAATAGACAATTCAATCACAGCTAGGCTATTACTTGGCAATGTTATAATTGTATACACTGGTCAGAGGACGATCCCAAGTAACCTTCTTATTATAGTTGAACAGAATAATGTACTGCACAAAATGATATCCCAATGGAGATATGTTATTTATGAGAGACTGACCTTGCAACACGACACCATCTCTGTCAACTGGCTTTCTACCTGCTTAACATCTACGAAGAATTTCAAGTTTAAATTACTCCAAGTTCAAATAAGTTCAAATCTACCATCCATACTATCCAATATCTGGAGCAATACATAGAAACTTAGAAAGATTTACAGCACAGAAGGAGGCCATTTGGCCCATCATCTCCATGTTGACTGAAAAGACCTATCCAGTCTAATCCTACCTTCCAACCTTGGTCTGTAGCCCAGTAGGTTACAGCACATCAAGTGCATATTCAAGTGCTTTTTAAATTTAAAAAAAAATTGGGGCAGTGAGTTTCAGACCCTCACCACCTTCTGGGTGAAAAAATTACTCCTCAACTTCCCTCTTATCCTCCACCAATTACTTTAAATCTATGCTTCCTGGTTATTGATCTCTCTACCAACAAAATTGTATTAATTCATCATGGGAATCCACAACAAATGAAGAATATGGGGAACAAAATGTTAATTTCCTTCTATAGGACCTGATTTTTCCATATTTGGCCCAAAGGTAAAGTATAGGGAGCTCTGTATTCCATCACACTTGTACCACACTCAACCTTTGACTGCAAATATTTGCATTTGGTTCAAAGTGAAAAATATTAAATTTGCGTTTACTGTCATTCCTCACCTTGACAAACATACTAAAAAGATAATGATAATACTTAGTATTCTGAAGTTTATATGATTTTAAGTTAGTGATTGTACTTGGAGTAAGTATGCATAAACGACAATCAATGTGCTCCCACAATCAATGAAATGTCAAGCACCACGCAAAGATTCAGCCAAAGCAGAAATCCATCTGATTTCAAGAATGGCACAAACACTTGTAAGGTTCTATAGAATGGTGTACAATCTACAGATTGTGTTGGTGGTCAAATTAAATTCTCTTTATCATGCCCTATTTGAACTTCCTGAGGACTTGGCTGCAAGTCCAAATCCTGTAGCTTCCTAAATACTTTATTAGTAGCCCATTCCTAGCTCACCAAAGCTTGTAAGGTAGAGCAGATTATTTTATCCTTTTTCATTAAGATTTCAAACAATTTAGGCGCAGAACACCACTTCCTTCAGTGATATCCAGAGCTCACTGAAGGGCTCTTTATAGACTCCCTCCAAAATTTGCACTTGATCTCAATATCCAATGTTGCTGCCTCCTCCTCTCTCCCCCCTCAGCCTCTTGTTTACCAGTGATGGCTCTTTTAGGGTTTCAATCTACTGTTGTCACCACTGTCAGCATTGTCCCAAACATATTTCATTGTTTGCAATGTACCTAGTCTTATTCGGTTTCAATTGTTTGTATCTGGCCTTGCTAATATTTCACAATAACACTTATATTTCTCAAATTATGATTTATACTTGCACCTCAAGTGTCTTTATGTGATTACGTGCTTATTCTCATTTCTTTTTATTCCTGTTGAAAAAAATAAATTGTGAAGTATCAAAAGGCACATTCACTTCGCATTTTAATCAAAGCCTGAAACATTCTGTGCCAGTCAGTGTTGTGCGACACAGATCGCTGTCTTATACATGCATACAGACACACGTACACACAGAGTTTAATTATTTAACCAGTTAATAGCAATTTCTGCGTAGGAAAGAGACCCACTGTTGTAAGGAAATTAGTGTGAGGAAATTTATAATTAAGGCAGCAAGTGAAAAAAACATATTGAAACACATTGTGCAGTTTTTTATTGAAAAATTTAGCCTACAGATGCTGATCCACTAAAAACAGATAACCTATATGTTCTAACATATACTGTGCATCTAACCTCACTACATGTAGTTCAAAAGCAGGGAGACACCATCAGATGGTGGTATGATTTGGAACATGATACTAAGCAGCTGTTAGTGCTATTTAATTGGCTTCATTTCAATTGATTTGTGTTAGAAATTTTGTTGACAAAACATGAAAACTAACACATGGGGATTTTACTACACTCGATCCCTTTCGTACAAAACTGCACAGTTTAGCCACTTACATTTTTAAAAAGTGTGATTAACACATATACCTATCAATGATGTTACTTGCTTACAATTCCTCTATTATGGAATTAGCTTTAACAAAGTGGACACCAATTCATTTCCTCTTGTTCCTTAGCAGCTGACAGAACACATTCTTTTTATTACAACGACATTGACTAACTCATTTTCTGCTGGTCCTCTGCATTTTTATCACAGATTTAAATTTAGTTATAGCCAATTTTGGTTTAATGACTTGCTTTACCAGGCTTTTACAATCCAGAGCCTGTGCTATCATCAGGGAGTTTATAAAACAGCAGGTTGTTTTTTATATGCAGTCTCCAGACAGTCCACATTCCCTGGTAAAGCCGGGATGTGGCTTTTGAGCAGAGCATTTTCAACTTCTTACCAATCACATCTGTTTCATACTTCACTTATTTGTAATTTAAGTCCCTGAATTGAATCTTTCATTTTCAACAGCTGGGCTCACAAATGCAGTCTGCTTAAGAATAGAGATTTCATATCTACAGTCAACTCTCGGCTCAGCTTCAACAATACAGCCATTCCTTCGCTTGAGGCAACCAGAGATAACTACCTCTGAGCCGTGGATTTATACCATGTGTTATTTGGTTGAATAGGCTGATTCAGTTCAATATCCTTAAATTGACTGGCAATTTGCCCAGAATTAGACTGAATGCCAGAAATAAGCTGCAACATTATCATAATATCCACAATGAAAATCATTCATATGGGAGCAACCAAATCACATATACAATGCACTTCTGGCATTTTCTGTTATTTGTCTTCTTATTACTTCTGGAAAAACAAGGACTGAAGGGGATGATGGGACAAAAACAATGACTTCACTTTCTGACTTATCAAAACAAAATGGAGTCCCTAGCAGAAACCCAGAAGTTGGATTCCAATTCATTTGTGCCATTTTCTTTTTTTTCTTGCAATCTCTCTTAAACATAAGTTAAAATTATTAAACTAAAGTGACTGTGGACTAACTTTATTTAAAATAAATATGTTTAAAGCTAATACTTGTTAGATGATAATTTTGGAATTGTATAATAATACAAACTCAACCCAAATCTCAGAATAATTTTTAATTTTAACAGACATTTTTGACACTAGCAACCAAATCAATACCTCAAATTGCTGAGACTACTAAAGAGGAAGGCAATGGGAAGTTGCAATTAGTAAAATGAGAAATGTGAAATGAACCTGGAACAATTTCCCCTTTTAAGGAATCTACACCACCCATTCAATCTGCTGAGGATGGAAATCAATCATCAAGAAAAGGATCTGGAAAGTTTTGTCCTAGTTTCCAGGAAACTCAAGTAAAACTCCAGAAATTTGACATTAGGAAGTCATTTTTCTAATCCTTCTTTGATTCTCATTAATGAATCATTTGTCTGTCTGAAGGTTTGAATATTGAGACTTTTGTCAGCCAAAATATCCTCCATCCCTCTCTTCCCCTTTTATCTTGCAGGCATTTACTTTGTGCTGAGGTATTGCACTGTACAAGTGACCATTATTCATATATGGCCCTTTGCAGTGAGTGTCAGCAAGCTATTCAGTTACAAGGTCTATCACAGCTGACCCCTGCCTCAACTAATGGTTTGCTGGATGCTGATCAAGTGTGGAAACCTTGGTTGCCTTTCCACTACTTAATCCAAAGGCACTGGGAATAATTGCAATTCTGTTACACCCCCTTAGCTAAAATCAATTGATCTGACATAGACCAGGGATAGAACTTGGGGGCTTGCTGGTTCTTATTGTTTATCTAATCAATGTATAAATGTGCTCAAACTTTGAGGAGGTGTTGCATATAGTATCCTAATTGTGGCCTCATGAATGAGTAACACCAGGATTAAAGTAACACGCTTTCATTTCTAATGAAATTCATCACAAAATTATTGTGAATTTTTTCAAAGGGCTTCAGTCCAGGGATATCAATAACCTATACATTGAAATGGTTTTTGTCCAGGGATATCAAAAATCTGTACATTGAAATGGTTTTTGTCCAGGGATATCAAAAATCTGTACATTGAAATGGTTTTTGTCCAGGGATATCAAAAATCTGTATATTGTATTACAACTCAAGCATTAAACCACTAATCAGAGATAACAATAAAAATGCAAACATGAAACAAATGCTAAAAATGCTGCAAATGCAGAGCAGCTCAGTCAGCATCTGAAAAACCTCAAGATTGATTAATGTTCTGGGTGGGACACGTCATCAGAGCATGTCATACTTTAAATATGCTATACGTCTACTCATGCATCTATCTCAATTATACAGTTCATACATACTCTCTCAGAACAAAGAACAATGAGTGTGATTATAAAATGCAGTAATCGAATGAATTGGTTCCAGACAACAGTCTAACCATATGTTTCATGTTTCAATATGTTTCATCTATCAATCACATCCATTATGGGTTCTGTCAATTCATATGTTGTGCATGTCAGTCTATATTTCTCCTATAATTATATAAATGCAAGGTTGGGTTTCCAATGGACATGTGTTTTTTTCAGTGAACAGAAATATCCAAATAACACAGCAGTGGACAGCCTCTGCTTTCTCGCAGTTTCCTTTGATCTCCCTGGAACTCGTACTAACTGTAAACAAGAGGACTGGAATGCATTCCCATGTAGCCGTCAAAGCTGCTGGCATAAGGGCAATCTCTTGTCCAACAGTTTGACAGAGATTAGGAACTCAGTGATCTGGGAGATTGAACCTCTGTCCTACCACTCAATGGCACTGTGCACCAGTAGCCCAAATTACTAAACCACCTTCTAGTATGTCCCAGGCTAGCTGATTATATTACATTACAAATTTTAAGCAATATTATGATACTTTCTAATGTAAATGGTATTAACAAAACCATATGCAAACCAATTCGATAACAACTAGTCTGGAACAATATTGAGGCTTTGGAAAGGATGCAGAGGTGTGCCACCAGATTCATTCCTGGTTTAAAATAGCTTAGTTACCCAGATAAGCTCAATGAGCTGGGTCTGTATACTTCAGAAAAGCAGAGAGATAGGTTTATTTGATGAAGGTTTATAAAAAAAAGTGATTGTACTGTGCTTATTATTTTAATTGAAAAGATTAAGGATGACTGGGGATGAAGTGGGATGGTAATTTGAATATTTAAATCAGCAAATTGCAGTGATATTTTAACCAGTATTTAAATTTAACACTGCATGCTTGGATGTCCTGGGCTTCCCGAAATTCACTATTAAAACCATGGCAAGAAGAGAACAGCATTTCATGGGGTTCATTGAAAGTCAGGCATATGACAGTAATAAATAGTCAGTGCTCACAGTTGTTTTGCTATCCACAGCTGGGAAGGGGCTTGTTAAGAGTACTTTTTTTTATTCATTCGTGGGATGTGGGCATCGCTGGCTAAGCCAGCATTTATTGCCCATCCCTAATTGCCTTGAGAAGGTGGTGGTGAACTGCCTTCTTGAACCGCTGCCATCCTTGGTATGTAGGTACACCAACAGTGCTGGTAAAAAGGGAGTTCCAAGATTTTGACCCGCGACAGTGAAGAAATAGCGATATAGTTCCAAGTCAGGATAGTGTGTGGCTGGGAGGTGAACTTGCAAGTGGTGGTATCCCCATGTGTTGACAAGTTAATTCTATATTTTGAAGGTATTGATATTCAAGATCAGGGTGGGTGCTGCCATAGCTGCCTTAGACTGGACCGAGTGTGCCAAGTAATACATTTTATGTGATTCTACTGAACAACAGAAATTTAACAACATAACATTTTCTCATACACCCATGTACATACCCTTGTGCAACTACAATATTTAACTCCTAACGCTGCTACGTGTTGCAATCCCTGTGGCTTGAGCAGAGGTAGAGGCAGGCTGCTCAGATCTCTGCTCTGACTGTTGAGGTATTCTTGGCTGACGAGCTCTGGATGTTGGAGCCTTTAAGGGCTTGGCAAAGACTGCCTAACCTGCACAAGTGCAGGGGCAGACTCAGCCATTGGGAGAGGAGGCTAAGGTATCTGTCATCCTATTTAAGATGACAGATATATTGGCAATCAGAATCTGCATGGCATTGGTCAAGGCCTGCGTTGACACATGTGATTGCTACAATCGATGTTCCATGGAATTGGGCACTCTATCCATGGAAGGAGACATCCTTGCAATACCCTGCAACATCAACCCACTCATGCTTGTGGTGAACTCCTCCATTTTCTCTGCAATTGTGGCCAGTGTGTGTGAAAGGCCTGAAAGTATGCCACAGATTTTCTGCTGTCTCTCAATGACTATCCTTTTCATCAATAACCCCCAGGATACAGCATCTGTGCTTAGCTATGTAGAATTTGGAACAAGCAGTGCTCCTCTGACGTGAATTCTCCATTGCTATCTCTGCTACCACTGTCTGCTCTTGCTCACTTATGAACTGGGTGTCACCATACGAGAACCCAACTCTCTGTCTACATGGTCCCAGTGAAGTGCAAGTATCTGAGCTGGTGCATTCTATACATGGCTTCTGTGATGACACACCCTTAGAAGGAATCAGCTCCTCTGAGGATTCATTGTCTGCGAGATTCATCAACTGCTGTTGCATGTATGAAAGCCCCGGTGGAGAGAAAAGATGTGAATTAGTACTGCAAGGTAAGAATGTTGCAACTTACCATTATGAAGGTGAAAGTTCACTCTCTACTGAAATCAAATCAACATGGCTGAATGTTGTATGACATGTGGGTAGCTGATATTTAATTCTGTCACCAGATAGCTGTGCAGTCTCTATCACCCATCACCAAAAGTTGGGGATACTTAATGGCTAATGATCTACAGCACTTCATCCTCTGCAGTTGCCAGCTGGGAAAACTGTGGAGGATCACCTCTGGTTCTCTTCCTTATGTTTTGTGCTCTCTTCTCCTGCAACGGAGGACAAAGCTGACCTATGAGTGACTGTACTGGTATGAGTTCACCGAATGGAGAGGGTGCATTTGGTGAGGGTGGCTATTGAGGGAGAGGGATAAAATTGCAAACGAATCAGGCTGAGTGACAGATGGATGGATAAATGGGGATGTGGGGGCATGCATAGAAACAGAAGGCTTGCAAGGTAAGTTGGCATATGGAGTGATGTACTGGAGTATGCTTCGCAAGGCAGAGTGAGGGATGAGTGGGTGATGTATACAACATGATGAAAGTGAATGTGCAACTATACACACTTTTCCTGTACTGGCTAGATAACTACATTGCTTTCTGCATTGAAGCCAGGACTGTTGTCACAATGCTTCTGCAGCTGACCTCCTCAGCCACATCCTGCCAGGTATTTTTTGTTGTAGCAGCAGGTTTCTTCCTCCTATTGCTCTCTCTGTTACTCCTTACTGCACCCAGCAGTGCATCAGCAAGGTGTTGTTAAATTGAGGAGCAGCCTATATCTATGCTGAATGCAACTTGAAACATCCCCCTCTCTTGGTTCAAATTCCTATCTCTTCCAGATCCCCTCTTTTGATTGGCCCAGTTGAGATTGTATCATGTGGGTCTGCACCATTCACATTACCACACATTTCATGCCAGGTCCAGGAATAATATTAAAATTAGGTGGCTGAGTCAAAATGTCACAGACAGGTGCGATAAAGGATCTTCTGGGGTTTCTTACCCGATTTTGCAGTCCCACCCCACTACTCTGAATGCACCTAGGAGTGATTATTGGGGCTAACCTTCTTTAGTTTATCAGTCAAATAGGATTTGCAATCTAATTTAGATTTAACTTCAGCTTTCAGTGTCCTGCATTAGTCTTATTGAATCATAAAAATTATAGCAACCAGGGTGGCTATTCAATTCATCCCACTTGTGCAGTTACCAGGAGTCCAATTTTAGCTCCCCTTTGGCTGACAAGAATGGGGCATGTGGGGGTTTAAAATAGAGGCGGCGTCCAGCCCTCTGGCTTGGCACCATTCTTACACATGACGGCCGTTTTTATTCACAGATTTCGGGAGGTGTGTGAGGCACTCCGTGCATGCAGTTGAGAGAATCATTAAAACGCAAATGTGATTCAGACCCCTTGCCACGAATACCGAGTGCCAAGAGCACCATGGCCAGATGAGGGCCAAAGAAGTGTTTTTTAAAGGTTTCTTTACAGGCCTGGAGGTGCAAGAATCCTCTTCTAGAACCATTTTCACTTGCTAATGCTTCCCGACTTCAAGAGCAACGTAAAAGTGAACTCTGGGATTACCCTTAAGTTCCTTTCACTCTGCTTGGTAACCATCTTTATTAGGGGATCTAAAATGTTTTACACAAGGAGTAGTAGACAAATGTACATTATATTAAATGATTCCTTCCTTTCTCTAATAAATTGGAACTTGCTGGATATAAAGGAAGAATGTGCAGGGTTATGAGAGAAGGAGGGAGAGTGGCACTAGGTGAAATGCTTATGAGAAGAGCCGGTGTAGACATGATGGGCCAAATGGCCTCCTTCTGTGATTCTGTGTAGTTCTTCTCACACTCAGGGCTGGATTTTCAAAACGGGGCCGGGAAGCTGGTGTCTGGATGATTTCCAGATCCCGACCCCGGGGCTCAGCTGCATCGCTCTCGCAATGTGATCTTTAAATGCTATTGCCCTAATTGGGCAGGAGGCGAGCTCAGTGCCACTGAGGCAGTGCCACTGCCTTGCCAAGGAGAGCAGGCAGTTCCTCCGAGGGCCAGCAGAAAGAACAGGTGAGGCAGCGGTTCTTCAATAAAAACAATGTCCTGCATTCGGATCCTGCGTCAAGATCCCCATGGGTCCAAAAAATGTCATACTCAAAAATCAAAGTTAGCCCCCCTGTCTGCTGCTATCCCAACAGATGTGCACTATTGTGCACTAGACTGGTCAGGCTTGCTGCATTCCTCTTTCAAGATTGTGATGCAGACCCCCTAGCCCCCTTAACGAGCTCCAAAGGAGCTCAATGGGCCCTTAATTGGAGGCGAGCGGTTTCCCTGTTCCCTTTCCCCATTCCCTTCCCCCTTCCCACCCACCCCCCCTCCCCATATTAAAAATTGTGGACAGTCCTGGAGCCATCAGGTTGTGGAGCTGACCCCTGGGACCACGATTTTTAAATTGTGTCCGCACTGGCTCCCGACCCCATGGCCCTTTCAAAATTCGGCCCTCAATGTTTTATTTTGTTTGCCTTGTTCTTGGTTTTCTACTTGTACTGCTTGGGTCCATTCTTTAATATTTTGCGATTATTTGACTATCCGATATTCCAGATTTGGAAGTAGATTAAACTCTCTGCTAATGCAGATCTTTATCATACCATTTGATGTAACTTATAATTTGATTCATTCGAACAATGTAGATGCTCCATTAGTTCTAACAGAAAATATGATTAGGAATGTGTGGACTGAATTTGGTTTAGATGGTCTCTTCAGTTCAAATATTTAAAAGTAGTAGTTTATCAGATTAACACATAAATTCTGACAAATGAAAACATTTCTGAAAACAAGTTGCAAAAGTGGACGTGTGTAGACATATGCATCTGTGCAGGTACTATCCTCTGTTTTTTAAACAAAGCATTTTCAGTTTGTAAACTTTGCTTTAAATAGCTTTTCTAAGTATTATAGTAATCACAATCAATATGTCCCCAGGTGAGAAGGATTGTATGAGTTAAGGTATTGTTGCTAGTTTCTTTTCCCTTGCCAATTTTCTCTCACCCTGAAAGTATTAACTCCCTACTGGGGCTTGGGTACATGGGCATTGTGTGCTCCCCAGTACCTTGTCAAATGTCCAAATTTCATGAGGAAGCTTCAAGAGTTAGCAGGCAATTTTACTTGTGAGGGGAATCGTGCCAATCTCAATCCTGCCCCAGCCAAAATCACACTCAAACTTTTAGCAATGGTCACTGGATAATAATCCAGAATTTGAACCCAGGTTGATTTCCTTCTCCTTAACCTAGGGGCACTGATGCCAATTGTTGTGCTCCTGCCATCACCTCAGCTGAGAGCAGTTAACTGAGCACAGGCTGGTGATGGAATCTGTCACCTTTCTGCTCTGAATGGTTCTCTTACTCACTGGATAAACTCACTAAGTCATTCAGGAGCTTGCTGCTGAACATTGATATGCAAATTTAAGCATGAACTTTCCACACCAGTTATAGCCACTTACAGACATTATTTAACTCTTTAGTACAGGCATGGGCAGTATTTGGAAGGATAGGGTGTGGAGAGGCAGTAAGGAGCAGCAATGCCAAGTTATGACCTCACCAGATGACCTGAGAATTTTTTAATTTTCCCAAAAGCTTGCTATTTTCTGTCTCGTATCTGAAGGGTATGTCATTTCAGAATGGGCACATGATGGGCTGGATATTTTGACAGCCCACCTACACAAGCCGCATGCCAAAAAGCCGCTGTGACCTTAAGCGCAGCGGCTCATTTAAACAGCAGGGGTGGCCCGCCCCTCTCACAATCACGTGGAGGGGGTGGGCTGTCCATCACTGGCAATGGCGTCAACTGCCTGTGCGCAGGCACTGGCGCCATTTTTAAAGGGCAGCCAGCCCTGCCGGCAGATTTAACTATTTAAAGAAATATACACCAAAATTAAATAAATACATTTCTTTTGCCTCTTTCCCAGTCCCCCAATGACAATTATGATAACTATACGCCCTTCCCCCCGCAAAACACTTACCTGTCACATCAGACCTTCCCCCCAAAATTGCACGAAGTTTAAAATACAACCCTTTCCACCATCCCCTACACCCATGACATTTATTTGACCCCATTCCCCCCCCACCCGCACTGACAAACTTACCTCCTCTCTCCTTCCCACCAGTGTCGCACCCCGTTCGCCGGTCGGGGATCTGAAGGCACGGGAATGCCAGCCACCGCGCCAGGCCCTCAAGATCGCGGGTGAGTATATTTAAATTAATTCATTTTGTTGATTTGAAGTTTTAAATTGTGATCCCATTGCCCAGCAGAGGCTGGACTGCCCTGGAGCCTCGCCGTTGCCAGGAGGATCGGGCCAGGTCCTGCTGGCGGCGAGGTCTGTGGCAGACCTCATCCGGAGCCATCTTCAGACTTCCCCCGCCATCACAGATCACGACGTCAAGGGCCTCTTAAAATCCAGCCCGATATTGTTACGGACAGATGGGAAATAGTGTGCGTAGCTTCCACTTTTTACCTCTCAACTAACCGCAGATAGTGTTTTAAAAATAGTGTTTTAGTCCCTATGTGTTTAAGGATGAAATAAATAGACAAATGACAGGTTTTCTCGTAGGTTTAAAAAAAGTTAACTATTTATTAAACAATACCTGAAAATATTTGTAACCTCATCTACTCACGCATTCACACACCTGCAAATACACAAGAAAAGATAAGCAATAGAAAGTAGCATGCAATTAGAATCCAATTGTTGTAAGGAGAGTTCACTTTGAAACCTTCATAGTTTTCTGGGATGAATTTTTATCAGCGTTGCAAGCCTGAATGTTCCTTGTCTTGGAATTGATGAAGAGTTGCAGACTCCTTTGGTTAAAATTCAGTCCAAAATTGGTGATGGAAGTCCTCAGATGGTGAGTTTTCAAGGTCATCATACAAACTCTCTGCCTCAGTAGTTTAAAGGTAGTATTGGCAGGGCTTATTGTTTAGCAGGATTGTTCTCACAGTTTCTCTGGGTGGAATGGTTTTCTGTCTCTCTCCTCTCAGAGAAGTTACTTCTTTTATAGTAAAAAAATAACAGGTTTTGCTTTCAGTCAGATGACTCAAGACGCTCTCCACTGCATTGGTCATACAATGCCCCAGGATGTAGGCACCATTGTTACTAATGGCGTCTGTATGTGGTCCATTTTGATAAATAGGTGTTATTTCACTTGGCTTCTGTCTGCAAAAGTCTTTGCTGGTCCAATTTTTGATGATAGGAGTTGTTAGCATGGAATGGGCTGTTTTACATGTCAATGTGCCTCCTCAAGGTGATTCCAGACTTTAATAATGGTCTCGTCTTCAACAGACAAACATGGTGTTTGGTAGTGCAGGAGGGGATCATCTGACCTCTCCCTCTATGTTGTCGAATAGCAAAGTGTCCATTTTCCTGCAGCTTAGTTCAATAGTATACTTTTAATTCATAATTCCTCCAGTTCATTTCATATTTCATCATTGTTTCCACTGAGTGTGACAACATAGCAGGTATGCAGGTTTCTAGTGTGTATTCACCCAATCCAAATATTTTGATCAGTCTGATTTGTGGCAATGTGGAGATTTGTCCATTTATGATCATTTACAGAATTGTAGCTGTTGATATACAGAGCTTTTCTCTCTCCTTGCATTCTTCTTTATTTGCCCCAATTCTTTCTGTCCCTTCCATGTTACAATATTACATAAGACACTTTCTTTCCAAGCACTTCCTTTGGTACTCTTGAACCATTTGCTCTGCCATCAGAGTTGCCTAGCTAATTGATTTGCTTGTGGGGTTTTCCTCCTTCCATGCAGGAAAGTACTCAGACTCCATTGTGCATATATATGATGGCTCAGCCAAAATTAGGGCACCAAGGGTGGAAAAATATAGGCATGAATTTGTGTATTTCTATCCAGTTGTATAGTGTGTTAGAAGGTTAGTGTATTCTGCATGCATAATTTTGATTAAAAATGTAAAAGAAATTATAACTGAGTTGGCAAAGGTTTTGATTTAACTCATTTTGATCAAACAAGGTAAATTTGGATGTGCTCAGTTCTCTGACCCAGATGAATTCTCATCCCTTGATATGATAAATTATGTTTTTGTCTGTCCATCTGGACAAATGAATTTGTAAGCTCATTTGTGCTAAAGCATGATTGGCATAACCACCATCCTCCAGAGACATCAACATTCAAGCAGATATAATTACAACTCTTACTCCAGATCCCAAAGTTCTGCAGGACATAGAGCCAGTTGGCCTATTCATGCCTCACTTATATTTTCATATTCTTTCTTGGAGTGAGTGTGACTGGATTTATTGCCCATTCCCAGCTGCCCTTGAAAAGGTAGTGGTGGGCCATCTTCTTGAAGTCACTTTTGCATTCTAATCTCCTAATACCATCAGAAAATCCACAACTGTAAATTGATTTAAGATTCTGCCTGTCTTGTCATAAATAAATGTCATTTGCATCATTTGTTGGTTTGGAAATTAAGGGCTAGACATTCAGTCATTCAACGCTGCGTAGAGCAACGCTATGGAGGTCTACTGCCACTTCCCACGTCACAGTGTGTTACCAGTTGATTTCTGCACAGCCTGCATGATGTTGCAACAGGTGAAGGTCCCACACAGGTGCATATCCTCCGTGTCCAGGACGACCTTGAATCGTCACACAGCCAGCCAACTGATGCATTGCCAGGATTCCAAATTTGGACCAGGCAGGTCCTGTGTCCATATTCGTTCATCACTCTTTAAAGGGTGTGTGGCTAATGTTCCTTGAGGTTCCAGGCACCCAAATTGGAGGCAAGGTAATTTTTGGCAACTTTTCAATTGCAAAATGTCAGGAAGCACTCTGGAGCGTTCCTGGAAATTTTCATTGTTGAGTTCCTGGAATTTCTGCAGAGTGTTGCTGTATTCTTGCAGGGAGGGTAGAGTATTAAGTGACCTATCCATACAAAGCCTGCAACAGGTCAGGGGGAAGGTATGGGGTCATAGTGACACTGCTTCTGGGTTTGCACCATGACAGGGAGACAGAGCAGAAGCTGCGGAGAGGACAAGCCCTGCACAATGCCTTCTGTCAAGTTGGAGCCGGGTTTCTTCATACTTCTTGATAATGACGGGAGTTTGTCTTGTGTGCATACCCATTAGTGTTCTCCTGAGTTCCGTCCCTTTGAGGTACTCATCGGGATCCCCTGCAGCAGAATTTATCTGTGACCCCACCCTTTGGGAAGCTGGCAAATGAAGCATCCTTTACCCCTGGTCTGGCTGCTGCCACTCATGCCTGTTGACTCACCACATGCTGATCCCAACTTAATACTAACCTTCAGGGTATGTGGAGTGTCAGATCAAGGGAAGAGGCCTCTTCATCACTGCTGTGCTGTTGCTCGCTCTCTTCCACCTTGGCAGTTGGACAGGTGCCACTTCTTGGGTGTTTGAAAGCAGGAGCTCAGAAGGGGAAGGTTGGTGTGAGGGAAGAGAGCTGGAGTGGGAAGCAAGAGGTCATGGTCACACTATCAGCATCTTGCTCATCAAGCCAGATAGCAGGTTGAGGGTGTGATGGGAGTTGAGAAGGGGTATGAGGCATGAGCATACTGTTATTCTGAAAGTTCTCAGCAAAGCTGGATGTCAGGGGAGCCGTTGCAGCTGGCCTCATGATGAGTATCCAGTCATTGCAAACCTGCTGCCATATTTCTGTAACATTGAGTTTGACACCACTAATGGTTCTATATTTTGCAGATCTGTCACCGTTATTAGCTACTTCTCCTTTCTTGTCCTGGCAAAGTGATGACATATTTCAAGTTATAATGATCGCATTAGCACTTTGAAATCTAAGTTTATATTTGTTACCTTATCTCATAGTATGGCTTGTAAAGTACATCTGGAAACAAAATTGAAGATATTGATCAAATACTCTTAGCCTACTGTTTAGCTATGAAATACTGATTGCACTTGCCAAATTGTAACAAACAGGCTGACAGGATTCCTAATGCTGGCAGTAGAAAAATTATGGTCAGCAACTTTTGTGACCACTAATGTGTCCTGCTAAGATGCTGAAAATCAGACTGGCATTGCACATTGGCATAAATGGATGAGAATTATTTCTTGAGGAAAAGGTGAAGAGAAAAAGACCATCTGAAATCTCATTGGATAGCTGCTAATAAAATATCTCTTCCTTGTGGGGAAAAATAATTGATACCAATGCCATCTAGACTAAATGTCCTACAGAGCATTGCTACCCATGACAACATCTGTCATTTGATAGAGAATGTCAAGTTGTTATGTCTTGTTGACTGTAAGCCCAGGTGTATCACCTCTTTTGGATGCAATAGTATTCCTGTGTAATTCTGTACAAGGTGCTAATGTTGGTCTCAGCTGTTTGATATTCATTAGGATTATTCATTTTCTAATGAATGTTCTGTCAGTGAAGAAAAACAATCTCTCATCTGCCTTTCAGTGGAACAACATTGGTGGTTTCTGTATGAGTGACTTTCGCCCCAATGCTAAACTCAGCCTTGAGGATAGTTAATTCCTCATAGACTTTACGTGATTTCGGTGGAATCTCCAAAGGGTTCGTACAAATTTAGATAGCTTTTACTGCACTCAGGCTCCTACTACCTCATCCAATAACACCACCAACTGTAGAATCAGCCTATTTCCTGACATGGTCAGCAATAGCATGCACTACACCAATAGCAGGACATACAAAAGCAAAATACTTCAGATGCTAGAAATCTGAAAATAGCAGGACATCCCTGACTAGAAAAAGTAGATAGGATGAGTTCTGTATTAATGACCAATTCACCTGAAGTGAAGAAAGATAGATTCATTTTATAGTACTTATGATAGGAGCTTGCAAAAAAACCCAAAATAATTTGTTTCATTATGTAAACACTATCAAGACAAACTTTTTTGTAATTTAGGCTGTATTTAAATCATTGCAATAAATTCTGCCATGCATCATAGGAACATAAGAACATGAGAAATAGGAGCAGGAGTAGGCCATTCAGCCCCTTAAGTCTACTCCACCATGCAATAAGATCATGGCTGATCTGATTGTGGCCTTAACTCCAATTTCCTGCCTGCCCCCTTCACTCTTTTGTAGATTAAAAATCTATCTAACTCGGGTTTGAATATATTCAATGACCCAGCCTCCACTGCTTGCTGGGGAAGAGAATTCCAAACACTAACAACCCTCTGAGAGAAGAATTTCCCCCTAATCTTCATCTTAAATGGGAGACCCCTTTATTTGAAACTGTGCTCTCCAGTTCTAGATTCCCCCAAGAGGGGAAACATCCTCTCAGCATCTACACTGTTTAGCCCCCTCAGAATCATTTCATTTCAATAAGATCACCTCCCAATCTTTGAAACTCCAATGAGTATAGGCCCATTCTTTCTTTTACAAACACAAGTTGCTAGTTATAGCCGGACTTGCATTTGAAATGTCTGAATTTGAATCCTGTCTTGGCTGAAATTTGACTTCAGTTCCCCTCAGTGGGTGAGTCACCAGATATCTCAGTTAATGACAGTAGAATTACATCAGTGAAGGGGTGGGATGGAAAAAGTTACAGTTAGATCTGTTTTTTTGGAGGGGCATTACTAGCCAATTGGTGATGATGTAGCAGTGATGGTAGTGTCAGGCTTGGAAGGAGCCGTGATGAAATAAACAATGAACTGGAGGAGTTATGAAATGAAAGTCAAGTTTTGAACTGAACCATAAGAAAATGGGCACCTTTGTACCACAGACAAAATGGAGTAGAGGTCAGGTGACACTTCCTATACTGGCAATAAACAAGCCTGTCTGCAAAGATGAAACTCATTAACTGCGTCTGAACTAGTTTTGGGGAAAACCCATTGAAATTGAAAGGAGCCCATTACATGTTGATGATTCCTATCTACAGGAATGAACTAACAAAGGTTCTGTAGATAGACTGATTCCACAGCCCAAACCAAGATGAATAGGAGTCAAGTAGCATCATTGTAACAGAATGGTCCCTATCCAGATGCTAACAGATAGCAATGGTTTCCATAGCCTGGACCATTGTGTGGTCATACCAGGGGAGAGGGTCCTGTATCATCTGGCAGAGACTCAAATGTGATTGATTTTTACCTTAAAAAGTAGCCCTCTGGAGAGAAAGAAGAGTTTGCGGCCAGTTGAAAGGTGAAAAGTGGAAGCCACCCACACCACTTACTATCTGTCCGTAATAGTAGCTATTCAAAAGTGTGTGTTCCAGATTATATTATCCAGTTTATGGAGGAAAAGTAGTGACAGATAGTAGGCTTGGAGACCTTGATGGGAAGTTCTTATCTTTTAAAGTTTCTTGTTTGTGATTTGAGATTAGTGCAACTGAATGGAACAGTTCTTTCAGAATTTCAGAGATTGTATTGTGTTCAACAACAAAAAAAAATCAGCAAGGAAACTATTTTGTTTGGTGAGTCAGAACATTGACCTTTCACCCTTGGGACCTGTTGCAGTCCAGACTAATGGGATAAGATATTTTATTCTCTGAAAGCTATAGGAGTAGCCAGTGCAATTCCATTGTGAAGGGGTGGGTAATGGTGTGAGGCAAGGAGTAAACAAGAACATATTATATAAGCTATAAAATTAGCAGCAATTGAAATTTCTTCAGGGAGCACGTAGACAGTGGATGGGAATTTAATGCCCATCCTTTGTAGTTCTGAGAACATCAACTGTTAATCGCATAACATGTGATCGGAGTCACATGTAGCTCAGACTAGGTGGGGAGGTGTGGTGGGGGTGGGTGGTGGTGGTGGAGCAGATTTCCTGTCCTTAAGGACAGTGTTGCCCCAGTTGGGTTTTTACAACAATCCAGTAGCTTTCATTGTTCTTTTTTTCTTCTTGCTGTTTGTCCACAAATTAGAAAGAGGAAGAAAGAACTTGCATTTATATAACTCCTTTCATGACCTCAGGGGATCCTAAATCACTTCACACCCAATTAAGTACTTCAGAAGAGTAGTCACTGATGTAATCTAGGGAATCTTGCCACCAACTACATGGCACATGTGTGATGGAATACTCTTCACTTGCCTGGTTGAGTGTGGCTCCAACAGCACTCAAGAAGCTCAACACCATCCATGACAAAGCAGCCCGATTGATCGGCACCTCATCCACCACCTTAAACATTCACACCCTCCACCACTAATGCACAGTGGCGGAAATGTGTACCATTTACAAGATGTACTGCAGCAACTCCCCAATGCTCTTTCGACAGCACCTTCCAAACATGCGACTCTACCACCTGGGAGGACAAGAGCAACAGCTGCATGGAAATACCACCACCTGCAAGTTCCCCTCCAAGCCACACACCATCCTGACTTGGAACTATATCGCCGTTCCTTCACTGTCGCTGGGTGAAAAACCTGGAACTTCCTCCCTAACAGCACTGTGGGCTTACTTACATCAGATGGACTGCAGTGGTTCAAGAAGGCAGCTCACCACCTTCTCAAGGGCAATTAGGGATGGGCAATAAATGCTGGCCTTGCCAGCGATGCCCCTATCCCATGAAAAAAATTAAAAAGTGCAGCAGTCAGTTTGTGCACAGTAAGGTCGCACAAACATCAATGAAACAAATGGTGGGATAATCTGTTTTAGTACTCTTGGTTGAGGGATAAATATTGGCCAGGACACTGGACAGAATTCCCCTTCTTTTCTTTGAATCATGCCATGAGATTTTTAATGTCCACCTGAGAGAGCAGACGGGACGTTAGATTAGCATTTCATCATAAAGATTGAAATGATCAGACTTAGTCAATTCAATTTCACAACTTCCAATGTTGGGAATTGAATTCCAAACTTCTGGTTTGCTATGACACTGCATTTGATTTCCATACATCCTTTGTTTTAATTCAGTAATCACATCACTGTGTTGGTTTGAAATTATCCTGGATGAACCATATAAAAGGATCAATGGTGCAGTGGCAATTTTAGATTTGGGTGTACTGTAGATTGTACAGTAGATTCCTTCCATAGGAGAAGTTAGGGAACATTCCCCCAAATATTAACCTTTGGCTTCTTATTTTGTGTACTTTTCATCACTTTGTAAGATACTGTTTTATACCTACAAAAATACTTTAAGATATGTATATTAATAAATTATGTGCAGAAACACAGCATGTTATTTAGAATACACAAAAGATGCTGCCTGATGGCTCAGTGAATTAATCCAGTAAGTAACTGAGCCATGTGACCAGAAAGGCCAGCCAACTTATCAGTTACAGTCAGTCAACCATTACTAGCAACCAAGTGGTAAAAGCAAGACAGCAATCAATTGAGCCATCACCACCTTCCAGCCAAATCTCAGCCTGCCAGTTAACCATCACCAGCAGAAGCAGCCAACCACTGGAGTCAATGTGCTGCCAGCCACCATAACCCCCAGCTAGTCACCAAAAACCACCCATCCACATCTAGCAGTCTGCCAGCCAGGCACTAGTTACCATGAGTAGTCTGCTGGCAGAAACTATCCAGGTAGCCACCAACTGAAACCATCCATCCAGAGCTAGCTGCTCGCCACGAGAGGCCAGCCTTCCATAAGCAGCTAACAAACCAGCATGCAGGCAAGTAACCACTGCCAATAGTCAACCACTGAACCCAGATAATCACCGCCTGCAGCTAGTCCCCAGCCAACGGCCTGTTCTCAGCAAGGCACCGACAGGCAGTCTGCAGCCAGTGTGCAGTCTCCCGCTAGCAACCTGTCACCTTGTTTCAATTAGTCACCAGTTCTCAACCAGTCACCCACAGTCAGTCTGCTATTAGTCTGCAACCAAGAGCAGCCAGCTACCTGCCATTTAAAACCAGTTTAAGATGAACAGGTTAACACCTGTGTAAAAATAACACACAAGAATGTAGTGTGAGCTGTTAAATTACACCGATCAGAGTTCCTACCCTTACACGATATTGTGGCTACATTGAGCTGTCACTAGAGTACATTGACTGGTCCTAGTGTGTGCCGTGTTTCTCCAATGTGTGAGTATTCCTGATTGCTGATGAAAGGACTCCTTTGACAACAACTGCTGTTACTATAGAGAAGAAAAATAGAAAACTGCAAGAGCCCATTTTTTCGATTAATGAGTAAAAGAATACAAAGGCCTAGCTATTAAGGGGGCAGATTACATAGACGTGGTGGAGTGGGTGGGGGCGGTGCTGTGGCAGAATTTCGAATGGGAATCCACAGCATGCGTCTTTGGTCCTTGACTGATTCCCTGCTCGAAAGTCCGCCTGATTGACAGGTTTTGCTTCCAGTTGGTTGGGAGGGAATCCAAAGCAGGCTGCAGGAGTAGTTAGGGCTGATCACTGACCGCAGGTGGAATGGAGTCCAATCCTGGCAGTGGGGGTGTCCGATCCCTGACCTCAGGGTGGGAGGGGGGCTGGTGGGGGGTAGGGGCTGTCCAATCCTGGGGATGAGTGGGTACGATCCCAGACACTGGAGGGTGGTGGGGATGTCTGATCCTGGGGAGGCTCCAATCCCCAATCCAGGGACTCTTTGTATGGCGGCAAGGTCTGAAGGGATGGAGCTTGGGGAGACAAGGGAAAGCACACCTATTCCTCCTGGTGCACAAGCTGTTCTGTGAAGGAACGTACCTTTTCCCCATAGCTGTCCTTGCCTCCCTTCAACCTGGAAAAGACAGCGACCACAGTTAAACCTACAAAACAGGTTAAATCAGAGTCTAAAATAAGAGCAAAATACTGCAAAAGTTGGAATTCCAAAATGAGAACATAAAGTGCTGGAAATACTCAGCAGGTCTGGCAACATCTGTGAAGAGGGAAGCAGAATTAACATTTCAGGGCTGTGACCTTTTATCAGAACTGGCAAAGGTTAGAAATGTAACAATCTTTGAGCAAGTGAAAGGAGGGGGTGTGGGGGTGGGAAGAAGAACTAAAGGACAGGTCTGTGATCAGATGGAGGGCAAGAGAGATTAAATTACAAGAGATGTCATGGAATAAAAAGCAAATGGAGTGCCAAATAGTTGTAGTAAAAGACAAAGGGGGGAATTTGATGCTCTCCCAGGTGGCGGGTTTGGAGGTGGGGACAGTGTAAAATTGGGTGCGATGTTGGCGAGGGAGTTTCCACAACCCCGCCTCTGCCAAAATTGAGTCTGGGGCAGGAAGGCCTGTGAATGGCCTTCATGCCCCACTGCCAATTGAAGCCCTTAACTGGGCATTTAATCCCCAATTAAGGGCCTCTTCCCGCTGCGGCTGCTTTAGCTATGTGGCGGATGGCCCTGTTGCTTCACGGGAAGCATGGTATGAAAAATCATGCGGGCTGCTTCCCAGCTCTGGGAGCGGCGGGGGGGAATGCGAGGGTCTCTCGTTAAAAGGGGAAGGGGAGGGGGCCTGCTGAGAGCCAGCCCCTGTCCTTGCTACCGACACCCCCTCCCCTTTGACTCCCACCCCACAAGACCCCTACCACACTGACCTACCTATGGCCTGGGTCCAGTTCCGTTCCTGGGCCTCTGATAGGTGCTCCTCCAGCAGCAGCATCGCCTTCGCCATGGTGGTGCTCAGAGAAAGAGCTGCTGGCCTCTGATTGGCCGGCAGCTCTCAAAGGGCAGGACTTCCAGTGATGGGGTCCTTGATCCTGTGGAAGGCCCACCGCTGTCCACTTAAGTGCCTAATTGGCACTAGATTTGGCAGGCATTCCGGAGAAGAGGCGATGTGGGGATCTCGGCATCGCTTTTTCCGGACGTCGAGACCCCTGTCACCAGCATAAAATCCCGGCCGAAGCATTAGTCCAGAGAGAGTGCTAATGGAAGAATAATGAACAGCTCTGTTTGAAAGCAAAAACACGAAAAACAAGTTTCAGACTAGCACATGGTTAAAAAGTAAATAATAAAATAAAATTAAAGAAAAAATAATAATGGGGCTCATGGTCTGAAATTATTGGATTTAAATGAAAGGTTGGCAGCCACATTAAAATATTTAAATTACCAACCTGCCTCTGGGAGCGGGTTAGCTGCTTGCCCCTTGACCTGCCTCTGGGAGCAGGTTAGCTGCTTGCCCCTTGACCTGCCTCTGGAAGTGGGTGGGTTGAATGCTGGTTGAGACTTTCAAAAATTTAACTTCTGATCCATCCCCAACCTATCCAACAACATCCAGGCTTGGGCTGATAAGTGGCAAGTAACATTCGTGCCACACAAGTGCCAAGCAATGACCTTCTCAAACAAGAGAGAATGTAACCATCTCCCCTTAATGTTCAATGGCATTGCTATCGCTGAATTTCACACTATCAATATCCTGGGGGGTTACCATTGACCAGAAACGAACTGGACCAGCCACATAAATACTGTGGCTACAAGAGCAATCAGAGGCTAGGAGATCTGCAATGAGTAACCCACCTACTGTCTCCCCAGTGCCTGTCCGCCATCTACAAGGCACAAGTCAGGAGTGTGATGGAATACCCTCCACTTACATGGAAGGGTGCAGCTCCAACAACACTAAAGATGCTCGACACCATCCCGGACAAAGCAGCCCACTTGACTGGCATCCCATCCACCACCTTAAACATTCACTCTCTTCACCACTGACACACAGTGGCAGCACTGCAGCAACTCACCAAGCCTCCTTAGACAGCACCTTCCAAACCCATGACCTCCACCATCTAGAAGGACAAGGGCAGCAGATACATGGGAACACCACCACCTGCAAGTTCCCCTCCAAGCCACACACCATCCTGACTTGGAAATATATCGCTGTTCCTTCACTGTCGCTGGGTCAAAATCCTGGAACTCCCTTCCTAACAGCACTGTTGGTGTATCTATACCCACAGGATTTCAGTGATTCAAGAAGGAAACTTACCACCACCTTCTCAAGGGCAATTAAGGATGGGGAATAAATGCTGGTCTAGCCAGCGACGCCCAAGTCCCATGAACGAATAAAAAAAAATCAATAGTTATTTGAAGTTTAAATGATTTGGATTATGACCATTGCAAAACAAATAATTTTATAGCTTGTGAACATGAGCAGAAAATAACTGCATGAACTATAAAAATGCTCTAAATGTATGTCATAAACCAGGTAGAAGTTTTATTGAACTGAATTATTTGAGGTTTTCACATTGTACCTCTGTTCGTATTCACTTTTCATTGCTCTCACTTAAATTATACTTTGACATAATGTACAAATTGTGTCATGAGTGTCTTGTCTTATCTTTATATTTTTAAAATATTAAGAGCCATTGGGGGTTATGTTGGAAAGCTCCCAAAAATGGGAGCAGGGATCACAATGCTCTCTTAACCCACACCCGTTGACTGCAATGAAGGCAGCACGCCAACTTCATGCTGCCTGCTCATTTGAAGGTCTCTGCAACCAACTAATGCTAACCGCATCAGCAGGTGGCCAATATCATAAGTGGTAGCACCACTTAAAGCTACCCTGCACTGCTTAAAGCTAGCCTGCACGTCTTAAAGGGGAGATGCAAAGTAACTGAAGCAGGTGCTAGCAGTCGTGCAGGAAGTGAATCTGATCTAGGAAAGAGGGAATGGCACAACAAGGCAGAGAGCGGGCTCCAAGGTTTTCCAACGCTGCGCTGAAAGCCTTGGTACATGAGGTGGAAAGTAGGAGAGATGTCCTGTACCCAGACCAGCCACACGGTCAGAAGGCTGTAGGAGCAGATAACCATGGAGGTCAACACCAGGAGCCCCGAAGACCTGTATGCAGAGCTGCAAGATCAATGATCTCCTATGAATGGTCAAGGTCAGTGAATGCATCTTCAAATGCCATATCCTACCAACTGCACCTTTAGTCTTAGACACTGCTCAATTCATCACTACCCCTATTGCCCACCTACTATTTCTATCAATCATGGCTCATACCTGACATTCTTGGCTTCACCTCACTTCCACACACTTAGCCCTGCTGCAGGCCTCATACTCACATCTCACAGCTTGCACACACTACCAGCTATTCAACCATGACAGTCACATCATTCAAACAGATTACACGGCGCTCACTAACACACCTCCCTCTCTCTTGCAGGACAAGTTGGCATACAACCAGAGGCAGCAGGGGCTAACCAGAGGTGGACAGGCTGCATATCCTAAACCTCATGGTGAAGATCACGCTGGCCATTATTGGAGCATCCATTGCTGAGGCCATGGCCAGCGGCAAGACTGACACCATCGAAGATGGCGGTATCCTCATACTTAATCCTCTTTCTCACATCCCACTTCTTCCTTATCCCACAATCTCTTCTGACCTGCAGGTTGCAGATGGTGTCAGCATGCACCTCTTACTGTGCCTCCCTTCCCTCACCACAGCCTTTTGCCTTTCTCCTTTCAGATACTCCAGAGATGCAATCTAGCCAGGCAGTGGAGGAAGACCAAAAAAAGAGAGTGAACTCTACACTCACAGCCACCAGCTTGGATAATGTCACTGTACATAATTTAGATGGGAGCATAGAGGCGGGATCTGCATGAGTAGTCTGCAGCCACAGCAGGCAGCAAGAATCGTGCAGGCACCAGCTCGCTGGAGGGGGAGGTCACACAAGGGTTCTGCTGCCAAGGACTCAGATGAGAACTTTGACGGGGCAGGTTACAGAAGAAGGCTGATGGGAATACACAACAAAATGCTTGATGCGTTGACAGGCCTGTTAGAAAGCCTGTCAAGGAGCATGGAGAAGTCCACCATGAGGGTCACACGGGGCTTTGTGTAAAGCTTGGAGCCCATCCTTTCCAGCATGGAAGTGGTTGCCAACTACATTCGCATACATCTGGACTCAACCATAATGCAGCTTTTGATGGCCGATATCATAACTTCCACTGCAGTCCATAGGAACATAGGAATATCAGAGCAGGAGAAGGCCATTCAGCCCATCGAGGCTGCCCCGCCATTCAATATGATCATGGCTGATCATCCACTTCAATGCCTTTTTTCCACACTATCCCCATATCCCCTTACGTCATTTGTATTCATAAATTTGTCAATCTACATGCAGCAGCCACCCAACATCTGAGTGCAGCAGTGGAAGCTCAGACGACTGCCATCATGGCTGTGGATTATAGTGTTCAATGGGTCTTGCAGGGTGTCACAATAATCCAGCAATCCGTCCTCCAACAGATTAGGAGGATTGCTAATGTGACAGTGGCTGTGGCTCCATACAACACAAACTGCTGTCCATCTCAGGATGATGGCATTCATCCTCCCACCCTACCCATGTCAGTGCCCTTGCTGTAGCCTGTCAGCCAGTCAGCCCAGACTGCTGTCGTCTATGCCGAGATGGTGCTTTCTCATCCCAGAGCTGCTTGAGGTCATCCTCCAAGGCTATCTGCAGTCTCCTCCACTGAAAGTCAGTAGCCTTCCACCAGACAGGCTTCAGTTACTGGGATAGCACTGCACAGAAGCATGAGGAGTGATAAAGACACACAGGCACTAAGGGTGTGCACAAGGGTGATTAGTCCCACTAATGGGATAAGATAATTCATTCTCTGAAAGCTACAAGAAAGCCTAGTGCAATTACTTTGTGAAGGGGGTGGGTGATGGTGTGGGGCAAGGAGTAAACAAGAACGCATAACATAAGCATATAATTCACCAGTAATTGACGTTAAATTTCTTCAGGGAGCACGTAGACACTAAGCTAGGAATTGAATGTTCATCCTTTGTGGTGTTGAGAACATCAACTGTTAATCACATAATGTGTGACTGGGAGGCTGCCAGGTTTCACTGGGCAGTCTCCCCACATGGTGAAGGGGGAAATGGCCCTAAATTGGCCACTTAAGTGGCTCAATTGGCCACTCAGCAAGCAGCTGGCAATATGGCATGGTGGCAGAAAGACATCAAGCACCTCTCCCAGTGCCTTCCCCAGCCATTGTGCCAGCCCTTCCTCTCTCAGCCAATCACCAAAGGGCCCAGAGAATTCCAGCTGTTGTTTCAGCAGGCCAATGATCTGCTCTATCACATTTCATGTGGCAGTGCGCTCTCATTTTATGCATGCCCCAGATTTTTATGTGGGTTGCCCTGAGCCATGTCATCAGCGGATAGTCCTTCTTGCCCTGTGCCCACCCTTTGGTTTGTCGTGGTGGCCCAAATGCAGATGGCACAGCGGACTACCAGAGAATGATGACATCATGACTGCTGCCAAGATATCATGTATTGACCTACATGTTTTGCTGCATACGATCACACACCAACTGCACATTGATGGCATGCAATGCCTTTCAGTTCCAGTACATGGCATAGTTGACATGCAGCACCTACAAAGTGATGTGTGCACTGTCAATGGCATCCTACACCGTGGAGAAGACTGTACATGTTTATTTTGGCAGTAATGACGCATTAGTACACAATAAATTAGGATTTCTAACAGGCGTGTTAGCTATCTACCCTTATTCAAAGCATACTGTATTATGTGCATTGCTGTTATTAATATTTTTAACCCAGATTTAAATTTACACAAAAATATACTAAATGTTGGGTGAAATTTTTCCCACTGGAGTAGCATTTTTATGCGAAAATATTGGGCTGGATTTTACCATCCAAAAATTGATATTTTTTTTCATTCATGGGATGTGGGTATTGCTGACTAGGCCAGCATTTATTGCCCATCCTTAATTGCCCTTGAGAAAGTGGTGGTGAGCTGCCTTCTTGAACTCCTGCAGTCCTTGGTGTGTCGGTACACCAACAGTGCTGTCAGGAAGGGAGTTCCCGACAGTCAAGAAATGGCGATATTCTTCCAAGTCAGGATGGTGTGTGTCTTGGAGTGGAACTTGCAGGTGGTGGTGTTCCCATGCATCTGCTGCCCTTGCCCTTCTAAGTGGTAGATGTCACAGGTTTGGAAGGTGCTGTCAAAGGAGCCTTGGTGAGTTGCTGCAGTGCATCTTCTAGATGGTACACACTGCTGCCACTGTGCGTGAAGTGAGTGAATGTTGAAGGTTGTAGATGGGGTGCCAATCAAGCGGGCTGCTTTGTCCTGGATGGCTTTGAGCTTCTTGAGTGTTGTTGGAGCTGCATCCATCCAGGTAAGATGATCATTGCCTGGCACTTGTGTGGCGCAAATGTTACCTGCCACTTATCAGCCTAAGTCTGCATTTTGTCCAGGTCTTGCTGCATCTGGACACAGGCTGCTTCAATATCTGAGGAGTTGCAAATGGTGCAGAACATTGTGCAATCATCAGCGAATATCCCTACTTCTGACTTTATGATGGAGGGAAGGTCATTGATGAAGCAGCTGAAGATGGTTGGGCCTAGGACAATACCCTGCAGTGATGTCCTGGAACTGAGATGATTGACCTCCAATAACCACAACCATCTTCCTTTGTGCTAGATATGGCTCCAACCAGTGGAGAGTTTATCCCTGATCCCCATTGACTGCAATTTTTTAGGGCACCATGATGCCACACTTGGTCAAATGCTGTCTTGATGTCAAGAGCAGTCACTCTCACCTCACCTCTTGAGTTCAGCTCTTTTGTCCGTGTTTGGACCAAGGTTGTCATGATGTCAGGAGCTGTGTGGAACCCAAACTGAGCATCAGCGAGAAGGTTATTGCTGAGTGAGTGCCACTTGATAGCACTGTCAATGATACCTTCCATCACTTTTCTGATGACGAGAGCTGCATTTTTACAAGCAGCAATGGAGGTGACAAATGGCCTGTCCACCCCAGGTCAATTGAGGCCCTTAACTAGCCAATTAATTGCCACTTAAGGGCCTCCTCCCACCACCCAAGTCCCAAGTGGACAGGCACTTCATCAGCTTTTAAGGCTGCTCAGTTTTATCTGGCGGCCTCCTTGCGGACCCAAGGGGATGACCCTCCCAATCAGGCACTCTGTGCCCCATGGAGCACCCCCTAGCAGCTCTCCCTACCATCCTGATCGACCCCCACACCCCTCGCCGGGGCCCAGCCCATTGTCCCCAGTGCGGCCCAAAACCCCATTTTCACCGCTAGGGTCCATGAGCTCCTGGTGGCGCTCCCTGCCTCGAGGTGTGGATGTTCCGCCCAAGGCCAATTCAGGGTCTGGGCCATGTAAAGTCTCTGGATGTCTCCCATGCTCAGCGGAGGCCCCGACATAAAATTCCAGCCTTAGTTGGTGGAGCCCAGAAGTCCAAGAGGAAGATCAAGTCCATTTTGTGGGCCGGGCCCCATTAGCTGTAACCAACATTGAGTGCCCTTGGGCAGCTTCTGACTCTAGGTAGGAAGAAGGTAGGTCTGTGGGATGGAGTTAAGGTCCAATGGCTGAAGTGAGGGTGACCTGATGCAGCATATTTGCAGGCTGGTTTAATGGAGTCTGGAGGAGAAAATCTGCTCCTTCTGGCCCCACAGAAATAAAAAAGAACTTAGCTCTGAATCTCTGTGACCAGGCTTCCAGCTCATACAGGTCAGAACATGCAAGGTGCTTGCTTTGCCCAGTGTAGTCAAAAACTGTCCAACAAGGTCCTATGTATGTCACAGGACCCCAATTTAAGTAAACCTATCGTCTAAGGTCGTCATCCAGCAGTGGGCCCAAGACACCATTGCCACAGCCGCAATAACAGTGGGAATAGGGATGGGGAGGAAAGGGAGTCATTCAACTCTATTTTTAGGATTCTACTGCCCAGTAACCACTGCAAATTTACACCATGGTTTCCACTCTGCTCTCAACCTCTGGGGCACCACACTGGCATTCACAACAACACATATGTAGTGGCATTGTTTGTTGGGATGGTATAAGGGCAAAAAATAAAGAAAATATCAGAGCCAAGAAAACCATACCCACTCATCCTCTTATACATGTGGCAGGCCAGGCTCTGGGAAGATTAAGGACGTTTCGAAAAGAGGAGAATTTAAATTTATCTTGAATTAAAATTTTCAATATTGCACATTGTTACGACAAGGTGAGAAATGTATCGAGGCATCTTTTGCTGTCTTCACCTGGTCTTATTGTAACAGGGTTTAATTTTAAACACACTGTGTTTTGAGCTCCTTCTTTGTGAATCCTTGTTCACAACTTTCCAATTATAAGGCAAAGAAATGGGAACAACAGGCTTTCTTTGGTTTAAAGAAGAAAGATGAAATTTATTAAACCTTAAACTTAAACTCTAATATGGTACACGCCTAAGGATATACGATGCACCCACACTAGCATGCACACGTGATATAACCATGCAGATAGATTCAGAAAAGTGAAAAGATAAGTAGAACAGTTTGAGGCAATATCTTGTTACTATTTCTCGAGCTCGCTGTAGTCCTTGATTGAAGGTATGGTCTTGCATTTTGTTGGGGCCCAGTAGTCTTCGTAAAACCTTGTTCACATAGGAAACCTTTCTCTCTTTGAGTTTCACATGTTTTCACAAAATACAGTTCCATGGGAAGAGATGAAGGCAGACAGGAAAGGAGATGTTCTCAGTCCATGAGCACACGGCATTCTCTCTTCCAATTCCTATGTTTGAAGTTCAAATTTAAAAAAAACCCAGGTTGCATAGTAGGTTAGTCATATGAACTAGCTGCTCATATGGAACAGTCTCTTCAAAATCCTTTGTTGGAAGTTCAAATTCTCTGCAACAGCCAGTGACTAAAACTGGTCTGACTACTTCTGTGTATTGTGGAAGTAACTACTGGGTCACCATTGTTTCAACATTGTCTGGTACTAAGCAAATATCCTTCCAGTCAGGGCTTGCAATTTTAAGTTTTTGTTCATGTGGCAAAATAATGTGTGCCTCAGTCTTGGCAGGTGGGGGTTTGCCTGACTACCTCCACACCCAGCGGAATGAATGTGATTTGAAGAAAAACAGCGCATTTCATTAGAGAGTTTGAGAGAAATGTAAGATACAGAAAGAAAACCATGCATTTCCCTCATTCATTTCCATTCATTCAACAATCTTAAAGCTCATTAAAAATGATCTGTTCTGGGTGCCAGGGCTGCTTTAATTTCCCCCTTTTTTTTCCTCAGGAGAGTTTGTAGGGGGGGCGAGTCTATCCTGAACCCTAGAGGTCTCTCGTTGCCTCTGCAGGTTCCTGTAAATGCTGTTAGCAACTCTGGTGGGGTGCTTCGAGAGTCTGCATTTACATAGGAGGATGCGGGGTCTAACTTTTTATATTTGTCTGGGTTGGTTGACCAGGCAGTAAAGGCCGGCTACCCAACCCGTACCCGATAGGACCCAACAACATGTGTTGGGTTCGGGTCGGGTCAGGTTGCACTTCCGTGTCCGGCATTTGGGCTCGGGTCGGGTCGGGCAGGGTCGGACACGCTGTATCACCGCCTTCAGTAAGTGGCTCCAATGTTAATGTACTTTTTGGACTTGAAAGATAGTTTTGTTACAGTTTGTTTAAGCTTGTGCAGATAAGCAACAAAGTGAAAAACGGAAGGTAGGTTAACTGATAGCTGGGTCAGGACGGGATAAATTAAAGGACTTGGGCCGGGTCGGGCTCAGGGTCGGATGTGGCTTTGTTGGGCTTAGGTTGGATTTCATTTGCAGACCCAATCCGGCCTTTACCGGGTGGTAGGAGTTTTCATCCGGGATTCTTCCCGGACTTCCTTTAACCTGCCCTCCGGGTCACTTTTTCCCCTTTTCTTTCTAAATTCTTTACAGCCATGTGCCTGCCTGTCTCCTTTTGTTCTCAGCTGGGGACCCTTACAGTTCACCAACCCTCTGCTGGAGGGCCCTCCTAACACCAGTACAAGTTTCACTGTAGGTTGGGGTGTCCCCTCAATCTGGCACATGTGGCAACTTCTGCAGTAGTCCACCACATCCTTGTGGAGTTTTAGCCAGTCAAACTGCTGTCTTATGCGGGTTTTGGTCTTTCGTATACCAGCATGTACAGCCACTATAATCTTGTGGGCCCTTCTTAATATTTCTCCCTGGTACCTCTGAGGCACCACTAACTGGTGAACTACTGTCCACTCCTTGCTCTCAGGTCTATGAGGGGAACTCCATTTCCTCATCAATCTTTAAATAGTAGCAATCAGGGACACCCTCTGCTTCACTTTCAGACAGGGCAGCCTGTGCTAACTGTTGCAATACTGGGTTGGCTCGCTGAGCCTCAGCTAAGGGGAATCCATTTAATTCATTCCCTGGGGCTCCTAAGTTTCCAAAGAAAGCCTCGGCCAGGCAGACCTCATGGTCATTTGCCTGCAGTGCTAATGCAGTCTCCTCTGGGGGAGCTGGTTTGATCATGGTCTGATGCATTACACATTCGGGGAAATTGCAGGGGACCGTCTCCTGCCACTGCCCTGTCTCTCTGACCTCCTACCTCTTTCTTTCACCACTGGGTGGCTACCACCTTCACCTCCGCCAGATCATTACCTAGGAGCAGGTCAACCCCGTCCACAGGCAAACTAGGGACAATCCCTACAGTCACCAGTCCCGAAACTAGGTCACACTACAGGTGCACCAGGTGTACAGGTACAGACATACACTGCCCTCCAATACCATTCACCACCATTCTGGTGTTCACTGCACTGTCTGGGGGAAAGGTTAGGCCTTTACCCAGTAAAAGGGATCTGGTGGCCCTTGTGTCCTTGAGAATCACAATGGGCTTTCTTGCCCCACTCAAGGGATATGGGGTTACTTTCCTTTCTAATACAAAACCCTGATAACCTTCAGGAATCCTATTAACTTTTCCTGCACTGGCCGTAGTAAGCTTCCTGGGTTGCAGCCTTACTGCAGTCAAAGCCGCAGCCCATGCTATATTTTCCATCAGGCCTCCATCTTCACTGAGCAGATGTGCCCTGAGTAACTCTACCAGTTTCCCCTTTAGTTTCCAGCAGTCAGCTTTTAAATGCCCTGTCTTATTACAATGGAAACACACATGTCTCCGGGTCTCACTCTTGCTCACAGAACCTTCCTTTTTGACTGGAGGAGGGCCCCCTGCGTCTCCTGCTTTCCTTTCTCTTCCAGGACTGCCTGGGTGTCAATCACCTTCCCACCCTTTGTCCTTTTTGGATTTGTGGGGGTGATTAGGAAAGGTTGTCCCCTGGGAAATCAACTTATAAATTAAAGCAAACTCATCAGCCAGGATGGCCGCTTGCCGGGCTCCCTGAATCCGCTGCTCCTCAACATGAGTTTTTATTGAGAATGGGAGAGAGTTTTTAAATTCCTGTAGTAGGATTACTTCTCTAAGAGTCTCATAGCTGAGTTGTCTTTTTAAAGCCTCAGCCATTGGTCAAAAGCCAGCTGCTTACTTCTTTCAAACTCCGGATATGTTTGATTGGCTTGTTTTTTGAGGGTTCTAAACTTTTGGCGATAGGCTTCGGGTACTAATTCATATGCCCTGAGGATAACATTTTTGGTCAGTTCGTAATTTGATGAACTCTCATCTGGCAGCAAGGAATAAACCTCACGGGCTTTTCCAGATAGTCTGCTTTGCAATAGAAGGGACCAGGCATCAGCTGGCCATTTTAGCTGCGTTGCCAGTTTCTCAAAGGACACGATAAATGCTTCCACATCTTCCTCATTGAATTTTGGAATTAGCTGGGCGGGTTTTAGCAATCATGTACGCAGTCCTGAATTTTGGTTTGAAAAAGAAAGATGAAATTTATTAAACCTTAAAATTAAACTCTAATATGGTTCACACCTAAGGATATATGATGCACCCACCCTAGCATGCACATGTGATATAAAAATGCAGACAGGGACAGAAAAGAGAAGAAAAGGTAAGTGGAACAGTTTGAAGCAATATATTGTTACTGTTTCTCGAGTTCGCTGTAGTCCTTGATTGATGATATGGTGTTGTGTTTTGTTGGGGCTCAGTAGTCTTCTTAAAACCTTGTTCACGTAGGAAACCTTTCTCTCTTGGAGTTTCACGTGTTTTCACAAGATTCAGTTCCGTGGGAAGAGATGAAGGCAGACAGGAAAGGAGATGTTCTCAGTCCATGAGCACACAGCGTTCTCTCTTTCAATTCCTTTGTTGGGAGTTCAAATTCAAAAAAAAACCCCAGGTTGCCCAGCAGGTTAGTCATGTGACTAGCTGCTTATATGGAACAGTCTCTTCAAAATCCTTTGTTGAAAGTTCAAATTCTCTGTGACTAGTCATGTGACTAAAACTGGTCTGACTTCTATGTATTGTGGAAGTAACTACTGGGTCCCCATTGTTTCAGCATTGTCTGGTACTATGCAAATGCCCTTCCAGTCAGGGCTTGCAATTTTAAGTTTTTGTTCATGTGGCGAAATAATGTGTGCTTCAGTCTTGGCAGGTGGGGGTTTGCCTGACAACATGAAGACAATAGACAAAATTAATCCAAATCACTTATTTATTATAGTGAGCATTCAAATACTGAGGGATTTAATTTTAAAACTAGAAAATTAGGAATAAATAAATGTGAGCAGAACATTCCTACACCAAAGGCAATAGAAAACAAAGTTGTGGAATAAAGTACCGGATAATGCTTTTGAGGTGGAAAGTTAACTAGGTTCTAATGGAAAGTGGATTAAGGTGGTAGTTAAGGTTGAATCTGTTAAAAATAGATGAATTGTTGAGGCTAATGGATATTCTCGATGCAATATTACTTGTCCCTTTGGTGTGTAATGTGTTGTACAAGTTCTACAAGTAATATCCCAATAAAAATTGGGGTCTTATTATAACTGAACTGGAACATATATACATTAATAGACACTGCACAAACTAGATTTAAACACCTTTCACTCTGCCAGGCTCCATCCACAACTGCCTGATCATGTGTGACTCGACATCACTTCCTCTGGTGATCTTCACTTATAGTTCTTAAGGTTGACCCACAATATCCTGTGCCTAATATTTCTTAGAGTAGGTTTTCCTGGATCTAACACCCTAATAATGTCTGAAAAATAGACTCTCCATACAGGAAAAATGGTTTCTAATCTTTGCCCCATTCTGTGTCTGAATACTACTTCCCCCAAATCTCCTCTGTGCCTATTCTGATAGCTGTATTTGAAGAGTGTTCAACAATGTAAATAGCATGCAAATAAATGTCAGGTGCCTCTGCGCACTGATTTCCTGTAATGGGTGCAGATCAAAACCTGCTGCTACTGATTCCAGAATTGACATTTAGGTGTTATTTATCCTTAGGGACAGGCTAGCATTGTCAAAAAAGGTCTTTATTTTTCTTTAATTACACATGGTTTGTCTGTTTCAGTTCTTGTCTCAGGAACCTGTTATTCCTTTTATACTTAGTGAGGGAAACCAATGTACAGTAATCCTAACTCACACGCTGTTCCATTCACCCATCACCCCTGTGCTCACCGACCCACATTGACTTCCTGGTTGATCAACCTTGATTTTAAAATTCTCATTCTTATTTTCAACTCCCTCCATAGCTCGCCCATCCCTATCTCTGCAACTTCCTCCAGTGCCTCAACCCACCGAGATCCCTGTGCTCCTCCAATTCTGGCCTCTTGTGCATGCTTGATTTTAATCACTCCACCATTGGCGATCGTGCCCTCAGTTGCCACAGCTCTAAGCTCTGGAATTCCCTCCATAAAACTCCCTGGCTCCCCACCTCTCTTCCTCCTTTAAGACACTCCTTAAAACCTACCTCTGTGACTACACTTTTGGTTATCTGCCCTCAAATCTCCTTACAGGGCTTGGTGTCAAATTTTATTTGATAACACTCCTGTGAAGCACCTGGAGACATTTTTCTATGTTAAAGGCATTATATAAATGTAAGTTCTTGTTATAGTTGTAATGTGGACTCCCACTTCCTTTTTCAATATGTCTTCTTTGGAGGCAAAAGAAGAGCAACAACATCCCTTGACAAATGAAAAATATTTACCTGGGCCACTTTAAATCCAATAACAACTGCTGCTCTCTCATAGTGTAGGAATTCCCCCCCCCCCCCCCACCCCCCACTGACTACTCACCCTCCACGTCACCTAATAAATAATAAAGAGAAACCTCACAATCTAACAATCACCCGCTTCCTACACCATCATCCTTCACGCCCATGTTTATTTCCCCTGTTCCTCTACCCTCTGTTTAGCACCAAGATGCTGCTTTCTTATTAGCTCCCGCCACAGCAGACTGTAAGGGCACCCAGACTCCTGCTCAGGGTGCTGCCTGCTCAGGGTGCTGCTGTTGTCCCAGCCATGGCACAAAGATATTCACAGTGGGTAGACTCCTTAATTTAATCAGAAACAACAGAGACCTTCAAATTTTTGCTTCCAGCTGACATAAAGGATTAGATCATGCTCAATTATTCATACCAGCTGACAAAATAAAGACCAAGCTTCAATAAACAATACCAACTGGCTACATTTATGCAATTATTGCATAAGACTTTCTCAGTACCTGTGTTTTAATGGTGCCACAGCCTTTAAGGTCTGAATTGCTCCCAAATATCCTCTTTTCATGGCCCAATAGTATGCCTACACATGTGCCTAACAGCCACCATCAATATGCAAATAGAGTAAGTAATTTCAGTGATAATTCCTTCCCTTGCTGCTCACACACAAAACTTGTTCAGGAAAATTGACCTTTTTATGTTTTCTCCTTTCTCTTTTGCCTTGCACTTCTGCTTCATTAAGCTGCATATTATACAGCCGGTTGGGGTCCCCGATGGTGGACCAGAAAGGTGAAGGGAACCCCGCCTCAGCTGTTCTGGGGACTGCTAGCTGCACTTAACAGTGCTTGGGCAATTAACTGCCTGGAGCTGGGGTCCCTTTAAGGTTGGGGATCCAGCCTCCAAGGGCTGCCAGCCAATCAGAGGGCTGGGAGCTCAGCAGTTCCAGCAGCACCACCACCAGGAGCAGTAGCTGCTGCTGGTACTGCAGTAGGCCCAGGACCAGGAACAGCATGGAGCCTCAGAGAGCAGATAAGTTGGGGTGGGCTCACTGGGGCCAGTCAGGTAGGCCCTGGCAAGTGGTGGGGGTGGGTGTTGGTATAGGGGCAGCCTTTGCCACCAGAGGCCCTCCGTGGGCCACAGATTACCCAAACAGGAGGGCCCCTCCCCACCAGCCCACATGGAGGCCGCCTGTTGGTAAAATGTCAGCAGTGACAGATTAATTGGCCACTTAAGGGCGTCAATTGTCCTCTGGGCAGGAAGGTCCTCCTCAGTCTTCCCTGCCCCAGACTAAATTGAATGGAATTGGGAAGGTGATGGGCACTCCGCCCCCCCACCTTCCCTCCCTATTTTATGAGTTCCCCACTGCTAACATGCCCGTCCCCACAGGGCTGAAATTTTTCAGCCCATTGTTTTATCTCTTTTCTATTTCTCTCTGCCTGTGAAACAGAGGAAAGCGGAGAAAGAGGAGAAGAAGAGGCACTTCTGGTATAGTGGGGGAGAGGAGATTTTACTTATACTCCACAAGAGTAATCCCACCTTTGTGAAATTGTAACATAATCATTCGGTTATGAAAGATAGCATAATATCAAATCTGACCCAATTTGATCTGTAAATTATGTTTATTAGAGAATAAACTCAATAAAAATGAGCTCTATTATTATACAACTTGGTGTTTAAATATTATCTGAGATAATATATGAATGAACAACTAGTTAGATCTTATTTGCATATACAGTTAGTATTTCCTACATAATACATTTCTGCAACTCAACTTACACAAAACTGGGAATGTATCAATACGTTTAGTATTTATCCAACTTTAAGAACTCTATACATTAAGAGCACATGTTCAGTCTTATATACTGTATATTGAGCAGGATAAATCTTGTTTAAATGCAACTTTGCAGGCAAAGTACACAGGTTCCATCCATTTATGTTTAGATTTCATTTTTCTTTATCTTTTGCAATTTTTTCTTGTTTCTTTCAAATTTAATATTCATGATATTGTGTTTCATTCTTTGTTTCTCCTTTTTCACATTTTAGAACTGTCACTTTTTAATGTGAACATTGTGAAAGAGAAGCAGACCTCAGATTTTTGTTTTTAAATGTAATTTAAGTCATTAAATATTAAGTGTGAAAAGTGAACCTATGAAAATAAATCCAAAAGTGAATGACAAAATAAAATTGAATTTCATTATCAGAGGCTACTTATGTAGGCAATGAATTTCTGAAATGTTTTCCTAATCCCCTGCTCTAACTTTGACGGTAGATCATCTGATCTCTAGAGAAATTATATAACCAGCCGTTTGCTCCATTTCCCCAGTAGTTCTGCTGGAAAACCCCTGCAGAAATTCCAGGCATTTCTCTGTCTCATTTGTGAGATCACAATGAATTGCATTTTTCAAAATGCACAAGTTAGTTGATTCATGATTGAATTAGACTGACTGTTCAGACCAAATACATTAAATTCATAATTTTTTATATTTCTCTGAACAGAGCCAACAGAGAAGCTGTGTGCCTAAGCAGTGTCTTTTCCCCTGCATTCAATAGGGAAGGGCGTGGTGTAGTGGTAATGTCACTGGACTACTAATCCAGAGGCCCATGCTAATGCTCTGGCAACATGGGTTCAAATTCCACCATGGCAGGTGATGGAATTTGAATTCAATTAATAAATCTGGAATTAAAAAGTTAGTCTAATGGTGACCATGAAACCATTGTCGATTGTTGTAAAAACCATCTGGTTCACTAATGTCTGGCCTGTGACTCCAGATCCACAGCAATGTGGTTGACTCTTAAATGCTCTCTGAAATGGCCTAGTTGTATTAAACTGCTACGAAGTCTAAGAAAAGGAATGAAACCGGAGGGACCCCCCAACATCGATCTAGGCACTGGAAATGACACTATTGACCCTGCAAAGTCCTCCTTGCTAATATCTGGGGCCTTGTGTCCCATAGACTAGTCAAGCAAAAGCCTGACATAGTCATACTTGTGGAATCATAATTCACAATGTCCCAGGCACCACCATTACCATTCCAGGGTATGTCCTGTCCCGCCGGCACAGTGGTATACAGTTGGGAGGGAGTTGCCCTGGGAGTCCTCAGCATTGACTTTGGACCCCATGAGGTCTCATGGCATCAGGTCAAACATGGGCATGGAAACCTCCTGTTGATTACCACCTACCGATCCCCGCCTCGGCTGATGAATCAGTGCTTCTCAATGTTGAACCAGAGACGGTGGCGTAGTGATAATGTCATTGAACTAGTAATCCCAAAACCCAGGCTAATGCCCTGGGGACATGGGTTTAAATCCCACCATGGCAGCTGGTGGAATTTAACTTCAATTAATTGATAAAAACTCTGGAACTGAATGCTAGTCTCAGTAATGGTGTCATGAAATGATCATCAATTATTGTAGAAAAAAACATCTAGTCCACTAAAGTCCTTCAGGGAAGGAAATCTGCTGTCCTTGTCTAGCCTACATGTGACTATAGACGCAGAGCAATGTGGTTGACTCTTAACTGCCGTCTGAAATGGCCTAGTAAGCCACTCAGTTGTCAAGGGCAAATAGGGATGGGCAACAAATGCTGGCATTGCCAGCGATGCCCACAGACCATGAAAAAATAAGAAAAAATAATTGGAAGAAGTAATGAGGGTAGCAAGGGCACAGAATGTACTCTGGGTGGGGACTTCAATGTCCATCACCAAGAGTGGCTCGGTAGCACCACTATTGACCAAACTGTCCGAATCGTAAAGCACACAGCTGCTAGACTGGTTCTGCGGCAGTTGGTGAGAGAACCAACAAGAGGAAAAAACCTACTTGACCTTGTCCTCCCCATCCTACCTGTTGCAGATGCATCTGTTGATGACAGTATTGGTAGGAGTGAC